>NC_062218.1:155893541-156549226 GCF_902686445.1 Sciurus carolinensis
TAGAAAGAGCCTCCTCTTGGTGAAGTGATTACTGCCTACATTCTTTGATTTAGCACATTTTCAACACCCGCTCCCCCAAAACTCCAAGATCCCTCCTTAGCAGTCCTTCCCTTCTTAGAATCATCTCCCTCTCTAAGTGGTCCTTGGGAACCCCAGGACTAGGAGAAGGAAGAGTACCTTTTCTAGGCTCTCACATCTTAGGGTGAATTCCTCTGGTAGAAAAATCCTTCCTGTCTCCCCAGTTGGAGAACATCTTAGGACCTGGACCCCAATCCAAGGCAGTAAATGGTAAGAGGTGGGACACTGGCTCTCTACCTTCTTCCGATGTGGCCCCTTTTAACAAGCCTAAGAATCGATTGCACTTATTCTTTCATGTTTGGAATTTTTAAATTATTCTTTTTATTTTTCAAACATAAATTTTTATTATAACATTCAATAGGCTTTTTTTTTTTTTTTCTGGGTGAACCGCCTTCTCCCTGCTGCCATTCTTACGGTGCTCTTAGGATGGGTCCAGGGCTTCTTGCATTAGGGAAGATCTAGAGAGGGAGTTATCCCAGCCAGATGTGTCAGTGCTGGAGGGGACGGAAACGTGGGAAAGCGGGAGTCCAGGAAAGAAGGCGAAGACACAGGAGTCCAAAGACAGGCTGCACCTGGAGTCCACCAGAGCGGGCCTCCCCAGATGGGAAGCCAAATGCTAGAAGGACTCGCAGCTGCAGTTAGAGATGCCAACTTGCCCTGCAGTCAGGCTGTGAAGACGGGGGTCAGGAAGGAAAAGATAACAAAACACCCAGAGCAGAATAATTACAGCCACCAGGACTCCATAAAATTTTGGATAGTACTTGGCACCATTTTCAAAGACTTTTTATCATTGACAACCCAGATTTCTTGGTGCCTGAAGCCAATGTAGTTTTGGGGTCTCCTTCTAAGAAAGAAAAAAAAAAAGCAAAATTATGAATAGAAAAAAAATTTTTGGGGGGTGCTAGGGATCGAACCCAGGGCCTTGTGCTTACAAGGCAAGCACTCTACCTACTGAGCTATCTCCCCAGCCCCAGAAACTTTTTTAAAAATGAAAGAAACAATGTTATTTGGGATGAGAAAATGAAACAAATGACAAGTTTTTTAAGAGGCAGCAATCAGCACACACATCACGAAATTCAGCAAACAACCTAGTATTTTTGCTTTAGCCTGTTACATGTTCGTGAAACTTGTTTTCCTACGCTTTTTAGCTCCATACTCCTTGATTGTTTTTTAATATGATATGAGAGTTACTTTTTACTTTCACTATCTGCAGAAAGGATAAAAAGATATTCTAGTCTTTCCCCCAGTGTGGCTAATCAAAACTTGCTCCAGATTATCAATGAAGTAGGAAACTTTCTTTCATGTTGGCCATTGATTGTTGGTAATGTGTAAGATGAGAAAGTTATAAACTTCAGGGAAAACTCTTATCTTTGTAGCATGCCTGGACATTTCAAATTTTCTTGTGCCATGAATAATCTAAATACTCTGAATTGATGCTCACTGACCAATATGTCATTGGTGTCCTCTGGGACTGGAATCCTACACTAGGTACCACATTCCTCAGAATGAGGCTGTAGGAATGCAACAGTAGGTCAGAGCATCCCCAAAAGCCATTTTTAGACCAGAACAACTAGCAATAACTTAACTAACAATTTAACTAGGTGCTGAAGTGCATCCTTCTCAAGCTAAACCAAATCTACTCCAACTCAAACTACTTGAGTTAGTACACTACCATCAAAAAACAGGGAAAAAAAAAAAAGTTGAAGTTGGAATGATAAGCAACATGAGTCTCAGCAAATTGCAATTGTGTCTCTGTCCTGAGCAGAACAGGAGGGCTCGAGCTAACCCAGGCAGGGTTTGCCTGCACTTAAGGCTAAAGCAGCTGCAGTCCATGCTTCCTGTGCTCAGGAAGCCCCCAGTCTCTCCTGGACTCTCTGCTAAGTACCTTCAACACAGAGATGAGTAAGTCCCATCCTGTTCACAGAGAAGTGAGGAAGACAAGCACACAAACATAAATCATAGGACAGTGTGATGACAGCTCTGTGAGACAGGCTGAGATGGCCAGGAGAGGCTCCACAGGCTTCGCAGAGGGGTCACTGGGACTCTGCTGTGAGCAGACATAATCCATCTCAATTCTTATATCAGAGACGCCACTTTTTCCTTGGAGGGTACACCTAAAGGTTGTGCTATGGAGGCCGTGCTCACAGAGTCAAGGCCTGTCCCTGTAAGTAGGGCATCTCTCCTCGTCTGCATGGGCTGACTCAATGATGCTGCGATTTTGGTTTGTTGCCTACTAAGCACCCAACCTGTTAATGACCCTGGACCAGAGTAGAAGTGACCTCAACCTTCATCCAAAGCTCATATCCATGTGATCATTCGGACTCTCTGCTCTCCAGTGACTCGATCCCATGCCCCTTCCTCTCTCCTTCCCCCAACATAGATACTATATTAATCAACTTAAAGCAGATGTTCTCCGGAAAGAAGTAGGTCAGGTCTGCAAACCCAAATCCCATCCAGTCTTTTCACAAAATCTTGACTTAAAAAAAGTGGAATTGATATTTCAATAATTAAGAGCCAAATATGTCTACCACTGGTGGCAGATAACATTTCACTTTCATTAAGCAATATAAAATAGACGCGAGAATTCCCGGCTGCACCCTGACACACCAGGCTTTGCAGAATGAATCTTAAATTGCACTATGTCAGTCAGAGCTCAGGAGTTATCAGCATCATTTAATTAACTTTTTTTTTTTTTTAGCAAAAACTAACACGTTAGAATAAAATATAAAAATGTAATCCCTGTGCAAACCCACCACTAATGATGGCCCCCGGCAGAGGCCGGGCTGCACCCAAACAGGAATCAGGGCACTGAACTCTTGTGTGCTCCCCTGAAACCTCTTCCCTCAGCTGGAAAGGACTGAAGGGTCAGGGGTTCATCCCCTTGACCTGGGAGCCTCAGGAATGGGGAGCAGCTTTCCCGACTCTCTCTCCTCCTCTCCCTGGTATTAGTTTTCAGCTAGTTTCCTGTTGAACTTGAAATGTAGTTTTTGTCCTTTGAAGAAAAAGCAACCAAACTTTTCCAGGTTCTTCAAAAATGAATGCTAAATGGAGTCTTTGGCTCCGATCACAAGAGGATGTTGTCGCCTATGAATTTCATTCTGACCCGTAGTGGCAGTCTTGGGTGTTACTGTGAGAAAGAATGCCCGTTGGGGGGGTCCCACATATGCAAATGGGGTGGGGGAGGGAGGAGGCACAGAGCAGAGACAGGAAATGGTTCTGGCTTTCACGTTCAGCAGAGCCTTTGCCCAGCGAGCGGCTGTCTGGTGTGGACAGGGACTCCTTAGGTGCCACAGACCCTGTAAGACACCAATGACAAATGGGTGGTACAGATGTGACACACTCCCTCCACACCCAGGACAGACATTGCAAATGAATCACAGGGCTCTTTGCAGCTGACCTTGAACTTGGGTTGGAATCCTTGCACCAGCACACTTACAGGAACCATTACTGCCAACAATCGGTGTCACCCAAGCTGTAACCTACCTGCCATCCCTTCATTAGCCAGAAGTCCTGTTTCACCTGTTGCCGCCTGTGTCACATGACAGCCACATTGCCTGTCAGAGAATCCAGGCATGCTTGTCCTGATTTCCCAGTGGCCTGGAGGAGTCCAAATTTGGGGGTCCTTCCCAAGTAATTGAGGTAGCAGCTGTCAGAGGGGAAAAAGGAAAGACTGCCTTGGGGTGGGGGAAGTCTTAATGCAAGAAACAAAAAAAAATGTCATGTTTGCTTTATCATCAATTCTTCAGCTAACTGTTTGTTCTTTTTTCCTTCTGTTTTCTTTCTATAAAGAAATAAAGAGTTTAAACATAGGTAAGACGAAGAACTCTTTCCCATATAATTTGATATGGTTCGTTTGCTTCCTTGTGTTCGCTTTTTTTTTTGTTTGTTTCGTGCTTCTTGTGTAACGTTGTATATTTTTATGTACCAAATATAGTAACTTTTTTTATGTGCTAATTGTGTGTTGTGGATATGATAAGCTTTAGCAATTATGAAATGCAGTCAAAAAGCAACCAAATAAGCTGACAGTAATTAGAATTTCCAGGAGATGTAAGTGCAAGATAATGAACCCTTGGTGAACTTTTATCCCGACTACTCAGTGCGGGCCGTAATTGGGCTAAACAGTTGAGGCAAACTTCTGGCTTTTGTAAATGCTGGACTGGGTTCACAAAAGCTTTAATGAACTGGAAACGGGTCAAAAACTCATTTTCAACTCATTAATGATTTTTTTTTTCCCCTGGATTTATGGTCATTTAAAACACACACACACACACACAAGTTAATTGCCAATCTGCTGGTCAGAAAGAATCCAACAGTCCTATGCATTGAGAATTTTCATGGAGTTAAATCATTTTGAGTGGTATGAAGAGTGTAGACCAAGTACTTTTTATCTAAATGACCTCTATCATTCCATCAATCCAAGGTCACCATTGAAAGCCATACGGGTACAGTTCACATACAAAGTACACAACACACACATATGTGCATGTATGCAAGCACTGCACCGAAATGGATGTAGCATGAGTGATGTTGAAGAAAAATGAATCTATTTTCATTTGGAAGAAGAGACCAAACAAGAACAGTACGACTGTTCTTTTCACTTTGCGTCACAAAATGTAAAGGGGCATCTTTATGATGTTGGGAGAAAATTAGGAAAAGAAGCGAGTTGAGTCGTTTGAGGTCATCACAGTCAGGGGCGAGGCCATGGCTAGTGGGAGTCCTCTGCCTTCTTATTCTCTAGCCCCCCAAATTGGCTGGTTATAGGCACCCCATTTGAACCCAAAATGAGAGCAGAAATGCCCTTGGAAGGACTCTCCCTTGCCCACCGTGCTGACGTCCAGCCACAGATGAGGCGGAAGCAGGGCTGCCCATCTGACCTGAGCTCGTGGGGCAGAACCGTGGTGGGAAGGAGTGTGAGTCCAGTGGAACCACCGTCTCCCTCCCCTCGCAGGCCGTCACCCCACACCCCAGCTGCCTGCTCTTAGGCTGGAGATCTGGAAAAGCCACCTCGAATCTGGCTCCCTAGAAAGTCAGAATCAATTGTCTTGCTCGTGATAGGCACAGATGTGGCTGCTGCGTCTTTCTGTTGATGTGCCGGCTACTGCGTGTTCTTAAGAGTGCAGCATCTAATTAAAACTCCGCACCAAGTTCTCCCTTTCTGCCCTAATTTGTTTTGCATATGTGGATAGTCTCTAATGACTTAGCCAAAAAAAAAAAAAAAAAAAAAAAAAGGAGGGAGGAGGAGGAGGAGGAAGAAGGAGGGAAGGAGAGAGGAGAGGAGAGGAGAGGAGACGAGAGGAGAGGAGAGAGGAGAGAGGAGAGGAACCCACCTAGCCTACTCTTTCAAACTATTATCTAAGCTGGAATTTTAGAAAGACCTTGACTTCTAGTTCAATTATGTGTCTTAATAGCAACCTGAGGAGAAGCTGGAATTAAAGATGGTCTCCACTCACAAATTGTTCCTAAAAATAGTTCCCTAGGTTTTTTTTTTTTTTTTTTTTTTTTTTTTTTCCTTAAATTGGGGAAGAACCCAAATGGTAGTGTTTTAATTGGTAATTTCCCAGTTAATGTCTACAGGACAAATGGATCCAAGGCTCTTATCACCCTCACCTTCCCTTCACCTCTCCCAGCCCCTCTGCACTAGGACACCAAATATAATTAATATCAGGAAGAGCAGGCCCAGGCTCTTGATAGGCAAGTGGCACTGAAAGCTTCCCCCACCCCCGCCTTGGGGCAGAGGAGCAATCCCTGCTGGCCTCCCAGAGTTGGGATAGCCGGTGCAGAGCGAGCATGAGTTCTCACCCTGGTCCCAGCCTCCCCGAGTGACAGCACTGCAAAGGGAAGAACTGGTGGGTTGTGAGTCAGCAATGATTCAGTTTGATTCTTCATTTCCCAAGTAAGGAGGCTAGCACCCCGTGCAGCCAAAAGACTTGCCTAAGGTCACCCGGTGGGTCCCGGTTGGGTGCTGAATTTCCTGTCTTACCCGTGAGCCAGTACTACAAGCGTTGCTCTGTACTGGTTAGCTAGGTGCTTGGTAGAGAAATTGTCCCGGTCTCCGAAACTTACACTTTCCTAATACACTTCCCGCACACAAAGTTATTCATCTTCAAGTGCCACTTAGTGCCCTGGCTGTTCTGGGTTCACACCTGTCACCTCAGGGTTACCCACGATTGGAAAACTGCATCTCCTCCCTCAGATTCTGGATGTGACTGCAAGATACTCAGGTTTCTTCACACTAAATGCCAACTCGATTTGCGTCTACTCTAAGGAACAGTGAAGAGATCTGAGATCCTCAGATTGGAGATGGCTCCGGGGAGCTTCCCATAACAAAGTTAGGAAAACTCTAGGTTGCCTGGCTATTCATGATCGAGTACTTTGGAGGCATTGAGAAAGCATAGATTAAAAGGAAAGCCTTGTTAGGTGGTATTGTTCCTCAATCTCACTTGAGAAGATGCTAAGCCCATGGGGACCTAAGAGAGGCTGACACACAGGCAGTTGCACTGAATAACTACCTGCTAACAAAAACAGGGCTGGAGTGGGGTCTTTCCTATCAGCAGCAGGCTTCTAGACAATCCATGAATTCCACAGCAGCGTGAGGGGTTAAGCCTAATTAGAAGGAGCTCAGAGCTGTGCTAATGCCGGGACACTCAGTTAAGAGGTCAGATTCTTTCCAGTTCACTAAAGTGGAAAGATGCTAGAGGAGGTGAGAACGTGGCTAGGATTTTTGTCATCTCTTTGATCCAGGGGGCCAGCTGCATAGCCCCTTCCTCATTTTTCTTTGTGCTTCTTCCAAAGCAACAACCCAGCACACAAGTACTACTTGGCCGTGGACCCCGTGTCCGGCTCGCTCTACGTCTCTGACACCAACAGTCGCAGAATCTACCGGGTCAAGTCTCTGAGCGGATCCAAAGACCTGGCTGGGAATTCAGAAGTCGTGGCGGGGACTGGAGAACAATGTCTGCCCTTCGATGAAGCCCGCTGTGGCGATGGCGGGAAGGCTGTGGACGCGACCCTGATGAGCCCCAGAGGTAAAGGCCGCAGAAGAGGAACGCGCGGCCCAGACAGAGCCTGCGGCCAGCCTGGCGCTCCTCCTGCTGGAGCCGAGCGACTCCCAGCAGCCTCAGCACGGCTTCCCCCAGAAGCTCTCAGCCCTGATCGTTGGCTTTGGGGCGCGGGTGGGCGAATTCGAGTTATTTGTTTGAAATAAACTTTATCACCCACATATATGGCAAAAGGAAAGTCGGGTGGCCTGCACCTCAGAATTTCTGAGTGCGACTAGTCAGAGAGCACCAGAAGGAAACGCCAGCTCAATGGGCCAGAGTGCCACCTCTAGGGACTGGAGGGAGAACAAAGCCCCGTGGGGACCTCCAGCCACTCCCAGACCTTGTGTATATGAAGTCTAAAGTACAGTGCCTGCCCGGCTGTAAATACCCAACAAAATGGCAGCAGTTAAGACTGGGTGTAATTTCCAGGGTTTCAGGATGGGGCAGTCCTTGGATGGATGGGGCTCTGTTTTGTAAAGGACTCACGGTGCTTTAGGTTAAGGAGCAATCGTCGGCGGGTCTGACTCACGTTGGCGTTGTCACTGTGAGAGCAGCCTGCAGCAGGGTGTAAGAAAACCAGGCCTTGTACGGGGCACCGAAATGAAATTGTAGGAGAAACAGAAGCCGCCGTCTGTGCCTTAGCAGCCCCGCTGCGACAGGGGAATGCTGGGGTTGGGTGTCCCCTGGGGCACTGGAGTGCTGATTGGAGTCACGGCTTAATTGGGAATTCTTCCTGGAGGATACATTTAGAAGGGGGAGTTTGTGACAGTAAGAATCATTGTTTCTCAGCCTCAACGTTGCAACCGGTTGTGAAGGGTATTCGAGTAATTTGCTATCAATAATTTTTAGAGCAATGAGCTTTTGGAAATAATTTCTTTTCTAAAGAGAACAAGATGCAGGATGGTTTCCTCCTTCATCTATCTGCAGGCCTGGTTCCTCTGCAGCCCAAGGTGTTGTCTTCAGCCAGAGGGAAATGGGCAGGGCTACAGCCAGAGCCCCTGGGGGGACGGTGGGGGTACCACGCACATCTCAGCCCAGTGCGTGTGAGAAAGGGTCATGCCTTTAAAAGATTGGGAACACTTCTCAGAGTGAGCTGGTCTTTCCCAGTAAGGTCCTGAGCCCAGCAGAGTGCCCAGCAAGGCATCCCCCACCGCACCCCACAAGCCGTCCTCCCCTCCTTGAGAGACACATTCCCACCACCACTTGTCTTATGCAGGTATCGCAGTGGACAAGAATGGGCTCATGTACTTCGTTGATGCCACCATGATCCGAAAGGTCGACCAGAATGGAATCATCTCCACCCTGCTGGGCTCCAACGACCTCACGGCTGTCCGGCCGCTGAGCTGCGACTCCAGCATGGACGTCGCCCAGGTGGGACTCTCTCTCTCTTTCTTCTCATCACTGAGCAGTTCCTAGTTCTTCCTGAAGGTCTCACCTGGTTTCTGTGTAGTTGGAAGAGGAGTGGGCAGGCAGCAGACACTGGTACAGGTGTGTTGGCAGAAGGCCGGAGGTGAACTAGATGCAGTGGGACAGGTAAGAACTGGAGAGAGCCAGCCAGAGACAGGGAAATTCTGCTCGGAAGAGCCGAACTGGTGACACGCTCCAGCCACGGCAAATCGCAGGGTGGGCGGCGTTGCTGGGTAATCACCTGTCTCCTCCGTCATTATTGCAGGTCTGTACACCACACTGTACAGTGTGCTCTTACCTGTCAATCAGAACTTCCTGTTCATTGGAAGTGACCGCATTCTCGCCATGTAAACCTTCTCTCTGTGCCGTAGTGACTGGAGCAGAGGCTTCCCCAGTGGTCCCCAAATTGTACCCTCAGTCAGGGCTCTTACAGAGGCAGAGAACAGAGGCTCCCTCAAATGCCCGGCATTTGCTCTCAAACAACCTGGAATATATGTTCACCCTTCCTGTAAGAGTCTTTGCAACCCTCGGTCAACCTCATAAATTTCAGTTCAAATTCCACAACAAACTGACAACTTGCTGCTGAGATTTTTATTTCAAATTCCACAGAGAAGGAATGTGTTTGATTTAGTTCATTTTCTTCCCCCTCCAGGCAAACACTCTAAGTTGTAGTTTGCTAGCCGGCCTGTGCTTGGGTCAGGGCCGCCTTTCAAGCCACACGCCTCCTCCAAATAAACACATCCTCCTCAGGCTCCTGGCTTAGCAAGCAGTGTATATTCAGGACTGCACTGGCCCCTTGTGCAGTGAACTACCTGTGTAACCGTGTGTTATAGCGTGGACCCTGGTTAATCGTCTGGGGCTGTGAAGCCTCATAGGTAGAGTCGGTGGGATGGGAGGACTGTGTTTACAGCACAGTCATACGCAATCAGCAGGGGCAATGGGTGGCTAATTCGGTGAAGAGCACCCCAGGACGGTGTGTTAGTAAAAAGTTCAAATCTGCATAAAGCCACTGTAAGTGGCCACACTCAAATCCTGGCTGACTCAGAGGCTGTACTTGAACACGGTACCATGTCCTCCACAGGTTCGCCTGGAGTGGCCAACCGACCTTGCGGTCAACCCCATGGACAATTCCCTGTATGTTCTAGAGAACAACGTCATCCTCCGCATCACGGAGAACCACCAAGTCAGCATCATCGCGGGGCGGCCCATGCACTGCCAGGTCCCGGGCATCGACTACTCACTCAGCAAACTCGCCATCCACTCTGCTCTGGAGTCCGCCAGCGCCATCGCCATCTCTCACACAGGGGTCCTCTACATCACCGAGACGGACGAGAAGAAAATCAACCGTCTGCGCCAGGTAACGACCAACGGGGAGATCTGCCTCTTGGCCGGGGCGGCCTCAGACTGCGACTGCAAAAACGATGTCAATTGCAACTGCTACTCAGGAGACGATGCCTACGCGACTGATGCCATCTTGAATTCCCCATCATCCTTAGCTGTGGCTCCGGATGGCACCATCTACATCGCAGACCTGGGCAACATCCGGATCAGGGCGGTCAGCAAAAACAAACCCGTGCTTAATGCCTTCAACCAGTACGAGGCCGCGTCCCCTGGAGAACAGGAGCTGTATGTCTTCAACGCGGATGGGATCCACCAGTCCACCGTGAGCCTGGTGACCGGGGAGTACTTGTACAACTTCACATACAGCGCCGACAACGACGTCACCGAGTTGATTGACAATAATGGAAATTCCCTGAAGATCCGTCGGGACAGCAGTGGCTTGCCCCGCCACCTGCTCATGCCGGACAATCAGATCATCACCCTCACTGTGGGCACCAACGGAGGCCTCAAAGTCGTGTCCACGCAAAACCTGGAGCTTGGCCTCATGACCTACGATGGGAACACTGGACTCCTGGCCACCAAGAGTGACGAGACAGGATGGACGACTTTCTATGAGTAAGTGGGTTTGTAAAGAGCACGTCCCCTGCCCTGGCTGCCATCAGGATCGGCTGCTCCTGTTGCCTTTAAAATTGCTTAGTCACACTGTCTTCCTAACGTTAATGATTTCTTATGGCCTCAAGACATTCATGTCCCTCTCCCTGGCTCCTAAATGATTTGCTCTCTTGGGTCTCTGATGTTGAACATCCTACCTCCTAGCGATGGGAATTCCTGTTGTCTGCCTGCCGTTCAAATTTCAGGATATTGGACACGCGCAGCCCCTGGGAGATAAAGTGCTGATTAGCTTTGCTGATTATTCATGTTTGCTGTGGGTGCGGAAATTAGAACCTATAAGGCAAGATCCCAGTGGGGCTCCTGTAATTTGCCAATAGGTCCAGCAACACACTTGATTGCGCAGACAGGTAGATAAACTCTGAATTTCCTCTTTAGCAGGAGCAGATCAATACAGATAAAATGCTAGGTATATCAAAAGATGCAAGAGCTTTCCCCTCGCAATTATCTCATGCTTAATAGTCCTGCCGTTTGTTTGGCCAAAAAGCTGTTTTCCCTAGCTCCTGCAGCAGCGCTCCCTCAAGCTCCCACAGGTATTAACTGATGGGACGCTGGCGGAAGCTGCTAAGACTCCCCAGTCACCAACCGTGGCTGGAGTGGAATTTCCAAGTATCTGCTGTCCTTGGAAAAGGAGCAGGTTAACCCTTGTATATTCAGAGTCCTTGCGGGCTCTCTGTCCGGATGTTGCTGCTAGCTGAGAATTTAGTAAGTTAAGGAGGGGGTGTCACAGAGAGAAAAGGGACAAGAGAAAGAACTGAAGACTTCATTGTCAATCACCCCCAAATCTAGGAATGTTCACTTCCTGTTTGTGTGCCAAAGGGCTTGGGAAAATGTAAAAGGGAGCTGTTGCCACCTGCTGGACATTTTCTGCATTGCAGTATTGCTTTCCCTGGGTCAAGCTGTTGCTGGGGCACAGCTACCTTTCTCAGGCTTCTTTGAAGCCTCCTCATGTTCTTCAAGGCACTGGGACTTGATCACACTTCCCCAGCCAGTGTCTCCTCTCTTGACATGCCACCTTTAGCAATCACCTCAAGTAGGTTGAAGCCACACACCGCCTGGATTTGTGTCTTCCTTTGTGACAGTTTCGAAGAGAGACCCGTTGCATTTAGAAATGCTGAGTTGGGGTTCCTGGATGAGAAAGACATGCCCCTCTCAGGGAGGCCAACCTGAACTAGGCCTGACTCAGAGACTGTAGTTAAAGCCTTGTCTGTGGTTTTGGTGAGTCCACACAAGTGGACTCAAAGAGGGAGGGTATTTTACAATAAGGGTCTCTAGTTCAGTGAAAACAGGCATGATTCATAATTTATAATTTTTTTGTACTGGGAATTGAACCCAGAAGCACTTCAACACTGAACCACATCCTCAGCTCTTTTTTTTTTTTTTTTTTTTTTGAGACAAGTTACTTAGGACCTCACCAAGTTACTGAGGCTGGCCTCCAACTTGTGATCCTCCTACTTCAGCCTCCAAAGCTGCTGGGATTACAGGCATGCACCACCACGTCCAGTCATAAATCTTTTTTAAATGTTTGTTCATGAATAATTTTTTCCTCTCTTAATTTGATAAGCTGGGGTGGGTTTTTTTTTTTTTTTTTCTCTCATAATGTGGGTAAATCTAATGATCCAAAATTCTGCATTGTGGAAGTTCAGATGTGTAAGGTTCTCTTAGGCCTTCTAAAAAAGGTAACTAGTCCCTTTGTTTAGCACTTTTTATATATGGCCAGAAAATTGGCAACTTAAAAATCATACACCAACTCCACTTCCTCATGGAGCATGAGAACTTCCATAGGTAGATTCCTCTCTTCCCACCCTGTTCCATGAAGCAGGGTGCAAATCTTCCCATAGGTGGCAAGTGGAGCTGTACATTCTCTCTGCCTAGAACTTGACAGGCAGGGAAGCTGTTTATCTCCTCAACTGTCACAGTGTCCCTCGATGGATAGGTTTGATTCTCCCCATTTTAAAGATGAGGAAACTGAGTCCCACGGCCACAGGAGAGGTCAGTAGATCTTTCCATGACCCATTGCTGTTCTGCAGCAAGACTCGGGATAGAATTTGGAGTTCCACCTTCCAACGCCAGATGAAAATTGTCCCAGGATTTGGGGAAAGATGTTCCCACTGAGGCCATCCCATTAATGACTCCGAGCAGGCGAGGAGTATGGGGAAATAACACTAATGAATCATTCTGACCTCATTTTATGATCAGCCAGTCCCAGAGAGTTCCAGGGAACTCCAGCCTTGGAAGTAAGATTTCTCCGGATGTAAGTCATTAGGTCCCTATAGAAGTAGCGGGGTCAAGGGACGTCCTGAGAGAATACACGCTTTCAGGGTCTTCTAAATCCCCTGGACCTTGGCACTAGGAAGACAAGTGTATAGGTGCCAGTTCTGCCAAATGTTCTCTGATTGGCCTTGGCCAAGTGATTCAACCTCTCTGAGCCTCAGTGTCCACCTCTGCCAAATGGGCACAGTAATGCCAACTACACACAGGTGCCATGATAATTCACCGGGCTAATACACATGGTACATATGGAAGTTCAACAGGTAGGCGCTGCTGGAACTCAGGGGGGATCATTAAGTACTCCTCCATCTCCATCCCACCCCTCAGGTTCCAAAGAGCCACCTCCATAGTGGGTACAGGAGCCAGACAAATGGAAGCCTACTCTGGGAAAGCAGAACTAAGAAGGTGGTCTGCACACTAGGTCTCCTCATCCCTCCCTGGCCCTGGCTGCTGCTGGTCCTGGCTTCTCTGCAGGAGCAGACTCTGCCTTAGCAAACTGAGGGCCCAGAGGGGCAGAGAACCCCTCTCCCTGAAGGACAGGCCCTGCAGAAGAGAGGTCGGGACCAGCTCTCCTGTCGGTCGGTCCAGCCCTTCTCCCGTGGAGCAAGCCGGGAAGGAGCCGATGTGGGGTCAGGGGAAGGGGTGGAGCTCGCCTGCCATGGAGCTATTTTACAGAACGGGCCGACCGGGCGGCTCGCAGAGCTACACTGTACCCCTTTGACAGTCACGTTGCTCCTGCTCCTCTCTGGGCTGGGGCGTGGCTTTTGGAGAGCCAGCAGGAATGGAGGGGCCGCCAGCTGCCCTCTGGAAACCCGCCAGGCCAGCTCAGTCCCCACACGGGGAGGCTCGGCCTTGCTTTACTTTGCCCTCTCCTCCAAGCACAAGTGCACTGACTGTCTACTCGGTCCCCAGTCATTTCCCTAGTGTTTCTACAATGCATGGCACACAGTAGGTGCTTCGTGAACATCTTTTGACAAGATGAGTCCAAGGCAGCACCCAGCCCACCCTGGCCAAGGCCCAGGGGCTCCCTCTGCTGACCACTGAGATCCTGCTGCTCCAACCCAGAGCTCCTTGCTCCCGGGTGCAGAGTGCTTTGCTCAGAGACCTGAATCTGAGAAGCTCCGTGGAGCCAGTGAGCAGAGCTGCCGGCCACCGGGACCTCTTGAAACGTAAAGGAAACGTGCCCTGTCTCCCCCGAGATCCAGGTCCCTGCCCAGTTCTGTGCTTCCCCAGAGTCGAAACCCTGGCTGTCCTGCTCCCTCTACGGAAGCGCGTCCGGCTGTACACAGTGTGTGGCCCAGAACTCCAGGGGTGGGACGAAAGCCCTGCCTGGGTCCTGGAGGAGGAGCTCCTCACTGCCCTACCTGGTGGCCGGAGGCGACACCCCTCTTCCCTCCATTACTGATGAGTTCTGCGGTGCAGCACCCCTAAAACCCAGACACTTGGAATTGTTTTGCTTTTTTTGGTCCAAATTTTTTCTACTTAAGAAGCATTAAAGTCAGTCATATGGGTTACAAATATTTCCTAAAATCTAGGAACACGTGAAGAAAGCAAAGATTAGCCCAAAGCCCACACAAAAAATCATCGTTAATGTTTAGATAGCCATATTTTCAAAGCATTTCTTCTACGATAGATACTCCTAGGTTATCGAGGGAGGACCCTTTGTATTCCACCCTTTCTACTCAGCAATACAGACGTTTGTCACTGGCCACATTACAGTGATATGATGTGCATGTACAAATACATGACAACAATTCCACTATTATATTATATGCAATTATAATGCACTAATAAAAAGGAAAAGAAATATATATATATACACATTTGTCCATGCCAATAAATAGAAATCCAAGTCACCAGTGTTGCGAACTTCCTAGGTTTATGTTATATGAACAGATCATAGTTGTGTAAGGAATCTTCAGATCTTCAAATAATGAACATTTAGACATTTAGCTTGTTCTAAAATGTCACTACTGTAAATAGCATCTCTGTTTTGGGCAAGGGGTGGATGCTGGAGGGTTGGACCCAGGGCTTGCCCATGCTATTCAAGTGCTGAGCTACCTCCCCAGCCATAAATGGCGTCTCTGTGCCCCCGTCTGAGAGTGAGTTTCAGCAAGCCCCTTCCCTTTGAAGGCCTGAGTCCCCATCCCTGGTTAGGCACTGGGGCTTTCCAGAGCAGGTGTCATCTGATCCGCCCACTAGTGCCCTGGGCAAGTGACCGGGGGAGAGTTGAGGAGCTGGGCTCCCAAGCTCCCTGGGCTTCCCGCTCAGTGTCCCTACTGTCACCTTCACCACCCTTACCCAGCTGGCCATCCAGCTCAGTGTGTCCTGCTCTCAGCTCCCAACAGCCTCAGAGTGTGACTTGCCAGTTCTCCCAAGAAGTTGCAAAATCTCTCAGATGCCTGCTTTCCAGGGACAGTTCCCAAGCACCCTCCAGTGTCCTGCGCACCCAATTCAAGTGCCCGAACCAGAGGGAGGCCCACCAGACATCCAGCTGCTGGCCCTTCTCTTTCGCCCTCCGAGCAAAGGCCTTCACGAACCCCACTCCCTCCCAGCTGGACGAGAGCAGGGCTCAGGTGCCAGAGCCCCAGGGCCTCACATGCAGACCTCGAAAAGAGTCCGGTTCCCTGCCTGGGGCGTGTGAGGGCCAGCTCTCAGGGAGCACTGGGTGTCCAGTTCTGGGACATGCTCTGCTCCTTGCAGAAGCAAGGAGGTGACAACAAGAAATTCCACATCTCAAAAAAGAGTAAAAATGACCCACATAAGGGAGACAGGGCCCCATTTCGGGCAGTGTGAGGCGCAGGGCGTGGCCCCTGCACACTAGAGGTGGCCGCAGGGCACAGCAAGGCCAGCCCGACTCGGGGAAACTAAGAAGGCCACCCGCGGAGCTGAGCCGTGGTTGGTTTCCAGGGAACAGGCTGCAGGCAGCCAGCTTGCTCCGCCTGAACCGAGACACCGAGGTGACCTGAGGCCCAGGCTGCCTTTTAAGCGGTCTAGGCGGTGACAAGCAGGACAGGCTTGCACCTTGTGGGGCTTGGAGGGTCTCAAATGCCAGATTTGGATTTGATTGAGCAACCAGTGGGAAGAGTGTGGCTTGCTCAGCAGACAGTGACATGATGAAACTGATATTTTGGAAAGATTAATTTGGTGGCTTTGTGGAACACATAAATTAAAGAGCCAGGGACACTTACAAGGAACCGTTCTCGCTAATATGCGAGGGCATAGTCAACTTGGTCCTGCCTGAGACCAGGCCGAGCTTCTCCCAGCTGGGGCCAGTTTCGTCCCTGGCTGGGAAAGGCACGCACCATTTCTCAGGCAGGTCGAGGTTCGCGTTATGACCAGGAGGCTCAGCGGGAGGCCCCGGCCACCCCACTCCCCGCCTCCTCGGGCCCCACGAGCTAACCCGTTATGGTTCTGAAGCCTGGGAGGACCTCGGGCTCCCCGGACTGCGCTTCCGACCAGTGCTCTTCTCCTCTAGCTATGACCACGAAGGCCGTCTGACCAACGTGACGCGCCCCACCGGGGTGGTGACCAGTCTGCACCGGGAAATGGAGAAATCCATCACCATCGACATCGAGAACTCCAACCGCGACGACGACGTCACCGTGATCACCAACCTGTCCTCGGTGGAGGCCTCCTACACCGTAGTACAGGGTACGCCCCGCCCACCCCGCTGCCCCCCGCCCACCAGACCCTCATGGGGGCGTGGCCTGGCCAGGGGACTTCCACACAGCTGGGGCGCCCCTCGGCTTCTGTCTTATGCGAACGTCCTCAGCAAACCAACTCTATCAGAGATGGGTCTTGTTTAAAAAAAAAAAAGAAATGACTGAGTCAGATACAGAGGAACGTCATCCACGCCCAACCAAATGTCCAGATGTTGGTAACGTCCTTTATTCTTTTTTTCTTTTGATACTTGGGAGTGAACCCAGAGCCACATCTCCAGCCCTTTTTATTTTGAGACATTCTCACTAAGTTGCTCAAAGTCTCACTAAGTGGCTGAGGCTGGCCTTAAGCTTGCAATCCTCCTGCCTCAGCCTCCCAAGTCTCTGGGATAACAGTTGTGCACCACCTTGCCCGGCCCCTTCTCACTTCTTACCCCTCAGTCACCTCTGCTCCCCACCAACCCAACAGGTGTTGTTACCTTCACAGGGGCTGCTTATTCTCTGGGGCCTATGACTGAGTCTTGTGTTTTGTTATTCCGTTCCGATTCTCTCTTTAGTACATCATCTTTGTTGAGTTGGTTGCCCTGGGGTCAGGGCTCTGTAGCAATCTCTCCCCGGGACTAGGATCTCAAAGGTCCCTGACCACCCGGTGGTTATTGTTGCTGTTCGACATGCCGCACGGTCCAGGACAAGCAGAGGGGTTGGCAAGAAAAGGAATTGTGCAGATTAATTTTTCCTTTAATTAAGATATAATGTCAGCGGGCCAGCCAGTTGTCAGAGGATAAAAGTGTCCTCTTGGTAGATAAATGGTGACATTTCTGGACTATTATCCCGCGACAGAGCCTGTTTCAATGACTCTGCTTCTGCTCTGCCAAATGATTAATGATGTAGATTCTGTCCCTCTGTATGATGGCTCGAGTTGCTGAGAGACAGGTGCGTCCTTGCTCACTGCCCCAAAAGCTGGCCATTCGGAGGCCAGCCCCGGCCGGCTCCTTTGCACAGACAGTTGGGAAGCGGCCCCGCAGTAAGAAGAGTCTCCGACTCACGTTTCCTTCCTGTAACTTTTCGATAAAGGAAAAGGTCAGGATCTGATTGACTAGTGTAGATCCCATTGGAAAAGATAAGCCCGCAGGCTCGGCGCCCACCGGCTCCATCTGCCTCTGCTCTGCGAGCCCTCGAGCCCAGATGGAGGTGGCATCGTGGCAGGTCAGCAGCAGTAGCTCAAGAGGAAAGGTGGCTTTTTCTCTTGGTTTCCTTGACGAGCCTGGGTGTGCGGCAGTGGATCTGACCTGTGGCTCACACCATCACCCCAGGGTGAGATGGGAGGCAGAAAAAGCGTAGGGAATCAGTAATTTTCCTTTCCTCTATTTTTTCTTATATAAGCTCAAATATATATGTTAAAGTTCAGGAATTTGATTGACACAAATTGTGTAGGCAATAGACATCTTTAAATGTTTAAATGTACTATTAATAGTCTTCAGCGAGTAAAAGAAAAATATCACGGCATAATTATTTCTGGAGTGCCACACATTAATAATGTTTCTCTTGGCGCCGATCAGTTCTATCTCTGCGGCTCACCTTCGCATTGTGTGTGTGCTCACCGAAGGCAGCTGTAGACTGACAGCCAGAAAGTGCCATGGAAACCTATAAAAATAGGGTCCACAGTCCCCTGACTATTAGGGTGGATAATGTGTTTCCCCATGCCCATCTCCGCCTGTGTTTCTCCAGATCAAGTGCGGAACAGCTACCAGCTCTGCAACAACGGCACCCTGAGGGTGATGTATGCCAACGGCATGGGCGTCAGCTTCCACAGCGAGCCCCACGTCCTGGCGGGCACCGTCACCCCCACCATCGGGCGCTGCAACATCTCCCTGCCCATGGAAAACGGCCTCAACTCCATCGAGTGGCGCCTACGGAAGGAACAGATTAAAGGCAAAGTCACCATCTTCGGCAGGAAGCTCCGGGTAAGTGGTTCCACCAATGAGAACTTCCTCCCAGAGCTGAGGGCTGCCCAGTTTCCAAGCCTGCGTTTCCCCTTGCTTCCCTGGGAAAGGCAAGGTCTCCCCTCAGAAGGTAGAAGCCCCCGCCCTTAGGCCTCCTCCCTGGGGAAAAGCTCTCCATGTCCCAGGGTGGAAGGGGGCAGCCATTCCCTGCTGGGAACCCACACTGTGCTCTAGCTGGAGAGATCTTTGGCCTTCCTTTCATATTTGACATCCCCTCCCCAAATTTCTACTATCTGGTCAGATCAGCAAAGAAAGAATGTCTACCGTGTGCTGGGCATTTACTAAATACTCAGAGAACAAGTTTGAAAGTATGTTCTTGAAGGAGTGGCCAGTGGTAGAATATGCAGATCCAAGGTGACCACAGGCTACTGAAATGACAAAGTCACCCAAGAGTCCGATGGGATCCCAAGGGATGAGATGTCACCCTGCCTGAGGGGCTCAGGGATGATGTTCCCAGAGGAAGTCACAACAGGGCCAGAGCGGGAAGTTGCCACCGACCCTAACATCCCCACACCAGGCAACTTGTCCCAAGTTGCAGCTTTAACAACTAATGTGTAGCATTTATTGAGGACTTTTATGATGTAGGCACTAAGTCATCTGATTTTAATCTTTTCAACCACTCCATGAGGTAGTTAAGGTTGCCTCCATTTTCCAGATGAACACACAGGTTCAGGGAAGATAATCACTGAGGGTTCGATGGGTAGGAAATGGTCAGACCTGGACTGGGCCCCAGTTCTGTCCTTCTATCTGGTTCACTTGCCAGGACTCTCAGCCACTGTTTCCCACAGCTTCCTGCTCAGGTTCACCAGCAGTCAGATCATCTCAGCACTAGCAGATGCTGCTCTGGTCAGTCATCTGTCACTCAAAAGAAAATATGCCTACCATTAGGCTAAACCTTTGCCCAGGGTTGAGGAAAGAACCCTGCAGCCTCAGTCTTCAGCAAATGCAACACATTTATTGAGCACCTACTATGATCCAGGCGCTGTGCTGTGCACTTAAGATACATGATACACAAAGCAAAGCCCCCACCCACTACAGCTCTCATCCAGGGGTGGGAGGAGATGGAACAGGAGGGCAGATAATAAGCAAACTAAAAACAACTAAAATAATCACAGAGCAAAGCGAGCCCTAGACAGACGGTGAACCATAGAACAAGCTGGAGTTTAGCAAATGCTTTGAAATCCCTTTGCCTGGAAGACTCAGCGTGGGCAGACTTGGGTGTAACTTTTGTGTGTTACTGGATTGAAATCCAAGCCAGCCTAGGTGACCTGCCTACAGAGTCGGTCCACTCTGAATTAATATTCCTCCTTTGTCTGACTAGAGTTTAATTCTCCACATTAGGTTATCAGCAGCCTCCCATGTTTTTCTTCCTCTGCTGGTATCTGCAAAGTTGCAAGCCGCAGTATCTTCATAAAGACAAAAATGGAATGCGATTAGTAGCTAAATCCTTAATGACTGGATTTCAGGGCTGTGTAATTGATTTTTGATATGCTGCACTGTAGAAGTTGATTATAAGTAGTAATCGTGCCTTTTCTCTGATAAATCAGTTATGCATTCTGACTAAGTTTTCAAAATAAAGATAAATGTGGCCCTAAAATAAAATGGCGATAATCCCAACTCTAAATATTAAAAAATCTTAATAATGGTACTTGTGGTAATTAGCAGAAGTTAGACACGCAAGCCTTATAACTGAATTTCTGCCAGGGTTAGATTCGCTGGCATCGTGTTTATGCAAATCAAAACACAGCTTTATCTATCAACACCTCAACATTTAATTGTCTGGTGTTAGTTCCTGTAACAATAATCACATATCCATTTAGCTCTCTTAAATGAAAATCACTATGAGATTATAACAGGTTGAGTGGACTGAAAATGTAATTTGAAAATGAGGGAGAAAGCCTGGAATTTATTTGCATCTCATTTATTTTAATTCAGTTCATAAACTGTTTAGTGAATGAAATAAAAGAAACTCCTGGAAATTGCAGGGGAGCAGTTGGAAGACAGTGTCGGGGAAGCGTCGCGTGTGCTGTGGATTCCGGGAGTTTGGGCGTGGCCTCTCCCTCCGCTGCTTCGTGAGCTCTTGACAGGCGCTTGCAGGGAACGGCCAGCCCCGTAAGGCAAGCAGGCTGCCTGGGTCAAGGCCAGCATGGGCTCTTCTCTCCCCAGCTCCAGTCTTAACATTTCTTTTCACTCCTACTCCACCGTCAAATGGAGACATGACATTTTTCATTCATTCAAAAGATGCTCGCTAAGTGCCAACTGGTGTCCAGCACCATGGAATGAATAGACTAGAGAGATAAGGAAAGTTGAGTCCTTGCCACCAAGCGCTTACAGTTCTGGTGTGTGGTGTGATGTAGTCAATACCACCAGGAAAGCGGTGCAGGTTATATCAGCCAGGAGAGGCCAGGTTATGCCAGGTAACAAATGGACCCGGCAGAATCAGGAGCTTGACACCTCACAGTCCAATGAGTCAAGCCACTGTTCTTCACCGGGACTTGCTCAGTCTTGTGACCCTGCCACTGTAAGCCCTAGACCTCCAAAGTAGTTGTAGAGGGGGAAGACAGCTTATGTGCCTTCAGGGGACCTCATGAGCAGGCCTGGCCATGGCATATGTCACTCTGCCCACCCTGGCGAGAAGAGTTGAGCGATCTCCACTTAACTACCAGGACACTTGGGTAATGTCTTTTCCAAGAGCCTGAGTGGGAGAAGGTGAAAGAAGATTGGTGAACCCACTGCATAGTCTCTGTCACCCCACTCGGGTCTCGGGGCTGACAAGGGACCAGAAGAGCTGGAATCGGTTCTGAAGAGCAGCAGGAACTGGCCAGGCACAGATAGAGGGAAGAGGTGATGTGACAGAGCAGCAACTGTGAAAAGGAAAAGGGACCAGAAACTTGCAGTAGCAAGTAGTAGTGGGAGAGAAGGTGGACGTGCTACCGTGAGGTGTATGGAAAGCTCACGGTGGCTGGAGACAGAAAGGGAAGGGCATCGTGCCAGGCTGGCGTCTATCCTGAGAACCACAGGGAGCTGTACTTGGGCTCAGTGAGCAGAAAGCTGTGCAGCATGAGAACGGGCTCCCAGCTTCCTCAGGAGGGGAGACCTGGAGGAGGTGACAGGGAAAGAGACACAAGGAAGCTGCCGCTCTAAGCCAAAGAAGAGGAGGGAGGACTCGAGAGACTCAGCCACAAGCAGGGTTGCCGGGTCATGCTGACCTTTGGGGGCCTGTCCCTGTGTTCCTGGAGACCCTGGCAGCCGGGTGGCCAGGCTGGCTGGCTGAGGGAGGGAGGCCGAGAGCCAAACCCAACACAGAAGTGTGAGGCTCTGGTGCCACAACCTTACCTCTGGAATGGGAGGAGACGGAAGGAGCTTTAAACACAACCATAAGCCAGCATCATGCAGCGGCAGGGTTGGCGGGGATTGCGCCCCACGGGCAGCAGGGAAGTGGGGGGACTCCGTAGGGTGACTTGGCAACCTGGGGTACCATGTGCTGAACAATGGCCTGACCTTTCCAAGGACTGGTGAGCTCCTGGAGGTGTGGCCAGCAGAGGGGCATGAGGGTCCAAGGCTCTGCAGATCCCTGGAGTTGAGCCAAGCACAAAACCCCCAGTGGAGCCATCATGACAGAAACATGCCCAACCCCCACACCAGGAGGCTCCTGCTTGCCACCTTCCTCCACTCAGAGACGGCCCTTAGCAGGAGACGGTGTCCACTGCTCCTCCCTGCAGCCTGGGCTGGTGTAAGATGACGACCGGATGGACCTAGACCACCCTTCCCCTGGTCTCCAACAGAATTTCTGTTTACAAACAGAGAAAGAAAGGAAAAATCCCATAGAAGAATGCAATTGGCCCTGCACTCGGAGCGCGCATCTCTGGGCCAATCGCTGACGGGGAGGGTGGGAGCCTGTGATTGGCCAGGTGCGGTCACGTGCCCACCACTTTCTCTCGAAATAGACATCTCAGTAACTCGCCCAGACAGGGGGCTCAGGAAAGCGGGTGCTGTACCGGGAGAGGGAGGAAAAGGGGCTAAGATTAGAAGCACACATGGCAGATGCAGTCTCCATCCTAAATCCTCCTGGGCTGCGCAAACTCCGGGCCTGAGGCTCGGTTACCGCCCGGCAGCTCCACTCAGAAGCAAGGCTTTCCCCTAGGTTTTGGGAAGAGGGAACAAAAAATGTCCCCTTCTATTAAGAGTTTAACCTTCCAGTCTTTCCTGAAGATCCTGTGTCTGATTCGCTCTGGAAAGGAAGGCACATTTCCTCCCAGTCATGATCTGCTTGGAGATTGCAGAAGCCAGAAACAGCTACACGTGTCGGTCGCAGAACAGAAGAGAAATTGCTTCCTCGAAGATCTTCCGTCGCCATGCTGCTGTCGGCGTCATTAGTCTTCCCAGAAGAATCGGGAGTTGGTTTCCGTATAATTAACACGACATTGCAATTACACCTTGGCAGATGCTACTTTTACTTACGTGGCCCATCTCGGCGACACAGGAGCAAGGTGGGGCAGACGTGTGAACTGCGAACACAGCTCACAGACCCAGCTGTGCCTGGGGCCCCTCAGGCCGGGCTGTCACCCAGGACAGCCGGGCTTTATCCTTCCTCTCACCTGCGTTCGTTTCACTTGACTAATATTTTATTTTTCAAACACCTACTATGTTCTCAGCACTACGCTCGCACTGAGCGCCTGTTGATGAGCCATACAGACCACGAGGCCATGAGGAGAGTGTGTGGGAACGACTTGCCGTCGGTTTACTCTGAGCTTAAATAAAGCACGATTAGGAGGGCCCGCCTCTGCAAACGCATGAAGCAAGCATCACTTTGGACAACTTGCTGTTTTGGATGGTATGGTGGAAAAATGAATTAAAAAAAAAAAAAAAAAAAAAAAAAAACGCCCTCATGGAGTTTATGTCTTAGCAAGGGGAAACGGATAATGATGATGCATTCAAGTAACGCAAATTGTGATGACTGCTCTGTAGAAAAGTAGAGGGTGGGGAAAATAGGTAGTATGTGTTTTAGGTTCTGGTCACTCCAGGAAAATGACATTTAAGCTGACATCTGGGAGAAGGGAAAGGGGAAAGGATGAGAAAAGCCTTGGTTGCTAGGACATGGCATGTGCAAAGGCCCTGAGGCCAAGGAGACTTTTTGCCTGGATCCTGATTGTATTTGAATGTGGCTGGAGGAGACTAGCTGAGGGGGAAATCGAGGAGACAGGCTCTCTTGGTCCTGGTAAGAATCTTAGACACTCCAGGTTCCTCTGAAGGTTTACCCAATGGTGAATGAACACAAGCATTCACCTGAAACTCACCCTTGGGAGGTTCTGCAGGCTGCAGGCTCCCATGGACACAGCACTTCCTCTGGGCTGCTGTCCTCACTCTCCTCCATTCCGGCAGCCCCTCCGTAGGTTTACACTTATCCCCCAACTGATGGCCGTAGTTTTTGTGCACCTGTCTCATCAGCCTTAAAGTTCCAAGGGGGCGGGGCCATGACTGCCTCACTCTGGGCCCGTCGCAGGAATTAGCATGTGGTAGGTGCTTCATAGATACTGAGAGAATGAGCAAGATCTTTAAGCTGTGTCATGACAGGTCCGCCCTCCCACCTCTGTTAGTTCCGGTCCCCGGCTCCCTCAGGATTCTAACTGCTCTTTGGAATAAAGCTTTTCAGATCCTTGGTGATCACAGATGATCCTGCTCTGTTCTGTTTTCCATGTTAGAACTTTGCATGAACGTTCATGGAGCACTTCCCCAAAACCGTGGGCACCCTAGGAAAAATAACACACAGCCCCTAGCCACCAGGGGCTCTCAGGCTGTTACAGATGAGGAAACCGAGGCATCCAGGGCGAAGGAGTGGCTTTGGAACGACAAAGCTGATCAGAGTCAAAACTGCGACTCAGATCCAGATCCTTCCACCTTCCCACCATCCAAGACAGCAAGCCATCCAAAAATAATGTTTGCTCGAGGAATACATTATTTAATGTGTTTGCAGAGGCTTACCCTTCTAATGATGCATTATTTAAGCTAATATTAAATTTATAGCAAGTTGTTTTGTCTGCACCAGCGCTGGTTCCAAGGTAGTGTTGAGCCTTATTGTTTGGGAGCTGGGGAGAGCTGCTTTGCAATCCCAGAGGACTGACCCAGCAAAGGAAATGAAGATGTCATGGCTTTTCCTCCGGGTGAGTGAATAACTAAATCTTGGAGGCGGTGGCTTCTGCTTGGAAACGTGGGAGAATCTCACGGCCTCCCTCGCTAATCTTTTTGGGTTTCCCATGCTCAAAGCACATGGGCAAAAGGTTCTTCTGTATGTCCCACTGAGATCTCTCCTGCTGCGCTACAATCCCATTTCCTGGAGGGGATCCAGCCCAGTGTAATTTCCTCCTTCGCGTTTCTCATATCACCAGCCCCTGGCGTTACCCCTAGAGCTAAGTTAGAGTCACCCGTTATAGGCCCAGCAGGGCCATTTTGACGACAGCATTTCCTTTTCTGTAGGTTTTTTATGAGCCGCCTTGTGACAGGCGTGCGCTTGGTGAGATCAAAACATTCTGCGGGGAAATTCCACAGGGAAAACTACTTCCCAAAGTCTGCCCCCTGCAAAAATAAAAACCATGCTAAATAGCTGAGTTTTATTAACTGGGGAAGCCAGGCTGAGGAAAATGCCCGATAATTAAAAATAATGGCTTCCTTACAAACACAAAATTGTATTAATTTAAAAATTGGTTTCTCTATCGCTGAATTCCTACCGAGCCGGCTGAGCAGGGAATTGTGCTGATCCTGGCAGTGAAAATAATTCAAAATAACTTTTATGTTCTCCGGGAAGCCTCAAGGTTAATTTAAATATTGCTAGATGGGTAATTTAATTCGGAATAAGAGAACAGTGTGGCCAAATTAGCGCTCCTGCGCTCTAACCTGGGGCGCCGGCACCCAGGAAGCGCCCAGCCCGCGGCCCCGCCCCTCTGCCTGACAGATGCAGCCGCAGTTCTGGCAGGTGACACCCCCGGCCTCAAGGCCCGCTCGGCTGGAGAGCTCCAGTTCAGTCCTTAGAAGGATCGGGCCTTCCCGCAGAAATTGCGCATTTCAAAAGTGAACTCCAACCAGGGCGTCCCGAAGCCCAGTTCCTAGGAACAAGGTGAACTGGGGGTGAAGATCCACCCTAAACCACCAACAGCAAAGGGCGCCCGAGGTTCTGTCTCTGGTTCGGTGCACCGCGGCCCGGGTCAGAGTCCCGATCAGCTCCGGCAACCGCAGGAAAGCAAGCAGTCAGAAGGTGGCGGCTGTCTTGTGTGTGTGCTCGGAGTTCACGCCTCCGTCATCCTGGCCCTCCTGCATCACTGTGTTGTTATGACGATAGTCCTGATTTTGTATATGTGACCCACGCGATGGTCTTTCTCTTGATGGCGTATTAGAGAACATCTAGCGCATACACCCCTATGATCTTGTTGGGGTTACTCCGGTGATTTTCCTATGGTTCTCCCAGGTAACTGAAGATGGCATCCTAAGATGCACCGAGTGTATTTTTTTGGCAAAATTATTACTTTATTTATTTTTTATTCATTGTACACAAATGGGGTCCAACTTTTCATTTCTCTGGTCGTACACAATGTAGAGTCACACCGTTTGTGTACATGTACCTACGGTAATGATGTTTGTCTCATTCCATTATCTTTCCTTCCGCTCTGCCCTCTCCCCACCCCTCCATTCCCTCTACACAATCCATCCTTCCTCCATTCTTCCCTTAGCCCTTCTCCCCCACAATGTATCATCATCCACTTATCAGAGAAAACATTCGGTCTTTGGTTTTTTTGGGTTTGGCTTATTTCACTTAGCATGATATTCTCCAACTCCATCCATTTACCAGCAATGCCATGATTTTATTCTTCTTTATGGCTCAGTAATATTCCATTGTGTGTATATGCCATAGATTCTTTATCCATTCATCTATCCAAGGGCATCTAGGTTGGCTCCACAATCTAGCTCTTGTGGCAGGAGTGTATTTTAACCAGGAGCATGCATCAGAACTACCCAGGGAGCTATTAAAGCCCCACAAGCCCCTCCTCCCAGAGCTATTCAGGACCTGAGTGGGCGGGGCGGGCGAGCTTAGAGAGCCCCAGGGGGACCCGGTCCAACACCCCGCTCCACAGGTGCTGCCGCTTGCGGGTGAGGACGGCTAGCTCTGGGCTAGGGTCTCAGCTCCACCGCTCACTGTTTCTACGAACCTCTCTGCCACCCGTGCGCAGTGGGGCCATGCGGGTGTTTGTGGTGGAGGGTTGTGAGGATCGTTCAGGCGTGCTGGCAGCAAGGGCACGGTGGGAGTGCCCGGATGCCCGTCTGCTGCTGCTGCTCACCCTCATCCCTCAGAGCGGCTCCCAGCTGGATCCGCAGGCAGGCAGCGTTCCACGCATAATAAATGCTTGGGGCCCCTGGGATGTGTGCAAGGACAAGCAAGGAAGGAAAAAGTAAGGGAAAAGAGGGAGAGGGAAGGGTGGAAGGGGGGTGAGAAATAGTAGGTGCGGTGGCCAGCGTCTCCTCCGGGAGCAGAGAACCTTCCCTCCTGGTTGACACAGAATTCATTCTGCCACAGGTGTTGGCAAGGTCCTGAGCCAAAATCCTAAAACACATGGGCTTAAGAATCTTGGCCCCAGGGCTGGAGCTATAGCTCAGTTGGTAGAGTGCATGCCTTGCAAGCAGCTAAGGCCCTGGGTTCAATCCCCAGCACTACAAAAAAATGTATGTACATGTATCTTGGATCCGTTTCAGTTGGCCCAAGGAAGCAACCCAGCTTGTGATTTGCTCTGAAGATGGCAACTCTAATTTGAGAGCAAGATTCCCCAATAATTCTGACAGCATTAACTTTCGGATCTGTTGAAAATAAATCTCCTTATCCTCTCACTCTTTCACTATTCTTTCCGACTGCTGCAGTTTGTCAACAAAAATCTTCCACTTAAATCCATGAATTTCCTCCCCTTCACCTTGGTACCAGGGATTGAGCCCAGGAGGTTCCACCACAGAGGTACATCCCAGCCCTTTATTTTTTTATTTTGAGGCATCGCCTTGCTAAATTTCTCAGGCTGGCCTCAAACTTCTGATCCTCCTGCCTCAGCCTCCTGAGCCTCTGGGATGACCAGCTTGTGCGGCGGTTGGCCGAGTTTCCTTATAATTCCAAGGACTCGGGCTGAGGAGATAGCTCAGCTGGTAGAGTGCTTGCCACGCAAGTGCAAGGCCCTGAGTTCGATCCCAGGTACCGCAAAAAAAAAAAAAAAAAAAAAGAATAATTCCAAGGACTTGTCACCTTTATGCCATCGCCATGCTTTGGTGCATTCTCTTCACTAAATATCGTCTCGCATATCCTGTCCTTGTCTCTTTGATTGACTCCTCAAGATTCAGGATGACCCAGTTCCCAAATCTGGGAACCCTGCCTCAGGTCATCCTGAGTTCAGATCTGCTTGCCCAGCCCTCTAAGCTCCGATGTAATAGCAGTCGCCACATAACTAGGAGAAACAGAATGAGAAACGTTAAGGTATCTAGCACAGCACCCAGCAAAGCATTAAGGACTAGTGTCAATAACAGAGATTGGAAATAACAGGGGCTTAAATGAGATTTAGGCTTATGGTTTCTTATGACCTAAAAGCCTCGAGGTAAGGGATTTGTGGCTGTGTGGATGACCCACGAGGACACTAAGGTCAACAGGGACCGAGATTCTTTCTCTGCATGAATCACCATCCTCAAAATCACCTGTTCACAAGGTGAATGCTGGGGCACCAGCCATGACATCTGCATTCCACCCAGGAATAGGAAGAAGGGGGAAGAGCAGAGGTCACCTACCTCTCAGCTTCATTTAATGATATTTCCCAAAAGACCCACCAATGACGACCACTTACATCTTGTGAGACACCCAGTCTTCAAAGGAAACTGAAAATAGAGTTCTGTACCTAGGTACAAAGCACTCCCCAGAACACAGATGTCTGAGGCGTTAGATCTATTCCTATCTCCCCACAAGCTGCAGTGTGGAGCCCTCAGGGGCGGTGGGGATGCTTTATGATGAAGACATCCCTTAACACATTTCAGGGCGCTCAGAGAAGTGCAGTTCAGGAAGCAGGAAAGCTAGTTAAGCAGTTGAACTCTGAAGGCCTAAGTCCTAGAGCAACCTTCCCCTCAACGCTCTGCAACCTTGAGCAAGTTATGTAACCTCTCTGTTTCCTCATGTGTCAAGTGGTCTTTGGGGGCATGGATTCAAGCAAATGGAGGCACAGTCCCTGGAACAATGCCTAACTATCTCAGTCCTCGACTTATGCTGAAGTTGTGATCTTTATTATTACCAGCATCACGTTACCAGTGAGTGCAGCTGAATTGTTAGGGTAAGGTGAGAGGAAGCAGACATCTCGCTCCTTCCTGCTGCCTGTTTACATCTTCTCTCTCCGCAGCCACCCCAGGGATGTCTGGGTTTGCAGTCAGTTATGTCCTAAGAGTCTGGGCAGAGTCGCGTCCTCTCCTTTCCCTGCAGCCATCCACACAGGGTCGCAACGTCTCCAGAGTCCCTCTCCTTTGCCCCTCACTCGTTTAGACTCCCAGCTCTGCCTCTGGGACAGCCCTTCTCCTCTGATCAGATCAACTCCTAAATAAATATTAAATGACGCCTGGAGGTGTCCGTTCCTTTCAAACCTGCGTCAATCCGTTCTTCCCTTTGTTGGAATTCCCATCCTGCCCAGGTCCCCGCTGAGCTTCAGCAGCCTTGACAGTGGCAAGATTTTCCACTCGGTATTTAAAACAAAGGCGTTTCCGTGGGGAGGAGCCTTTGGATCCCCAGATCTATGTAAAATACGGCTTTCTAAGCCCTCTTCCCCATTCGAGGAGGTACCTTCACATCCGGAATCTTAAAGGTCACCAGCTTCCCAGCGGTGGTGTGCCAAGAGAGGGTGGTGGTGTGCGGGGAGGGAAACCATCTCGCCCCGGGGTGGGTAGGCAGGCAGGGCCGCGGAACCCTGGGTCCAGGCATCAGGCGTGGCTGGTGCCTGCCGATCTCCCTCTCGCTTTGCACCCGAGGGGTCCCCTCCTGCGGGGCGCGGTCCAGCCCCCCTGTGTAGACGCAGCCACGCCCAGACCAGCTGCCTCGGCCCTGCGCCCCCTCCTCTGTATTCCCGCGCACCCCGCAGAGGTCGCCCCTTCCTGTGCGTGCGTGATGCTCAAGGAGGCTGGAGGTCAGCGCCCTGAGCCAGGCCGGTTCCTCCTCCACTGCCCGCCCAGCCCTGATCCCACCCGCAGCCACGGCCGCCGAGGCCTGGCCTGCCCGGGTGGCGCCTTTCAAACCAGGCCTATTGTGTCTTCCCAGGTCCATGGAAGGAACCTCCTGTCCATCGACTATGACCGGAACATTCGGACAGAAAAGATCTACGACGACCACCGCAAGTTCACCCTGAGGATCATTTACGACCAGGTGGGCCGTCCCTTCCTCTGGCTGCCCAGCAGCGGGCTGGCGGCGGTCAATGTCTCCTACTTCTTCAACGGGCGCCTGGCTGGCCTGCAGCGCGGGGCCATGAGCGAGAGGACCGACATCGACAAGCAAGGCCGCATCGTGTCCCGCATGTTCGCGGACGGCAAAGTGTGGAGCTACTCCTACCTGGACAAGGTAGGCCAGCGCGCCGCCCGGCCCCGGGGCTCGCCGTGGCTCCCCGCCCTTCCCAGGCTGGCCCCCACGCTGTCTGCCCCCAGACGTTTTGACATCTTTCCTTTGACCTTCCGAGGGTCCCCCCTCATGCTGCCCCCTTCACTGGGAGGGAGACGAATTCTGAAGGAAAATGTTATTCATGGCTCAGCGCTGTTACCATTAAAAGAAAAAGGAAGCGCTAGGCACTCCGAAATAGCAAAAGGGTGGATTGTCTGATTTTATCCCCCCCCCCCCGCAAAAAAAAAAAAAAAAAAAAAAAAACGATGTTGAAGTGAACGGAATCATCCCTCTGGCAGCTAATCATTACTTATGAATTGGAAATGCAGAGATTCCTTTTGACCTCACCCTGAATTAAACCATCAGGGTAGGGAATTTGGCTTAAAACTCAAAACCGCAGAGTACCACCCTCTACTGGAACAGCCAGTGAATTCTCACCACATAATTCCATGTCTAAAAATGCCAAATTCGGGGCTCCTTGCTGGGAAAGGTCAGGGCAGAACAGCAGTAAAAGGAAATTCCCTTTGAAAGTCAGGCATGGTAGCATAAGGTAGCCTCAGGAGGCTGAGGCTGGAGGATCACAAGTTTGAGGCCAGCCTCAGAAATTGAGCAACACCCTGGCTCAAAATAAAATAAAAAGGGTTGGGGAGTAGCACATTTGCCTAGCATGCACCAGAGGTTCAATCCACAGTACTGAAGGAAAAAAAAAAAAGGAAGAATAAAAAGAGGTCCCTTTGGCACAGATGCCATCTCGTTTGAAGGCTACCCTACCCTGGCCATCTAGTGATAAGTCAGGGGCTTGCTCAGCCCAGGCCGCTCACTCAGACTCCCCTCAGCACTGGTCCATTCCTTCTTTTCTCACCACCACCTCATTACATCAGCCACTTTCAGAAAGACCTATTACCCCTCTGCAAGAAAGGGGCTGGAGTCCCCGTGGTCCAAGGCTAACCCTATTCTCTTAGACTATAAAGTATGGGAGAGTTAGCGGGTAATCTCCTGATTGCCTCTAGCTACGGCCATTCCTTTCCCGTAGAATCAGCGATTCTGGGTTATTTCTTCTCTGCAGTGGCTTTTAAACAGAGGATGTGCTTTCTCCTAGATGTAATCAGGAGTGGCAAAAATGTACCACACGTGTCCCAGCTCTCTCCAGCTGGGCCAGTGACACAGTCCCGAACAATCTCCAGACTCTTTGTTACTGAACCTGGGGACATACTCTGTGCCTCCCACTTCAGTCCTTGGAGCCCTTGATACCCAGGATGCCCAAGCAGCACTGGCATCCTCTGGGAACTTGTTACAAATGCAGGTTTGTAACCAAATTGCCCCCATGACCCATCAGAACGGGTACACCCCATGGAATGAATCTATGCAGTCTCTAAACTTCCCATCTTTTGTGGCTTTTGATTGACATTTGGGGAGATGGAATCAATTCTCTCATCCGCCAGGCTTGGTCCTGAAGAGCCAACTCACCTGTCCCCTTCCCCTTTTCTTCCTCCAGTCCATGGTCCTCCTGCTCCAGAGCCAGCGGCAGTATATCTTTGAGTATGACTCCTCCGATCGTCTCCACGCGGTCACCATGCCCAGCGTGGCCCGGCACAGCATGTCCACCCACACCTCCATCGGCTACATCCGCAACATTTACAACCCCCCGGAGAGCAACGCTTCGGTCATCTTCGACTACAGCGATGACGGCCGGATCCTGAAGACGTCCTTTCTGGGCACGGGGCGCCAGGTGTTCTACAGGTATGGGAAACTGTCCAAGTTGTCGGAGATTGTCTACGACAGTACCGCCGTCACCTTCGGGTACGACGAGACCACCGGCGTTCTGAAGATGGTCAACCTCCAAAGCGGGGGCTTCTCTTGCACCATCAGGTACCGCAAGATCGGCCCCCTGGTGGACAAGCAGATCTACCGGTTCTCGGAGGAAGGCATGATCAACGCCAGGTTCGACTACACGTACCACGACAACAGCTTCCGCATCGCCAGCATCAAGCCGGTCATAAGTGAGACGCCGCTCCCGGTGGACCTGTACCGCTACGACGAGATTTCGGGCAAGGTGGAGCACTTCGGCAAGTTCGGGGTCATCTACTACGACATCAACCAGATCATCACCACGGCCGTGATGACCCTGAGCAAGCACTTCGATACGCACGGGCGCATCAAGGAAGTGCAGTACGAGATGTTCCGCTCGCTCATGTACTGGATGACCGTGCAGTACGACAGCATGGGCCGGGTCATCAAGCGGGAGCTGAAGCTGGGGCCCTACGCCAACACCACCAAGTACACCTACGACTACGACGGCGACGGGCAGCTGCAGAGCGTGGCCGTCAATGACCGGCCCACCTGGCGCTACAGCTACGACCTCAACGGGAACCTCCACCTGCTCAACCCCGGCAACAGCGTGCGCCTCATGCCGCTGCGCTACGACCTGCGCGACCGGATCACCAGACTGGGCGACGTGCAGTACAAAATCGACGACGACGGCTACCTGTGCCAGCGCGGCTCGGACATCTTCGAGTACAACTCCAAGGGCCTCCTGACCCGCGCCTACAACAAGGCCAGCGGCTGGAGCGTGCAGTACCGCTACGACGGCGTGGGGCGGCGCGCGTCCTACAAGACCAACCTGGGCCACCACCTGCAGTACTTCTACTCCGACCTGCACAACCCGACGCGCATCACGCACGTCTACAACCACTCCAATTCGGAGATCACCTCGCTCTACTACGACCTGCAGGGCCACCTCTTCGCCATGGAGAGCAGCAGCGGGGAGGAGTACTACGTGGCCTCGGACAACACGGGGACGCCCCTGGCCGTGTTCAGCATCAACGGCCTCATGATCAAGCAGCTGCAGTACACGGCCTACGGCGAGATTTACCATGACTCCAACCCAGACTTCCAGATGGTCATCGGCTTCCACGGGGGCCTCTACGACCCCCTGACCAAGCTGGTCCACTTCACTCAGCGGGATTATGATGTGCTGGCGGGGCGCTGGACCTCCCCGGACTACACCATGTGGAAAGACGTGGGCAAGGAGCCGGCGCCCTTCAACCTCTACATGTTCAAGAGCAACAACCCCCTCAGCAACGAGCTGGACCTGAAGAACTATGTGACAGGTGAGGACCTGCCACCAGGTCAGGCAGCGGCTCCCTGGGGGGTGGTTGTCCTGGTGGACTGTTGGGAGCTTGGTGGTGGGAGAACCCCAGAGCTGTCAAGCCTGGATGGTGTCTAGAACAGTGGAGGGACAGTGGCACAGGGCGGTCGCCAGGTCCATTGGAAGGGTTCCCAGCCAAGGCACTCAAATGTGCTCCGTTGAAGTGACATTGATAAGAGCCCTTCCCACCCCCGTCAGAGGAAACCAGCTTACCAAGGGAGGGAAGAGTGGAGTCTGGTGCCAGGAAAGGCCTGGCTCCAATTCTCTGTCTTCCATTTATGAGCCCAGAGACCTTGGGCTGGCTGTCCATTCTCTCCAAACTAGTTCCCTTCTCTGGGTAAGGACGCCGACAAAACCATCCCATAGGGTGATACTGAGAAGCAGATGAACTTAGGTAGGTGACCCTAATACTGGCACTTAGGGGATGTTGCTGAAATGCCATCTGCCTACGTCATTAACATTGTTGTCACTAGCAAAGCAAAGCTATGCCTTAGCGCAGGCACTGAGATGCCTGGGAACCAGCCCTTGACTTCAGGGGCTGACCTGGTGAAATACAGAGACAATCAGCAATAACAAAGGCAGAGTCGGGACTGTGCCACTGTCTAGGCGGCTGCTCAGTTACTTGTTCAAAAAAGCATTTGTAGAGTGGGCCCCCCGAAAATCCTGGAAATATCATGTGAACAAAACAGTTTCTCTCAAAGACTGTGTGAAAGAGAAAAAGAGTGTGTGTGTGTGTGTGTGTGTGTGTGTACATACATGTACGTGCAACTTGTGTAAATCAATTCAGATTTGGAAGATTCAATACAATATACAAGGGCCCATTCAAACTGAACCCAATGAAGGACTGGTTCAGTGGGGAAGGAAGACTTTGAGCAAGTCAGGATAGGAGGGCAGATGACCCAGGATAAGTGAGACATTGGTGAGATGAGGTTCCCGGAGCACCCACACATCATCCATCCATCCATCCACTCAGCACACGTGGAGAGCTGGGGTGGGAGCCACACAAAACCCCCATCCCCAGGGAAATAAGCAAAGACATCAGAGTGTACAGATGGATCCCAAGAGTCCAGGCCTCAAAGGGCTGACCTTTCAGAAGCCGGTGAGGACCATCTAACCTGCCAATGCCAAGACCAGACCCACATTCCAGGAAACTCCCAGCTCTTGAACATGGGCCACGCATCAACATCAGGTAACCCAAGTCCCTGGAAAGGAAGCAGCAGCTACCTGGAGCCCTGGGCTGCCTTTGGTGTCTCCTGCTGCAGAAGAAAGTCAGCGACTCAAGGATCAACTCCAGCCACATGGTGCTTTGCTGACAGGTTCAGCCTCTCCAAGTTGAACTCCGCACCTCCATACGACAGAAGCTGCTGGAACTTTTAGACCCCAGCAGCTTATGGCCAGGCTGGCTCCTCTGGCCCTCCTCTGCCTGCACCTCATCAGGAGAGCCTGCCGTGATGTTCCAGCAGGGCTCCCTTCTTCCCCAGGACTTTGTCCCCCAACTCACTGCCATCTCACAGTGCCTCTCAGGAAACATGCGGAGTATCACGTAATAATAATAAGTGCTGTGGAGATTAATGGAGTAAGGGGTGGCACAGGAGAGGTGCAAAGCACCTCATTTATTTGGGGTGCTCACAAAAGGCCTCCCTGAGCAAGTGGCATTTGTGCAGAGACCTTTATAAATTGGGGCAGGGGGAGGAAGAGTGTTCCAGAGGAGGGAAATCAGATGGATGGGGAGGCAGGCAGGCCTGCCTGAGCCAAAGGAGAGACTCCTTCCCCACAGCATGTGCTCTCAGAGCCTTATTTGGGGCTGGACACCCAAGGAACCAGCCAGCCAGCCGCAAATAAAGGAACCTGGAGAGGGCTGAGCAGACACCATGCTGCCAAGGCCCAGAGGAAACCATTCACAGGACACAGTCAACTTCACAGACCACCTCAGCTACTTTACTGCTTCCCTGGAAAAAGGAAAATAAAATTAGCAGGGCTCTCTGAATAGCAAGATGGCTTGCCTCGTTCCAGCCCTTGGTGGAGACTCAATAAGTGGGAATCAAATCAATTTGAACTAAGTCCAACCAAATTGAATCCAGAAACCATTAGGAAGAATCTAAAATAAAGGATGGTGTCAGAGAAACCACGTGCAAAGGGGTGGCTGTCTATAATCGCAGCTGAGAGAAGGTAGCCCGGTGGAGAAGGGAAGCGGACCGGTTCAGTCACACCTGCCACCACCTGTTCATGACGAAATGACCCTTGGAGAGCGGATCGGAGCAAAGAACACCAGATCATTCTCTGCTGTGGGAATGCTGGCTCATCCGTAAATTCTGGCTAAATTAGTCTTAATTTGCCACTTAGGAGACTAGCAGGGTGGCTGAACTTGCTGCTCACAATCTAAGCGGAAGAGGTAATTAAGACGTAGTCAGAAGGAAGGCGAAGAACAGAACCTGCTCTCTCCAGTACCCAGAAGAATCGATGCTGTTTGGAAACAGAGCTCTCTGAATGCAGCCCCGAGGCAGGAGGAGGTTCTGCGTTCACCCAAGAATGCCAGTGCAAACAACAGCAGCGGAGTCCAGAGCCTGGCCAGCCCGGGGAGGCTGAGGCAGGAGGACCGTGAGTTCAAGCCCAGCCTGGGCCACACAGTGAGACTCCTGTGTCCCCCTGCCCCGGCTCTGGAACATGAGGGGGGTCATGGGAACCAACAGAGGAGGGCAGGAAAGAACTCCTTTCCCTCCACTTAACAGTTATTTTTCAGTTATTTTTGACATGACAGTTGATACATCTGGGATGAAAGATATCAGAGGAAAAGGTATAAAAGAAAGATTGGGAGACAGGCTCCCTCCCAGCATCCTGGATTTTTCTGATTTTAGCGACCCTGGAAACTCCTCAGCCTTGGACACGGTGGGACCTAGTCCCAGCCCCGAGTTCTGCCCTATTCCGCTAATGTCAGCAAATCTCCAGACACCGAATCTAACCTTGCCAGTCACTTGCTGTGTGAACTTAAACACGTGTCTTGACCTTTCTGAGCCTTCATTTCTTCATCTGAAAAATGGTGATATTGCATTCACCTCCTGGAGTGGAGAACAAGAATGGAATCAGCCCAGCCCAGATGAAAGCTAAAAAATTATCACCATTTATAAGCAGCTCTGGACTTGAAGATGGTGCAGGTCGGCTTGAAGACCCCACCTGCACATAATGTTCTGGGGAGCGTGGGGAGGAGTCTCCACGTGCTCCTCAAAGTGGATTCAGACCCCGCTCTGACTGGCATCGCTTTAGCAAAGCATGGACTCCAGGCAGGATTTGAGTTAGTGAACCTCCTAGCAGGTGCCCATGATGGGGCTGGGAGATAGCTCAGTTGGTAAAGTGCTTGCCTTATAAACACATGGCCCTGGGTTCGATCCCTAGCACTGCCAAAAAAAAAAAAAGGTGCCCATGATGAGCCTCGGTCGTCCCCTCCCTGCCTCCCCGGCAGGCCTCTGGACTTGCAGAGGCCAGCACCTGGGAGCTGAGGTCACGCTCTCCCCTCTCTCACATCCACTGGACACCTGAGGAAGCTGCTCTGACCTGTTTGGAGCAAGACATGGTCCCAGGCTGTGAGGAACAGCAGCGGAGGTGGGCAGCTCCCACCTGAGCACGGCCTCTCGACAGGCTGCTTGGGGAGGTTGTCACTTGTCACACCAGCTGCCCCAGGAGGAGTTAGATTGCTTGTGTGGTTCAGGAGGGTCTTCTAAGAAAGGGAAGATATGATAGGCAGCTGAAATGGACTTTCCAAGTGGGTTTAGACACAGAAGCAGTAGAAGAAAAGGGGAGGAGGAGAAAGAAGGAGGAGGAGGGAAAAGAAGGAGGAGGAGGAAGAGAAAGGAGGAGGAGGAGGTGGCATAGCTATCACTTCTCATGGGAATGGTCACTAAAATTCCTGATGACAAAGGCAGAGCACTCTTACCATCTCTGTCCTCACTAAGGGGATCCTGACCTAGGGAGAGGGCTTCCTGGAGGAATCCTTGACCATGGGAGGCCTTCTGAAAAGGCCCCACACATCCCACATGTCCCCGGTGAAGACGGGGGATCACGAGTGGACCCAGAGGTGGTACTGAATAACTCTGAAACGGGAGGGGACGGTTGGTCCCTCCTCCACGCTCTCCGAGTCCTTCCAGTTCAGTCAGGGACCCAGCAGCCTCTGCCTGGCACTGGTACGTACTCAGCACCTCGGTGACACTTTGTGATCTCCCCGTTCAGCAGCAAGCAGGTCTGGGGCTCCCTTAATACAGCTGACAAAATGGAACTGTAACCGAACGCACGACTTTCTTTCCTTTGTTCCAATTTTACAGTTACGTTCTGTTTGCAATAAGTGGGTCTGTTTTTCCATTTATGAGAGTAATATAGAGTTTCTTTTTAAAATGGGACTTCCCTAAGTAGAACAGGCAAATATATCTGTCTTTAAATCAATAGGTAAGTAGATAATAGTACAGTTGATATCTGAATGCGGCAAAAATAAGACTCATCATCTTGACAGGTGACCATGAATATTGAAATTTTACCCCCATTTTTTTTTTTTTTGTACCAGGGATTGAACCCAGGGGTGCTTAACCCCTGAGCCATGCCCCCAGCCCTTTTTATTTTTTAAATTTTGAGACAGGGTAAGTTGCTGAGGCTGGTTTTGAACTTGCAATCCTCCCGCCTCAGCCTCCTGAGCTACTGGGATTATAGGTGTGAGCCCTGCTCTTTTTATTTTTTTATTTTATTTAATTAATTAATTTATTTATTTTTTGTAAGGAAAGAATTTACTTGTGAATTTGGTGTGGAGAATGAGAAAAAAAGGAGTCAAGAATGGTAGCTGGACTCTAATGCACCAATTAAAAAATATGAAAAAAAAATGCCTGGCAGTGGGGGGGGGGGGAAGAGCTGTCATCACTGGGATGGAAAAGACCCTGGTGGCGCTGGTTGCGGGAGGGGAGATCGGGCGTCAGTTCTGGACAGGTCAAACTTGAAATATCATTATTATGTGCGCAAGTTCCGAGTTCACGGACCCGTCCTGGCTGGGATGTAAATTGCGGAGTCCAGATCGGCATGTAGATAGCCCTGGAGCCCCAAGGCTGGATTAGGAGTAGGTGTGTGTGCGTAGACAGGCGGGAAGAAATCCAGAGTGAGTCTGCGACTGCCAACGCGAAGAGATGGGCGGGAACCAAGAGGGACAGGTGTCAGCTACTAAGGTAGAAGAAGGAAAAGCAAGAGAAAGTTTTTCCAGAAAGTTAAAATTAAAAAAGAACCTGAAGAACACAGAGCTCAGCAACCTGGAGGGCAGCCGTGACCTTGACGGTGCCATGGAGGAGACAGGAGCCTGGCTCAGAGGAGGAGGGGAAGCAGTGAGAAGGGAGAACGATAAATACTAAACAGGTGACAGCAAAAGGAGACGCGGACAAGACGGGCAAATGATGAAGGCGGGACATTGAGCAGCAGGTCTTCGTGCCCACGGGGCTAACCCACCTGGAAGGGAAGTGACCCATGGCATGGGGCGAGAGAGCGGGGGCTGGGGTGGTGCCCTTGAGTCAGCGTCCAGTGCCCAGCGGAGGGGTGCTTGCAACTGTCCCTCTGGAGCGCTAGGACGAGGGACCAGGTGCGGCGGCTGCACGGCCATCAGCGAGTGTGATGGGAGTTGAGGGAGCGCCTCCTCTGGACGACAGAAACCAAGGTCGGCTGCTGGAGGCAGTGGGGGAAAGCGGGTGTTGGAGGCCTTAGGAGAGGTGAGGAGGCTTGAAACCTTCCAGGAGGGGGGCACGGGGAGGAGCCAGGGAATGCCATGGGGTTGCCAGGAAGGCAAGCTGGAGGTCCGCCATCAGGAGCTCCGAGTGGCACCTGTCGGCATGCGATGATTCCTTCAGCAGCCGCTGTCAGCTGCACAGGTGCAGACCTGGACAGAGACCTGGATTTGACCGGCACTGTGATCCCGCCTGATGAAGTGAGAAAGGGACAAAGGATCTGGGAACCTACCCAGGGATGGGTCCAGAGACTGGCCAGCAAATGTGTGCAGCAGGCTAGACGAGAAGGGCCAGGAAGTGGAGGGATGGGGAAAGTTGCTTAGGATGGCTGGGAGGACCTGGGAGACGGAGACCAAGAAACGGCAGGTGTCAGGTCATAGGAAAGAGTAGGTTGGACAGAGTCAAGGCCCTGCTGAGGGCCACAAAAGTGACACGAGAGGAGTCAGATATTGGTGATGGGAAAGTCCAGAGCATGAGAGGAGGTCAAGGGACTAAGAGGCCAAGATGTCGGAAGGACCAACTAACCTGCGTAAGGAAATCACTAGAATTAATTCAGGATCAGAGGTAGAGAGAATGAGAGTGAGGCAGAAGCTAAAAGCCTTGAGAAATTCAGGCAAGAGGCCTGCAATGACCGCATCAAGGATGGTACCTCCAGATCCAGCACTCGGAGAACAGGAATGGGGAGCAGTGCTCTCGCGGAGACTCAGTTGTAACAAAAATGGAAAGAAACCTCTAGAGAAAAGGTCAAAGACGTGTGGGGCTCTCTTGAGGGCACCAATGAACTCCGGAGGGCCTATATATTTCTGGATATTCCAGAGGGATGTATTTCTGGAGCTCCACTCAGCTCTCAGGCTCAGGAGAGAGAGATGGCAGAGAGTGTGAAGCACGATCTCAGGGTGTTGCTATAAAAGAGCTTCACCAGGTTGGTCCTTTGGACTCCAGGCCAATGGTGTCCGTGAAGATGGAAGTGTTTGGAGGGATGGATGGTCAGGACTCCCTGTTGATCACTGTGGAAGGAGGCCCGGAGACCCGGGAGAAGGTGGGGATACTGGACATTCAGCAGAGAACTCATGTGGTGTAATTCCCACACAAAGACTTCATCTTGACCCCTGGTAGGGCATCTTAGCTGAGCATGCAGAGCTTGCTCTTGACCTCTCCTTGAAGAGTTGGAGACCAAGAGGAATGGGTCTCAGGGACCAGAAAATTGCATCCCATCCCTGTCCAGCCCTCAGAACCCCATTCCATGGTGGGCCAGCCTTGATGCAGCAGCCCCGGTCCGCATGTCCTACACAGTGGTAAGAAGCCAGATCCCTCTGGCTGGTCATTGTGTCTCAGCTTCTAATACATTGCCGGCCTGTAATAGATGCCCCTTTAAATACCTGCCATATCAAAGAGGACAAATTAATTGGGTGGTGCATGTCCCAGGCATGGTGATAAGTCCTTTGCGTGGATTTTCTCCTTTGATCCTCACGACAACCCAAAGAGGTTGGTGCAATTATTATATCAGCTCATATCTGAGTGACCTGAGGCTGAGAAGGGGACTGGAAGTTGCCCAGGGTCACACATCAAGGTAATCGAAGCTAGGTCTGTTTCCCTGCAGCACTGACCTTCTTAATCACAACATGGTGGTGATGTATCCATTGACCAAGGCAGGCAGGACATCTATTTCCTGGAACCCGGCAAACCCAGGAGACCTCACCAGCTCTTGCCTCCCTCCTCTGTTGGACCCCACACCCAACCATCCGTGTGATTTTCTTTTCTCTATCTAGGATCCACTGCAGCTCTCCATTCATCATGATTTCAGAAATCTTTATTTTTGTTTCCACCATAGATGTGAAAAGCTGGCTTGTGATGTTTGGATTTCAGCTTAGCAACATAATTCCTGGTTTCCCAAGAGCCAAAATGTACTTCGTGCCTCCTCCCTATGAATTGTCAGAGAGTCAAGCAAGTGAGAGTGGCCAGGTAAGTGGAGATTCCTGCCAAGAATCCGAATGACTGTCGTCATTCCCTCTGCAACAGAACCACAGGGCAGTGGAGGGCAGGTCAGGAGAGGGAAACATTGGAGCTGGGTATAAAAGGTGCCGGTGACACTGGGGCTTCCCAGAAGTGAAGTCAGTGCTGTTGACTGTCTATGCAGCACACGTTTCTTCCCAACCTCCATTATTACCTTAATTGTGGGATCATTATCTGTGCAGCATATACCCTTGAGTCACTCCTTGATTAACAACAGCACAGAGAAATCTAGCAGCAACCCACCATCTGCACGGCCTAGAAGATCATAACCCTTTCAGCTTTTATGGGAAGTAATAAAACTGTGGTTTGCAGTTTCTGTCCCATTAAAGAACATTTTTATGCCCCACATAAAACCCCGGCACTTTATGGCCCAAATGTACACAGATTGAATTTTCAGAACATCGTTCGTGCTTGGGTCTTTCTGTGATGACCAAAGGCTGGTCACTTTCAATTTGGGTGCAGCTGAGACCTCTGCTACAATCAGATGGGAGGAGAGGGCATGGGCGCTGGGCAAACCCCTGCCACAGAACTGGTGCTCAGCCCGATGGGAGTCTGAAAGGTCTCAGCTGCTCGGAATAATTGTCCAGATTGTATAACTATGGAGAGGCGAGGAGGAGCTGCTGGGTAATTGGGAACGGCATTCTCTTAGTCCTGCCCCTGGGGGACCACTCAGTGCATGAAAAGCCATCATTTCTCTCATTTATCTAAGTGCCGTTACCTCCCAAGCTCAGCCTCTTCCATTATCCCCGCCTGTCCCCCAACCGCCAATTGCGACAAGTTGCCATTCGAGTGGAGAACTCGAGGCCAAGGAGGCAGGAGTGATTTCCTTCCTCCGCAGACGCAGGGCTAAGATCCAAAACATCTCCCACACAGCTGGGATCCTCCTGCTGGCCCTCCAAGCTGCCATCTCTCAGCCTCGTGCTTCTCAAACACGAACATGCACACAAATCACCCAGAGTGTCCCATTAACGTGAGCCGCTGGCTCAGCAGGTCTGGGACCAGGCCTGAGGTTCACTTGGCTAAGAAGGTGGTTCTCCGTGGTCCCTCTGCTGCTGGCCACCCTCTGAGTAACAAGGTCTTAATCCTACAAAAGTAATGAGTCTCCAGGGCACTGGCCTCAGAGACATCCAGATCACATCAGTGGGGTTCACGGCTGTTCCCATGCACCCCCACCCTCAGGTCAGGACATTCCTGGGTCTACCATGTGCAAGGGGTGGCCCTGCAGAGTGCAGGGAACTCTGCTGTGACACTGATGAACCACAGTAAGTGCAGACTCAGGTGAGATGACAGACCAGTCAGTGGACAGGTAGGTGATGGACAGGCCACCCCGTCAGAGCACAGCCTGCCCAAGTTCCAAAAGGGCGACTGGATTAGCTGGTATCACAACAGACACACGAGGTCTCTCAGGGTGTCCCGAGCACTTCTCCCTCTGGCTCTTCCCTAAGGAGCTGCCAGCGCCTTCCTTCTCAGCTCCCTCTGTGTTCTTGTGCCCGCAGCTCATTACAGGTGTCCAGCAGACAGCGGAGAGACATAATCAGGCCTTCATGGCACTAGAGGGGCAGGTCATTTCTAAAAAGCTCCACGCCAGCATCCGGGAGAAAGCAGGCCACTGGTTTGCCACCACCACGCCCATCATTGGCAAAGGCATCATGTTCGCCATCAAGGAAGGGCGGGTGACCACCGGCGTGTCCAGCATCGCCAGCGAGGACAGCCGCAAGGTGGCGTCCGTGCTGAACAACGCCTACTACCTGGACAAGATGCACTACAGCATCGAGGGCAAGGACACCCACTACTTTGTGAAGATCGGCTCGGCCGACAGCGACCTGGTCACGCTGGGCACCACCATCGGCCGCAAGGTGCTGGAGAGCGGGGTGAACGTGACCGTGTCGCAGCCCACGCTGCTGGTCAATGGCAGGACTCGAAGGTTCACCAACATCGAATTCCAGTACTCCACGCTGCTGCTCAGCATCCGCTACGGCCTCACCCCCGACACCCTGGATGAAGAGAAGGCCCGAGTCCTGGACCAGGCGAGACAGAGGGCCCTGGGCACCGCCTGGGCCAAGGAGCAGCAGAAAGCCAGGGACGGCAGAGAGGGCAGCCGCCTGTGGACTGAGGGCGAGAAGCAGCAGCTGCTGAGCTCGGGGCGCGTGCAGGGCTACGAGGGCTACTACGTGCTTCCGGTGGAGCAGTACCCCGAGCTGGCGGACAGCAGCAGCAATATCCAGTTCCTCAGACAGAACGAGATGGGAAAGAGGTAACAAAGTCACCCGCTGCCATTCCTTGTCTGGATGGCTGAGCAGGAGTAACTGTGCTCTCCTCTCCTAAGGAGATGAAGACCTAACAGGGGCACTGAGGCTGGGCTGCTTTAGGAGACCAAGTGGCAAGAAAGCTCACATTTTTTGAGTTCAAATGCTACTACCGTCCAAGCGCGATGTCCCTCATCCTGAAGCACACAAAAGCCCAGCTGCACATTCTGAGGAAATCACAACTAACGGATGAACGAATGAATGAACAGACACACAATTGTTCCAAGTTCCCCTAAAATATGGCCCACTTGTTCTGGGCCTACCGCAGAAAAGAGACACGAAATATCCAAAAGGAACAAAAAAAAAAAAAAAAGAACAAAACAAAAAAAAAAAAAAAAAAAAAGCAAACAGCAACCAACAGACAGCAAAACAAACACACCGACCGGAAAACAAAGCAATGAAGACGGAAGGCCTCATATCCTATTACCTCACTCATTCGCACGTGAGCGACTCGGTGACATTGACAGGGCCGGCATCGTCAGACCAGCTGGGGACGATTCAGACTGCTCGTTGGACGAACGCTTCCGACGTTTTCCTTTAAGCAAATACAGGTGCATTTCAAACTCGACTTCGGGGGTGATTTGTGTGTAGCGCCTGGGGAGGGGGGGCAGCGAAGCGGAGGAGTGAGCACTGGAATACTTTTTAAAGAAAAAGAAAAACACAAGAAAAAAAAAATTCCTATCAAAAGTCAAAGCGAAATAATGCCGTTGGGCACTTACCTCTCGGGTCTCCACTTAGTCTGGCCTGAGCTAATTTATTTGAGCGCAGAAGTGTAAAATTTAATTCAAAACGGTGGCTATACTCACTACAGATAAATCTCATACTCTTTTGTCTTTGGAGATTCCATTGTGGACAGTAATACGCAGTTACAGGGTGTAGTCTGTTTAGATTCCGTAGTTCGTGGGTATCAAGTTACGGTAGAGGTGCGGCATTGTGACTCTTGCTAACAGGTACCACTCGATCACCCTGTACATACATACGCCGCAAGGCGCAATCACTGTTTCAGATTTAAAATTATTAGTGTGTTTGTTTGGTCCAGAAACTGAGACAATCACATGACAGTCACCACGAGGAGAGAAAATTTAAAAAAAAAAAATAAAATAAAAATAAAACAAAAAAAAATGTTAAAAACTTAAAAAAAAAACAAAAAAACAAAAAAAAAGTCTAATAAGAACTTTGGTACAGGAACTTTTTTGTAATATACATGTATGAATTGTTCATCGAGTTTTTATATTAATTTTAATTTGCTGCTAAGCAAAGACTAGGGACAGGCAAAGATAATTTATGGCAAAGTGTTTAAATTGTTTATACATAAATAAAGTCTCTAAAACTCCTGTGGACACTGGTCTTCTGTGGAAGTGCTTTGAGATGGTCAAAGGGCAGGGATCCTGCTGAGACACCAAGAGGGGACTTAGCAGCCCTTATCCAAGAAGCTTGGGACCGAAAGTGTTTGGGACTTCAGAATTTTTTCTGATTTTGGAATATTTGCATATACATAATGAGGTGTCTTGAGGATGAGACTCAAATCTCTTTTTTTAATTCTTTTTCGGCAGTGCTAAGGATTGAACCCAGGGCACTGCCCGCACACTCTACCACTGAGTTACATTGCTGACCCTTTTGATTTTCGTTTTGAGACAGGGTCTTGCTAAATTGCTGAAGCTGGCCCAGAACTTGCCATCCCTCTGCCTAGGTCTCCCCAGGGGAGCATGCACCTAGCAGGATGGGACCCAATTCCAAGCTTGACATTCACTTGTGTTTTTTATGTATACCTCCTACACAGCACTTAATGGTTAATGTTATACAATATTTTTAGTAATTTTAGGCATGAAATAGTTTCATGGTCTAGAATTTTCCACTGTGGTTGACTTCATGTCAGTGCTCAAAAAGTGGATTCTGGAGCAGTTTGGATTTTGAATTTTCAGATTGGGGATGCTTAGCCTGAGCCGATTTGAACATTTGGAAATGTTATTTTTGGTTTTTTGTTTGTTTGGGTACCAGAGATTGAACCCAGGAGTGCTTAACCACTGAGCCACATCCCCAGCCTTTTCTATTTTTTCTATTTTGAGACGGGATCTTGCTAGTTTGCTAGGGCCTCACTAAATTGCCAAGGCTGGCTTTGAACTTGTGATCCTCCTGCCTCAGCCTGCAGAGTCGCTGGAATGACAGCGGGGGGCGCCACCGTGCCCAACTTGGAAGATCTTTTCTTAGAGTGTCTTGATGTTCCCCAAACAGCGCTGATAATCATCCTGGAGTTGTCCCTGCCTGCTTCTGCGGTCCACTTGGGAGGGGAGGAAAGTTTGGGGTTGGTGCTGGTGTGCAGGGAGGACCCTCAGGTCCCTGCATGGTGGACACCCCAGTCCTCCACAGACGCTCAGACCCCTCCCTGCCACTGCTTTCTAGTTCTGGAAGATGCCAGCAGGAAATTGAGACACGAGTGGGAAGGCACTCAGCACCTCGGGAGATGCACGCGTGTGTGTGTGTGTGTGTGTGTGTGTGTGTGTCCCCAAAACTTGCATACTTGCAGACACCCAAGTAAGAAGAGCCCTTTGGGGTAGATGAATTTTTGCTTTGCACTGCTTCTGCAGTTGGGATATGATCGTCCACAGTCCATAAAAACTGGACCTTACTGGTTGCCAGTCACAGTGCTGCTGGGTCTGCTGCCATGTTTCCCTTGAGTCCTGACCTTCCATTCACTCAACAGCACCTTGCTGAGAACTCACCACGCGCCAGGTGCTGGATAAGTTCTGTGGGTTTGGAAGGTGAGTAGACACAAACAGGGGTCTCGACCTCATGAAGCTTCTGGGCAGAGGAATGGGTCAACGGCAGGCAGAGAATGACACCAAAAGTGAAAAGGCAGTGCCAAGGACAGATTTATAAAGCAAAGGGAGCACACCACGGGGGGATGCGACCTCAGCTGAGGGTGTCGCAGAAGTTGCTGAGGTCTGACAGTTTACAGGAGTTATCTAGGTGAAGCAAGGAGAACACATTCCAGAGCCCAGGCAGGATATGCAAAGGGTCTGTGGTGGGGGCAGGGGCAGGCCACGGAGAAACAATAAAGGGACTGGTGGGGATCAGAAGACACCTGACAGACTGGGTTGGCTTTATCATTAAGGCAACAGGAATGCGTTAGTCTTCACTTCATACGCAAGCGCCCTGGACGCAGAGTGGAGAACACGTCGAAGCAGCTGATGTGGTCATCTGGGTGAGATGAAGGAGGAGGCAGAGGTGGCCTTCCACCTGAGATAAAGTTGACTTCAACCTCAGAAGAGAGGTGGAGCTGAGTGGGACAGAGGGATGGCAAGGAGGAGCTTCGCTATCGTGTGCTGGGCAGGTGAGAACCTGAGGCTCATTGTCACCAGAGGGTAAGAGGTGGAGTCAGTCAGATGGAAGCCCGCTGAGTCACTGCTTCTCCAGGCGGCCTGGTGACTGGTCTGTCCCCGAGACCCTCCTAAGGCCTGCCTCCTCTCCCTTCCTGTCATCAGCCAGGTGGGGATATCTCCAAAGGTGGAGAAAGGAGAGGCAGGGCCAGCCAGCTTGCTGCCAGGCCTCGTGACACTCCTGGTGTTACCAGCAGAGCAAGCTCTGGTTAGAGACCAAAGTGGCCCAGAGCGCCTCCCTCTGAGAAGCAGGTGCGCACAGCCTGTCTTGGCCGCGCGCCCAGCTGGGCCGGCTCCCTGGACGAGGGCAGCAGGAGGCTCCCTGGTGGGACTGCCTGGTGTCGGAACCACTGGGGGAGGTGCCCACAGAACAGCTCCTGTCCTGGTGTGGCAGGAGCGTCAAGGGGCTCTGCCACCACTGCAGCTGGGGTCCCAGAGACCTGATCCCAGGCCAGGAGCTGAGGTGAACACGCAGCCAGGGCTTCTCGGCTCCATCCAGTCTGACGAGATGCAGGAACACCACAGGGAACCACAACGGCACAGGAACCGGAACTTCTCCTCCTCGGAGTCCACCATCATCATCCATGAGTGTGCCAGGCCAGCACCGCCCCTCACCACACATCAGACAAGCAGAGAATATGGAAGAAGGAAACAGCTTTCCATGAAAAATCGTTTGCTGCCTTACCTCAGGCTGGCGCTCTAATGACCAGGACAAACCGATGGAGAATTCTGGAAAGACAGTACAGCTTAGGGGCTCATTAAGACCCTGAACTCTGCCGGGGAACCCATCCTGACTCACTCCCTGAGTGTAGGAATAGGGTTGACTATGTTGCTCAGTGGTAAGTGCTTGCCTAATATGCATAAGACCCTGGGTTCAATCCCAAGCACCACAAAAGAATCAAAAAAAAATCCCAAAACCCATAGGAACCAGGAAAGATTATGCCTGTTCTTTATGGTAAATATTTTCAGCAGCTCCAATAGATAAACCCAATGTAGGTTAACACGAGGAAATTTTATTTATTTATTTATGTATTTATTTATTTGGGGGGGAGATACAGGGGATTGAACTCAGGGGCACTTGACCACTGAGCCACACCCCCAGCCCTATTTTGTATTTTATTTAGAGAAAGGTCTCACTGAGTTGCTCAGCACCTCACTTCTGCTGAGGCTGGCTTTGAACTCGTGATCCTCCTGCCTCAGCCTCCCACGGTGCTGGGATTACAGGGGTGCACCCCTGCCCTAGCTGGAAAACTTATTTTTGATGAGCCAATGTCCACCGTGGTTCAGCAGACAGGATACCGACTGCATCACTGACACACAGGAAGTACTTACTATTATGTTTTATTACTTTAAAAACTGTTCCCAGATATCCTGTGGATGGGAACTGAGCCATTCCCACTGGGCACAGAGAGATTTTCCCTCCAAGGCTTGGCCGGCTGGAGGAGGCCCTTCCTCAAATGCCTCGCACCTGGCACCACCTCAAGAGCAAGTTCTCCCCCAGCCCAGGAGGGGAAACTTGAACCAGTACTGTCAGCCTCTGACCCTTGGTCACAGCTGCAAGGCTTTTCAGAAAGAGTGTCATCTAGGGGGTTGAGGGTCTCAGTGACATGAAGACTGGCTGTCTGAGCAGGTGACATCCATGCAGCCAGTCATCAAGCACAATGTTGTCCCGGGCAGTGTCAGAAACTGGGACTCTAAAGATAAATAAAACATGGTTCTAAATCTCCTGGTTCAAGGTGTGAGACGAACTTGCAAGTCAATCAATGGAAGCCAGCTGATGCAGAAGGGAGGAAAACGTCAGAAGCAATTGTTTCCAATTGTAATGACCCCAGAGCCAGTGCTCCATCTATAGCCAAGGGACTGGGCCACAGCCTGGGAAAATGATACCCAGACTTTGATATCCAAGCACTGGGCGATTTCTGAGTCAGCAGGATGGGGTGTGCCCTTGACAGAGGACCAGCTTGTCCTCTTTCCTCACCTGCTAAGTAGGCACAATAGTAGTCCTAGACTTAAATGAGATAAAGCCCTGGACCTGGCTTATGGCAATTTAGTTGGTTATTATCCTGTGTGCATTCCCATCCAATTGCTGATCTCTTTAAAAAGGTGAAAAGGGTAAAATCACAATAATCTGCTGTCCATTTGGATGATCACGATCAGATCCAGCTAAGTCTCTGTGGAGCCATACTCAAAAGAAACCTGGTAGTGTCTTCTCTTCCAGCTATTTCTTCCTGGCCTTCCAGACAGGCAAGTGCCTGCCAACTGTTTCGCTAAGTTAGCAGGTGGGTTTCTTGCTGGTGTTTTGTACAGGAGAGAATCCACATTTCCCTGCGGTGGACTTTACCTTCCTTTTCTACAGATCCCTGTTTTCAGGAGGTCTTCCTAATGGATACAGTTGTTTACTCTGAGAGCCGCATAAATTTTTTATTTTTACAGACTGCATTTTGATTCATTGGACACAAATGGGGTACAACTTTTTGTTTCTATGGTGGTGCATGATGTAGATTCACACCATTCATGTAATCACACATGTACATAGGATGAGACGTCTGTCTCATTCCACCATCTTTCATATCCCTGCCCCCTCCCCCCTCTCATTTCCTTCTACCTAATCCAAAGTTCCTCCATTCTTAACTAGAGCAGGTGCTAACGGATCCAGAATGATTCTGGAAGTAGACTGCAGAGGCCTGCTCCAGGCCTACACAGGAGAATCCCCTGGCCAAGGCGGGGGCCAGAGGTCAGAGATGAAGCACATGCCTAGCATGAGTGGGGTCCTGGGTTCCCTCCGCAGCACCTCAAAAAGGAAAAACTAAAAGAAAAAAAACAGAAAAGAGAGAGAGGGAGGAAGGGAGAGTAGTGAGGCTCCTGGGAGCTTTCTCAGCAGAGGTCCCAGGCCCAGCATGTGAGGCTCTCTGGGAGGGCGGACTGTTCCCAGGTCAGTGGCAAAGCTCCCCAGGTGGTTTTCAGGCGCAGCTGGAACTGAAAAGCACCCTGGACTAGAGATGAGCAGGAGGGCAGGGCCTGAGACGAGGCCTGTTGGGGAGAAGGAGGCAGGCTCAGAAGCTGGGCCTCCTCCTTCAAGTTTATGAGGACCATTCATGGGGTTCTTGAAAACGGGGAGAGACACCATTTGGGGATTTTTTTTTTTTTTTTTTTTTGGTTAACAAAGGGGAGGGAGAGGAGGGACAGAAAGAACTAGGGCCTGGGAGATTCTGCCACATCCAGGTAAGTGCCTGAAGCCAGAGAACGACAGAGGGAGAAGCGAGCTAGTCGGGCAGGACTCCATACAGGAAGCGAGGAGGCTTCTGCGGTTTCCTTGGAGTTGGAGACCATGTCTATGTGGGTAGACTACCAAGGGCAGGATCCCGTTCAACACCTTCCAGAGGCCTCACTCCAGGTCGGCACTGACTTCCCTTCTCCTGAGGGAAGGAGGACCACACCCAGGTGAAGGGACAACTCCTGGAGGGCAGGTGAGTTCTGATCCACTACACCCATCCCCAAGTCCCACCGTCCATCCTGAGGTGGCTGGGCAGCCCTGCACCAGCACTCTGGCTGTGGACAGGCAGCCCTCCAACACCAGGGCTGCCCCAGAGGCTCTCTTCCCACAGGGATTTCACCTGCCCACCAAAGCCCCCTTCCCAAGCCGGCGTCGTTGGACCGTAAGTGTTGGCTCCCTATTTGGCCACCAGGTGGCAGCCTTTTCCATGCAATCTTCCAGGAGCCAGCCTGGGCCCCAGCGGGCTGCAGGAGGCTGCAAAGACAGCGCAGCCCAGAGTCCTTGCTCCAGGGGACCCTGGAATTGACTTCAGGAAGCAAGATCCCAAAGATCAGCCCTGGAAGCAACCAGACCCGATTTTGAGCGCAGCTCCTCCACTATCTGCCTGGGTAGAGCTCCACCCTCCCTTCACCTCCCGACCCTCCCTTTCCCCATTTGTAACATAAAGCTAAAAAATACCTAGGGTATAGAATTATTTTAAAAGATTAATGAAAATAAGATATTTGAAATGCAAGGCAAATGCTTAGCATTTAGTATGTGCATATTAATTGGTAAGCAATTACTACCAAAAATAATGGAACGTTTGGGGGTGATGGGCTTTGGAAGTGGAAAAAGAAACTTCACTTTAAATCTCAACCACTTCCCTCTCTAGCTAAACCAGGCTCCTTACTAACCTCTGTGGCCTCAGTTTCCTCTCCTGTAAAATGGTGTGACAAATCATCCTGCAGCGCTGCTGTACTAGTGCTCAGTCTGTCACCAGAGCAGGACATGGCTATTGATGGCTACACTGATGCTTCTCAGCCTTCAGTAAGAACGAAGCACAGCTCTGCCCCTCAGTGTCCACCCTAGAGTGGCACAGGTCCCTTCTCCCGCCAGGCCCAATTCCAGGGATAGCAAAAGCCATCTCTTTATATTTGTGCATTCATAGAAACTTTTACTCATATCAATCTTTCTTAAACGTCCCAAGCACTTTCAAGAGACAGTTGGGAACAGATGGGAAAACAGAGCCTTCATGAGGTTGCACAGCAAATGGAACCCCACCTAGGTCCCTCCCAGGTGGCTGGAAATTCTTCTCATGCTCTCAGTCCACTACCTCCACTCCCAGGCCACTCCCTCAGCAAGTCCTTATCTGAGTCTTATCTCAACCACACACACACAGATTTCATTCTGAGGCAGGAGCCATTGGCCAGAAGGAATCTGCCCCCATGGCTGGAAGTCAGCCACGTGAGTGTTCATCAAACATCTATTTTGCCGAAGGCTGGAGTGGAGGGACAGGAGAAGGTGACTGCAGACTGGCTCCTGCCCCCAACAGCGTCACTGTATTAACCAGGAGACTTGCAAGGATGAGTGAGAACCCTGCTCAGAGCAGAAACCAGAAGTCCAGCGGCGTGACTAATATCAGACATGTTGGATTCCAGGTTCCAAGGACGTTCACAGGGTGCCATCTCTGCTCTGCCTCTCTGTTCTGCTTCCCTTGGGATGTGGTCTTATTCCCAGAGAAGGTGGTTGCCAGCAGTCACAAACCTACATCCTCACAGCACCCATGGGAACCACAGAGAAACCCTCCCTCTAATGCAAAGAAGACCTTGAATTGACCCAAACCCCACCAGCCCTCCCAGGACCATAAACAGTGAGCAATGGGTGGTGTCCCCAGGGAAGACAGCTGTCTAGACAGCAGCCTGTGAGCTGCTGATAAGGTGTCCGGTGAAATCATGCATTGGTCACTCTGTCCACCAATCATGCCTGACGCATCGGAGGTGCTCAGGAGACAAAGCCAGGTGTGGGATTCAGGAATGAATAGAACTCAGCCCAGAGGAGAACTCCAGCCAACAGGACAACACCGAGGGCGGGGACAGGGCAGGGGAGGGGCCCTTGGCTCCTGCTTCATGGAGATTGGGAGGATCTGAACCTGAACTCTAGGGGCTTCCCACAAGGTTCTGAGCCCCCCACCCCGAGGACACCAAGGCCTGCCTTTCAGCCTAGAGAACCTGTGCCCGGGGAAGGACCTCTGCTCTGCTCCTTCACTCTGGATCCCTGTCCCCTGCCTCCCACACGTGGGGCACGGGTGTTCCTGTCACTGTGGACCAAGCTCACCAGCAAAGGTGGTTCTACCCACTGTCTAGTCCTGGTTCTAGGGCAGCGTTTCTCAATCTTGGCTGTACTGACACTTGGGAGCGGATGTCTGCTGGGGTGTGGGGAGGGACTGTCCTGTGCATTGTAGGATTTGACAGCATCCCTTCTACCTGCTAGATGCCAGTGCTACCGGCTCCCCCCCACCCCTAGTCATGACAACCTCTCAGACATTGCCAGACGTCTCAGCTAGAGGGCCACCTCTGCTGCATTCTGTCTCTACCCGCTTTGCCCTCCATTGTCCCCAAACACCAACTTTCAGAAGGAAGAAGCTGCTGTCCTCTGGTGACACAGACGAAGACATCAGTACTCCGCATGTTCATCTAAGCAACAGCCCCAAGCTAAGAATTCTGGATCAGCCCAGATTCTCCTCTTGTTCTGGCTGCAACACTCAGGAGCTTCTTCAGTAGTTGGATTCTTGGTCCTGAATGCTCCTCCCCCATTCCTTCCCCATCCCCCAGACCCGAGTCGCTCCAGGGAAGGGCTTCCAGCAAAGGAAATGAGACCTTGGCCAGTGGAGAGGAACCTGGCGACCTCTAAGCACGGTTCCCTGAGACTGGGGAGGGATGCCAGAGCCCAAGATGGCAGGGACATGCTTTATCTCCTCCTTCCTGTCCTCGCCCTGTGCCAGGGATCTCGCAATCCCACGAAACAGAGTATGGTGATAGGAGCTGAGGGTGCCCGAGTAAGGTTCTGGGGGCAGGTGGTGGGGATGTGGTCAGAACTGTCCAGCATTTCCAGGGAGGACATGTCGAGGAGTGGAGGTCCGCCAGCCCCAGCTGGGCAGCCTTCAGGACGCTTCTTGGAGAGGCAGGGGCATCTGCCAGGCCGCTTTCCTTCTTTTGTTCTCTGCTCAAGTCCCTATGGTTGGGTGCCTCCTGTTCTCCCAGCACATGAAGCCACAGGGGCACAGGGAGAGCGGAGAGGCCAGGAGCAGGCCTCACCTGCTGAGTGCGCTGGGAAGGTACTGCGCCTGTCCTGGGGGGCAGGGTAGGACGCAGGGTCTGCATCGCGCACTGCTGTGGGGAGCCCGCGGCTCACGCCCAGCAGCACTGGTCTGCACCGGGTCTGTACACGCGCCCAGGTGCAGTCACCGCGCGGAGGCGCTCCTGCCGGGGCTTCTGCACACCTTGCCGTCAGGGTAAGGCTTAGTGCAGGCCTCCAGCAGGTGTGTGCAGGCGTCACAGCCAGAGGAGCAGAGACTACATGGGGGGCGGTGTGTCAGTAGTGGCAATGTTGGACCGAGCGGGGCAAGGACGTGTCGCCAGTTGCGACAAACACCTCTTCAAGCGCTTCCGAGTCTTCTTACTATTCACACCCGCATCCCTCCGCACCAAGCGGTCGGAAATGAAGAGGGCATATCCTGGGGTGCACCCTGTGGAAGAGCGCCGCACGAGCACCACCGGCACCCTTGCTCCCTGGACTTCCAAGAAGGGATCCGAGTTGACCTCAGCTCCCCAGGGGACATATGGCAAATGATTTCCAATGGAAACTTTGGAAGCAGTGGTTTGGGCTTGAACCCTGCCCTACTACACCCTCGCCACAGCCTTGGGTGACCTTAAACCTCCTGATGACCCAGTTTTCTGAGCAGCAGGTTGGGGAGCCTCTGTCCTCTTTTTGGGTAGTTATGAGAACTGAAGACTTTCCAGGGGTCAGGCACCTCCTTGGAAGGCACACTCCCAAATAGTAACTCCCAAATAGTAACCTGAGAACCTAAGAGCTGAGGTGTTTTTTTCTTTTTGTGGGGATTGAATCAGGGGTGCTCTATCACTAACCACGCCCCCAGGCCTTTGTACTTTTTATCCTGCCTCAGCCTTCCAAGTCGCTGGAGTTAAGGCGTGTGCCACTGCACCCAGCCAGAACACATCTTGTAGTGCCATCTCAAAGATTTCTGCAGGATTGAGAGTGGCTCTTCCAAAGGCCTGGCTATCCTACTGCCAGGGACGATTCCTTGCTGGGGAAAGCCCGTTTCCCAAGGTGGTAACCCCACCGCCCACTCTAAGCCCATAGGAATCTGGCAGAGAACGGTCGGCCTACACACCAAGAAAAGAGATTCAGCTGGGCACACTGGTGCCCGCCTGTAATCCTAGTGGCTCAGGAGCTGAGGCAGGAGGGCAGAAAGTTCAAGACCTGCCTAAGCAATCTAGCAAAGCCCTAAGCAACTTAGCAAGACCCTGTCTCAAACTAAAAAATTAAAAGGGCTGGAGAAGAAGCTCAGTGGTTAGGCACTTCTGGGTTAAATCTCCAGTATAAGGGAAAAAATGAGATTCAGCCACTGGGGTGGTAGAACACTTGCCTAGCATGTGTGATGCCCAAGTGATTTCCAGTACTGGAGAGAGAGAGGAAGAGAGGAAGGGAAAGAGGGAGGGAGGAAGGAAGGGAAGTGCTCTTAGAGCACTTCCTGTGGATATAAGCCCTGGGGAAGTGGGACAGACCAAGCTGAAGCTGTTCAACATGCAGGACCTGAGAGACGCTGGGCCAGCCCTTGTGTAGCAGTGACCTGCATGGCGCCACCCGCTGCACCCAGCGCTCAGCCCATGGGGGCCGGGAGCGCTCTGCTGGGGTTCAGCCTGCCCGAGCTCAGGGCCGTACTGGAGGCTGCGCACAGGACCCATTACGTGTCCCTTCCCAACCCTGTGTTCGGTGGCGGTATGCTGGTAGTTTGGAATCCACCATGGCGAGAGCATTTACACCATGGAAATGGGCATCTCTCCATGAGCCCAGCAGCAGGTAGGGGACTACAAGAGACTAAAATTCTCTGGAGCCATTCAGAGAGAGAACAGATGACCCTGGGTGAGAGCCTTCTCCATTGACCTCACGTGTACCGGCATTTTGACATCCAAGGATGGGAAACTTAGGCCTGGCACCCCTAAAAACAACGAAACCACAAAGACTGTATTAGAAACAGCGGGAGGACATTTTCTACATTCTTCCAGATTCTGAGATTGGGTTTGCCCAGCTCAGCCGGATCACAATGTGGTCTGTCCCTTAGAGCAGATACTGACCCCCTACTTAAGGTTCAAGGTGTCAATTCTCCCGCAGAAGGGAACTCCCTGCAAAGTCACCCCCTCCCCAGGAATGACCATCCACATCCAGCGTCTGATAAAAACAGGGGTACAAAGACCTGCTGCTCACTGCAGGGAGCGGTGTCTCTGAAGAGTCCCCCCACTCCAGAGCCCCCAGGGGGCTGGCTGAGGCCAGGACCGCGTTGGCACAGCAGCCTGCACACAGTCAGCGCAGAGGTCACTCCCACCCCAACTCCTCAGCTGTTAAGAGGGAAAGCAGTGTAGGCTGGCGACGGTACCACCCTCAAACCTCCCCAGACACCAGCATGCGGGTCACTACAGTGGGGTCGTGGATATAGATGTGGCATGCTGGGGACCTGTGAGGACCAGCACAGATGCTTCCACGGAGCAGATGCAACACCATGTGTTTGGCTAGGGGGGTGGGGACTTCAGACCACCGATGACAGTGTGGGGCTGGAGAAGGAGTGAGGTCTGGTGAGCATGTGAGTGTGAGCTAGTGTTCTGGGCTGGCATCCCTGTTGAAGGGCACAGCAAGGGAAGGGTGACAAAAGAATGACACCTGTGTGTTGGAGTTAGCCACACATAGGTCCTCTGCGGCAGCGTCCACCCGCTCTGTGGTCTCCACAGAGATCTGAGTCTGCAGAACCCAGCTCCTCTCTGTCTGTGGGCACAAGGCACATGCTGTCCCAAGCACACGACTCACACTTCAGTTCCTGGTTTTTGAGTGGGGATTGGGGCCACTCAGCCCAGGTGACCTCATTGAAAAGAGTGACCATCAAGTATCCGTGTCAGCTGCTGGTGTCAGCTCCAGGTCACAGCCAAATCTGAGTCTCTGGCCTGTGTGGCTCACCTCGGCAGGATGGTCCAGGGCCCATCAAGTACCTTCATTCACTCCTCGGGGACTCACCGGGAGGCAGGCACTACGCTCATTGTGCTGGGTGTCGGACTCCCTTACAGCCTCTCCCCACCTCAGGCCCCTGCTGGTCCCGCCCAACCCCATCACGGGTTCTAGAGGGGAAACCAGGGACCCAGCATGGAGGAACCGGTGGGCTTTGGCTCCAGCAAATGGAGTCATCCCATTTGCCATGTTTCTGGCTCAGAAGCTCCATTTGTGATCTGAGCCCAGATCCCTCTTAACGGGAGGACGCACAGATGGCAGCTTCCCCACCACCCGGAGGAAGGGAGTTCCCTGGCTGCCCTATGGTGGGAGGACTTCGCTGAACAAACTCAAGGCAGCTGACGGTGTCCATGCCCGTGGTGCCAAGTGGAGGTGGGATTCACCTCCCTCCTCCCTAACCGCCCCCATGCCGTGATTCCTGGGCTAGACACCTGCTGAGAGCACACTAGTGAAATGTGCCCCTCCATGAGGCAACACAGCATCTATTAACTTGCTAATTGGGAATGAGTTTCTCTTCCGAGGTCCTGGAGCTGAGCGTGAGATCCTGCAGAGGGGCCCCTGTCCCCGCAGGATGGCAGTAATGCGGATCACACTTAGATTAACCTGGAGCTGCACCAAACACTCGGATGCAAGATTTCATGCACCAGTAGAGTCTTCTACATCCCCAGGGGTGGGGCACGGTGGCCTTACACTCCTATTCCACATCCTGGGGTTTTAGGCCAGAGAGGCCTGTGTCTGGAGTCCTGGGTGCCTTGCGAGTTGAGACTGGAATGAGTGCTGTATGTGGTAAGTGCCAGCTCGGTGCCTGTCATGGGCCGAGAGCTCCATCAGCAGCCATGGTCATTACTATTATGGCCCCAGTGCTGCTCCCCTGGAAGCCCCTGGTTACAGAAGTGGTCGAACCAGCGAATGCCTGCTCCAACAGGTCCCATCCTCTGGTCCGTGGCCCATGGCAGAGGGCAGGCTAACCTTGGAAGGTCTGTCTGCTGCTTTAAGAGCTGCCAAATGTGGGGCTTCCTGTGCTGGGCCAATCTTGTCTTCAGTCTTTGATGGGGACGAAATGGAAACATAAGACAAGGGACTGAGGCCCACGGAAGGACTGCGCCTGCCCAGGACCCCCTATTGCCATGAAGGTGCACGTCTGCAGCCTTCTGGCCAATTTGGTCGCTGAGCCAGATGATGGAGCAGACGCCAGCCACCTGCTGCGGAGCTGTTGCAGGGACATGAGGGGACTGTCCAGGGAGACAGCAGGACAGTGAGCCCAGTGACTTCATCCTTCTTTGTCTGAATCAGGCCAGAAATTGTGACCAATTTGTGTCCAAACTGAGATTTCTTTCACCTTACTTGGAATATGCCAAATTTCTCCCCTATCTTTATTTCCTTTATAAAGACATTTACTATAAAAACACTAAGCTCTATGAAATATATTTGGAACTTAGGCCATATGGCTCACCAGGAGAGAGACGGCTGTGTGCTGGGCTCGTTGGTTACAAAGCTGCTCCAAGCCTAATATCAGAAATTCCTGATAAGGAAATTAATAGATCATCTTAAGCAATTCAGGGCATGTCTTTAGGTGACCAGTAATTGTAGTGCAGCCAATATTCACTAAGGGATAGTCCATGCTAGATACTGTGGTAAGTCAGATGGGAGTTAATGTATCAAATACAGTAACGATTACTTACTATTACCTACCAACTGACACTTTTGCCAGAATCACTCTCCCTCCCTCCCTCTGAAATGCTCAAGTGGTTACTGAACCATCTGAAAGTAAGTTGCAGACATCATGACACTTTACCCCTAAATTCTTCAGCTGATGGCCTTCAAGAACTATGCTCCTTCTCCACACAAGTACCTTGCTACCACAGGCCCCAAAGTATTTAGCGCCGAAACAGAAATATTGTCTGAAGCATGCGGCGTCTTCACTTTCCTCCAGGGGTCCCAAGAACATCCTTTGTAGCTTTTTTTTTTTTTTTTTTTTTCTTTTTTTTAAAGCAACCCAGAATCCCTCATGGATCATACATTGCGTTTGACTTTTTCCCAATGTTTGATTGATGCAGAGCTTGATAAGGAAAGATACGGAGCTCTCAAAGACTTTGGAGAACAAAACCTTCAAACTAAAAGAAAAAATCCTATCACAAAGGACCTTCAGTTGCTGTGTGACTCTCATTCCTCACTACAGATGGGCAAATTGTTTCTTAGAGGGGCCTACGGGTGCCTAATTATTCTAACAGACAAATGCCATCTGCTCCCTACAAGAAGAAAAATTGGTCAAAAGGTGGTATCAAGGGCCCTGTTCAGGGTACAGCTTGTGTCCTTTAAATACAGCCACATCCTCCAGGCTGATCTGCCCTGGGCCTGATTCAGGGATTGAGGATGTGGAAAAAAAGAAAGAAAAAATATACAAAGAACTGTTCTCACAGTTCTTACTGTCTAATTGAGAAAGAAAAAAAGAGAGAAACGGAGAAAATTAAAATAAGGCAGTTTGCTGAGGGACAAAGGAGGTGCAGGGCACAAAGCCCACCTTGACCAGTGAAGGAAGAGGGGCATCTAAGCTGGAATCTGAGGGAGAACTGCCCCCCAAGGGCAGAGGAGTCTGCTCAACATGGCAGCCTGGTGAAGGACCAGAGGGAGGCGGGCCCAGTGTGCATGCAGGAGGCGGCAGGGAACCCTGACTGAAAGGCTACCCTGGACCCTGGGACACGGGGCGAGGTGCTTGGACTTCATCGGAAGTCCAGCGGAGAGCCACTGAGACGGGTGTCTGTTTCACAAGGACCGTGCATGTGGAATGAAGGCAGGGAGGCCGAGGAAGCTCTCTGCAGGGAGGCCTGTAGGCCATGGTGTCCTGGGGCTGAGTCGTGGAGGGGGCTATAGAGAGGAGGGAGCAGACGTCAGACTTGTTCAATGATAGGATCCAAGATCTTATAGATAGACTAGATACAGGAAATAAAGAAAAGAAAAGAAAGGAATCCAGGACGCACCCAGTCCCTGTCATTAAAATCACGTTTTGAACAGGTGTGAACACAGGAGGACCCGAGGGCCATGGGCCTGTGTTTGTAAATAGTTTTACTGATTGGCACATGACCACACCCACTGTTTGCATATCGTCCACCGCAGTCTCACCCCACAACGGCAGGAGGGCCTAGTAGTCGCCACACACTCTACACGGGCTGGGGTGCAGCTCAGTGGTGGAGCCCTGCTTAGCATGTGGGAGGCTCCGAGTTCCAGCACCACCAAAAATTAAAAGAAAAAAGAGAAAAGCTCTGTAGTTCACAGAGCCAACGATGATATCTGATTCCCTATCTGAAACGTTTGGGCCAGGTCCTATCACAGAACATTGTGTTCTAGAGAAAAAAAAAAAGATAGTCTAGTCAAATACATTTGACCAATTATGTATTCTGTATATTGTTTTCTGGCCTCTTCACCATGGATGCACATACCCTGAGACCTCTGGGAAGTCTCACAGGAAAGAAATCTATTTCCTTTCTTAAAGTCAAGATTTCCCAGATGTCTTTGGTCTCAGACCATTTTATGCTTCACACTGAAGAATGCACCTGTGGACACACCCGCTTTAGAAGGATCAGGAGGTGTGTGCTGCAGGCATAAAGGTAGGTGAGGATACAAGAGATGAGATCAGTTAAGATATCATTAAAATGGTCAAGAATCAGAAAAAAGGACCCAAAGAAGGTCTTTGGTCAAAAAGAAAGCCAGGCAGGTGTAGTCGAACACACCTTGAATCCCAGCTACTAGAGAGACTGAGGCAGGAAGATCGCAAGTTCAAGGATAGCCTGGGAAACTCAGTGAAACCCTGCCGCAAAATAAAGTAAAATATAGCTCAGTGATAGAGCCCTTGCCTAGCATGTGCAAGGCCTTGGTTTGATCCTCAGTACTTGAAACAAAACTAACAACTGAAAAGTGTGAATTCCAGCTTAGACATCTTGAGCTTTGTTGGTTCACAGTAAGCAATGACCTTCTGCTTCCAGGAAGAGGGACTAGGCATATTTTTCTCCATCCCTCCCACTATTTGAAAGAAAAATCTTGGACAGCAGTGTTCAGAGGTGTGGTCCTTGGGAATGACTGGGCCATGGGACTCTGCCTGACTGGCTGGATTAACACAATGATGGATTAACAATTTGATGACATGGGGGGGGGCAGAGCCACGTTGGAGGAAGTAGGTCACTGGGGTGTTCCCTGAGAGGCATTTGTCCTCCCCAGTCCCACTCTCTGGCTTGCTATCTCTGCTTCCCAGCTGCTGTGAACTATATGGCTTTCCACCATGATGTTTTGCTTCACCTCAGTCCCAAAGTAGCCAGCTGCCCTTCGCAACCTGAAATAAATCTTTCATTCTTTAAGTGGTTCATGTGAGGTATTTGGTCACAGCAACAAAAGACTGACTGACATAATCTCACTGAGTTGTCACAAGCCAACAGTGGGTATTGTTGCTCTCATTTTCACAGACAAGGAAACTGAGGCTGGGAGAGACTGTCTCATGCCCAAAGTCACACATCCACCGAAATGCAGAGTCAAGTATCAGATTGGTGCTTTCTACTACTCCACCCAGTCACCTTGTCCAGGCAGGTTATCTGGAATTAAACCTCAACCCCACGCCCTTCTTGCTGGGTGGTTTGCTTCTCTTTATAAAGTGCTGGAGTTCTGAGAACGAGGTGTCAGACCGTGCGCAGTGGACGGGTGAACAGCTCTTCTTTCCCAGCTTCTCTAAACAGTTGGGCTGGCGTTTAATTTAAGCGCCTGGGTACCATGGCGATGCCAGTGCTATAAATACCCAGGAGCGGCTTCTTTCAGCCAGCCTGCTGGGTAGTGCGCTTGCCGCCGCCCACCCGTTTCCACCCGGGCTCCTGCGCGGGGTAGGAGAGGAGGAGAGCGGCTGCTGAGCAAGAGCGCCCTCCCTCGCTCACGCCCCCGCCCTTGAAACTGAGATTTCATCTCCTCCTCCTTCAGTGCATAATTCATTTCCTGCTCGGTGAAAGACACAACAGCTCCCAGGCCCCAGAGGACTCTTGGATGAGGGCTCTGGAAACAGAACGGACTCAACCTGTCCTGCAGCCCCAGGATCGCCGCTGGCCCAGGAGAATCCAGTTAATGAGTAAAGCAGTAAGGGGGGATGGGGAGGAAAACGCCCTCCTTCCGCAGACTGCTTGGCCTGTTGGGTCTCCTACTCTTTACCCCACGTGGGTCTGTGACCGCATCGGGCAGGTGGAGGAGGACCAGGTATGTCTGTCTTACCTCCTCTCTGCCTGGCTCACGGCAAGCTCAGCCATGATCTACTTTGGCTGCCCTGCCCAGCCTCCAAAGCCTCCTCCAACCTCTCCAGATGGGTCCACAACCCAAAGGAAGGGTTAGGGCATGAGTTCAAGACTGGCCTCCTGGCTACCCCTACACCTGCTCCAACCAGACAGTAGCCCTGAAGTCTCCTCCATAGGTACATTAGTGTCACCTTGCTGGAATTCAGAAGGGAAATCCCGTGGCAGCAGCACTGGTGTCTGGGCTCCATTCTTTACTAAGTGGCTATAGGAAAGCCACTTTACCGCTCGGTGCCTCAGTTTGCTCCTCTATAAAATGGGATCAATAAGACCAAGGACAATAAATCATTACTCGCAGAGACTCCTTTCCCTATCTGTAAAATGAATAGGCTGTGTTAGACTTCAACTTATTTCCTGTGCAGTGCTGTATGAAGCACTGAGAAGCCAGAGGTAAATAAGAAACCATTTTGTCTGCCTCGGCTCTCATGTTGCCAAGGATTTCTTCCACCCTAATTTTCTCTGGCTTAGGACATGTTTTCCCATCATTGCAGAAAACAGTCCACCATGAACCTCAAGTAATGCGTGACTAAAGGAAGGGGACATTATTGGCTCAGCCATAGAACATAACTGTGCGCATTCCCCAGGACGTGTGGGAGGGCCAGCATGAGGTAGGGAGGTAGTCACTGAGTAGAAAGACAGATCTCAGCAGAAGTTCTCCAAGCCTCTGTTGCCCTGAAGATTGCAGGTGCCAACAGGAAGCTGTGCTGACATTTCCACGCCCTTCTTTCTTTGCATTTAATTTCTCCTCCTCACCATCTCCATGAAATATGTCACCCTGTCTCTTAAGGCATGTGTTGAAAAGTTGCCTTTCTTCATGGCTTTTGCAGGGGAATAACTGATTTAAATGGGCATTGTTTTTAAAAAACAAGCAACCTGTCCCAGGCTTGTTGTCTCCCGTGGGCCACCTGGCTCTGAAAGCAAATGCAGAAAGGTTTGGCCAGTCGTCACTTCTGCTTGGCTTCAACCATGATGGCCTGTCTCCTTGAACTCAGCACACAGGCAGCCAGACACAGCCCCAGGAGGAAGGTCGGGAGAGGCCAGGGCCTCTTGTCTTCTGTTCGGATTCCTGCAGTTCAGTCACCTGTAGAATAAACTCCACTGTGGTCTATCACGTGGCCAAGCCGGTTCTACCTTTAAACCCCAGCACGTTTGCCCTGGGCCTCACAGAATGCAGGGGGGGTGATGATTCACCTGCCCGGCATGGGGTAGGTGGCCATCTGTTTTGTGACCTCACCCTGCTTGAGCTTCTGGGAGATAACCTGGGATTCTTTTGTCAGGGGTGGGAGGGACAAGGCCTTGAGTTAGTTCCTACCCTGGTCTTTCTCCTGCTTTCCAGGTCAGGTGTAAAGGTCCAAAGGAGCGAACATTTAGAAAATGCCAGGCCGTGGGCATCTGAGTTAAAAAGAAAGTTAGATTTGAAAATCTGCAAGGTGTTTCACAATGAACACATCCAGGTACAAGACTTGGTTGAAAATAGGACACACACAAGAAGTCAACAATGAGGAGAACCGTCACGAGCAGCCACCCATAATTCTCAGGGAAGGACATGGGCTTATTTTGAGCAGAAATGGTCCACTTTCACAGAGGTGGCTTGCTGTCAGACAGGGTGCTCCAAATGACCCCCATGAGGCTGCTGAGCTCATGGCTCCTGAGGTCATGGCTACCAAAGTGCTTTCACCTTTTACAACCATCCCCTAAGGAGTTCATATTATTGTGTGATTTTTTTTTTTTTTTGGGCCCCAAACTAACACTTCCATTCAGCAAGATGTCCAAGTTCACATAACTGGAGAGTAGTGTGCATTTGGGATCCAAGTAGCTTAATTCCAGAGGTCTTGCTTCTCAGTCAAAAAATTACGAAACAAACATTAATATTCCATATCTAAACCACAGAGAGGTCCTGGAGCGACAGGGGAATTTTTAAAAGAAGGAAAACATAGGTTAGTTGTTGAAAGCAATGGCCCTAGAATCAGACAGACCTAGTGTGTCTCATTAGCTGGGTGCCCCAGACCATTCTGAAGCCTCTATTTCCTCATCCAAAAAATGGCCATAATATATAAATTTCCCTATTCCAGAGGGTCGTTGTGAAGAGTAAAGGAGATCAAGTGTGAGAAACACCTGGCATAGGGTCAGCTTCATTTTTGGGCTGTTGCTCTAATCAATAATTAAAGGTTTTTTCTGGGGGTGTAGCTCACTGGAAGGTCACTTGCCTGGCATGTGCAAAGCCTAGACTGGATTCTCAGCACCATAGGAAAAACTAAAACTGGGAGCTTTTTACATAGTCAGAGGTTGACCCAAGCCAAGAAAATGGAGAGGGTTGAGGGAGTTCCCCATGAAGGAATGGGGAACTCCTACTTTTGGGTGTATGGAAACTTCCTGAGGCCAGAAGGTTGGTTCCTGCACTTTGGTGCCTAGGATTTGTGGAAGGAGGGACAGAAGAGCCAAACACTGAGCCCCTCAGCCCTGGCCTCAGGGAAATAATTAACTTTGCAGAAGCTGAAGAGTTCACCACCGGGGGTCTTCTCTATCAAGTGGAGATGACACCATGAACAGGGGAGTCTCTCTCTTGCTCAGCACATTCTGGCCCATACAGGCTCAGGGAGTGACACTTCTGGGAGACCACAAGACTCAGACAAGAGGATACACTGTACTGTGCTTCATTTCTCTGGTCCAGCTTCCTGTCACACGTCCACTGCAAAAATGGTTGCTCTCATCCTCGGAAAACACCATCTAAGCCATGTACAAGTGCAAATTCAGCTGATCCTAACTGAATCCTGTGACCCTCTATTTTGGTGTTTAATCCAGTATTTTCAAATTCTCAAGAAACATTGTCTGTTTTATTTATGTTTTGCTTTTTTGACTGGATTGGCCTGGAACTCCCAAGCTCAAGTGATCCTCCTGCCTCAGCCTCCTCAGTAGCTGGGACCACAAGGTACACACTACAGTGCCTGGCAGATTGTTTTAATTTCTTCCCTTAAAATGTTTTCGATATGGAATTTTGCTCCTCCCTTTCCCCTTCCTGCCACCTTTCTTACCGTCACAGGTAAGTACTCAATTTAACTAACAATATCATGACTATTACTTTTACAAAGTGCTTCCCCTGACAACTTCTGGAAGTCCCCCCAAGGAAGCAGATCCATTGTACTAATTTTAGGGACCCTAAGGAGAGCCAGCTACATTTGCAAATTAAGGGGTGGGGTGGGGTAGCTGAAACAACGTGGGGAGAATTGAAGAAGAGGGAGACAGATGGTGCATGTGCTGGGGGAAGGGACAAGAGAGCCTGGAAAACTTATGTTCCCCGATTTAAAAGAATCTTCCCACTTAACCACTTCTTGCCTGACTCCTGATTGCACATACCAGAAAAGCTGGCGTGTTGGGGCCACCTGTGCCAGAGCCCTGGACACTCGGGGTGGGAGAGCCAGTAGCGCTGGGAAGCCGAGGCAGAGAGGGTCTCGTCCTGACCTCCTGGGCTCCGGTCTGGCTCTGGATCCCAGGTAACCGGCAGTCTCCCATCCCCTTGGCAGGGGCAGCGCAGGGGTGGTCGGCGGTTCGGACTGTCCCACGAGGGGGCGCGTCTCGGGCCCTAGGACCCGCCCTCGTGGCGCTGAGCGCGGGGAGGAGACCCGGGAACCCAGGCGCCCGGCGCTCCGCCTCCCGTTTCCGGGGCAGCGCAGTTACCTGCACCGCCCGAGCCGCACCTGGCGGAGGCAGAGTCGCAAAGCGGGCGAGTTCGCAACGGCCGAGCGGAGAGGAGGAACGGCGCCCGGCTGGGGAGGCGGCGGGCGGCGAGCAGGGCGCCGGAGGCGGTGGAGGGCAGGCGGCAGCCGCGCTCGGCCCGCTCCGCTCCGCCTGGGCGGCTGGGCGCACCCGGCCCGCACCGCGCTGCTGCGGGCGCACATGGCAGCGTGAGAGGCGGGCGGCGGGAGGAGCGGGCGGCGCCGGGGCCGCAGGGCCGCATGGACAGCGGCGCCACCCCGGCCGGCCCCCGTTAGGGTCCCCAGTCCGCGGGCGCCACCCCCCGATCATGGTGCCTCGGCGGCCGCCTGGACTAGGGACGGCCGGCCGGAGCCGCTGAGCCCGCGGCGGCCGCGAGCTGCATGGGGGAGCTCGGGCCGCGCTCGGGAAGATGCCCCGGCCGGAGTTGCCCCTGCCGGAGGGCTGGGAGGAGGCCCGCGACTTCGACGGCAAGGTCTACTACATAGACCACACGAACCGCACCACCAGCTGGATCGACCCGCGGGACAGGTAGGACCCCGCAGCCCCCGGGACCCCGCTTGGGTCCCCAGCTGCCCTTGGGGCCGCCGACTCGGGCTGGGCAGGGGGCCGGGGAGCTCCGCGTGGCCCTCGCGCTTTCTTCAGTTTGCCTGCCACCCCCGCCCCTCTGGAGCGCCACTGCTGCCCCAGTGGGGTGCCGAGAGGAGGGGGCGGCCAGGGAGCCGGCCCGTCCGCCCCACCGCCGTCCCCAGCGGTTGCACCTAGGCCCCGGCCGGCACCTGCCCAGAGTTTTGACCTTAAGCTCGAGCCCCGCCCCCGCCCCCTTAGGGGGGGAGGTTGGCGGGGGCGGGGGCCGTGACCTAGTGGGTGAAGCCGGGTCTTTCCGCGGAGCTCTCCTGGCCTGGGGGGATGGGATCCGGCTTGGAGGGTTGACAGGGACCCTGGGCTCGGTGGAGAAGACTGTAGGAAGGGCGCTGGGCGAGGGGAAGGCAGCCTGGAGTGTGCATTTTGACAGGTGCCTCCTTGGCTCCTGAGAGCAGCGCTGGAGCAAGTCTGGGGAGGCCGGGGTGGGACGGGAAGGAGGGAGCGGGGGAGGGCAGCCGAGGGAGACTGGTTCTCCAGGAATCTCACAGCAACTTGGAAGCTGTTAGGATGCAGATGGAGGTGAGAGGCCTCCCGCGAAGCCCTGCCCATCGCCGCTTTCTCCTCCCTTTCTCCTCTCTGGGGCCCGAGGCTTCTCAACCATGCACCAGCGCGTCCTGACCTTGGCGAGCGCCTCACCGGCTGGAGCACGGGATTGTGCTGAGGCAGGTGGAGCCTTAACGCCCTAGACTTTCTCCCGGTTTGGACTACTTGGAATTACTTTGCACACACACCCTCTCCATGTATGTCCTGGGGATGGGGGAGGCCACCTCTCCACCCCCAGACCACTTTGTTTTCCTTTGCTGACACGGTTTGTGGTCAAAGCGTCTCAGGAATGTGGATTTTTCACCTGATCTGTGACCTTGGGGGTCAGGTCCCCTGAAGCAATGAAGGTGATGTTTTTGGAAGCTTCATTATGCGGGATCTGGTGGGTCATATCTCAGAAGTCCCACGATGGGGTATGTAGCAAGATGTGGGTTTAAAAGAAGAAGAAGCAGAAAGAAAATGAGAGTTGAAATTCCCAGTCGATTCCATTGAGCACGTCTGTCCGTTCGTTCTTCCAGCATTTCCTGGGTGCCCACTCTGCTCCGCACCATGCCAAATCTGAAAGAGAACATTTTAATGCTGGACAGTGTCTCTTAGGCAAAGTTCTTTGCCCTGTGAGCCTTGGTTTCCCTATGTGTCAGATGAGTGGTTTGCTTGGAAGGGAAGGAGCTGAACAGTGGGGATTCTTAAAAGTTAAAAGGGACCTGAGGGATCAGAGCCCAACTCCCATTTTTAAAACGTAAGAGAAAATTCGAAGCCCAGAGGCGTGATTTATTCAAACATTTTGATCTTCCCACCTGTATACACCAAGTTCTTGAGCAGCTCTAACATTCTATCTCCAAACTTGTCTTCCTGACATGCTTTCCCCCCAACCACGTCAAGTGAGTTGCCCCAGATGTGGGTGAACTTAGCAGCCTCTTTTTCCCTAGTTGTCTTCTCAGAACAGACAAATTCAAGCTCACCTTTCCTCCCGCAGTTTAGGTCTCTGCAGTTGATGCACCCAGTGCCTGCTGGCAGTTGGATGTCATGTTGGAGTTTGAGTTCTGCCAGGCTGGCAGTGATAACGTGTGTCTGAGGGAATATTGCAGTCTTGCGAGGTTTTGCAAACAGCAGTAATTCTTTACCCTTGGAAAGGGCAACTTGGAGCTTTCTCTGAAGGACTGACTTGGCTAGAAGAGTTCCCACATTTCAGTGTCACATGGACCAACCACCTTCATGACTTTCTGGTATATCCACTTGAGCTATTGCTTACTCTAATACTTGACTTTGGATCAGCTCACTCTTAAAATTTTTGTACCACTTTCACCAGTGGGAAACTATTGCCATAAATAGAGAGGACTTTAGAAAATCCAGCAATCCCTGGGGGATGGGCAGTGTCATTCATTTTATTTAGCTGGACACTAAGGCCTGCCTGAGGCCCCAGTGCCAGGCCCGCACAGCCTTTGATTTTAGTAAGCTTGGCAAGTGATGGAGAGGAGGCAAGAGCGGACAGATGCTGCTCACCTTCACCTTGTAAGTAGATTTTTATTGTTATTGTTGTTTTTGGTACTGGGCGTTGACCCAGGGACATTCTATGACTGAGCTACATCCCCAGGCCTTTTTAAATTTTTTTTTTTTTTTAAATTTTGAGACAGGGTCTTGCTAAGTTGCTTGGGACCTCTCTAAGTTGCTGAGACTGGCCTCAAACTTGTGATCCTTCCACCTCAGCCTCCTGAGTTGCTGGGATTATAGGCGTGTGCAACTGAACCTAACTAGGTAGCTTAGATTTTGCTTTGATGGTAGTAGTGGGATTGAACATGAGGTCTTGGGCAAGCACTCTGCCACTAAGCTAAATTGCCAGCTCTACTCATTGATTTTTAAGGTTTTTATTTTGGGGCCTGTTGGTCATCCTACCCAAATGGCCTGGTGTGGGGCACCTGAGCTTTGGGGTCAGCTCTAGAGGTCACTGTTGTGGGCCAGCTCTGAAGGTGTGGGGTTACAGCTGAGCCAAGGATATCTGCTTGTGGTTCCCTGGACTTTCCCTTCTGTGTGCCTGGTTAGGGATTTCTACCTTTTAGTCTTGCCTCTCTGACTCTGGCGACTAACTTGAGATCACTAAAGTTCAAGTGCTCCATGGGTGAGAGAGGAGGTTGATTAGATGGTCTGCAAGGGCCTGCCAGCTCTCAGATATGACTGCAGACCCTTCTGCCTTTCCTTACTCACCAATTTTATGGCGGAAAAAGGGAGATGCAGAAGAGAAGGAGGCAATTTAACAAAACTAGAAAGAGCTGAACTTCTCTGGGCTGCTGGGGCGGGCAGGTAAATTCTCCCAGGGTAGGTGCATCTTTGCAGCTGGTTAATGCTTTGAACAACAACAACAACAACAGATCCCATTGAAAACCCCACTCCTTAAGAATGTGTGTGTGTCTGTGCGTGCATGCATGCGTATGTTTGCCTTGGTGTTTTCCTTACCTGAATCATGGAGATGCCCGCCCATTCCCCTGAATTTAAAAGAAGTAAGTCAAATGGTCCTTCAGTTGAAAAAGTGATTTCTTAGCCACCAAAGACAAAATAGCATCTCCGGTTACCAACCCTAAAGAATGTCTTGGCACATTCCTCTCTCTGGGCTGAGCTGTTTTGTGTGCTGTCCGCACAGAGCTGCTGGGGGTAGGGAATCCAGTTTTCAGCTTCCCCTTTCACCAGGGGGTTGGAAGAGCAGCCAAGCGGCCAGCCTTGCCAACTGCTCCCCTTCTCACCCAGGGAGGATTGGGAGACCGAAATTCCTGAGGATGGTTGTCCCAACAACCGGAGAGGGTTCAGTGGGCAGCTTGAGCCCTGCCCACTGGGCAAAAGGCTCCAGCCTCACAGGCTCTGCCCCAGTCCAGGCCCATGCGGGGAGGTGACAGAGAGCCAGGTGCCTGCACAGCCCCTAGAGGGGGGATCCTTTCGCAGCAGACTTGGGTGCTTTTGGAAGCTGCCAACACAGGGCCAGCGGTCTGCATGTGTTTAACTTCATGGTCTGCAAAAACAAACACACCGATTGTTCTCTGAGGAAGAATAGATCATTGGGACTGGCCCTACCAGAGAAGTTTCCTGAAGCCTGATTCCTGCACATTGCCTGCTGTGTGTTCACAGCTTCTGGAAGGAAGCACCTGAGAACTCCAGGCAGCTTCTGGATCTGGAGGCCAGACGGAGAGGACAGCTCCTCTCCTGATTCAAGGACCACCTTTTGCTCATCCTTATTTCAGAAATAGTTTCTATTATAGAAAGTTGGGGCCTTGGACCCTTATGAGCCTGGCACAGAAGCAGGATTTTTCCCGAAGTGCAAAGTTTTTGTTTGTTTTTCAGTACTGGGGATCAAACACAGGGGTGCTCTATCACTGAGCTACATCTGCAGCCCTTTTTCATTTTTTCATTTTTTTAAACTTTATTTCATTAACTTAGTTTTTGAGAGTGATAAAAAAATTTTTTTAAAATTCTTTTCATACATGTATATAGGGTAATAATGTCTGTCTCACAATCTACCATCCTTCCCCTCCCCACCCACCCCACCCCTCCCCTCACTCTCTTTATAAAATCCAAAGTTCCTTCATTCTTTCCTACCCATCCCCCCACTATGGATCAGCATCCGCTTATCAGAGAAAACATTTGGCCTTTGGTTTTTTGGAATTGGCTTATTTCACATAGGATGATACTCACCAGTTCCGTCCATTTACCTGCAAATGCCATAATTTCATTCTTCAGTAAGGCTGTGAAATATTCCATTGGGGATGTGCACCACATTTTCTTTATCCATTCATCAGGTGAAGGGCGTCTAGGTTGGTTCCATAGTTTCGCTATTGTGAATTGAGCTGCTATAGACAGTGATGTGACTGTGTCGCTGTAGTATGCCGATTTTAAATCCTTTGGGTATAAATCGAGGAGTAGGAGAGCTGGGCACCTGCAGCACTTTTTATTTTTCATTTTGAGACAGGGTCTTACTAAGTTGCCCTGGCTGCCCTTGAATTTGTGATCTTCCTGCCCTAGCCTCCCAACAAAAGTTTTTCACACATAATCTGGGCCTCATTGGACCCCAGGTTCATGACTCCTGCCCTGAGTTATGAGACTGCTTGTCACCCTCTCTGTGTCCTCCTGTTTAGGTGGAGAAGAGACAATGATTGAGCACTTACTGTAGTCAGGTGGTCTGATGAGAGCTTTACGTGGGTTATTTCTTTAAATCCTTCTAAGAACCCTGGGACTAGGACAATTATCTACTTGGATTATCTAGGTAGGCTAGATTTGCTGAAGCTACTCAAATTTTTTTTTTTTTTTTAATACCAGGGCCTCACACCTGCCACTGAACACCACCCTGGCCCAAGCACTCAGCACTTGGTGGCACTTCGGTGTGAATGGCCAGCAGGCTGACTCCAGAACCCACATTCCTAACCCGGCACCATTCAGTTCCCAGCAGAATGAGTTGCTGACTGAAGTCCTGTGCTCTACCGCCTCAGGAATTTGGCCTTGGGAAATGGAACTGGGATGGGCATGATTTCATACGCCTATAGCGGTCATGGTCAACCAGGGGGCAAGTGTGGATAATGGAAAAAGGGACTGGCATCTGCCACCTGCTCCCTGAGTGATCTTGATAAGTTACATGTTCTCTCTGAAACTTGGTTTTATCTTTCATCAAATGAGGAAAAGCACATAAATCTGTGAGGCTTAACTCCAAGTATTAATAAACTAACATAGGCAGGGCAGCCAGCTCTGAGCTTGGTATTCAGGAGGCACTCCAGAATGCCAGTTGTTTGACTAGCAAAAGTACCTGCAAAGCACCTGACTCAATGGGAGGCTGAGCCTCCACCCCACTCTGCAGCTGGAATGGACCTTTCTGGTTATATAACCCAGGCCTTTCATTTCACAGATGAAACTGAGACTCAGAGATAAGTGACTTGCCCAAGGTCACACAGTAAATAATGCCAACCTTGAGTCTAGTAAAGGTCTCTCTTCCTCTTTCTTGTATGTAAACTTTGCCCTAAAAATCAGATCCAGGTTCTCTTCCGCTGTGGTAAGAATTCAGGTATGTTTCATATTGTGACTGAATTATTCCTTATAATCCTTTTTCGGCGTGTGGATTAATGAGTTTTCATCCACAATGTCAAGGCCATTGTGTGTGGTGTCATAGGAGTTTGCTGTCTGTTGAGCAGTCTAAGTACTAGTGATCACAAGTGAATTATTATTTTTACAACCAGTTAAAATGGATTTAGGGTCATTGTCAAACTGATGTCACTTTCTACCAATCTGTATTCTGACGTGCTTTCTTCGGTGAGGTATAACCAGCCTGCCAGGGGATTTACTCGAAGCCTCTGCGGCCCTTGCTTCTGCTGGATGGTCCACTACCATCATAGACTAGTAATGATAATACCTATGTGCACATTTTACAGGGTCCTTCTACTTTTTTCAAGACTTGAGTTCAAGACTACATATTCTGTGAGCATCTACCATGCATGGGAACATAAGTTCAATTTTTAAGAAAGAAATAAGGTTATGAGGTAATAATATAGGCAACAGAAAGAAAGAAGAGATTTGGGAACCCACAAGTGAGAAAAATGATAATAAATGCTACTATCTATTGAATCCTCACCTTGTGCTGCCGGCTGGCTAAGCATTCTCTTATAATCTCATGGAATCCTTTCCACAACCACATGATGTAAGTAGGAGTATCTGAGACTCAGGAAGGTCAAGGAATGATGGCGACCCAGTTGCTGGACTCCTGAGCCTGCACTCCTGTAGGCTTCCTGGTCTGTCACTCACGTTGAGGTCCCAGCCTTTGACAAGTTGGGCTGGAGGATTACCGCTCCTTCAGAAGGGGCGAAGCTGCTGTGACCGCGGGGCAGATGTTACTAAGGAGTCTGCTGGAGAAGCCGTTGAGATCTTCATGGTGCTCGGGAGACTGTTTGGCATAAACTCTAGCTTCTGGAAGCAGCCAGCTGACTGCATCTCTGGAGATGAGCGAACAAAGATGGAGGCAGAGACTCTTTGAAGGGCACGGTGTGAGCAGCAGGTCAAAGTTGTTTCCAAGTCACTTGGGCCAATGCTCCCAATGGCCAGGACAGAGTAGCCAAGACAGCTCCCCTCTGTCCCCGTCCCTCCCCCTTCCAGGGAGAGGACTTAGCCAAACTGACCTGATTTACTCATCCCCTGGGGTCCCAGGTAGCCGTGAGAAAAACACTGCCCTTTTGAAGGGAAGAGAATCAGGTTGCCTTAGTTACCAGGAAGGCTGGCACACCAAGCTCAGGTGCACATAAGAAGAGCCAAGGCTGGAACAAGTGGCAGCTGGAGGTGGCCAGCGTGTCGCTGGCAGAACCATCCCAATGGTCAGGTTTGGTAGCGTTTTCAGTAGGCGCCAACCTAGTGGCAGGTGGCTGTTTATGCTGAGTGTAAGGAGCTCTCTCTGGTCACGTGAGGCTCTAGGTAGCAAGGATCCACAGTCCCCAGCGAGGTGAGGGCCCTGGATGAGTGACATCTACATCGATGGAGAAGTGGCTGCAGTGGCATTTCTGTCCCCGGCTGCTTGCTATTCGCTGAGGGAAGCACTTGGGCTCGGACAGGGCTGAGGGTTGGACCTGGGTTGAGTCCATGTGACAAACTCGACCCGGGCCTCTCCCAGCACAGAAGGCCACCTGGCCCCACACACCTGGAGCAGCCAGAGGCTGTGCTTGCTGGGGCTGCAGCTGGGCTGAGCCAAGCTGTGGAATCCCCGTTTCAGAGGGAGATAAAGGGGGAGGAAACTGAAACTGGACACAGCAGCATTTTGTTATTAAACCTTTGCCAGCAAGTCGTTTAGTCTCCAGCTCCTAAGCAGAAAACCTCTTGCCATAATAATGGGGTGCAGGGTGTGGGGGAGCACGGGACGGGCATCCACTGTGGCGCCCAGGGGGAATGTTCTATAAAAATGCTGGACGGGGATGAGGGGGTGGAGTAGAGAGAGTGGAGGGGGAGCAAGAGCTGGGAATCACATGTACCCTGCCCCCCGGTCGCCTCTCTACCCCTGACATCTCGCACTGGGAAGAAATGGGATCTTTCAGTTTCAAATGTCTGCCAAAGAAAAGGGACTGAGGCTTAAGTTCTCCCTCAATGGTCAGCGAGGAAAAAAAAATACATGGAACTGCATCAAGATTAGGGACACCTTTGTTGGCTTTTTCTCTTGGCTTGCTCCATTCATCACTCTGGCAGCAAGGACACCAGGCCAGCAGCAGCTGCCGACTTTCCCCCGCGGCTGCCTGCTGCTGTTGGAGCCTGTTTTGGTGGGGGTCCCCTCGCCCCCAACACACTGGTTTCCTTTCTGCCCCGTGGTGGCTGTTGCTTGTTTTGTTGGCCACTGGGGCCACCCCTGGGATCTACCAACTGGACACTGGCATGGACAGATGAAATATCAAGATGCCAGCATCAGGTGGCTGCTAGGATGAGATGACCCTGGGACAGCCTTGCGATCCTGCATCCGCCCTGGCCTTTCTTGATAGTCATGGCTCCCATGAGCAGTTCATTGTGCATTCCAAGAACTTTTGGCGAGTGCACTGTTGGTCTTTACATCACTAACAATGGGAACAACTGGCACCAGGTGACAATGGCGATCAATAATAATAAGTAACTCTAGTGACCTTTAGCCAGCCTTTGTCACATGCCAGGCACTTTTGCACATCCTGTTTTTCTGCCATTTTGCAAATGGGGAAACTGAGACTGAAAGATGTCAGGGAACGAGCTCAAGGTCGTGCACCGGTAGAAAGGGGCAGAGTTGGAATCAGAATCGAAGGTCTGCCTGATTTCCAAGCCTTCCTCTTTCCATCCTCCAGTCTCTTTGCGTGGGTCAAGAGAGGAGAAAAGGAAGCAAAAGAAGAGGGGCGTATTAGCCACAGAGGAATAAAGGGAAGACCTGAGCGTATCTGCCTTATTCGCTCATGGAGAAAAACGTTTGCCTGGTTGCAGGCGGTGCTTGGTGTGACACACCACTGCCCCTGCAGTGGATAAGACCTTTATAAAGACCAGAGGCACTGGTCAAGGCTGGCTCTCTCACAAGTAGTAAGTGGCCTTAAACTAGTTCCTACTCAGTGCGGAGCAGGAATAAGAGCAGGGCGTGCCTACCCCCAGGGTGTGATCAGGATGGCTGATACCAGCTGCGGGAAGTCCCCGCATGCTTAGTGCACATCATGCTCTCCAACAGGAGCCATAGTCAGGCTAACTTACTGCCCCCATGCCTTGGTAGAGGGACTAACACCCCATTTCAGCATTAAGTCTCTTCTCGATGGGCCACGTTGACATTAGTGCTTGCAAACCACCTGGGCAGAACTCATTATATAAATAAATCAGTAAACTCCCCCACCCCCGGGTCTTATCAGAGCCGAGCCCTTCTTTGGAATTTCGGGAGTGAAGCCGCTCTTGCCAGTAAGCTGGCACTGAGGCCACGTGAGCAGCGGGGGCCATGGATTGAAGTGCCATGGCAGAGCTGGGGGTGTGACACAGGAGTGGAGGTCCCTGGAATTCACTCGCGATTGCTTTGATAGCACGTCCTTGCAACTCCATGTCCCCCCTTGCGCTGTTGGAGAACCTGCTCGCTTTAGCATGGTGGAGGTGCCTAAGGGCATTGGCATTTATCAGTCCCACCCAGCCAGGTGTTGGCCATTCACTCCACAGGTATTTATGGAGCGCCTACTGTGCTCAGCCTCCCTCACCCGTGCCAAGGATCAGAGCAAAGTCCCTCTGCAGTGGGGTACACACAGGTGAGGAAGACTGGCCAATAGTTAAGCAGATAAATCCCATTATGACTAGGGACTTGGTATTCTCTAGAATTCTTTGGCCATCTTAGGAAAATGCAAGTGTGTATGACACCTGTTGACGGTGATGGTGTGAACCTAGGTTTGGGGCTGGGAGACCTTTGCCCTCAGTGGGGTGTTACCAAGAGCCTGGGGCAATGAGCTGCTTCAAGTCCTGGACTGCAGCTGTGAGATAAGGCGGTCGGTTTCCAAGGCTCGGGATTTACTGGGACTCGCTGAGAGACAGGGCTGGTGGTGGAGCTGTGCAAGCACGGCTGGAACTGCCAAGCTCTCTGAGCCTCGGTTTCCCGCCTCTCCTGCTCATCGGGATGCATTCAACTGTTGACAGCTGGTTGTCAAATGGCTTGCCAGCAACAGGGGAGTCCTCGCTCCAGCCCAAGAGACTGCAGTGATTAAACCAGCACATCCCTTGTGGCACATGCATTTCAGAGCCTCGAAGGGGCATCTGAAGCCCCCGGAAGGCTTGTCGCACACCCCAGTTTGACGCGTGGGTCTGGTGGGAGAAGGTACCTTTCCAACAGGCCCCCACGGACACTGCTGACCTGTGTTCTATGCTTTGTGAACCACGGACACGTTGACTCCCAGAATCACTGCAGTAACCCAGGAGTGGGTACTGCATGTCTGCAGAGAGGATGCGGAAGGCAGGGGCTGTGGCTTAGAGCTTCCGGGGCTGAGAGGGCTGAAGGGAAGGGTCTCAGCACTGCTTACCTGCACCACCTTGACTGTGCGGGTGGACATTGTTCTGATTTTGCTAACTGAAACTGAATGGAAGCAAATGCTGTTAAGAGTTTCCTTGTCCGTGCTGGAATAAAGCCCAGGGATGCAGGCAGTCTGGGGGATTCTGGAAGTCAGAAGGGACTTGTCTTTAATTAGAATGCATAGAACTTACATATTCATGGCCATAGAAGATCAGACCAAACTGCCCTCCCTGTTTCTCACACTGAATCAGTTCACCCAGCTGGACCTGGAGCTGAGCTGTGTGGCCGAGGAAGAGTCTCTGGGCTTCTTCACCCCACCAGGGAACTTTCCTTACTTCTGTTCTAGGTGGTGCAGGGAGGGAGGGATGGAGGGAAAGAGGCAAGTTCCTTTTTACATGGATTCTCACAACAGTTCCACGGTCCCCTCTACTTGATTAAAGGCTTTTTATTTTTTTAGCAGCACTGGGGATTGAACCCAGGGCCTCCCCCATGTGAGGTAAGTGCTCTAGTACTGAACTCCATCCCCAGTCCAGCCACTTCCTCAATTTTACATACCTTTGTCACTCGCTTTGACTTTGGCCAAATCACCTCCTGAGCTTCCATTTCTTCATTGGCAAAATGAGAATAAATTAGGGTTGATAAAGATCACCTTCGAGGTCCTTCATTATGGTCCTCTCCCATACACCAGGCGGGTCTAACCGTACGTAGCGCTTGCAGCCCCACCCGCAGAGCTTACTGTAGCTTTCTGTATAGTGATATAGTTACTACTCAATTCATTTATTTTGAGGACCAGATTTTTTTGGACATAAACCACTTCTTCTTGTTTTTCCCACTGAGAAAAATGTTCCCCAGAAACACTGATCACACTTAAGAAGATAGACCCTTCTCCAGTGAACAATGACTCTTGCCAGACAGGAATATTAAAGGCATCTTACAGCCCAAGGAATTTCAAAACCAGCTTCAGGCGGTTTATTTTCTTGGCTGACATAAAACAAATATTTGCTGGCAGCCAGAGGAGGACCCTGGGTTTTCCTTTAGTTCTTTTACTGGTTGCTGTCCCCCACCCAGACCTGAGGTTTATGCCCTGGTCCTTCAAATCTGGTCCCAGAACAGTGTATCAACTTCACCTACATCAGACCTGCGGGATCAGAAGCTCTGGGGGTGTAGCCTGGCAATCTGTAGTTGGACAAGCCCTCCGGGTGATCTGCTGCCCACTCAAGTCTGTGAGCCATTGGCAGTGCAGGTGACCAGACGTGGTTAGTGGTTGAATGGCAGAAACTGGCCAGAATGTGGACCTTTCTGAGCACAGGTGTACAGAGCCAGTTGCAGTGGTCTTCATTGACATGTGAGCATTTTACTGTCATGCTCAAACCCTCGCTGTCTGAGCTAAACCTCCACACCCCCTCCTCCAGGCCCCACCGTCACTTGACATCTCCATTGTTTGTGTCATGACTCAGCTCCCAGACAAATTGTAGAAAGGCCTGCTCCTCCTCCCTTGCCCGGGCTCCTGGGCACCTTCTTTGCGCTTCTAGAATGGTGTGATTTCCTGCGTCTTCCCCACTCTTGGTTAATGTGTAGCTGAATGGCTGGCAGCACGGGAACCAGCAGACTTGGGCTTCCTGGCCAGGAGTTTTGGATTGTGTTTTGGATCCTCCTTAGCAGCAAATCACCTGCCCTTTTGAGTCTATAACCAGAGGATAAGGACATTTAATCTCCTTTCCCCAACAGAGAATGAAGGGATGTCATTGGGATTGCAGGAAAAATAAGGACAAGGGAGTGGTTCCCAACTTCTGCTACATATCGGAATCATGAGATCCCTGGAGGGGAATTTGAAAATACCCGTGGCCCACCTTGGGAGACACTGTTTTCATGGCTCTGGGGTATGGCATGACATGGGATATTTAGAAAGTCCTCAATTGATTTTTGACGTGCAGCTACAGTGGGGAATCATTGTAAATATATCTGCTTTTCCTAAATGCATATAGAGTCTGAATGAGGTTGTGTGTAAGTACCTTGTCAAGGGCACCCCCATGAGAACCAGATAACACTTCAAAACTTGTCATTTTTACCATTCTGCTTGGAAAAATTGAAATGATTCAGGAAGTATTTAAAAAAATAGTTGCAGGAGGAGGAGAAATAGCTACTTGGGAATGTCAGGTACTTTGCTCTTTGGCAGTTTTCCCTCTTCAGTACCTATTTGGTATTTCTTTTCTGATACATTAAATATTCCAGAGATTTGGGCTCCTTTTTGCCTGACTGTGAGACTTTTCAACTCCCATGGCAGCAGTAATGCTCTTAAATAAATTGGTCGAAGCCCGTCAGAGTCGCAGGCCTGGGGGTGGGGCTCCCTTCAGCTGCTGAACCGGGTCTGGATTTCATTCACTTAACCTACATCCTGGATTCTCCCAGACGTGGGTGCGGATGCTCTTACCATGTGGGTCATAGCCTGTGGATAAGAACTAACACTGGTGAACATTTGTTAAGGTTTTGCACGGTGCCAGATTCTGGGCTGTGTGCTTCGAAGGCATCATCTAGTTTAATTCTAGTGGCAACACTACGAGGCCATTCTGCTGATGGGGAAACTGAGGCTTAGGGAGTTGAAAACTTGCCCAGTGTTGCATGGCTAATAAACAGCAGCACTGGCATGAGAACCCAACTGGCTGCCGCTAAAACCATGTTCTTTACTATATTGCAGCTCAGGTCGAGTTGGGCTGTCAAGGAGAGCAATTACATTAGTGCTAGTAATTCCTCTTTCTTTTCTCTTTTCCTTTAAAACAATTTTTTTTTTTAAAGTTTGAAATAGAGTCTGCCTAAGTTGCCCACACTGGCCTTGAACTTGTGTTCCTCCGCTTTGATGTCCCCCATAGCTAGGATGAGAGGTGTGCACCCCTGCTCCTGGCTACTGAGATTCCTACAGGGGCAACTTCTTGCTTTGCTCAGGGTCTGTCTGGGAAGCGAAGCTTTCTGCTTGCTCTACTGCTATTTTAGGAGATGTCCTTCTCTGACTAAGCAGGGTGTGTGAACTCGTCCTTTGAGTTCATTAGGTTTGTCAGCATCCCTCCAGGATTCCCTGACCAGATGTCCCTGTTCATGGCGGAACTCACCGTCTTTGCTTTGCCCTTTTAGAGACCAGGTTCTGCCCCATGGAGCTGGCTCCTTACTTTGGTGTGGAAGGTTAGGAAGAGCTAAACCGTCGTTGGTGCCTGAACAGCCTGTGAGCTTGGTCTGCAGCATTCTTGTTCGCCCATTGGAACATCCTTGAGGATGTTTGTCTTGAGTTCACTAGAAGTCAAGTGGGTCATCTCAGACTGAAGTTGGCTAAGCAGGAAGTGACCAGCCATGCGTGGATGACCTTCCCTTTCTGCTGCATTCCACTACCTCTGTGTGTTGGCTTCCTCGAGGGACCTGTGCAAGAGAGGGGATAGAGCAGGGAGCAAAGATGGACATTGTCCCACCTGGCACTTACAGATAAACAATCAGAACATACACAAAATAACTCCAGATTAGCAAAATGAAGAAGATGGTTGTTAGGCAATAATGGGCCTTGTAAGTAATAGGGAAGATGGAGATATAAAGTTATTAAGTTTGTAGTTGGGAAAGCTGAGTTTGCTTTTAACTTTAAATAAGATCCACTTCTGGCCAAAATGTTCTGTTTTTTCCGGGAGGCAGCACGACCTGTTGATCATGTTCATCTGAACCTCTGAAGAGAGTAAGTGGCTCCAATGCAGATTCCCCGCCCCACCCAGTCAGCCTCATCAGAATCCCAGGAGGTGGAATCCAGACTTCGCATTCTGGAAAAGAACCCCTAGTGATTTTGATGGAATCTTAAGTTTGAGAACCTCTAATCAAGGGAGCAGATTTGTCCCAAATTGCACCTCGTTCTAGAGACCCAGCGAGAACTGGGATCCTTCAGCCTCCTTCACTCCTTGCTTCCTTCTTGGCCTCCCACCAGCAACTCTCTGCCTTTCTTCAGGCTTCTGTGGCCCTTTCTAGAACCTACTCAGTTGTTCTCTCTCCAGGAGTAAGTCTTCAGTCTGTGGGACCACCCAGGTGCTCCTGCTTTGAAGAACGTAGAAGGCGCTGCACCTGTGGTCTGCGCACCCCATCTGTGTGCAGGACCACCCCCCCATCCTGGAGCAGAGTCGGGAGGTGTCATCAGGGGCTGCCCAGAGGTGACTTCTTTGACCGCCTGTAGCGTCCGTCCGTGTTGTGCTTCCCTAGCGGTGTCCTGTGTCCCCCAAGCCCTCAACCACCTGCTGTGCCGTGAAACCTCAGTGTCCTTTTCCAGGGACTGCTAGATGTCGAATCTGGGGCTCGGCCAGCATTGCAGACAGTAGCCAGTCTAGAAAGGAGGATCTAGTCCTGGTCTGAGCGCACGGCTTGGCCTCTTGCCTTCCCTACCACACCATGAGAAGGTCTCTCTGTACCGATTACAGCATGTTCAGATTCTGAAGGTCCGAATGGTGCTTCAGTGGAATGCAGGTTTTCCTCCCACCTGGTTCCTGTCCACCCACTCCCCTCCCCACAGGCATCCCTTATTTCCAGAAACATCTATCCTGATTCTTCCTTCCCCCACACCTGCTGGGTTTTCACCTACAATGCTGTCTTTTCCCAGCTGAGCCTCATTTTGTAGGTACTTGTGCAGAGGTATAGGTGCAAATGAGACCAAAGGGGAGACCTCACTCCTCTGCTGGCCTCCTGATTCCAGATCAGCTTCTATAATCCTACCCCCCCACCCCCCGCTCCTTAGCCCCCGTTAGTGACTCCCCTGGGATGCTGAGGGGCATGCTTCTCTTGACAAAGCCTTTTTGAAACTGTTCCCAGTCTCATTTTTTAAGGCTCTATCTCACTTTTTTCACCCACAAGATGGGAATAATAGTAGTGTTGACCTCAATGATTGTGACTTTTTTTGTTTTTGTTTTTTGTACTGGGGATTGAACTCAGGGGCACTCACCTCTGAGCCACATCCCCAGCCCTATTTTGTATTTTTATTAGAGTCAGGGTCTCACTGAGTTGCTTTACCACCTCACTTTTGCTGAGTCTGGTTTTGAACTTGTGATCCTCCTGCCTCAGCCTCCCAAGCCCCTGGGATTACAGTCATGCGCCACCACACCCAGTTTACCTTGTACGATTTTAGGAGTGCTTTGTAAAGATCTTTCTGGGCTGGAGATGTAGTTCAGAGTAGTTCACCTGCCTTAGCATGCTCGAGGCCCTGGGTTTGATCCCCAGCAACACCCTCTGCCCCAAAAATAAAAACAAAAAACCTTTCCCATTCATATTTTGGTATCTTTTGTTTGGATATGATTTTAAACATTCAGGAAAAGTTGCAAAACTAATACAAGGAATTCCCTACACACTTTACCTTCCACCTAAGGTCTCTCATATTCTCAGAGTAATATACAGGTGGAGTAACTTTTTCAGAAATGCTTAGGACCAGAAGTGTTTAGATTTTGGATTGTTTGACCCAATTTTTTCTCTATATCTCGAATGTCCCCCAAAGGCACCTGTGTGGAAGACTTAGTTTATAACCTGTGGCTCTAGTAGGAGGTGTTGGAGGCTTTGTGAGGTGGAACGTCATGGAAGGAAGTATAGGTCCCCCAAGGACCTATACTTGGTATATATATATACTTGGGTCCTTGGGGGTCCTTGGGGGATATTGGCATCTGCCCTTTCTCTCTCTCTCTGCTTCCTGGCTGCTCTCAGGTGAGCGCTTTGCTCCACCACGTACTCCTGCCATGATGTTCTGCTCAAAACAGGCTCTGAAACAATGGAACCAACCAACCATGGACTGAAACCTCTTAAGTTGTTTGTCTCAGGTATTTTGTCATAGCAACAGAAAGCTGACTAACACATGGGGAACATTTACATTTACATAATAAGATATCCTGGGGATGGACCCTAGTCAGAACACAGACTTGTCTGGTGTATACCTTATAGGTAAGATGCTGAAAGTTATCTGACACAATATGTTCAGTAACTTTGTGCATGAAACAGTTTCATGGTGTGGAGCTTTTCACTTGTGTCATGTTGATGCACAGAAAGTTTCAAATTTTGGGGGCATTTCAGATTTTGGATTTTCGGATTAGGTTGTTCATTCTGTAATGTATATAAAACCATTTTATTTAAGGGTAAGTCAGAGACGTGTCTTTTTATGACTTGTATTTTTAATGCTTCAGCATGTATTGCCTAAGATTCAAGGACATCCTTCATGCCGTTTTTATGGAGATTAAATTGAATAAACAAGGCAAACTATTTTGCAGCATGCCCAACATCCTTGGGGGTGCCAGCGATTGCTATGGTTATTGGGTTCTCATCATTGGTGCCCAGCTCTTAGTCACCTGGGTGAGTGGCAGTTCCCAAGCATGCCCTGCATGTGGCCCTTTGACACCCCACTGTCCATCCTCATCCGCCCTCCCTCTCCCTGGAAGGAATCTGCTTTAAGTAAGGTCTGTTCCGGTCCAGAACAACAGAGGCCCATGCAGGACAATTCCAGAAAAGATGGGCTGCTGTGAGGTTGGAGGATTCTCGGGAATCTCAGGAAGGGAACGGAACTTGCCCTGGGCCGGTGAGAGCTGCAGCTTCTCCCTCTTTTCTCTCTCTACCCGCTTGTGTCTGCCTACCATGTCACTGTTTCTATGTGTTCTCAAAACCCTCATTTATGAATCAGTTCTGCCTCTTACTAACACGTGATGTTTGGGCGAAAGGCTTAATCTCTTTGAGTCTCAGTTCCTTGCTCTACACCAATAAGGTTAACAGTACTAAGGGCCACATTTTCTTGTATGTCAAGCACTAAGTTTTCTAGTTATCAGCTCTACTCACCCTCACACGGACCTTCTAAGAGAGGTACTAGTACATCCCCATTTGGAGATCAGGAAGTGGGGCACCGAGAGGCTAAGTAATTTGCTGGAGGCCACAGAGCTAGAAAGTGACAAAGCCAGGATTCAAGGCCAGACTCTGACTCCCGAGCTTGTACTCTTAATCTACTTGGAAGGGTTATGGTGGGAATTAAGATGGCTCACCTCCCTTGAAGAACTTCACGGGGAGCAAGACTTGTCTTAAGTGCTCAGAAATGTTACGTTATTCCACTACCACAGCGTTAGTTTGTGGGAGACCCAGACGGACTGCAAAGCCCCATCCCTCTCAAGGCCTTCGGCTCAGCAACCACAGCCGCTGTGCATACCCTGCGCTTGGACATTCTCCCAGCCTGGGCTGTACCCCTTGACACCTCTTTCTGTCATATAGCATGTGATGGAATGCTGATTTTAAAAGGTCACAGATCTGGCCTTGAGCTGCACTCACCTGGTGTCAGGGGTCAAGGGTCAGGAGTCAGGGGTACCAACCATGGCAGCTGCTCACTCAGGAGAGGGTGTGGATGTTCTTTCTCAGAACCTGCAGAGTAAATTGTTCTGAACACTAGTGCTGATTGCAGGGCTTGGTGGTTACTGTATCTGAGCCCAAGTTCACTTCTGAGCCCTGCTTTTGCCCTCATGCCCCTGAGGCAAACTCATGTCCTAGGACCCCTGCCCTCATGCCACTCTGAGTGTGCACCCCCAGACCAGCTTATCATCACTGCCAGGAGCTCATTGGAAGTGAGAAATCTCAGGCTCCACCTTAGACCACCAAATAAGTATCTGCATTAAAAATTTTAAAAAGTTAATTGACACATTAATTGTCAATTAATTATAGGGCACAGTGTGACATTTGCATATATACATACAGTGTGTAACGCAGAGTCTGCATTCTGTCTGCACAGGTCCGGGATCCGGGTCTTTGTTGCCCTTGAACCCACTGACGTTCAACATAGTGGGTTGTGTGGTCATTTATTTTCTTCTGTTCCGTGGCAGCCTGTGCCCCCTGCCTCCCTCTGACCTAGGGCACGCCACATATTTGTGGTATCAGTAAGCAGTGCATTTTTATGGCCAGTTGTAAATGCTATCTAGGGAAAGGAGCTTCTTAACTCATTCCCAGAGCCCACATGGGATACGGGACTGGAGCCGGGTGGGGCGATGGAGCTCAGTAGATAGGGGTTCACACCTGCTGAGAAAATGCGAGGTCATAGGGCCGTGGCACGGTGACAAGCAGGGTCGGCTGCCAAAGGTCAGAGTAGACCCAGGCTGCAGCACATGGCATCTGGGGAACAAGGGCCAGTCATAGGTGGGAGCCCATGGAAGGGTCGTGCTTGTTGGCTCTTAAGGTAAAGAGGAGGCCACTGGTAAAGCTCCTGTCTTGAGAGATCGGGGGCAAGAGCAAGACAAGCCAGCCCTGAGGTCCCCAGTACGCTCCCCAAAGGGACTTGAGCCAGTGAGACCAGTGCTAGGTCGCCTGGATTAGCTCCAGGACAGGCAGAAATCTGGCTGCAAGCAACCAGCTGACACATATCTCAGGTAGGCCAAGGCTGGGGCTGGTGAGCCAGGGCCACTGGTGGATTCTGGTGGGGGACTGGGGACCAGAAGGGTAGGTAGCCAGCTGCAGATGTGGAGTCTGTGGAGCCCTTGCCTTTCCCGCATGAAGGTGGCAAGGAGTTGTGGCCTGACTCCAAGGGCTTTTCCGCTGGGGATTGGGACACAGCCCTGGCCAGCTCAGTTCACCTGTGAACTTGTCAGCATCAGAGTGGACCTTGCCCCCACACATTCCTGAGATAACGCACCCTTGCCCAGCCACCATCCTCCTGGTTCCCGTCCTCCTGGACCGCTCTGGCAGCCTGTCGGTGTGAGCAAGGCTGCTGGCAGCCTCCCTGGTTCCGTGTCCAGTTTGTTGGATGTTTATGCATATGTCTGTGTAAAATAACTGAAGAACGAGTCATTAGGGAGCTGTTCAAAGTCCCTTTGGGGACATTCCAGGGAAATAAACCAGTATTTCATCAAAGCTGCAAAAAGCTTCTCTTTTTTCTTCTCTCAATAAGTTGCCAAGGCTGGCCTCAAACTTACGATCCTGATCCTCCTGTCTCAGCCTCCTGAGTGGGCATTAAATGAATAAATACAAGTGAAAGGAACCGACAGGGAATGGCAGGGCTGCCCAGTGGGAGGGAGAAATGGATGCTTCTCATGAGCAGGCTGCCACCTTCTGACTCCTGCTGCTTAGTCTGACATCTTCAGGCTAATGCAGCTGGAGCGAGCATTCGACCCAGGAGCTGAGGTGTTCCTGGGGAAGCCCAGCTCCCACTCTGTGTCTCAGAAAGATTCCATAGCTTGAGATTCCGCCTGCTGTAGAAAAAAAAAAAAACCCTAAAGGACGCTTTTGCAGCCCCAGGCCTGACCGCAAACCCAGGGCAGCTAGAATACTCAGGCCTCTCTCCCTGCTTTTCAGGCAGGAGGAGTGAAAGAATAGAGCCATTGGACCATGAAACTCCCAAGAGTCCTTTTCCCCAGCGTGTCACAGAATCTGCTACCATGATTCTCTGTGTGAGGCTCGCAACTGCTATTTGCCAAACCGGTAACTGTTGACCCAACAGAAATCAAACAAAGATACCAGAAGCCCTGGACAGGCTGTCTTAATCGTGTTGGCGGACAGAGACCAGGTGCCTGCGATCCGGAAGAGTGCTGCCTGTCTCCTCATTCTGAAAACGAAATGCATTTCCTCATTCTTAACTGCCTGGGCACCAGAAACCTGCCTTTCCAGTCCAGACTGCCTCTGAGCTTGCCCACCTGCCTATCTGTGTGTACCTGTGATCGTGTGCAGGAAGACTTTTGGGGACTGGCTGGGGGCAGGGAAACTCAGCCCAGACTGCCTACTCAGTCTGCAATAGGCTCAGAACCCTCCCTGGGCCCTCGGAAAGGGGGAAAGGGCTGAGAGCAGTGGTGCACACCTGTCATCCCAGCGCCACTCAGGAGGCTGAGGCAGGAGGATAGTGAATTCGAGGGTATCCTGAGCAACTTAGCGAGGCCCTGTCTCCAAGTGAAAAATTGGAAAAAAAAAAAAAAAGGGCTGGAGATGTCGCTTAGTGGTAAAGGGCCCCAGTTTCAATCCTCAGTGCAAAAAAGAAAGGATTGGCTGACTTATAGGCAGCAGCACAGTGGTCGCAGGCCCAGGCAAATGCTTCCGTGCTGGAGTTGGAGAAAGGGGACTCTTCGACTTGAGCTATATGTGGGCTGAATCAGAAGCTGGATTCCACAAGGGAGTCGGGTTCTGTGAGGTTTTAGGCAATTGCCGAGTTCCTTTCGGGTTTTTTTTCACGAGGGCATTATTTCTGAATCCACTCCCTTTCTCGGCTCTTCTTCCCAAATTACACTTGATTTGCCTCCAGGAGGAAGACGGTACAACGTTATCCTTTGGTCAAGATTTTATATTTAAAAAATAATAAAGTGATGATCAAGTTCAAAAATCTTGATTAGGTCTGGGTGTGTAACTCGGTGGTAGCATGCTTGCCTAGCACGCGTGGAGCCCTGGAGTCAGTCGCCAGCAACACACACACATACATACACACACACACACACAAATCTTGTTAGATGCTATGGGAACCCTCATCTGGAGTAGTGATGGCTGGCTGTCACTTAGGGAGGGATTTTACATATGTTTACTTTTTTGCTTGTCCTCACCTTCCAGCTGAGGCCCAGTAAGGTTCTAGAACTTACTAAGGTCACACAGTAAGTTGACAAGAAGGTTGGGGTTTCAGCCCAGGACTGTCTGACTCCACAGCCCAAGGGCCTGCCCACGAGCATCGTCTCCTCAAGGTGGTTGGGGCATGTGGAGTAGTATCACTAAACTTCGTGGTGTGCCCCACCGTCGTCAGATTGGTCCTCCGTGTGTCCCAAGTTGAGAATTAGCTAAGCTCTCGCACTCTCCAGGACACAGTGGCTGGAATTCAGATGCCAGAGGAAGTTCCTGCCTCCTTCCTGGATCCCACAGACCTTGCTGTGTCCAGTGGTGGGCAGCACAGCCAGGAGCGCACTGAGCAGGCAGGAATGAGGAGACCCTGTCACTTCCCAGGTCCTGAACTCCGGCTCCCCTGCAAAGCCTCTCTCCCGATTCCGTTTGTCTCCTGTCCTCTTAGACTCTAGCTCTTGGAAATGTGAGCCCGGAGGCCTTTTCTCAGAGAAAGAGTTCTGCCCTCCAGTGTCCCCGGAGTCTTAGCTCACCGGAGAAAGAGGCGGGATGCACGGAAAGGAGAGTCAAGTGTCCGGTGCCAGTTTGGATGTAATTGCTAATGACTTCTGCAAGAGGTCCTCCAGATGTCCCCGTTTGCATTCAGAGACACTGCCTGCCTTTGTGAGGGACCTTCCAGCCTGGGTGATGTGATACCAGCGCAGTGCGATCACCTGGTGACATCATGAATATCTTCACTCCCTGAGAACACCACACGTTTGCAGTCAGGAATGCATGCTGGGAGGATCAAAGGGTTTGGTACGCTGTGCAATCCAGCTTTTATGGGCCAACCCCTGAGTTGATTGGCCCTTTGTTCCTGCTCTTTGACAAAGGATGATTTTTTTTTTTTTTAACTTTCTGGTTAGAAATCAGTCGTTTACACTCACTGATCAGCACTTTACTTGGCCTGAGGACCAAGGAAAGGCCAGGGCACTTAATCTGTTTACAGATGTCCTCTCAGTTTCAGAAGTTCAGAAATATAATCAGCTCCCAGTATTTTTATTAGGTTGTATGTAGATGAATTCCCACTATAATTACAATAATAAAGAATAACCAACTTTCTGATATTACATAGATGCTTTTTATTTTAATTTGCTTTTTTTTAAAAAAAAAATATTAGTCGTGGTAAAGTAGACATAACTTTTTTTTTTGGTTCTGGAGATTTAACCCAGGAACAATTTACCACCAAACCACATCCTAGTCCTTTTGGTATCTTTTTTTTTTTTTTTTTGAGTCGGGGTCTCACCAGATTGCTTTAGGGCCTTGCTAAGTTGCTGAGGCTGGCCTTGAACTTGTGATCCTCTTGTTTCAGCCTCCTGAGCTGCTGGAATCACAGGAGTGCATTACCAATGTCTGCCCATATTAACCATTTTTAATTGTACAGTTTGGTAGTTATAAGTGCATTTTCACACTGCTGTGATAACATTGCCACTGTCCATCTTCAAAACTCTTTTCATCTTGCAAAACTCCAGCAGGGGGATTGGGGACGTAGCTCTGTGGTAGGGCTCATGCCTAGCATGTGTGAGGTTCTGGGTTCAAACCCCAGCACTGCAAAAACAACTCTGAAACTCTGCACCCATTAAACAACACCTCCTATATCTTCCTACCCCCTAACCCTTGGCAGCCACCATTCTACTTTCTGGACTATGATTTGACTCCTAGGGAAATTATGTAAATGGAATCTTAAAGCTTTGGTCTCTTTGTGGCTGGCTACTTCATTTAGCATAATGTCCTCAAAGTTTATATGTGTTATAGCTCGTGTCAGAATTTCCTTCGTTTTTAAGACTAAATAGTGTTTCATTGTATCTACACACCACATTTTGTTTACCCATTCTTTTGTCAGTGGGTGCTTGGGTGCTTTACCTTTGGTTATCGTGAATAATGCTGCTGAGAACTTGAGTGCACATATAATCTGTTCGTGTCCCTGCTTTCACTTGTCACCAGGGACCCAGGTTCCATATGCCATTCTGCTCTATTATTCTTAGATGTAATTTTCATCCCTAAACTCCCCTCATGATCTAATAAAGTTTGAAAACCTCAAGAGAATTAAGTTCGTTCGTTAACCAGTTAACTGTCCATCAGAACAAAACTTCACATTCTTTGGAGAGAGAGCACAAAATTCAGATTCTCAACAACTTTGCATTCACGGTGTCCAGAATACAACAGATGAGGTACTAGGCTAATGAAGAAAGACAGACCCAAAGATTGCAGAGAGGTTGCACCCAACCAAAGGTGACTTTGAAACAACTACTGTTGATATGTGTAAGAATCTAAAGAAAAGATCAAGAAAAATGGAACTAAATGAAAATTCCAGATGAAAACTGCAATATCTGAAGTGAAAAATTTGCTAGATGAATTTTACATACCGGTTGGTCAGGTGCTGTGGGAGAAAACATCAGGGGACATGAAGTCAGGACAATAGAGTATTAAATTGAAGCACAGAAAGAAAAAAAAGCTGTAAAAACATGGCCAGAACCTCAGTGATCTGTGGGATATTATTATTGAGGTTGTACTGGGTATTGAACTTAAGGGTGCCATATCACTAGTCTTTTTTTTTTTTAATTTTGAGACAGGGTCTCAATAAATTTCTTAGGATCTCACTAAGTTGCAGTGGCAACCTTGAACTTGTGATCCTCGTGCCTCAGCCGCCCAAGTCACTGGGATTACAGGTGTGCACCACCACCCCTGGTTCTGTGGGACATTATTAAGTTATACCAAAAAATGTGTATTTGGAGTTTCAAAAGGGAAAGCAAAAGAGAGATTAGGGAAGAAAATATATTTGAAGATATGATGGCTGAAAAATTCCAAAGTTGATGAAAATACCAACCCACAGATCTAAAAGGCTTAGTAACCCCCAAGCAGGATAATCATGTGGAAAACCACATGTAGACACATAGTCACATTGCTGGGAACAAAAGATGAAAATCTTAAAGTCAGCCAGAGAATAATATACAGGAGAACAAGAGGATTACATACCGGAGAATATAAGAAATACTGATGACTTCTTATCAGAAACAATGCAAGCCAAAAAGTAATTGAATGATGAAGATGCTGAAAGGGAGGAGATTTAAAATTCTATGTTCAACAAAACTAATCCTTCAGAAATGAAGTCCAAAGTCAGATATTTGCAGATAAAATAAAAATGGAGAGAAATTATCACCTGCACATTTGTATATCAGGAAATGTTAAGAGAAATTCTTCAGACTGGGAGAAAGTAACACCAGATAGAAACTGGGATTAATTAAGAGCACCAGAAATACAAAAGACTTTCAAAAATGATTCATTTCTTTAAAGGACAGTTGACTGTTTAAATCAAAGGTAATGGTGTATTGTCGATGAACTTTTTAAAAAATAACAAAAAAGCCTCAAGGAACAGATGAAACAAATAGAAAATAAATGGCCAGTTGGTAGACTTAAATCCATATCAATAATTCATTAAAACGATAGACTAACTGCTTCAATTAAAAGTTAAATATTGTCAGATTGGATAAAAAAAAGAGCAAGATTCAAATGGGTAGACTGCCTACAAGAGATTCACTCCAAATATAAGTGAAAGGTACTCTAAATTTAAGAGCTAAAGGATAGACTGATTCATCAAAAAGACATGACAATCTTAATGTGCAGACACCTAAAGCTGAGTTTAAATACATGAGTCAACGACGGGAGCTGGTAGAGCAAGCTTTCCAACTCTTTGTAGGGGGATTGATTGGTGAATCCACTTCCTCATTCCAGTCCCAGTCTTCTGTGAGTCACTGACAAGCACAGAAGTGGGTGGACAAGCTGAACTCCAGGGCTTCATTCCATGCCCAGCATTGGGACCATCTATCCTCCTTGTGCCTGAGATGGCAGACCCTGGGACCCCCCGAGCCCTTACTAAAAGTAACCAGAAGGTACTCCACCCCTAGCTCTTTCCAGGAAGAGTTTTCTGGAAACTTCCAAGCTCATGTGGAAAGCCAGCCAGGACTTGGGGCCATGTTTGCTCATGTTGGAGGAAGCTGGGGTCCTGGAATGATGGATAGGGTCAGTGTTGGTCAGCAGAAACTCCAGGTGGCCTAGGACACTGGGGAAGGTGGCAGTGTCCATCCTCAGGTGGGTTCCTGCCATTCAGCTAAAGAAGCTGAGTCATGAGCAGATGAAACATGGGAATGAGCAAGGGGGATTTTTCAGTAATAATGAAAAGTTACCCAGAAGAGAGAAGGAGGTAGCTTCCAGGTAGGGTATACCTGGGTGGCAGAGAATTCATTGTTTTCAGGCAGTCCTGTTTGCACAATGATCCTTGTAAGCAATGCTTGTTTGCTTGCTTCCTTCCTCCATTTCTTCCTTTTCTTCCCTCTTCTCCCCTCCTCTCCATGTCTCCCTTCCTCCCTTCCTCCCTTATCCTTTTCTTTTTGAAAAATTGTGAAAAATACACATAATACAAAACTCGCTGTTTTAACCATTGTTAAGTGTTCAGTGGTATTAAGTACATTTTCAATATGCAACTATTATCCCCTCTTTTCATGTTGCAAAACTCAAACTCTATCTACTGAGTACAACTACTCCCCTTTTCTCCATCCCCCCAGTTCAACTTTTTGGCTCTAGGAGTTTGACAGCTCTAGGGACCTCATGTAAGTAGAATTACACAGCAATTGTCCTTTTGTGACTGACTGATTTCACTTAACAAGGTCCTCTGAGTCCATCTATGTTGTAGCCTGTTATGGAATTTCCCTCTCTTTTAAGGCTGAATATTTTACGTGTATTTATATCACATTTTGTTTTTCCATTTGTCCATTGATGGACACTTGGGCTGCTTCCACCTTTTGGCTAGTGTGAATAATGCCTCCATAATGTGAATGTGTAACAATGGTATTCTTTTGTTTTAAGGTGACAAGGTGAATGTGGGGATAGGAATTAGGAGATCAGGACATTGGCATGACAGTCTTATTTCACATTTGTAGAAAAAAAGATAATTAATTACCTGGGAATTATTCTTGCACATTGCAGTTTTGAAGAGTCACTGCTGCCAATAACTTTTGGTGGTTGAGGTCTTTTGGCCCTTTTTCCTATCCTGGCCAGAGCCACTGACTAGAGTAAGGTGTTTTCTTGCTTTGACTATTGCAACAATCAGCCGACAGGTGAGCAGACTCCAAGGTCAGTAATCTCTCCTTGGCAACTTCTTTCAGAGGTTTCTTCCATGGGGCTGTCCGGAGCAAATTGCTCCCTTCTCAGAAATTTCTCATGATTTTCTGATTTCTCGTGATTTTCAGAAAACCCTGAAGCTTCCTGGTATGACTCAGGACCCCTTCCCTTCTTCTTCAAGTCATAACTTTCACGCAGTGATTGGTTCATTTGTTTACCCCGTGCCCAGTACTTTTGTGTTTGCTTGTGACATGTGTTTGATACTGACCTAATGTGTTCAAGGGCTCAGCACAGTAAGAGCAGGAATGTTTGTTATTAAAGGAGCTTTACCATCTAGGATCTCTTTAGCTCTTCATTGAAACCTAGCAAAGTAAATCATCCCCAATTGACAAGTTGGGAAATGGGACTTCAGAAGTTTAGAGAAAAGGATTTGTAATTATGGTTCTTCAGTCAAATTCAAAAGCAGAACCAAGCTGTTCCTCTGAGTGAGACTACAGTTTATGAGATAGTAGGACACTGGAGGCAGAAAGGATAAATGCCTAGGGATTCTGGATCTGCGTTCTCTCTGTAAGTAAAGGTAAGGGCTTGCTGGGGCCAGACTTGGTTGGAGAACTACAAACAGTCAGTGCGGGTGGATGTTGCTTAGTGAAAACCTGAGTGTAAAGTGGTCTGGTGCAGCATTAGGTTGACCACCTCCAACTCTGGAAGGATATATAATTACTATAAGATCATGACAGAAGGAACATGCTTCCTGCTTTGTAGGAACCCAGGAAGGAGGAAAAACCCTTACCAAAATATATTGCATTCATATTGGTCAATTCTGAGAACTCAGCTGGATCAGTCAGGGAGTCAGAGCGAGTGGGTGGAGGTGGACTCCTTCCCCTGATGGGCATCCCACTCACAGTGCTGCTTCTGGAGACAGTGGGAACAGAAACACCCACAGAGGTGGCCTTTCCAGGGCGAGTGCATCTTGTCACCTATCATGCAGCCTGTTCTTAACATGCACCTTTCATCTGGAAGCCAGGTGATGCAGTGGACAGAGCATGGGCTTTGGCAGCATTGCTACCTCTGCCAGGTTGGCTAGCTCCAGTGACCTCATCCTCCAGGTGTAGACACTAGCACCTGCCACTCTGGGTGGCACAACCAGCAAAGCAGTCAGTGGGAGACTGGGAACAAGTTGGTTACGAACCAGTCTTTGCTTCACCAACTCTTTCTTCGCTTGCCCCACATGGTCAAGATGTGGCTAGTCTTGCAAGGAAGTATTTGCTGATAGAAGCGCTGTCACTAAGGGGTCAATTGGATGCCAATGCCAAACAACTGCATTCATCCTCCTTTCTTAATACAGCATCTCCACCCATGTGCACCAGCAGTCTTGGGTGGGTGTAGGGAATATGTTCACCTTCCTTTCCTCCAGAGCACTCCCATGACCTCAGTGCCTGGTGACCCTGTCTGCCATGCTGTCAGCTTTACCCATCTGCATTTACCGGCTCCAGTGAAACACTCACATCTCATTGAGAAGCTCCCCTTGGCCTGGTGCAAGGAGGTGGCCATGGGACTTTGACTTCCCCACTGCGGGGGACTCTTCTTTCCTCTTCATAAGATCTCAACAGGGAAGAAAGATCTATCCAAGACCTTCTTGGAGGTCACTTGACTGCATTGTGACTGATGACCCTGTTTACCTGGAGCAGAGACCCACAGTTTTGAGTTATATTTGGGATTTCACATATGCTGTCCTCACAGCCTGGGTTCTGCTGAGCCCGGGTTGGACATCACTTAGACAGCTTTGAGGTCCCACTCCCACGTGAACTTATTTCCTTATTTTACGTATTTCCAGAAGGCTCCCTCTTCTTCTGAGGCAGGACTTCAGGTAACATTCCAGGCCACACTTGCTTTTGGTAAATCTTAACCAGCGTCAATATTTACTTGCCTGTTGTAAATCCTAGGAGGTGGGGGCGGGGAGGAGGAATTGCAGGAGCAGGTGTCCTGCCAGAAAAAGTTAAAACTTAATCTGCTGTTTTGGGTGTTTGGGGCAGAGGGTTGGGAGGAGGGAAGCATTTATAACTAAGGAGCCACAGTATGAACCTGGAATTAGAAACTTTTCTGCAAATTCCCGGGTCTCTTGGAGAGTTTGGGGACTTGCTTTGCTTCCTCCTTTGGTGGGGAGGTCAGGGCCTGAAAACCAGAGGAACAGAACAAAACAGTTGTTAAAAGCCATGGACGCTGAACGAAGGGGAAGTGAAATGATGCCACACGGTAGTGTTTAAAAACTGTGACTTCATAATGTAAATTTTAAAAGAGACGACTTCGAGAAAAATTTCCACCTCCCTCACCACACTGAACAACAGCGTCTTTGGGATTGGAGCGGGGCCCCTGCTCTCTAGGAAAGAGAATCCTGACTTTCAGGAAGGTCTGAAGGTGTCCTTGAGAAAGTGGGGCTTTGGGTGGGAGGGAGGCTGCTGGTGGATTGTCAGTAACCTTCTCCAAGACTCAGGCTTCTCATCAGTAAAATGGAGCCAACAACAGATACCTTCAGAATTGCAGACTTGGTGGTGACTCAGGAGGTCCCTGTTGTTACCCCCACCCCATGGCACCCAGCATAGGTGTATGGAATATGGTAGAGGGGACGGGATGGTGGGAGGGGGTCCTGATTCACGGAGGCCCCTCTGGCCTTACTCTCTCCTCTGTTCATCTGGAAGGCATTGGGGATACCAGGAAGGATGTGGGTCACAGGACAAAGAGAAGAGCACAGAGAGATTTTCTGGGACTGTTGGAGGGACCAGTTGGATTTGGAGGCGATGGGGCTGTGCAGTTTAGGAAGCCAGAGCTGGAGGGAAGACTTGGCATGAAGAATGGTACCGTGAGAACCACACAGGTGTTTGCTGTGCTGGGGATGGAACCCGAACCTTGTGCGTCTTACGCAAATGCTTTGCCACTGTGGCTCAGCTGAGAAAGGGTTCAGTCTCACCAATACCTTAGCCAATTTAATTTGCTTATATATTGCTTTTCATATTTGGAAAAGAGCATAAAAGAAAATCCATGTCAAGTAAGTCTAAAGAAGCTTTTTCAATACCTATCAATAGATGACTTTTGGGTAGAGCAGACATTAGGTCCTGGCTTACTAGCAATGCTTTTCTTTCTCAGTTGTGTACAGTACAGTCCTGTCGTTAAGCAGTGCTCTCTTGTAATGAAGTAGAACATACATGTGCGTGTATCTGTGTGCGAGGATCATACACAGTTGTGCTGCTACGTGCATGGACGTATTTCTGAAGGGACGCAGGGAATCACAACTTTCCCCTTTAGGGGCGTGCGTCAGTGGGCGAGACGGGAAAGCTATTTGTTGCTTGTTTGTATAATAAGGTAACATGGGGGTCACAGCACCACGTCTCCAGTCCCACCCAGGCTTCCAGGTCTCAGCGTCTCTGGATGGGAGCCAGGTGCTGGGAGACTGGGTTTGGTTCTCCATCCGACCAGTGAAAGCAAGCTAGCATCTTCAGGTTCAGAGGACCAAGAACTTTGAGGCGCGTGGGGTTTCGGAGAACCAACCCGTTATTGATCCTCTCGCCTCCTCCCTCCTCTTCTCTCTTGCTTTGTCTTTTGAGCACCCCCCCACCCCCCATGTGCGTATCAACCAAGCATCCACACACCTCCTCTCCTTCTGCAGCCCGATGGGTGTCTGGCTGGCACGAGCGGTGCCTCAGAAACGTGTGTCATTACAACTCTAGACCGTCTCTGTATCCATCGCTTCTGTGCCTGAGAATGCATCCCGGGTGCGAGAGCCCTCTGTGGGGAACATGGCTACTGTTCCCTCTCCAGTCCCCTTGCTGGTCTTATTATAAGATTCTTACAGAAATCCAGTCTGATCTGACCCTCCCTTACCTGAGGCACTTAATGTTCCACCATGGCTCTTAGCGCCCTTCCTAACCTGGCCCATAGGACACTCGTGGGGTCCGAGGCTGATGGTGTCGCCCCAGCCCCATCCTGTCCCCCTGCCCAGTCTCATCTCCCAGCCCCAGTCCCCACCCCTCTCACTACTTTCTAGCCACAAGGCTTAAAAGGCATCGGCAACCCAGTGCAATACAGAGCCTTGCAAATGCTGGTCTCTTTCTGGAATTTTCTTTCCTCCTCTTTTCATCCATTTATACATACTCCTCCTTGGGCCCTGAGTTTGAGTTCAATCATCGCTTTCCTGAGAAGCCTTCCCCAACCTCAAGCAGGTCAGACGCCCCATCCCAGCCCTCTCCCCTGCTCCCAATGCAGCCACGTGCACACCCCTGGGTGCTGCGGCTCAGCACAGTTCTTTCTGTGTCTCTTCTGTTGCACTGCAGGCTCCCAAGGGTGGGCGCTCTGTCTGGCTCCAGTGAGCTCGCAACATACATGCTGGGTGGATGAATGAGGGGCCCCTCCACCCAGCAGTGATGGTTCCCCTGAGAACCAGCGCAGGCCCTGCCCCAGCAGGGAGCAGCCCAGGATGCAGTGCTCCTGAGAGCAGCCCCAGGCTGATTGGTGGGATGGAATGCTGCAGGTCCCTCTGGTATCCTGGATACCAAGAGGGTGGGAATGTAAACTAGGCCCAGAGGCTGCATTCTTGAAATTTCACTGCAGCCTAGGAGGAGCCTGCAGGGAAGTGAACCAGACCTTGAAGTTCTTGCCTTTCTTTCCCTCTCTTAAAAAAAAAAAAAAATCAAGATAAAAGGCACAATCATGCAACACATTCTTTTGAGGGAACTGTGAGCCAGGAGCTCCTAAACCACCCTCTGTTCCACACTCAGACCTGCTTCTTGCTGGGGCAGGTGCATCTTCCATGGTTGCTGAGCCTATGAAGCCAGAAGTCTGGGTTCCTGGGGCACGTGCAGGAATACCCCCAGAGAAGTGTGTCAGGTGTCAGGGAAGTGAAAAACTGGTTTGGCAGTGGTGAGTGCTCTTGTCCACGCAGTGTGTTCCCGGCAGGGTGCTGAGCGCTTGTTAGCCTTGGAGGGTCTGGACCTCAGCGTGCTGTGTGCAAGGGTTGTCATGCCAGTCAGTAAACCAGATGCGGGAAGAGGGCTCAAAGAATTGCACGGTCACACTGCAGGGGGTAGAGGTGCTGGAATTTGAACCCAGATCCATTTCGCAGCTCCCAGGCCTCGATCTGGCCACTGCGCCCCCTCCACACAGCCCTGATCCTCTCCAGTCTTCCTAGGGCTTCGCATTCATCAGCTCGTTTCATTGTGTATAAAACTTGATAAGGAAGATAGGATTACTCTCATTTCTCAGATTACTGCCCTGAAGCTTGGAGAAGCTCACTGAGGAGCAGTCGAGGGATGCAAACCCAGCCCCATCCACCCACTGGCCCTTGCTTTCCTTCCTCCATGGGAACATGGGAGTCTGCTGCACAGAACAGATCACTTTTCCTCCCTGGTCTTCTTCCTCATCCATGGAATGAGGACATCGGACTCTCAGATATTCTCAGAGGTTTGTTGGCAGTGGACCCATCTCCAGGCCTACCCCCAACACACACACCTACCCCCCCCCCTCTCTCTCTTCCTCCCTTTCTCTCTCTCTCTCTCATCTCCTCCCAGGCCATCACCTGGGTATGCACTTCCCACAGAGCCCCCTTTGAGAACCTCAGTGGCAGGTGATTTCCAAAGACCTGTCTGGTGTAATCATCATCTTTTTTCAGTGATTTTGGGCCTCATTTTCAAAAACGATACCCAGTGATCTCCAGCCTGCCCAGGACCCCCATCCAGAAGCACTCGGGGGTATGCTGCAGAATGCCCTTTATGTTTAGGTGCTGACCTAACTACGGAGAAGAAAGAAGAAAGGCCTGGCACTTACTGGTTAGTGTTCTGTCTCACCAGGGCGTCTCTCAGTCAGTGTGGGGACAGCCAGAGTCAAACCAAGCTGGTTCAAGTCCCCATGTTTTGTTTCCAACTTGTGACTGTGGGCCGGGGGCCTCGCCTGCCCTGCCCTGGTTTCTCCTGCATGTGCAGAAGGTTCCAATGCCTTCCTTAGATTCGGGTTTCAAACTGGATTATTATATATGTGCTCAGCCAATATTAGCCATTGCAGGTTGAGCATCCCAGCTTCAAAATGCTCCAGAAACCAACACTTTTTGAGTGCTGACATGACGCCCAAAGTGGAAAATTCCACACCTGAGTCACATCAGGCGCCACCGTCCAGGCACAGAGGCCCTGAAACTATTGTAGAAAATGGCCTCCGGGCTATGTGTGTTGGATGCACGTGAACTCTAAGTGAGTCTCGTCTGTAGACTCGAGTCCTATCCCCAGGAGATATTCTCAATCTGAAATCCAAAACACCCTTGGTTCCAAGCATCGTAAAGGACACTCACGCTTCAGTCTTGCTGACCTTGATTGAAAAGCACCCATTATTTCTCATGTACCATGGCCACAGTTAGAAGTGGGTGCCGAGCCAAGCACCCCTGGGTCACACCTAAGGATGAGAGTGGCATCCTAAGGAACAGGAGGGTGGCCTTGAGCCGCACCATCAGCATCTACACCAACTGCTGCAGGTAAAGTGGTGGGTGTTCAGGGCTGGTGGCCTCTTTCCTCCACACCATGTGTGGTGGGAACCGCCCTTAGGGTTCATGTAACCTCGCCCTCAGACTGCAAGGTGCTTCTGAATGAATCCTTTCCCCATAACTTTTGGCTTACTAGATATTTTAAACCTTTGTCAGGGTTGTTCTGTTGTTATTGCTTTCTTCAGGGCAGGGGCTGGAACCCAGGGCCTGGCCCATGTTAGGCACGTGCTCTACCACTGAGTCAGACGCCCAGTCCCAGTAGATTTTATTTTTATTTTATTTTATTTGTTCTTTTTGGTTATACGTGACAGTAGAACGTATTTTGACATATCACACATACATGGAGTACAACTTGCCATTCTTGGGGGATTACATGACGTGGAGTTCACGGGTAGTGTATTCATACATGCACATACATAGGAAAGTGATGTCTGACTCATTCTACTCTCTGTCCTATCCCTGTCCCCCTTCATTCCCTTTGTCTAATCCAATGAACATCTGTTCTTCCCTCCCCCTGTGCACCTTATTGTGTGTTAGCATCTGCGTATCAGAGAGAACATTTGGCCTTTGGTTTTTTGGGATCGACTTATTTCACTTAGCATGATAGTCTCCAGTTTCATCCATTTACTGGCAAATGCCATAATTTCATGCTTCTTTATGGCTGAGTAATATTCCACCCAGTGGATTTGAACTGGAGAAAACACTTCCTCTCTTGCCTTCCGCCCCTGGGCACATTTGATAACATCTGGAGACATTTTTGGTTATCACAACTGGGAGGGCACCCCTAATGGTTACAGGCCAGGGATGGTGCTAAACATCCTTCAAGGCATAGGACAGCCCCCCTCAACAAAGAGTGATGCAGCCCCAAATGTCACCAAGGCCTCATGGTGAACACCAAAGCTGAGAAGCCCTGGGATAGATGTTACACAGCCTCTGTGCAGACCTGGTGATGGATAGGGCAGACTTGGTCCCTCTCTGTGTGGCTCTTACAGCCAAGTGAGTGCTGAAGAGGGTGAGGGGAGGAAACCCCACAGCAAAGCAAAGAAGCACATCATTGCTAATTGTTTAAAATTCCATGAAGGAAATGCCGATACCACTGTGGGGAATAAACCAGGGGCCTAGCCTCAGTGGGTTCAGTTCAGAAAGTGAGGTTAGACTGGGCCTGAAGCCAGGAGCTCACCATGCAGGGGAAGGAGGAGGGCAGTGCCCGCGTGGGTCACAACACACCAGGACAGAAGGTGGGCCGTGCTGGAGTTAGAGTGAGCCTTGGAGCAAAGGGCAGGAACTTTGGAGATGGGAGCCGGCCCGGGTCTTCAGGCCTGGGCAAGTATGTGGAGTTTGTTCGAAGCCACTGCAAAGCCTTTACCCAGCAAGCGGCAGAATCTTTACTTGCTTCTTCTCCTCGTTATTATTAACATATTCGTTGCACAGATAAACAGGCTTGACTCTAACGTTTCCATGCATGCCAGTTTGGGTCAGCTTTTTCTGCTGCTGTGACTAAAGGACCCAACAAGAACAATCGTGGAGGAGGAAAAGTTTTTGGGGGACTCACGGTTTCAGAGGTCTCAGTCCACAGTCAGCAGGCTCCATTCCTCGGGGTTCGAGGTGAGGCAGAACATCATGGCAGAAGAATGTGCTGGAGGGAAACAGCGCACGCGATGATCAGGAAGCAGAGAGAGGTCTCCACTTGCCAGACACAAATATATACCCCAAAGCCAGGGCCCCAGTGACCCACCTCCTCCAGCCACACCCTGCCTGCCTTCAGTCACCACTCAGTCCCATCAGGGGGACTGATTCACTGATTGTGTTAAAACCCTCCCAGCCCAGTCCTTTCTCCTCTAAGCTTCTTGCATTGTCATGCCATGAGCTGGGACACCTTGCGTCCAGACCACAGCCGTGCCTGTCTGTGCTCTGTATCCCGCTCCCTCCCACCACCCGCCCTGCCTCTCACCTACAGTCCACCTTCTAATTCAGGGCTTTTAAAATTTTTTTCATTTACATTTTTCAAAGATTTTAAAAGAAAACTACAAGGATTTTTTCCTGTATTCAAACAGCTGGGAGGTGCTGAGAAGCCGGTCCTGGCCATGCAGGAACCAAGGAGAGTGCTGACCCCTTGACAGGCATGAGATCACAGGGAGCTACGTGACAGGAAGCTTTTTCCAGCTGAGTGCCTCTAGAAACCAGATTCTCCCGAAGGGGCGAGAGGGGGGCCTGGAGCTTGGGGAGCAAGGGCACTGCCCCTGAAGGAGACCAGACCTTGGGCAGTCAGGCCCTTGGAGCTCCCATATGACTCGGGGATATCGTCTTGTTTCTCCGACTGGCCGTTCCATCATCGAGTCAGGGGCCTCTGGGTTTGAGGGCCATGTTCTGTCGATCCATGAAGGTTCAGGGCACTAGGACCTCCGTCTGCTTCTGCCATTACCAGCCACACAGCCTTAGGCCAGTCGCTTCACCTCTGGATGCCTCAGTTTCCTCATCTGCAAAGTGGGAAACATAGGTCCCCACCTCACTGGGCTGTGAGGCTCAGCTCGGTACCGTTGGGCATAGTGAGTGCTAGTGGCCACGTGGTTGTTCAGGGAAGAAGCATTTTACAAATGACGGTGCATTTAACCCTCCTTATGGCAACACGTAAGGACTTACTCTTTCTTTTGGGAGACTGGGGCACGCCCTGGGCCTGAGGCATGCACGCAAGCGCTCTGCCGGGAGCCACACCCTGCCCCTATCCTTTTTGTTCTAAACAAAACTCACGTGTCATGCAATTCACCCACTTAAAAATTACAGTTAAGGGGATTTTGGCATATTCATGGAACTGCGCAGCCTCTGCACCGTCACTTTTAGACTATGTTTACCCCCCAAAAAACCCCGGCCTCCCTTATCCGGCCTCCCCAGTCTCCCTTCTCCCCAGTCTCCCTTCTCCCCAGCCCTAGGCAGCCCAGGATCCCCCTGCTGTTGCTGTAGCTTCTCCAGTTCTGGGCACTTCACGTAAACGCAGTCACCACGTAGGTGTCTTCTTGTGTGCAGCTTCTTTCACTTGGCGCGACGGTTTCCAGGTTTGTCAGAGCTCCGTTCTTGACTGGGGGTAACTCGCCCGCGTGCGGCTCTGCCACGCTGTTTCCCGTCCATCAGCTTGTGAGTATCTGGGTTCCTTTTACTCGTGTTTGGGCTCTTGTGATTCAGCACTGTGACGCACATTCCCATGGCAGCACCTGTGGGTCCGCGCATTTTTATTTCCGTCAAGTGTCTGGTAGGTGCCTCTTTCTGCAACGAAAGACATGGCGGCACAGAACGATCCAGCTGCTGGCCTGGCTCACACAGCTAGGGCGTGACGGTTGTACTTAGGACTCAGGCAGCCTGGCTCCAGAGGCTCTGCTCTTCCTCAGGACCTTTCCTGAGTACTTCGTCCCCAGGAGCAACTGTGCCGGGGGCCACCGAAACCAGAGGAGCAACGCAGACAGGCCCTGCCCTGGGGAGGGTGACTGACGGGAAGACCACGTGGAGTCATCAGAGAGGCCGGGGTCCTGGCAGGTGGGCCCTGGCACCCATCGTCACCCAGGAGGACGGGGACAGCCTTCCCTGGAGAAGGGGTCTTGCTCTGAGGTCTGCAGGAGGTGGAGATGGAGGGAAGGCAATCGGCAGGCTCGTGCAGCGCCCACGCACCCTGAGGCCAGGTGGTCAGCGTTCACTTCAGCGCCCACAGCAGACGGGGCTCTGTGGATAACGGGTCCTAGGCCAGGACTGACTCAGGAAAACCTGCCCCGCTCAGGCCCAGGCAGGGCCACGTCTTGCTGTCAGATTCTCCTGACGCCTCCATCTGAAAGGCCCAGCTTTTGATTCCCTCCTGTCATCCTAGACATCAAAGGGCTGGTGTGCCTCAGATCTGACCTGGGGCGGCCAATGTTTCATCTTCCCTTCAGTAACTGGCCTTTCAAATGCGGGGGAAGAGCCGTTCCTCTTCAAAGGGGTGCGGCTGCCATTGCTGATGAAGATGGATTGGGGAGGAAGAGAGGTCTCGGCTGCCATGTGCACGCCTGCAGGTGTTGGGTGGCCAGCTGCTGCCCTGGCCTCCTCTCAAGCCAGCCGTGGAAAGGACCAAGGCAGCAGAAGAGAGCCCCGTTATCGCTCGCTGCCTGCTTCTGGGCCCGCCTTGGTCCCCTGGGGGGCCTGCAGCACGTCACTAGCGGATTACCATCACTGTTCACCTAGTGCCAGGCCGCGCCCAGCCCCACGCCAGCGTCAGTGCCCAGGGCACTACTGCATCAGACCCCGACAGTGTCGGGAAGGAAGCAGCTTCCTGTGTCTGGGCTGCTGGTTCCGAGTGCTTCGCAGACACTCAAATGGGCACCTGGTCCCCTGGAGGAGTCCTAGCCATGGGGGCCTGGCCGCACATCTTTCAGGTGCAGGGGAAGCTTGCCCCAGCCGAGGAAGGGGAGCCCACAGATCCTGCAGGCTGGCCGAGCTGACAGGCGGGAGGTGGCAGGTGAGCGGAGCCGCGGGCAGGTGACTGGTGCTGTGGGTGAGTCACAGAGGGAGGTCGGGCCCTGCCTCCCGGGGCCTCTAGCTGGGCAGTGCAGCATTGTGGAGGCTGTGAGCAGTGACATTGGCTACGCAGCTGGAGGCCCGCTGACGGGTTCAGGCAGAGGGAGTCCTGGGGGTGCAGAGGCTGCAGGGCTGTGTGGCTGACAAAGGCCGACGCTGAGGTGCTTGGGCCCCGCTGGGCAGGCCAGGAGGGTGAGCGGGAAGGGACGAGGTGACGAGAAAGGGCCCCCTGCAGGAGGAAGTGCTCATGGAAGAAGAGAGAAGTCCCCGGAGGGCGAAGGAAGGGAGACCTGAAGGTCTGCTGGGAAACCTGTGCAGCAGCTCGAGGTTCCTAACTGGAGAGGCGCAGGGTGCTGAGGGGGAGGGTTCTGAGGGGGAGGGTGCCGAGGGGGAGGGTGCTGAGGGGGAGGGTACTGAGGGGGAGGGTGCTGAGGGCAGCAGGGGGCTGAGGGGGAGGGTGCTGAGGGGGAGGGTGCCGAGGGGGAGGGTGCTGATGGGGAGGGTGCTGAGGGCGTCAGGGTGCTGAGGGGGAGGGTGCCGAGGGGGAGGGTGCTGAGGGGGAGGGTGCTGAGGGGGAGGGTGCTGAGGGCAGCAGGGGGCTTAGGGGGAGGGTGCTGAGGGGGAGGGTGCTGAGGGGGAGGGTGCTCACCCGCACTCCCACCCTCTGGACCAGAGCCACTGTCCAGGTGTCCCCTGCCACACAGCAGTCTGGGCACCAGGCAGGCAGCAGAGGGGACTTCCCATTCCAGTGTTAGGGATTCCTTTCTGTTCAGACCCCGAGGAACACTGGGCCCCGGAAGCTTGGAGCTCACCTAGGACCCCTGCCGCGCCCTGGGGACCCGGGGTCCGCGTGCACTTCCTCACACAGACGGGGCCTACCCTCCAGCGTCCCCGCTTCCCTGCCCACGGACACAAACCTGCAGTCATGGCTTTTAGATCACAGGTCCCCTGTGCCTGGGCATAGAGACGCCTTCTGGGGAGGGACCTCGGGTTTGTTGAGTGCCCTCCCCACCCTGCACTTGACCCTGCTCCTGAAGCCTCCGTGTCCTGAGGGTTTCCTGTGGACCCTGCCTCCTCCCCACAGACTCCTCACAGCCGGTGGAGGCCTTGACCGCCTTTCACAGATGAGGACACGGCCTCAAGGAGGCGGATGGCTTGCCCAGGGTCACAGAGTTCGGGGCCTGGCTCTGGAACAGCCCCACCTCCACCCCGACCGCTTGTCCCCAGCACACGTGTCTCGTTGCCATGGAGATGCCGCCTTGGGGTTCCTGTGTGGAACTGTTGCTTCCAGGCCCTTCCTCCCTGGACCTCAGGGGTTCGGGCATCTCGGAGGCTCCCGCACGCCGTCTTTCACTGATGGCATTTCTTAATAAACCAGGTGCTGTGTTGCTGGGTTCAGCGTCGGGGACACTGCTCTGTCTACACTGGGTGGGGCTTTGGCGTGGTGTGCCCGCACCGTGGCCCGTGAGGCCCGTGAGTTCTGAGCGTTCCAACTAGAGCTCTTCTCACGTGTTTTTCACCAGAACCGACCCGATAGGCAGTGGTGTTGACTGTCACTCTTTCATTTAGGGATCTTGAACCTTTTCTTTATTTCTTTTAATTTTTATTTTTATAGACTGCATTTTGAGTCATTGTACACAAATGGGGCACACCTTTCCGTTTCTATGGTGGTGCACGATGTAGAATCACACCTTTCGTGTAATCATACATGTAGATAGGGTCATGATGTCTGTCTCATTCCACCATTTTCCTTACCCACCTCCCTCTCATTTCCCTCTATGTTATCTAAAGTTCCTCCATTCTTCTCTCACCCCCCACACCCTTGTTATGTATCATCATCCACTTAACAGAGAAAACATTCGGTCTTTGGTTTGTTGGGATTAACTTATTTCACTTAGCATGATATTCTCCAGTTCCATCCATTTACCTGCAAATGCCATGATTTTATTCTTCTTTATGGCTGAATAATATTCCACTGTGTGTATATACCACAGTTTCTTTATCCATTCATCTATAGAAGAACTTCTAGGTTGGTTCCACAATCTAGCTATTGTGAATTGAGCTGCTATAAACATTGATGTGGCTATGTTACTGTAGTATGCTGATTTGAAGTCCCTTGGGTATAAACTGAGGAGTGGGATAACTGGATCAAATGGTGGGTCCATTCCAAGTTTTCTGAGGAATCTTCACACTGCTTTCCAGAGTGACTGCACCAATTTCCAATCCACCAGCAATGTATGAGTGTGCCTTTTTCTCCACATCCACACCAACACCTATTATTGCTTGTGTTCTTGATAATAGCCATTCTAATTGGAAATCTTAGGGTGGTTTTAACTTGATTTCTCCAATTACTAGAGATGTTGACCATTTTTTCATATATTTGTTAATCTCCTATATATCTTCTTCTGTGAAGTGTCTGCCCAATTCCTTAGCCCATTTATTGATTGGGTTCTTTGTACTTTTGGTGTAAATTCATCTGGAAGAATAAGAGACCCAGAATAACCAAAGCAATCATGAACCTTTTCTGTGACAGCAAAGAGATACTTTTGGATATTTAAGGCAGCTTTGCAGATAGCTTCTAAACTAAAAAGAAAAAGAACAATTAAAGAAACGGAAAAACTCATTGGCTTGAAAAAAATGTCTACTAACCTGCAAAACTCTGAGTGGTCTTCCCCAGCTTGAGAGAGGGGGGTGTCCTGTGGGGAAGAGCAGGCAGCTGACATCTGAGTTCCAGCAAAGAAAGGGTAAAAGTCTGAGGCGATAGATGTGACAGTTACCTCGATCTGGTCATGGGGCTTCGTGTAAATGTGTTGTAATGTCACATTGTGCTCCATCAATGTTTGTCAAGTAGAACAGAGAGAGAGAATGGGAGAAGGGAGAAGGAAGAGGGGAGTCTACAGGGACAGAAGAACCACCTGGTCTTAACCCTTCCAGCACGGAGCGGGAGGCCCCGGCCTGGCCTTTGCTTCTCAGTCTCAGTCTTCTCATCTGTACAACGGGAGCGTGGCTTTTATCCTCCTGTCAGGGTAAGACGCCGGGTGTGTGGGAGCTCTGTGACCCAGGTGAGACGTACGCGGGGACCATCGCCCTGCCCTCATCTGCCGACGGTCAATGGGAAGTCCACCCAGGGGAAGCGCCCGCGTCTCCCAGGTGTGGAGTGCTGGCCCGGCAGCGTGCCCTCCATAGCAGGAGGCGGGAGGCATGTGCAGCAGTGGGGGGGCTTCCTTTAGAAGGGAGGCGGTGACGATAGGTGATGAAAGTACTCTGAAACAGCCATCGTCCACGATGGGGAAAGATTTGATGAGGCCGTTGTTTTGAGAAAAAAAACTAAAATACATGACAAGATAGGTCTTTTTATTATACATCTATGTGTCATTTAGCCAAGGGTGCTTTATGAAAAATAATCCTTGTTGATTTCTTTTTCTGTTTGTTTTTGCAACACCGGGGATTGAACCCAGGGGGTCTCTACCACTGAGCTGCACCCCCAGACCTTTTTATTTATTTTCTATTAAAAGACAAGGCCTGACTGAGTTGCTGAGCTGGCCTTGCAGTGGTGTCTCTCCTGCCTCAGCCCCTTCCGTGGCCGGGATACGTGCACACACAAGCCACGCCCAGCTGATTTGGACTTCGCGGTGACATCATAGCGTGCACTGACACCAACCTAGATGAGGTCCAGGTCGCTCCCACCACGTGGCTCTTCATGAAATCAAGACACACTGTGAACTAGACGTACGAGACTACTGCCAGTGTGACGTGGCAGTCTATTTTAAACATTTTGTTGTTGATGTTTAATAATAGAAAGAGGCCACTCCAACGATAAACATGTAATGTATTCAGGTGCACGTGCCTTTTATCCCAGCAGCTTGGGAAAATTGAGAGAAGAGAATCACAAATTTGAGGCCAGCCTCAGCAACTTAGTGAGACCCCATCTCAGAATAAAAAATTAAAAAGGACTGGGGATGTGGTTCAGTAGTAAAGGGCCCCTGGGTTCAATTCTAGTACCAAAATGAAAGAAAAGGAGGATACATGCAATTATGTATAGCGCTAAGTCATTGAGGCTGGCCTCCAACTTGTGATCCTCCTGCCTCAGCCTCCCAAGCAGCTGGAATGATGGGCATGTACCACCAGGACCCAAGTTCTATACTTGTACACAGATGGCAGTGCAGTAGGTTTGTTTGCGTGAACATCATGACAGACACGAAGGAATGAATCATGCCAAGGGGTCATGGTGGCTGCAGAGTCACTAAGCAATAGGAATTTTCAACTGTTAGGATCTCACGGTACTTCATACATGCAACGCTTCGTTGACTGAAACGCCCAGGACCACATTTCAAAAAATTGGAGTGGCAGTTGCCACTAACGCCACAAGTCTTAGTATGAATAAAATCTATATTTATCTATTGCATAATTATTTTGACACAAGAGCACAAAGGGACAGATTTCTCTTCTCATTTGACTTTTCCAGCAAACTCATTGGAAAGCTTATTATTTCAAAACATTAGGGAGGGTTTATCAGGTTGCCTCTTCTTCACTTGGTAGAAGTTCTGTTACTCAGTTGTTAACGGAGCGCCTCTACCATTCCTTGGCTGCGATTCAAGTGGTCCGTTTCCAGGTTGCTTTCACCAGCTCCAGGGAATTCTGCCCCTTCTCCGTGCTACCTGTTTCCCGTTCAGTGAGTGGACGTGGTACTTGCATGGTGTCGTCAGATGCAAGACCTCCAGCGACCCATGAGGGCGTTGGCCGGGGCTGTGGGTGGGCTGGTGGGCTCGTCACACAGGCAGGATGTCTGAGCGCTACTTACCCCATCGGTGCTCAGTTCACGGGTCGGATTTTCGTGTTTGGATGACTTGCTTTGCTAACTCATCTTGGGAGCATGAGGGTCAAGGTACTCGGTATCCAGTTATTGAGTTTCCACAATTAAGAGCCCCACTTTGAATCTGAGCTTCTATTTACATAATCTGTGTGACCCTTGACATGAGAGTTCAATCACTGATGTCTCAATTTTCCCCACTTTTTAAAATGAGTGGGATTAAAATAAGGGGATAATTCATTATTTTATTAATTAATGTTATTAGATTTATTAAAATAAGGGGCTAATATATTTGTTCACTCCTGGAGTTGTCATGAGGAGGTGAAGAACCGAGCTTCCTTCCTGGAATATGGCAATATCCTGAGCAAACGCTCATCACTATTTCCAACTACTGTTCATGCTTTTCACCAGAATTTCTTTTTTTTGACTCGTTAGTGGCCCAGTTTTTCTATAGCGCTGCATTTTGTAACTTCGGTAATGCTGAGCCTCCAAACCCAAGGTCTGCAGCAGGAACCGGATAGATGAGTGTGGCCGGCTCGCCAGGACTTTGTGGCGGAGGGAGGAAGGACCAGCCCCGGAGGCACCTACCAGAGGGCTTGGGGTGCCACAGCCCCACTCTCCTGCCCCCCAGCTCGCTGCTGCTGGGGTTAGTGGCCTTGTGTCTGATGTGAAAGGAAAGAAGAGAAGCCTGGGCTGGGCAGGTGCTTGAGACCCCGTTAGCAGGTCTGGGGTTATGCTAGGAATCCTCTAGGAATGTGTCTTCTGCAGGTACAAAGACACGTAATGAGACGCCTTGCACTTAGTAGGCCTATTCAGAGAGGAACCCCAAGCAGGGCCCTTGCTCTGCCTGAACACCTCCTGTTTGGCAGGCAGCAGCAGAATTCCAGTAAGCCATTGTTGGGAAACCTGTGCGACTAGTTGGCATTAGTTAAAGAGTAAAGGCTGGAGGCCACCTGCGTTTGGTGTGCTCTCTGAGTGAGACTGTCCCGTAAACCGGTGGCTGGTTAGTAGCGATGGCCCGACATGCCTGATCTTCTAATGTGACGACGCGCGTTTGGTTCCTCGGGAGGCACTTAGGCTGGTGCCAGGCCCCGCGCCTCCCTCAGCCTCTCCTCCGCCTCTCCTGGGTGTTGGGGCACTGGGCAGAGATTCTGAGGATCTCCCGTGAATCTCGGGGTGCCAGGCAGGACATGACGAGCTGAGCAGAGCAGACGCTCTGCCGCCGTTGTTTCTCTTGTCACAGGAAATCAGAGTGACTCTGGACTTGTGCGAAACCTGGGCTCCCTTTCCTGACGGGTCCTCCAGCCCCCCGTCGCTGTGAGTTCCCCAAGTAACTGGCTACTAACTGGGGTGCTGCTGCTTCAGCCCGCCATGCTGGGAGCGGGTCCGGGTTTCCCATTCTCCTCCCCGAGTGGTCAACCTGCCCCCCGGAGAGGGGTCCAGCACTGCTCCCACGTCCCGCAGCAGGCCCGCAGCCCCTTGGCCTGTCGGTGACAAGCTGGTGTGGCATGAAGTCCTTGCTCACTTGGTGAGGACCTGTGGGGGGTCACCCACGCCAGTAGAACCAAACCCTGGTCCTGCCACTCTGCCAGCTCACGGCCTGAGTGGGCACCCCACTCCTACCTCCTTCGCCCTGTGTCACGGCATAGTCCTGAGCCGGGTGAGGGGGAGTCCGCGTCAGGATCTGTGTCATTGACCAGCCGGGGTGACATCTGATGACTTTATTTTCATGGTGTCATCATCAAGTAAAGTAATTCCCTTTCAAAAAAAATAAATCCCTTTGTCTTCATGGTCTTCATTATGTGCTGGGAATTATTTTGTCCACCGCCCAGTAGGGACAATACAGTGACCCCAACAGTCCTGACCCTGCCTTGTGGAGGTCACTGTCTCCAGGGAGAGCTTGTGAGTTGGGAAGAGAGGCGGGGGAGAAGGACTTCTTCAGCTGGGACATAACTCAGTCTGGAAGGTAAGAGATGTCATGCCACCTAAGCGTTCAGCCCGTCTCAGAATAACCGAGCACTGAGCACCCTCTGTATCCGAGCCCTGTGCAAACACCAGAAGACGAACTCCGATACTCCTCCCCAGCCCCATCTGACAGGTGGGGGATGTGGCACCGAGGTACAGTGAGGTGCTCAGGGCAGGTAGCTGGCAAGTGGCAGAGCCAGTACCTGCTCGCTCAGGGGACATGACTGCTGTGTATGTGCGCACAGGCGCCCGAGCTCAGGTAGGGAGAAGCTCAGGGAAACCCAGGCCATTGACCTTGCCCTGCCTGTCCTCCTGCCAACAAGGGGCACATCCCCAGGATGTTTGCAGGCCGATTCCGCCTGGGCGGTTGCCCAGCCTCCTTTAACCCACAGCCGGATGGGAAGAGCTGCTGGCAGAGGGAAGGGCCACACATCATTGTCCCTTTCACTGAAGCACACCTCTCAAGAGGTTCCGGGGTGGGGCGGGAGCTTGGCTGTGAGCACAGGCCTGCCTTTATCCCACTTGACGGGCCCGCGGAAAGCCACACATCTTGCCTGCTGGGGGCGAGGGCCATCACAAACAAGGGCTTCTCCAAGGAGGAAGGACAAAGGTTCCATCCGGAGAGTTGGGGATGGGCGGACCCAAGAGTGGTTGTCTGGTCAGGGTCCACTGGAGAGACACAAAGAGAGAAACCATCAACCTAGGAAAGCCCTTCCTGAATGTGGCCTCCCAGGAATTTGCTTGGGATGGGGCTAGGAGTGCCCAGCCTCCAAATTGCAAACCCGGTTCCTTGCTCCGGGATTATGGGAGAAAAGAGGTTCCTCTCCCAGCGGTGGTAATGCTGATGAGTGATCTGCAGCTTCCCGAGCCAAAATGCCCAGCAACTTTCTGTCTTCAGTATTTGAGACCTGCCCTTGCCCCGTGGCACACATACATGTCCTGACAACCCCCCCCCCCGGCCCTGTGAGGTGGAAGCTGTCACCCCCCCTGGTTTGCAAAGGAAGATGCTGACACAGCAAGATTGACTGACAGGCCCCAGACCCTAGCACTGGTGCCACGTAGGTGAATTGGTCCCTCCTGTCTGCTCTGCTACTCAGTTATTGTGGCCCAGCCCCTTCCTTTCTCTGGCCTCAGTTTCCCCATCTCCACACTGAGATGACTAGAGAGTGTTCTCTAAAAGTCCTTTCAGTCCTGAGTTCCCAGGATGATGTCCTAGGGACTCGGAGTCATTCAGCTGCAGAGGGGTGGGTCTTCTTGGGCACTTGGGTTTCTGGCACCCCTTCTCAGTGTTCCCTTCCTGCCACATACCTGTTCCTGAGCAATCCTGCTGAAATTGCCTTCTGTATACAACATCTTGTACCTGAGAGCTGTAGGGAGGGTTTTTTCAGTTTTGTTGTTGTTGTTGTTGTTGTTGTTGTTGTTTTGGCTTTTTTGATACTATGGATTGGACCCAGGGGTGCTGAACCACTGAGCCACATCCCCAGCCCTTTTTTTATTTTTTGAGATGGGGTCTCACTAAGTTGCTTGAAGCCTCATTAAGTTGCTAAGGCTGGCTTTAAACTTTTGATCCTCCTGCCTCAGCCTCCTGAGCCACTGGGGTTACTGATGTGTGCCACCACATCCGGCGGTTTTTCATTTGTTTTCAATGTTCTAAACATGGAAAGAAAATTCCCTTTTCTTCCCCATAGAAGCGTTCTGCCTTCCGTTCCCCCCTGCGGGGCCTAGCTCTGGCCAAGCAACCTCGCCCTCACCTTCAGCTCAACCCTGCAGGCAGGCTTTACCAGCCTTCTAGGATTTACTGATCACCTGTCACAGGCCTTGCCCAAGGTCACACAGCCCATGAGTGGCCACACAAGCTGGATCTTCTTCCACGTCTGCCATTCAGCACGTAGTAGGTCCTCAAGAGTGCTGTTTTCTTTCTGCTTTGTTAGACTGGCTTATCTCCTTTTTGTTTCTGCTTGCAGAGGCGGAGAGGGGCTGCCTCTGGTCCCCTGGGCTGGGGTCTTCCCGCTTTCAGAAGCTTGGTCTAGGCCTTGCTGTGACCGACAGCAGCTTCCTGTGTAGCCCTTTGTTTCCTCCAGGTAGTACCCAACATTTCGTCCAGGACAAAGGGTGGTGGGCCCACTTCCTGAGCCCTCCAATCGAGAGCTCCCTCCACCTCGGTGCCTGACGCACTTGCTGTCCCTCCCAGCCCCAGGTCAGTCCTCCTGGGTTCACGGTAAGGCCCTCGGCACAGTTAGACGTTGAGTGCTAGAAGGACATATTGGTTTACATGCTGGCGAAGCCTGGAAGTCGCTGTGAGGCCCAGGGTTCTGAGATTTCATCAGGACTTAGTTTTTCTCCATCTGCAGAGTCCACCTGCTGTGTTTTGGCTCAGCTTGCACATGGAGGGCTCCTAGAAAGAGGTTTCTGTGTCCTAGGCAGAGGGGAAACACATGGTTCAGCGGTGGTCCTGAGCTTGGTTCTCTGTAGCCCGTATGGAGTCAGTTGCCTACCCTACCAGTCAGGGGCCTGGTGTGGGATTTATCAGGCTGATCTCACGTGCCCATCCCAAGGGCTGGTGTAAAGTCACTCCCCATCAAAGCACGCGGACTGAGGACCCTGAGAAGTCACTTTCCCTGGAACCTTGCAGAAACTGGTGCTTGGTGGCAAAAACCAAGTGTCATCCGCTCACTCTCCTGCCATCCTCAGCTCCCAGTCCACTGCAAAACAGGTATGTCTGCCCCCTAAGTCGCCCCGGGTGCCACCCAAGGATGCCATGTCCACACGTGACGTGAAACCCCAGCAGGACTCACAGGAGGCTCTGAGGTAGCCCTTGCTGGGGTGCCTTCCCCCCCAGGAGGAGAGCTCAGAGCGGGACTCAAAGGGAAGCGCCACGGGTGGGTGAGGAGCTGCGGGAGGCAGCAGGGGTCTCCTCTGGGGCCTGTGAGGGCTTCAGGGAGGGGCTATGACAGCTGGGGGGATCTTGAGCCCCAGAGGAGTGGGGTTGGGAGTGCCAGGCAGAGGGGAATCGGGAAAGGCAGGTAGCTGGCAGGGGCTTGGAGGCAGGTAAACGCCTTCTAGGCCAAGTGCCACCGGCTCAGTGGGGTGTCCTGTGTGTACTCAGGTCTAGTACACACAGGTGACTTGCCGCCAACCCTGGGACAGCCTGGGACGCTCCACGATTGCTGTGCAGTGGCACTGCCGTGGCAGAAGGGGTAGAGGGAGCCGGGCTCTGGAGTCTGCCAATCCGGGTCCAGGTCTTAGCGCTGCTCTTTCCCAGCGGTAGGACCCTGTTTCCTGTCTGGGGAGCTAATCCAAGTCCCGACCCCAGAGGGTGGCTGGAGACAGAAGAGCCCAACAGACATGAACAAGCACAATTTTTTTTAAAATAGTGCTCCGCACACGCTTACGGAGGCCACTCGTCTTCCCAGCCACGTGACTTGAAGCGGGTCACCCCCTGAGCTTCAGTTTCATAATCTGAGTAATGGGCCACCCACTTCAGGTGATCAAATAACCTTTACAGGCAGGCACCACGTGGTAGGTCCTTGGCGGACGCTTCCTTTGCTGGGCGGCCTCAGCTGTGCGTCGGGGTTATTGACATATCACTCTCTGTGCTCAGCTCTGGAGCCTCCTGTACTCCCCTCCCCGATTGTCCAGTTATCCAAGGTTTCAGTGGCCTGAGGTCAATGCGGGTCAAAATATTGGTATTTGTCTCGATTCTTGATTCTTTAGAGAGAAAGACCACATTCACATAACTTTAATCCCAGTGTATTGTTTTAATCGTTCTATTTTGTTATCAGTTAGGACTGTTAATCTCTTACTGGTCCTGACTTGTACAATGAGCTTTATCCTGTAGGTATAGGAAACCACATCCCTTTATAGAGTTCTGTACTGCTGGTAGCGTGGAGCAGCCCGTTTTCCCCACAGATAAGGGGGCACCCCTGTAACCCTACAGGTGCTGTTGCTGTTGTTCCCTGCCTTACTAACGGCATGGTGCATGGGGCCAGAGCCCCGAGCCCAAACTGATCTGCCTGGATTGGCCCCACTTGCCCACGTTCCAGCGGGAGGCCCTACACAGTAGCTCTCCGTGCCTCAGTTTCCATCTCCAATGCAGAGAATAATCAGCATAACAAAGCAGTGTCTCCGACAGGGTGGCTTTGAGGATTCACTGGGTTAGCGGTGTAACCTGGTCTGGTGCCTGGCATGTCGTGATGCTCTGTGAACGAGAACGTTTATTGTCACTGTTATTATTATTGAGGTGAAGTTACTTGAACCCAGATCTTGGTGTTCAGAAGCCCATCTCCTTTCCTCTGCCCGGAACCTTCCCTCTGGCTCTGAAACCCGTCCAAGGGCCTGGGTCCCCCGGGCTCACTGCTTCTCACCGCGGCCTTCCCAGACTCGCCTGGCCAGGTTTGCCCACCTCCCTCTTCTGCCTTCCCTGAGGAGAGGTCTGACTGACCTTCCCCCTCCTCCCATGACCAGCCTGGCTCTTCTTTCCCGACTTTTCTTCCAGTCTCATGCTGTCCTTCCAGACCCTGAGGCAGTTCTTGCCCTTTGCCTGTGAAGTCCTTAAGTAAAGAGACTAAATGCTACAAATGTGCCAACATGCCACAGCCCTGCTCCTGGCAGCCTGCTGTGGCCTGGCAAGGCCTCCCACTGCAGAGCCAGCCCCCGCCCCCCGCCCCCCCGGGCCTCCAGCCCCCAAAGTCAGTGTTGCGGCCCCTCCACTGCTAAAGCCAGGGAGCCTGCTGTCCTGTCCCTGCACTTGGACCTGGGGCCTGAGAGCTGTTCCTCCATAGCTGTGTGTCCACCACGACATAGCAGGCCCGTCACGACAGCTGTGGAAGTCTCTGTTCGGTTCCCTCCACCGCACTGCACACGGTTGCAAAGGCGGAAGACGTATGGGGTTGTTGACTTGGTTGAACAATCACTGCCCTTCAGGACCCAGGCTGCTTCCCTGCCTCCTTGGTGGAGCCTCCTGGACCAGCCCAGCCCAGCATGGGAGGATCTTGTCTTTCTTGGACTCCTGCAGCATCTTTCATGAAAGTTTCATTTAGAACGACATCTTCATTGTTTTTACCCCTCCATGTGTATGACCATGAACGAGGAAATATGCTCGTGTGTTGATTTCCCGCTGCTTTGGAGCTCGTATGCAGTATTGGTGCTGAACATAGACTAGACTGCAGAAGAGACTCTGCAGTTGGCTTAGGCTCCTCCAAATAGCCATGCTTTTTCATCGGTTATTATTCAATAGTGATGCACTAGAGCAAACATAAGTGGCCTTCACTGTTGAATCCCTTCTCACTGACTTTCGATTTCTCTAAGAACAAGCAACATCTATACTATTAGTAAATTTCTCAAATATATTTTCACTTACTTTAGGGAAAAAAAAAAAACAACTAAGTCTATGGTTCCTGCCTTCTGCATTTTGGGGGAACCTGTGATATGCCTATCACTACACGGTCCGAGTGCAAAAATAAATAATTATTCCTGAAGTTGACAAGACCCACGTACTCAATTTTAGAGTTCTGACTTTTAACAGCCTGCAGAAAAAGACAGATGCACACGTGGTCTGCTCCCTCAGCATTCCTGCTCTGCGGACCCCTTCCATCCTGCCAGGGCAGTCTTCCAGGGAAGGTACGCAGGCTCATTCTTTGGTGATTTCTGGTTTGCTGTGGGATAGTAGCAGGCCCTGGAGTGGAGCTGTGTGCCCTGGGTCCCTGGAAGTCTTTGTGGGAGTCTGCCAATGGCTAACTGTTAGGCTCAGGAACTGTACTTCTGGAAGGAAAAGGAAAGAAGACCAAAAAGCTCCCTAAGACTTTTCCCCTTGCAGAGGCAGGGATGACCCCAGTCCTCTGCTCTTTCATTCATTCAGCAGATACTGGGGAGCATCAGCTCCAGGCCAGGCCTCGTGCTGGGTCACAGGGAGACTAGGGTGAAATGTATCAGTGTGGCTCCATTTGAGTGGAAAAGACAGTTAACATGTCACCAAACAAGACAGACAGACGCCAGAGCAGCAGGAGGGAGCCCACTCAGCCAGGGTTGCCCAGGAAGGCCTCCTAAAAATGGCATGTCCAGTCTGTGCTGAAGGACTCGAACCAGCCATGCAGAAGGTGGGCGGATGCGCGGACAGGGCGGCGACAGCATCCAGGGCAGGGGACCCATGTGAGACAGGCGGTGGGGTGGGAATGAGTTGCTGCACCTCTGAGAACTGAGGGAAGCGAGGCTGAAGACGGGGGGCTCAGGAGGGAGGCCTGCACAGGCCCAGTGGGAACTCGTGCCTCATCTGGGTTTGGTGGGAAGATTTTGAAGGGGTTGAAGCAAGAGCGGCAAGATGGGGTTTATACAGTATCCTTCCTTTACTACGGGGGAGGGAAGGACAGTGGACAGGAAGAAGGGGGTTCCTTCCAGAACCAGGAAGGTCAGTGCCAGAGATGTGGAGAAAGGGTGCTTCAAGTTAGGGGAGAGGCGATGAAGGGGGAAGAGAAAAAGAGCTGGGGAGAGAGAGGTGTCACAGGGCCTTGGGGTCTGTGATGAGGACCAGTGGGGCCAGCAGGGGGCACTGGGCAATCCACCCAGTGACGGTCAAGCCCGTGGCCTGGGAAAGCAGGGGCTCAGCTCCCATCCGAGTCGGCATGTGCAGTGGGCAGCAGGGGAAGGACCTGGATTCCTGTCTGGTGCTGGGCCCAGGCGTGTGCTTCCCCTGGGGCTCAGACCCGTGGGCGTTGGCTGGCGGGCCTCATTCTGGAGAGAAGGCGCAGGCCCTTCTGGAGCCTATTCTCTGCTGAGGAGCGTGTGTGTGAGGCCCCTGAGGCAGAGTCTGCCTTGGTCTCGCGGCCCCTGGGGTGTCAAGTCCTTGCCCACTGCCCAGAGCTCCGGGCTCCTGTGTATGGCTGTCCAGTGTCCGGCAAGGGTCGTCCAGGCCGGCTGGGCTGCGAGAGTCCCCCGCCCCACCCTGCTGTGCGGGGCAGGTTGTAAGTCAGCCTCGGCTCCCCTGGTAACTGAAGCCTGGAGAGTCACAGGGATCCTCCCTTCCCGGGGCATCACCTCCCGCCCAGGACTTCGGTGGGAGCTCTCCAAAGGCTGCAGAACACATGTGCCAGGAGGCGTCTGTTTCTGCTCGGTGATGCTTACGCTAATGAAAATGGAACGGGAGGAGAGACAGAGCCCCCGCCAGCTCCCCAGTGGGCTCTCCGCTCCCAGGGAGGAGACTGGGCTGTCACCGCCCCTCTCCAGTTACAGCGGAGAAGGTCAGAGGCCCACTGACAGTTCATGAGGGAGGGGACTGAGCAGGGGCCAGGCTCGGGTGGGGCTCATGTCCACTTCTGGCACAAACCAGGAAGCCAGGAGGTCTGTCACTTAGGAAGGGCCCTGAGTGCCAGCATGGTCACTGTCACATGGAGAAATAATAATGGGGGTCTGCTGTGCTGGCCATTAAATCATATACGACCGAGGAGACACAGCCTTATTTTTTCTTATTTCTGGTTATAAAAGCAGCAAAACCAAAATGCAAACCTCGAACCTTATCCCGCCTCTGACAGGCGGACGCGACCGGTATTTCGGCCTCTTTTCTTACGGGCATTTCCCCTTTGTCTTGCAGGCAGGTATGATTATGCTGCATGCACAGTTTTGCCTTCTGCTTTTGCATTTTTTTAAAAATTATGAGATGCAAGCGTCTCCGCTGTCGTTCAGGATGCTTCATCCCAAACGGTTCATCCAGCAGTCGTGACCGTAGTTCACCAACCGCACATTCCCTACAGGTGTGGAAGCCGGGCGCGCTTTTCTTCCTGTGATAGGTAGCGCGGTGTTGAACACGCCTGTGTAAGTCTTCCCCCTGGGCAGGTGGAGCACAGTGGCGGCTGGTGAGTTGTCCTCAAGACTGTGGGGAAGTTCTTGAGTACCCACTCCTTTCAGGGACGGATGCTCTCTGACCTGTACTGTGCTGTTCATTTTTAAATTTATTTTTAACTCTGTCTTCTGGTTTTCCTGTTTGTCTGCTATGCTGGGGACGGAACCCAGGGTCTCCGGCAGGCAGGGCATGCTGAGCCTCCACAGAGCTACACCCGCTGCCCTTGTTCTGTGGTTTCTCAGCAGTGACTTCTACTTCAGGATTGGGCCCCAAGGATGGGCACCTTCTTCAGTTTTTCTACTACATGATTCTTTTCTTTTCTTCTTCCACAGCCAGACACCTCCTCACCCACGGTATTCCTTATAAACATTCCTAGTAACCAGTTGGTAGCCAGTGGCAAAAATTGCCCCTTCGTTCCTTGATGGGACAGTTTGAAGTTCCCTGGTGTTCTAACAGTCCCTCACATAGCTATGCAAAGACAGGATCACCATGCGTTGTCCCAGTGGTAGTTAAGAGTTAACTGAAATCTGCAGTCCACCTCTTAACAGCCAGGTGACCCTGAGTAACTCCGTGCCACTTCTGTAAGGCTCCATTGATCCATCTGTGCCCTGGGATAGTGGTAGGAACCCCACAAGAGCTCACTAGAACCATACGTGTGAGGTCCGAGCAACACCTGTGTTGGTCTCTGAAGGTTTTTGACCCAGATCCTTGTAGAAAAGCGTGCAGGTCACCTCTCAGATACAACATTGTTATGACGAAAGGCACCGTGAATGCCAGGCCTGGACGTGTCGGCTGAGACGCTTTCCAACCCCGTTTCACTCACGGGGAGTCTAAGGCCCACAGAAGGCAAAGGACTTGACCAAGGTCACCCGGAGGATATAAGATGTGCTGTCTCAGAGCTGCTCCCTCCTCAGGCAGTGAGGAGACTGACGGCTTCGGAGCCCAGGTGACGTACCTCCCCCAAGCCCGTTGGGCACACCCTTCGACATTTGGACACTAGGCAGGCTCTTGTGGAGCTCTGGGGGGGCTTTCCTTCCTCCTCAAGGTACCCCAGGGAGCACATTGGAATCAGCTCAGGCTCCAGAGCCTTCCCGCTGTCTGCCTAGCTGCCAGATCCATCCCAGAGCAACCAGGAATCGTGAGGAATACTAGGCACGCCGCACACCCTCTGTTGCACTGCGCGCAGTCCCTTGTGACCGCCCTGTGTGTCTCTGGCTCTCTCACCCACTCTTCGTGGGCCAGTTGGAGGTTCACACCTTCCCCTGGCACTGGAGCTGAACAATCTGCCAACCTGTGTGCGGGTTTCCTCTGTGTGGCTCACCATCTGGAGGGGCACCCTGGCTTCCTGGGGTGTGCACGCACGTGCAGGCCAGGGTATTGGGCTCCCTTTCTGTGCCTGAGCGACTGAATGAACAAGCGCAAGAGCACCAGCGAGGACAGTGGCCAGAGGGCCCGTGCAGTATGAATGAATAATTCACGTTGTATCTGCCTTTTTCCAGGGCTTCCCAAAATAGCTGTTTGAATCGCTCGTGCTGTGCGCTGAGTTGGACGCAGCGGCTTCAGCCCAGCGCACTTGGGCGTTTGCTGCTGACTCGCGGGCAGGGCTTCCCTTCAGGGCCAGACAGCCTTCTGTTCATTTTCTTCTTTCAAAAAAAATGACGGGGGAAAGACCCTCGAGGTCCATTTTCTTTTGAACTCTTGTACGGAGCTCTTTTGTAATCGGTTACAAAGGTGAGCTCAAGGAAGAGCAGTCAGGCGGACAGGTAAGGCCAACTTCCGGGCCGCAGCCGTCTTGGCGCTGTGATGGAGTCTGCAGACGCAGATGCTCACCCGGGCGGTTTGTGCTTTCCAGCACACGTGAGCTGCGGCACCTCGGGCAGTTGTCAGGAGAGCCTGTCTAACTGAGTGGGTGACCTGGAGGGACCAGCGTCACCTCTCTTCTGGACTCGGGCAGGATGCCTCTAGTGTGTGATGCACAGCCCAGTGGTCCCAGAGAAAGGAGCTGCTCCCTACAATAAGGAGACGTCGGGGGCGTGCTCAACAGTGAAGGAGCCAGGCCAGGGGAGCTGGTGGAATTGCCCAAGAGGGTCCACCCCTCCTGGCTCTGCGTCTTTGGGCAGGTCTGTGGGATACAGTCATGGAAGCTCAGTCCTGAAAGGCCCCTTAGCAATCACTGTGTTGTCTTCTCATGCTGGGCACAAGGCAGCCCAGGAAAGGGAAGGGACTTGGCCACAGTCACTCGATGGCAGAGTTGAGAAAGTCAGCTGGATTTACCTCTGAACTATCTAGGTGGCCTTGAATAGCTCAGTCAACCTCTCTGTGCCTCAGCCTCCCCATCTGTGAAATGCAACTAATAATAATACTTCTAAGATTGTTTTAAGTTAGTTAAAATATTGCATATAGAGTATGGAGTTTTTCTTTTCTTATGACTTTATTGAGAAATTAATGAAGGCCACTAAATGTTATGTATTTAAAGGGTGCAATTTGGTGAGTTTTGCATACTTATATACATCTATGGACTCATCATCATAGTCAATACCAGAACATTCCCGTCATCCCAAACTTTGTGCTCCTTAGGAGTGCTCTCCCTCTACCCGCTTCCAGGCAACCACTGTTCTATTTGCGTGCTTTTCTTTTTGGTAGCAGGGATTGAACTCAGGGATATTCAACCAATGAGCCACATCTCAGCCCTATTTTGTATTTTATTTAGAGACAGGTTCTCACTGGGTGGCTTAGGGCCTCGCTTTGGCTGAGGCTGGCTTTGAACTTGCGATCCTCCTGCCTCAGCCTCCAGAGCCACTGGGATTATAGGCATGTACCATCACACCTGGCTCTATTTGCTTGCTTTTTAAATTTATAAACAATAGAAATTTTATTTCTCACATTTCTGAAGGTTGAGAAGCCCAGATAGTGTTTTCTTTTTTTAAAAAAATTTAAAATTTTTGTCCATATTTTTTTAATGGTGCATTGTGGTTGTAGGTAATGATGGGATTTGTTGTGACATATGCATACGTGTGCACAGTTTAACGATGAAATTTGGCTGATATCACTCCTCAGCATTTCCCCTTTCCCTCTCCTCCTCCCTCCCTCTGGTCCTTTCCTCTGCTCTGCTGATCTCCTTTTGATTTTCATGATATCTCCCTCCGCCTTTTCCTTTTTCCTCTCTAGCTTCCACATACAAGAGAAAAAATACAGCTCTTGATTTTCCAAGTTTGTCTTATTTCATTTAACATAACGTTCTCAGGTTTCATTCATTTTCCTGCAAATGACATAATTTCATTCTTTATGGCTGAGTAAAACACCATTTTGTATATATAACACATTTTCTTTATCTATTCATCCAGGCTGAACACCCAGGCTGGTTCCATAGTTTGGCTACCGTAAATTGTGCTGCTATAAACATGGGTATGCATGTATCACTTAACATGCTAACTCTGATTTTTTAGAATAAATACTGAGGAGTGGTATACTGGGTCCTATGTGGTTCCATGCCTGATCTTTTGAGGAACCTCCATGCTGTTTTCCTTAGTGGTTGTGCTAATTTACAATTCTACCACACTGTTCTGTTTTTTGTCCTAGGTTAATTAGTTTGCATCTTTCAGAATTTTGTGTAAAAGGAGTCAAACAGCATCGTCTCTCTTTCTCCTTGCTGCTCTTATCTGTTAAAGTGTTTCTGAGGTTCGTCTGTATCCACAGGTTGTGCTTTTACAGTGTTGAGTAGCATTCCATTTTATGGCTGTACCACATGTCCCTGACCATTGGGTCGTTTCCAGCTTAGAGTCGTTAACAAATAAGCCTAACGTTGATTTTAAGGTGCACCATTGTTTTAGTGTCCTAAGAAAGGGGAAAAATCTGTAAACTGTGATGCACTTTTTAACTTGATTTCATACTTGTTGAAACAAAAATTTCAAACTTGGATTTTTTTTTTAATTCATGTGTCTGTTTTATGTGTGCAGGAACACAAAGGAATATGTAAGCAAAATATAGCAGCTGTGTTCCTAAACCATCTCCCCAGTCAGAATCCAATTCTTTGGAATCACTTTTTAACTGAGTTATTAGTGTCTGTGCTTTGTGCCCTTAAGAGCGTTGGTGATGCTCCTTGTTAGGAGGACTCACAAAGGACTCGGAGCTCTTGCCACTGGGCTCTGAGGCCACCAGGCACCTATGCAGAGCTAGCCTACTTTGGACTCCTGCCTTGGGAATGCTGCTCAACGGGTCTGTTCACTGCCTCCTCCACCCGCTTGGTAACCACCTGGTTCCTAGGGATTAACAGCGCTCCACTCAGACCTCTGGGGTTCATCCCAAGCCAGCGACGTCCATTCCACCGGTGGCAATGCTGGTGCCTCAGATGTCAATGCACACACGGTCCCGACAGCTCCCTCGGGACGCGGCCCGCTGACAGCTGTCATCAGCCTCCGTCACACACACCCCAGTTCAGACACGTCTCCAAGTGCACACGGACATGTGCTGAGCGTGTCCGGGAGCTGGGACGGCGCCCAGCACTTGATAAATTCTCGGTGAAATTCGGATTTTATTCTTACTGCTTTGACTATTAAGATCGCTTCCCTGTGGGCCAAAGGCGGGTGGAGGTGCTGGCCTCACAGAAGCGTCGTGAAGATAAAGGAGGCGATTCATTTTCCTGTGGTCCAGAGCCTCGTTCCTAATTGGCATCGAGCAAAAGTGTTCCAACGATCGTCACTCTGTGCTGGCCTCACAAGGCCCTCTGCCTTTGGGAAGGCAGGCCAGTTGTTAGACTTAAAACGGCCGGTGCCTGCGAAGAGGGCCTCGGAGGGGTCAGCTTCCAGCTCCCTCGGGACGCACCCCCAGCTCGCACCCGCTTCCAGCGCCGTCCGAGCCGCCCGCGGTCGGGCAGGATCCCAGCCATGGCTGCACAGACAACTCCGTTTCTAGAAGGACAGACTCGTAGGCTACCTACCTGGCTGTGGGAGTGGCAGAACTCGAGGAGCAGAAGGTTCTAGAATGGCCACATTTCACGGAAGGCTGAGCAGCAGCCCTGTTCTTGTTGCTGAGGAGACTCTGGGAAGCCGGTACCTGGGGCTCACGGGACCGGAAGGAATAAAGCTTTGGTTGAGTCCAAAACAGAGAAGGGGAAAGGACTGGGGTTGTGTGCCAGGCTCTGTGCGGCTGGTTCATCGAGTCCCTGCAGGGACCCGGGAAGGCGGGTTTTCCTGATTGCTACCTCTGGGGAAACTGAGGATCAGAGCAGGAAAGGAGTGGGCTGAGATGACGCAGGGCGGTGGAACTGGCCCTTTCTTTAGGGCACAGAGCTTCTGAAACCTACCAGCCAATCTGAGAAGAGAACGAAGCTGGCTGGAGCTGGGTGGGGGGTACCAGGCATCCCAGGGCCTCTGCTCTGCCAGGGTGTCGGGCACTCAGGCTGCCCCACAAGAAAGTGTGGTCACCATGAAGCGCAGCCTCTTCTCTCCACAGGTGGGAGCTTCCTGGTTTCAGCCTGGTTCCCACCAGGGGCCAGGAACAGGTGCAGCAGCTCTTCCTGGAGGCTGTGCCGACACCTGTCACGTTTCCCAGGGAGCTGACCCCAGCGCCGGGCTGGCTTGATCTCCTGGTGGCATGAGTGTGATGCAGCCCTGGGCTTGATCCCCAAGGCTTAGTCAGCTCTGCAGCTGGGCCCTTGGGTGGCCCTGGCCGGGTCTGTTCCCTCTGCACCTTAGTTTTCTCATTGGTCAAGCAGGACGATAATTGTCAGGTCCCCTTCGTACTGCTACTTGAGGGGCCTCACTTGACCTCAGTGTAAGTGATGACTCACTGGCGGTCATCGGCCACTCGCTGTGTACTCAAATGCTGTTTCTTATATTATCTCATTTAACCCACAGAGAACGCTGAAGGTCTGAAGGGGTCCTATCCCGAGGGGTTGTTATGAAGGTGAAATAAGTAAACTTTATTTTAAAATTTTTCCCATTTTTTAAAAATTTATTTATTTTTTAATTTATTTTTATTGTAAACAAATGGGATACATGTTGTTTCTGTTTGTACATGGAGTAACAGCACACCATTTGCATATTCATACATTTACATAGAGTAATGATGTTTGATTCATTCCGTTATTTTTTCCCTCCCCCCACCCCCCACCCCTCTTTTCCCTCTATACAGTCCCTCCTTCCTCCATTCTTGCCCCCCTCTCACCCCTCTTTTTTTTTAATGGTGGCGCATTATAGTGATACCTGATGGAAATGAGTAAATGTTCATACAATGCTTAGAACAGTTGCTGGTGCACGGTGACTACTCACTCTTGTGTTATTTTCCCTGTTTCACAAATGTGTAAAATGAACCATAGAGAGTTGAGTACCTTGCCCAAGGTCACACGGCTAGAGAATGGCAGCACGTGGATTCAAACCCAGAGAGTCTGGCTCCAGAGCCTCAAGCTCTTCCTGGCTACTCTGCCACCTCTTGGTAAGGCAAGACCCAGGAGGGACTCTAGAGAGTGCAGGGGGACCGAGTGCAGTATCTGTCCCCAAAGGCATGCGAACCCCTCGCTTAACATGCAGCCCTGGAGAAGACCCCTGTCCTGTCTGCAGGCGGAATCTGGCCTGCAGGAGTCGACTGAGCGCCACACCTGCCGGATCCACAGTCTGGTGGTCAGAGCTGTGACCTTAGATGGCGGCTGGCAGCACATAGGCAGGAACAGCAGCGCTGTTGCCCACTTCTCCCTGGGCTGCAGGAGGTGGGGTGAGCCCAGTCCAGGAGATAGGGAGATGGAGGCCAAGGGAGAGAGCAGGCGTGTGATCCTGGGGCACCCTGGCGGGGAGCCAAGGGGAGACTTGGCAGAGGCCGGCCAGCACTGGCTTGTGGGGGCCCAGCCCGAAGGTGGGGAAGAGGCAGGACAGTCTGGAATCTTCCCTCCAGCTCTGCCCCCTCCTCCTTTCCCCATTAAAGAATTCCAGAAGTGGAGTGCCCAGCCAGGAGAGCCTCTGGATGAACCAGCCCAGCCGAAATGGGGAGGCTGGGAAGCCCGCAGGTCAAGGGTCGGAGTGCGGAGACAGGTGTTGGCAGGGAGGACGCTGGCCTTGGAGAGGCGGACCTGGGGGTTCCCAGCGCACGCCTTCTCCTTCAGGGAGCAAGCTCCAGACAAACCCAGAACCGCCGCCTGTCCGCGCTGGTCTGGTTTCTCTCCGAACACAGCTCTCCAGGACAGTCCCGGCTCCTCCGGGAAGCGGGGCGCTGGGCACCGGCCAGGTCTGTGGGCCATGCGGGCCTGGACCCCTCACTCCCCTCAGCTTCCCCGTCCAGGAAGCAGGGCTGTGAACCCGTGTGCCGCGCGCTCGGCCCAGCCCCGCTTAGCAAGGAGGACCCTCGGAGCATCCTCACCTTGGACACGAGGAGGCCAAATCAGAGGGAGCTGAAGATGGTGCCCAGGGAGGGGCTGGTGAAGACGGCGCCTGCACCCGGGTGGCGGCTCCAGAGCCTGTGCCTTGTCACCTCCGCCGTGTGTCTCTGGGGGTGAGGAAGGAGGCGGGTGGCGCCCGCAGGCGTGAGCTGAAGTGTGACGCCGTTCTTGGTGTGCAGATGTCTCTCAGCCGATCGGTTCACAGGCCACGTTTCTGAGGCCCTGTGCTCAGCACTCGATCTGCGTTACCTCCTTTAATCCCCCCCACACCCTTCCGAGCCGGGACTTCTCATCCATTTCACAGAGAAGGAGGCACCCCTGCCTCCCATTCCCGAGCCATTGTGGGTGACGGCCGCGCTGCCTGCCCTGAGCCGCGAGCGGACCACTGCGGTCCTCCCCCCTGCCTGGACCCCTTCCTCCCGCTGCCCTCCGACCACACTCTGTTGCTGGTCTGTCCCCTCTCCCGCCCCTCGGCCTTCCACCTCTAGAGGAGCCTCCCATTGAGAATGCCCGCCTCCCTTGAGTCCCCGGGTTCACAGCCTTGGGGAACATCACGGCCACCGGCACTGTCACGGAAGGTCCTGGGGATCGCTCCCTGCCTGGGGAAGCGTAAGCCTCCTCTGCTGGGAAGGGCAGACACCAGCCTCCTTCACACGTCTCCTGGTGCCTTGCACGGTCCTGTGCTGCTGCGTCTGCGATCAGGTCCCCTTAACTGGGAAGAGAGAGAAAGGAGGCGAGCAGAGGGCGGGGAGGGAGCTCCGTTGGGTTACCTTCTGTGGCTCAGCACATGGGTGACGCTCAGGGGTGTGAGATCTGAAGTCCTTGCAAGGGCTCCAGAGCCCCCAAACCCAGGCCTCGGGACCTCCCCGTCACCCCCTGCCCCTCGGCCGACTTCACTCCAGCCACACTGACTTTCTTCTTTGCTCCTCAGACTCACCCACATCGTCCTGCCTCAGGGCCTTTGTACTCACTCTTCCTGATGCCTGTCTCTGATCTTCCCTTGACTGGCAGCTCCCCCCCATCTCCCTTGAAAGGCCCCCCTCAGAGAGGCTTCCCAGGACCACCTGCTCCCCCTCTGCACTTGATCTCCACACCTGTTCTTTCTGACCTTGTGACCCTCTGCAGTGATGGCGCCGAGTTGCGCCTGGTGGGGCTGTGTCTTCCCCTTAGACCACAGGCAGGGCCCGTCTGGCCCGTCGGCTTCTGTAGTTGGATCATTGAAGCTACACCGTGAGCTTTGTCCTCCTCACGTGCTGGTGAGATGGTTTGTTAGATGAATGGATATAGGAGCTGGAACCCGAGGGAAGGCCGGGAACCTTCAAACGTGGGCAGCTGCTTCCTGCTGGCCCCGGCCTTCAGACACAGGAGGGCAGGGTTGGCTTAGCCCTGGTGCCTGGCTGTTGCCGCAGGTGAAGGGCGTCATTGGGTCTTGTGAAACTGAAGCTGTGGGAAATGTGTGAAGCAGCCCAGGGCAGGAAGAACCAGCCTGCCCACTGTGCCCGGGCTGGGAGAGGCTCGGCCAGAGTCTGGCCAGTTTTTGGCTTGGAGTCGGAGGGCAAGAGCGAGTTGGGGACCAGCGTCCTGCTGGTGGCAATAGGAGGTGACTGGGAAACTTGGACTTGCTCAGGAGCAGTAGGAACATGCAAGACAGGTTAGCTGTCCTCGGACCCGAAGAATTGCCACCCATGACGGCTTGGCAGAAGCCTTTCCACTCCCCACCGCTGCCTCCTGAGAAGACCACGCTAGGTGCCCACTGTGGCCAGGCGTCCCTGGAGCTTTGCCCCTCAACCTGTTGGCAGACAGCAAGCAGCTCCCCCCCAGAAGCCCCCAGCCCCTGAGCTGCTTTCTGCTCTCCCACTGGCCACCGTGTGCCCCTTGAGCATGCACCTGCAAGAACCCCCCTGTCTCCAGGGCAACGCGTCCAGGCTGTTGTTCCAGGAGGGCCAGTTGTGAAACTCGCGGGCATGTTTGTAGCCCTTCAGAGCTTGTCATTCAGAAGAGGCAGCGCCGGCCCTTGCCTGGTGCCCTTCCCTCCCATCCTCTTCCTCTTGCCCCTCCAGCCTCTGGGTCGTTTGATGTCATGACTAGGGTTTAAGGCAGCCCAGGACGTGGAGGCTGGAGGCAGGGACCAAGCAGACCTGACCTGGCTGGGAGTTCCCAGCAGGCCCCCACACCCTGGCCACATCTCAAAGCGGACAGCTCTTCCCAGTGCACGTTCTTGGCACCTGCGCAGGGAAAGTGCTGCAGGCCCAGGGGCACCCAGAGTTCACCAGGAGGAACTGTCGTCCACAACTCACTCGCTGGCAGGGGAGCGAGCGTATGTGTGTGCGTTGAAATCCCCATGCAACTGAAGCACTTCCCTCCATCCGACTCTCTGAATGGCACGTCTGCACACTGAATAATTCATGTCCCTCTTGGCATTTGTTCCAGAGAGAATCTTGCTGTCCAGATTTCTTGTTCAGCTGCACAGTCCTTCCCAAAGCAGCTTTTCCCTTCCCCAGAGAGGAGCCGGTAGAGGCCGGGTATCAGTTCTCTGCCTTCCGCCATGACTGCATCCCAGGGAACTTGAATATCAAACCCAAAGCCTCGCTCCTCTCACCCTCTCCTAACGTTGGGTCCTCTTGCCTCACTTCCTTTATTCCCAGTGGGTACCATGTCTGCTAGCATGAAAAAGCACGCCGGCCCTGGGCATCCACTTCCGTCACATTAGCTGATGCGTGTAGCTCACACGTGTCCGAGCTCTGACTTCTCAACATGCAAATCTGGAACAGTCCATGGGAGTTAATGGTTTTCTGGAAAAGTGATTTATTTTTGGTGTTCCCACCCTGTCCCCCACCCTCACTGCCATTCTGCATGGCAGGAGCTCAGCAGATAATGTGTGTGGATGACTTTGAAACATCTAATTGCTTCTCATTGAAGAGCCATGGGTACTCTAAGCTCAGTGAGGATCTTTGCACCGAGACATAGAAATCCAAAGGTTATCTGTGTGCCCACCTGCTTCAGATGTCTCTCTGTTTCAGTTTCATCCTCTGTACCCCTAGCGTAGCTGGCTTTGCATTTCAGATTGTTCTGAGGCTCAGTCCATCTCATTAATGTTTATTAGCAGAGTTTAGCTCTTAGAATCTAGCAGTGGAGCTTCAGAAGGCCTGGCCTTTAGTAAGTACATGACATCATTCTCTGGTTTGAAAAATCAGGCAAAAGCACCTATGAGACAGGAGTCATAATATGCATAACATGCTTTTTAGTCCTAGACTTAGTTATTGTTAAAAATCGTAATTATAATCAATGTACGAACGTTACAGGGGATTTAGTTTTTAAAAAAAAGAGAAGAGAAAAATATTTCAATTACGTTGAAATCCTTATAACCCAGATGATATTTCAGATAATACTTTAATGTGTATCTTTTCAGTTTCCTTAAATTCATTCTGATTCTGCACCACTGTACCTCAGTTTGTCAATCCATAGAAAGGGTACAAAGCAGAACCCTCTGGGCCTCCAGAAGAGAGGGAAGGAAGCAGACAGGAGTTGGGGAATAAGTGTCTTAGGCAGAGGCAACAATGGAAAAGAGCCACAGTGGCTATCTGGAGTGGCCACTTGTGCTGAGTCCCGTGTGTCTGGGTTCCTGGCTCCCCATGTTCTGGCTAAAGTACTCCACAAATGCTCTGTGATCGTTTTTCAGGCTTGACAAGCCTTTGTTGGTTTAGTTGGGTGATTTGCCTGTTTGATGTAACCACTAAGATCGCCACCAATCCACTCCCCATGAGATGGGCCTTAGAGTGTGGTGATTGCCAAAAGATAAGTGTGGCTGGGATTGTCTAGGGAGGAACAGCAGTGGGTGCAGACAGTTGGGAACCATCACAATCAGCAAATAAATACTTTCCCCTGGCAGAACTCACAGGGATGGAACATCTGCTGTTCTAGATACTGTGGTAAGCCAGCTTTCCGCAGGGCAGGTGGGCACGACAAACACAGGAGAGAGCCAGGGTAAAACTGGAGACGGGTGGCCAGCAAGTTGCAGGTGGGAAGGCCAGAGATGGCCTGAGTTCAAACCAGAAAGCCAAGACTTGGCCTTAGAGCCCTGTCCTGCAAACCCTCAGTTAGAGATGTGCAAACAGAGGCCCAGAGCAGGAAGGTGACTTACTCAGGCCCCTGCCAAGTTAGTGGCAAAACCAGGGCCCAAGATCACCACCTTCCTAGGGTGACCTTGTCTGATGCTGCTGCAGAATACGGCCACCTTCGCAGAACTTCTGGATCTATTGGGCCAGCCCCGGGAGCAGCGTGGTACAGGAGCTTGGGGGACTGTAGGCTGACGGAGTCTGTTTCTCCTCTCCCTTGCCAGGTACACCAAACCGCTCACCTTTGCCGACTGCATTAGTGATGAGCTGCCACTAGGATGGGAAGAGGCGTATGACCCCCAGGTTGGAGATTACTTCATAGACCACAACACCAGTAAGTTCCCGGCGGTCCTGCCTGCCCCAGCCCCTGCACATCCGGCTCCCTCCCCATGCCCACCCGCTCCAAGTCTAGAAGAGCCACCAGCGGAGATTCTCCACGCCAGATTGTGTTTTGTTATGAAGACGTGGATAGAGATGTCAATGTGGCTATAGATAGATAATGTATGCGCCTGTAAAACAACAATTTAGAAGAATTTTGCATCGAGTGTAAGACTTCTACAGTCCACTTCCTCGATTTTATAGAGGCAGCACTGCTAACAGTTTCTTGGGTATCATTTCAGGTATTTCCTAATCCTATGTGATTGTATGTGTGTATATATGCATGTATTCTTTTGTCACATATATAGATTTATGTGCATCTTGTCCCCCTTTAAAAAAGTAGATGTGTCAACATCATTGCCAGACAGTTTTAGAGAAGCCAGAGCCCTCTGACAGCTCGTACACACGTACGACCATAGTAGGTGGGTCTTCCTGTGTGTCTGGCCCACTGTGCCAGGCAGCCCGCCCTCACTTCGTGTCTGTGATCCCGGTGCCCTGATCTGGTTCCAGTGCAGATTCCTCAAATCTCTGTTGCTGGGATGACGACGGAGAAATCGCTGGATAAAGGGGAAAGCTCGTCTGAACCTGGGGAACATTCCCCAGCCGGGAGAGCCCACCTGTGTCTGGGCTGCATCCCCCAGGCATGCTCTAAAACCAAGTCCATTCCTGTCCTCTACAGTTTGCTGGCCCATTTGCCCATGTGTTCAGAGGGAAAGGATTTTCCTGTTTTGCTCTTGACCATCTGAACTATAGGATTCCCTTTATCCTTTCAGGCAAGAGGAGCCTGGAATGAAATGGGTGGGGTGTGCTCTGTACGGTGGCGTTGTTATCTCCTTGAATACCCCCAGCTACCCCAGGGGATGTTAGGATGACTGTCCTCATCTTATAAATAGGACCTAGAGGTGGTAATCAACTGCTCAAGACAGAGCCAAGCGGTGGCTGAGCTGGGACTTGCACTGGGGCTGGAGAGTGGGGTCTTAATCCTGAGTTTCATTTACCTGTCATTGCAAGTTCTCCTAGAACCGTGACTGTCCCATTCATTTCCTGAGCCCCAACCCTTTGCCTGGTAAGACACATAGTAGGTGTGCCCTTGACTTCTGCTAAATAGAAAAGGGCATTGTGCCTGAATGCCTGAGATGGATGAATGAGCAGACTGGGGTGGGCACCGACGTGTACCAGAGTTTCTGAGAGACAGCTAATAGCATTAATTGCATTGTTGGGGGTAGCGAAGGTCTTTATTAGCACTCACGATTGCGTCCTGGATAATGAGAAGTAAATATGCCTAATTGAGTGTGTGTGGGGAATGAGGTTAACGCTTGGCGGGCTGCATGGGATGCCGGGTTAAACGCTGCTGTACGGGAGCCCTAATCAGCCCTTTCCTGCTTCTAATTGCTGAGAGCATCCCCCTCATTAAAATCTCATGGCAGGAGTGGGACTTCAAGGTGCTTCTGGGAGTTGCTAGAGAGATGGAAGGAAGCAAGGAGTAGTGGGTCATGTCGGAATGTACCTAGAGGGGCTGAAGGCAGAAGAGGGGTGTGTGCAGGGAGGGGTGATTAAAGGGACCACAGCAGCAATCATTCTGTCTGGTAGTTTTACCAGCTGCCAGGCTATTGATTCTCTTTTGGTGTGAAGGTGAGGTCCCTGAGTGGAGGAGACCACTTCTGCGACTGGGTCCATTGATAGGAATTTAGTGTGATATGACCTTTGAGGCCCGAGCATCTGGAGCCACAGACTCTGACCAGTCTTTTGTGTATGTGCTGTTCATGGACTGAAAACCCTCTCTTAAGAGTTATAGATCAGCCGGGCACAGTGGCACACACCTGTAATCCCAGTGACTGGGGAGGCTAAGGCAGGAGGATCACAAGTTCAAAGCCAGCCTCAGCAAAAGCAAGGCCCTAAGCAACTCAGTGAGACTCTGTCTCTAAATACAATACAAAAAGGGCCCAGGGATATGGCACAGTGTAAGCACCCTTGGTTCAATCCCCAGTACCAAATAAATTTTTTAAAAGAGTTGTAGGTCAGCATAACCAAACAACAGTTTACTCATAAATTTACCATCTAACTTTCTTTCATTTAGCAAATATTTATTGACTACTTTTCTGGGAGCTGGGAATAGATGGGAGTGTAAAGGGGCAAAGATCTTTTTTCTTACAGAGATTTCATTTTTGGCAACAGAGAAAATAAACTGAATGAACAGATGACGTAGTATGTTAAAAAATATTCTCCACTATGGGGAAAGAGTATGGGGTCAAGGTGCACTTGGGCGTGGGTGGGGTGGCGAGGCAGGGACAGTGGTGATGGTGGCCAGTGACAGTAAGAAATCTGGTCTTTAGGATTGAAGAGCTTGTTGAGACCAGGAGGTCTGAGCTAGGACTTGAAAGAGGTAAGGTGGCCATTCAGAGAAGAGAGGACAGAGCAAAAGCCACAAGGTGTGATCACATTTAGTGCCTTCAAGGGTCAGTGAGCAGGGAAGTGTCCACACAGTAAATGAAAACAGGGACCAGGACATGGGCGGAGGGTCACAGGATGTAGGGCAGGTGGTGGTCTGCCTCAGGCCTGAGGCATTTACAGGAGCCAGTGCCAAGCTTTAAGCAGATGAGTGATGTGGGGTGACTTAGATTCTAAAAGGGCCAGCCTGATGCGGCGCTGTACTGGGAACGGAGCTCACCAAGGCGAGGGCTGAAGCAGGAAGGTCTGTAAGAGACCACTGTGACAGTGCAGGGCCCCGGGCTGGGGCTGCAGACACAGATGTGATGGAAAGTGGCCAGGTGCTGGGGGTACTTCAGGTAGAGTCCACAGGATCTCCTGCCAGGTCACATGCAGGGTGGGAAAGCAAAAGGAAAGGAGGGCCCTGCCACCCTTGGGGTGGAGGAAGGCCCAGGAGGAGTGTGTCTCAGGGGGAAGGACAGGGTTTTTTGGACATGTTGGGCCTTAGATACCCATTACACATCTGACTGATGCTGCTGATGGTGCTGGCGAGTTTGGGTAGGAATCTGGAGTTTGGAAAAGAGATCTGGGCTGAAGACATGTATTCAGAAGTTCTTGGCACGTAGATAGTATTTCGAAGATACGAACCTGGATGAGATCACCAAAGGAAGGAAGGCAGAGGAGGGGACCTAGAGTGAGCCCTGGGGCCCCCGGAGGGGAGGAAGGAAAGGAACCCCAGAAATGGCAATGAGCAGGGGCAGCCGGAGACCCAAGAGGACCCACGTGAAGGAAGCAAACCCGGGAGAGGGCCATCCATGTGCCAGGCTCCTGGTAGGTCAGGTACAAAGGGGAGCAAGATGCGGCCAGTAGCTCCAGCCACTGGGTGATGCCAGTGACCTTGGCTTTAAACAAGGTCTGGGGCAAAAGCCTGAATGGAGTGAGTTAGAAAGAAACCAGAGTGGAGGAATCGGAAGCAGGAAGTGCAGCCATCCCTTTCCAAAGCGGAGCCAATCTCCCCACCTCACGCGTCAGCCTTCCTGTCCCCAGCACGGTCTCAGCCCGTGACCAGGTGACATGTCCGGCTGTTTTCTTATCATACCATGTCATGAGTATTTGAGGGCTATCACATCGTCTCCAGATCTGCCATTTTCAATACCCCCAAATATTTTATGTAGGTAGTAGGATCTTTGTGTTTATGTCAGCTATCTCTGCACATTTTTAACACATAAAACTAAAGTGCTACAATGTCCTTTTTGGATTGGGCTTTGCCCCCTTTTAGTTGCTGGGAATAGGGTATCTTTATACTTGTTTTTCTCTCTATAATTTTCTAATGGTGTTTCTGAGTACAGTCAGCCCTCTGTGTCCACAGGTTCTGCATTTGTGGGCTCAATCAACCTTGGATTGAAAATATTTGAAGACACGTTGCCACTGTACTAAACATACGCTTTCTTGTTTCCTTGTCACTGTTCCCTAAACAATAGTGTGACCGTTCTTTACGTGACCCTCCCTTACATTTGCTAGGTATTGTAATCTAGAAGTGATGTGCATAGATCGCCTACAAATACTCCCCCAGTTTATTTTAATTCAATTTTTGGTTGGGGAGGCAGTTTACCACTGAGGTACAATCCTAGCAAATTTTTAAAAATCTTTTATTTATAGCCAAGATCTCACTGAGTTGCTAAGGATCTTGCTAAGTTGCTGAGGCTGGCTTTGAACTTGCGATCCCCCTGCCTCAGGCTCCCGAGTCACTGGGGTTACAGGCATGCCCCACCACACCACCTCACCCCATTTTATATAAAGGACTTGAGCCACACATATTTTGGTATCCCTGGGGGTCCTGGAACCAATGCCCTGTGGAAACCAAGGGATGACCAAATAGGATTTTAAGTCAAAGGTTATGACACTTTGGGAACTTTGGGATATCTCCCTCAGTTGATGAATATTCCCAAAAGCTTGCACGGGTCAGCTGTGCTGCACGCCATCGGGGTGCTGCTTTCCCGCTGCCTTCCTCAGAACGGGGCTGTTTGCCTTCTTTTGATAAGTTGACCATAGGTTCAGCCTTATGGTACCAGTACTGAACGCTTTCCAGATGTTCTGCTGTTTTTCAGGAAGTTGCTTTGGCTGTCATTGTTGCAGCTTTTGGAAAATAGAGTGCTGCTGCCTTGTGGGTGTTTGCGGGGTGTGTGGAAGGCAGGTGTGTGGCGTGGGCAGGAGGCGGCGTGGGGTGCAGCTCAGGAGTGTGGCACGCCCTCCATGCTGCAGGGACTGCGGGCCAGGAGCCGCTGCACAGCTGTGGTGTGAGGGCGGGGCCGGGGTGCTTCTCAGTCACGAGTGCACCCCATCAGCTCGGCTCCCATTGGGAGTGGCTCTCTCCTGAGCAGAGAGCTATGAGGGAGAAAGGTATGGGGACATGACAGTTTAGAAAGAAACGTTTTCAGTATGCTGAACTGTTAAGTTGTCCGTGTATAACTTAAGTAAAAGCAAATGAAGAATCGTTGGCCAAGGTGATCTCCGAAAGTCTCTCCAGGTATAAAGTCACCTCTTTTGGTGAGGCAGACTTGAGGAAGAACAGTGGCAGCGGAAGGGCTAGGCTGGGGGAGGGACCCCCTACAGAGTGACCAGCTCACACTAACAGCATTTGACTTGACTCTTTAGATCACTTAGGCGGCTTTTTAAAGACCATCTAAAGGATGGTCTTTCCAGCTCTTGCTGATACATCTGATATCAATATCAATATGGAAAAAAAAAATCCCAACAGAGAACACCTCCACTTCTCTCCCTGCCTCATACCATGTCTAGGAAAATAAACTCAAAATGGACTACAGAATTGCTAAAACATCTAGAAGAAAGCATAGGAGAGAGTGTGCAAGATTTTATGGTAGGCAAAGTGTTTTTGTTTTTGTTTGGTGAGGGCAAGTGACAGGAAGCACCAACCATAAAAGAACAATTAGTAAATTGAGTTTCATCAGCTTAAAACCTCTGTTTTTCAAGAGATACCATTAAGAAACTAAAAAGGGAAGCCAAGATGAGGAGGAAATATTTACATTACATGTATCTGACTTTAATACAGAACTCCTATAACTCCATACTAAGCCCAGTGAACCAGTAGAAAACCAAAAAATGGGCTAAATATTTAACTGGGAACTTCCTAATGAGGAAATGCACATAGACCAGTAAACACATAAAAATGTGCTTTGCATTGTGGGTGTTGGGGAAACAGCAATGGAAGCTACCATGAGGTGCCACTGCACGCTCATGGCATTGAATGAATTTAAAAAAAAAAAAATTGATGATTGCAGTCTTTAGCAAGCACGTGGAGGATCTGGAACTCTAATGGGCTGCAAGTGAGAACACGGAGGGTCCAGCGGTTTTGAACACAGTTTGGTAGTTTCGTGTAAAATTCTCAACATATATTAACCCCATAAACCAGCAAATCCTCCCCTGGGTGTTTTTATCCAAGAGAAGTGAAAACACAGGCTCTTACAAAGACTCACACATGCATGCTCATTCCATTACCATGACCCTTCAAAGCAGGAAACAACCCAAGGCTTATTAAAGAGTGAATTGTGTTTTATTCATACAAAAGCATAGTGCTCAGCAATAACAAGAAATGGACAACGGAAGCACTGACTGGAGTGAGTCTCGAAATCCTTGTGCTGGCCCAAAGCAAGACCCCGAGAACATCTGCCGAACCAGTCTGTCCATTGTGGAGTTTTGAGACTGGAAGGCAGGGGGTGTGGAGGGATTGACTGGGCGAGCGCACAGCGGAGTCTTGAGCTAGAGGAGCTCTCCAGTGATTGACGTGGCGGTTAGGATGTATGTGTCTGTCAAACTGCACACCTTCCACCACTTCGTGGTGTGGAAACCAGGCCTCAGTGGAGTTCATTTAAACACCAAATTGATTTCTGCTCCCCACTGCACACCACTTTTATGGAACTCTCAGGGTAATTCCACTTTATAGCCAGGCTGAAGACCGCTGTTCCCATGTGAGTGTGTGTTGCATGTGTCTGTTAGTGCACCCAAGTGTACCCAAGTACTACAAAGGAGAGGATGGGCCATAACCAGTGGCCATAGCCAGCTCACTTGGCTAGGCTGTCAGTGAAGGGCCCCAAGTACCTTTGTATTCCAAGGAGCAGAACTGAGGTCTGAGGCCAAAAGAAACATGGACTCCCAGACTCTATCCGCAGCATCACAAGGCAGATCCATCCAGCTGTAATGGAGGGCACTTGTCCAGGGCCCAGGGTTCCAACCCACATCTAGCAGGTAGCCTGCCTGGAGCTCCACTTCCACCTGCCAGCCTCAGTGACTGCAGGGCCCCTGGGTGTTGTCACCTCGAGAACACTGGTTCTCACCTTTGGCCACAGCAGAATTATTTGGGGAGCTTTGTAAACCACCTTGCCTTGTTCCCGCACCAGAGGTTGGCGTGTGTGGGTCCAGGGGTGGGGCCTGGCTTCAGCATGTAAGAATTCCCTGGGCAAAGAAGCTCGTTCTTTGATGCTGGGGATGGAACCCAGGGCCTCGTGCGCCGTGCTTGGCAAGTGCTCTACTCCCTAGCCAACCGGAAGCTCTCTGTGCCCTCTTCTGATTGAAGAGTTCTGGTGCAGGGTATGGGCCTGATTTTGTTTTTGGAAACTTGTTAGCTGATTATACTGGGCAACAAAGACCTAAAATCACTGCAGGAGGCTCAAGTGATTTTCTGGAAATTGGGGAGAAAGGCAGATTTTTGAGCATAGAAATTAGCAGAACCTTTTAAAAGGTGATTTGGTAGTATCTGTTCCAATTTAATAAATGCACAGTATCCTCTTTTAAGAAATCTGCCCTACAGAATTAGCATGGATTTATAAAAGTATGTTTTTAAGACTCATCGCTACACAATTAATTGTAAAAGAACTGAAAAGAATTCAGATGTTTCCCAACAGAGGTCTGGTTTGATAAACCCTCATACCATACTGTGGAATGCAGCCCTTTAAAAGATTCTACACCTACAAGGAAAGATGACATGATATATCACTTAGAGATGAGAGCAAGAGGCAGATCATCATGCATGACGTGGTCCACGTTGCAGCAAATAGAACTTTATATTATTTACTCATTTGTGCACGAATAACTTTCCTTGTCATAAACAAGGATTTTGTGTAACAAGGGGGTTACACAAACATTAACATCTACACTAACATCTGTTAGTGTGACGCCTAAGCACAGTTACCTCTAAGGAGTAGTTTGGAGCAGAGGAAAATCCCATTTCTTGTTTTGTAACTTCATAATGGTAGAAATTAGAGGATTTTTCTTTTTCATATTTTTTTATCATTTTTTCAATGAAAATTATGCACATATTTCTTTTTGCACATTGAGTCTAGGACCCTGCACAGAGTAGGCCAGCACTCTACCACTGAGGAAACCCCTGGCTCTGAAGCTTGTAACTTTAAAGATTTGATTCTCAGAGCTGGGTGTAGCTCCGTGGTAGAGCACTTACCAGTGTGCACGAGGCCCTGGGTCCCCTCCCCCGCACTGGGAAACGCAGTTTACAAACGTTTGAAGACATCTTTAGCCTGGCCAAGACAGACCGAGCTTCTTTTTTGTGGCCTGTACCAGTTGGTTAGTCCCTGCAGGAAAGCCACAAGTCCTCTGCCCTGCCGGGAAGAGGTGGAGCCCCCACCCCAGCCATCCGCAGCCTAGCCTTGTACACCCCCCCTCTCCTTGCTTCTCCTCCCTCTCCTCCTCTGCTTTTTCTTCTTCTTTCTTCCATTTTCATCTTCTTTCTTTTACTTCTTCTTTTCCCTCCTCCTCCTCCTTATTCCTCCTCCTTTTCTTCCTTCTTTTTCCTCCTCCTCCCCCTCCTCCTCCTCCGTCTCCTCTTCCTCCTCCCCCTCCCCTTCCTCCTCCTCTCTTTTTCCTTCTTTTTCCTTCTCCTCCTCCTCTTCCTCCCCCTCCTCCCCCTCCCCCTCCTCCTCCTCCCCCCCTCATCCCCCTCCTCCTCTCTGGCTTGCTCCTCCCTCTTGCTTGGTTGAAGGGATTTAAAGTTGTCCTCATGAGAAACAGCTCTACCTCCCTGTCCTCCGTCTTCACACCTGTTTTTTCTCGGAAGGGAGGAGGAAGAGCTTGCAGAGTAGCCAGTGACAGACAACTGGAAGGCTGGCCTGAAGTAGTAGTTTGGCTTCTCCTTTCACCAGCAGTCGCTTGCTCTACCTGGGCACAGTGCTTCACGTTTGGGGATCAGTGATGAGAGCCCGTTACTGTCCTTAACAGATGCGGAAGTAGCTTCCCGAGAGGGTGTGCCACCCGCCCGCCCTGGGAAGGAGGAGTGAGAGTCTGGCCCTCTGCTTCTTTGACCCGCCCCCTTCCTTAAGATGCTAGCACACCATCAGGAGGAACAAGAGCTGGAGGGCCTGGATTCCGAGGCTCATGTGTCCCCAAGGGCACATGACATAAATGAATACCGCAGACCTAGTCTAGGTGAACAGAGGGCTGGGGTCAGTGGTTTTCTGAATGACCCAGGAAAGTTTCAAATTAGGATTTTAATGAGTGTATCTCCCTATCTTTACTTATTCATAATCATATCAAAATTAAAAACTAGTAACACTCTGGCCTAAGCAAAACCCTACCTACAGGCTTGATCCCCAGGTGCCATGAATGTACAGTCTCGGCTTGTCAATCAGCACAATCCCATCTGACAGCCAGGAGGTAACTGAGGATTCTTTGATTTTGCTTCACCCCCTTCCCTGTCTGCTGGGCAACTGGGTTTTCTTTGTTTGTTTTGTTCTGCAGAGCTGGACATAGAACCCAGGGCCTGGTGCAGGCCAGGCAAGCACTCTACCACTAACCTACATCTCTAGCCATTTTTTAAATTGTATTTTGAGACAGTGTCTCACTAGGTTGCTGAGGCTGGCCTCAAACTTGTCATCCTCCTTCCTCAGCCTCCTGAGTGCAGATGTGAGCCTTTGTGCCCAGTTAAGCTGCATTTAAAGAAGAATATTTATCTTTTTAATGTTTTGGATTATCATTGTACATGTTTGTTATCACCTATTTTAAAAAGTAAAAAAAGTCAAAAGAAAAATAACCTACTTCCCAATCGATTGTTGAGATTTTGCTGTTTCCTTCTAATAATTTTGAGAATGTATACATTTGTTCATTTTAATAATTACAAAATTATTTGTTCAGCTTGCAAACTGTATTTTCATCTACTTTTATATTATAAGCACCTTGGCATTTTGTTAATTTCCTTTCAAAGACATTATTATTAGTGGCTGCATTATAGTATACAATGTAAATAGAGCATCTTTATCCAAGCAGTTATTTCCTGTATAACCTTGAGCAAGTTAATTAGCCTCTCTGTGCCTCATTTTTCTCTTTTGTGTAATGAGATAGGAACAGAACCTACTTTAAAGGGTTATTGTAAGGACTGAAGAAGTAAATACGTATGAAGTTCTTAGAACAATACTTTGTAGAAACTAAACATGGAGAATGTACCTGATACTTATTATTATGGTTTTGTATAAATGCATCTTTGCCTGGATTTTAAAAATAATTTTTATATTAAATTATTATAGAAGGAATGATTGGTCAAGTTCATCAACATTTTAAGACTCCTAATTTGCATGGTCAAGAAGCTCTCTAGTAAGACTGTTCTAATTTTTATTTCTAGCAGGCTATAGGGTATCTATTTCTCCATATTCTCCAATATAGTTATTTTCATTTTCTTTACTCTTCACTGAAACAGATGATCTTGACCATCTGTAATACCCCTAAGCCTCCGTCTTGCTTAGAACTCAAACTTGGTCCTTCTTCTCAGACAGAGATTGGCATTCAGTATGGAAACTGGTCCTCGTTTGTTTTCTGTTTGTGTGACTAATCCAAACGAGGCTCTGTCATTTAGAGATTTTAACCCATTTACATTTATTGTGAGTTTCTATGTATTTTGCTTTTATTTTCTGACCATGGAGATTCCATAGGCTACTAACCCAACATTTATTTCTAGGATGCTGACTTAGGATCTCTGGGTTTTGTTTCAGAAACCACTCAGATTGAGGATCCCCGGGTGCAATGGCGGCGGGAGCAGGAGCACATGCTGAAGGATTACCTGGTGGTGGCCCAGGAGGCTCTGAGTGCACAGAAGGAGATCTACCAGGTGAAGCAGCAGCGCCTGGAGCTCGCGCAGCAGGAGTATCAGCAGCTGCATGCCGTCTGGGAGCACAAGCTGGGCTCCCAGGTCAGCTGTGAGTACCTCCCACCACCCCTGCTCCACCAGCACCTGCCCAGAATGGTCATGCTGAGTGCTGCCAGTGTTGCTTCCCAGTTCTTCTGAAGTCTGCCCATTTTTCTCCATCTTCACTCCTCATCACTCCTCTCCACTGCTCCTTCTGCTCCTAACCTGTGCTCGCTGTGATTCATTGGCCGTTTGCATTCGATTTCCTCATAACCATCTTAGAATGCCACTTGGATTCTGTATCTCCTTGTGTAAACCCTGAAGTGGCTGGGAGAGGTACTGAAGTGGCTGGGAGTGGAGAGGTTTGCTCAGTGGGTACATAGTTTTGGTTTGCGAAGATGACTAAGTTCTTGAGATAGTCATGGTGGATGGTAGTATCTTCACGACAATGGGAATGTACTTAATGCCATCAGCGGTACATTGAACAATCCTTAAAGTGGGAAGCTTATGTTATGTCTATTTTATTGCAATGGAAAACAACCTCCATCGGCTTCCCATCAGTCTTCCATGGTCCACGGAGCTCTCGGTGATCGGGTCCCAGTGGAACTCAAGCCTTACCCCACCTATTCATTCACTTGGTGCAGATACACGGAATCGCTCCCACCCCGTTCTGTGTCCCCCTTCTGCAGCCTGTTCTGTCCTGTACTTTCCCACATCAGGGCCTTTGCATTGCAGTTTCCCTTCCTAGAAGGCTTTTCTCTTGATGGATTTGCAAGGCAACTCCTTGTCCTTGAAGCCTCACCCTTCAGGTCCTTGCCTCCGAGAGGCTTGCTCTGACAACTCTGTCAAAAACTCCCTTCCCAACGGGCAGCCTCAATGGCACGAGCCTGTAATCCCAGCTGCTCAGGAGGCTGAGGAAGGAAGATTGCAAGTTCAAAGCCAGACTGGGCAACCAAGAAAAACCTTGTCTCAAAATAAAACAAAAAGGGCTGGGGATGCAATTTATTGGTAGAGTGCTTGTATGAATCAAAGGCATGGGTTCAACCCCAGTACTCACAAAAAGAAAGGCCCTTCCCTACCACAGCCTCGCCATGGCTCTGTTGATCTTTCTCATCGCAGGTTGCCAACACATCTGCTCCCACTGTACGGAGACTTCACAAGGGCAGGGCAGGGCTGCACCTTCCCTATTCACCCCGGTATCCACAAGAGGGGAGCAGGCAGGCCGGTGTCCCCTTGTCCTTCTTTCCCAGTGCTGGGAGGTGCGGATCAGTAGCTGTCAAGTTGCACAAAGACCTTTTTGTCTTCTACCACTATTTTTCTTTTTTAGATGAGCACAATACCTTTATTTTATTTTTATGTGGTGCTGAGGATCGAACCTGTTGCCTCACATGTACTAGGCAAGTGCTCTACCACTGAGCCACAACCACGGCCCTTTACCACTGTTCTTTAATAAGCAAATCTTTCTGTGCTTACTGAGTGCTCGTTATATACCAGCACTCTGCTACAGTCTGAATATGCTGTTAAAGTCCATCTTCATGACAGTTCTATACAATTCAAGCATTAATTAGCAGATAAGGAAACTAGGGTTAGGATCGATGCCGTTCCCAGGGTCTTAGTGGTAAGTGACAGCAATAAGTTCCATCACCATTTTGTCATCTCCCCAACACTTTCAGTGTGGCCTTGAGGTCCAGCCTGAATCCCTAGTGTCAGGGTGGCCCTGGCTTTGTTGGGCCCCTGGACACTCCTCCGGTGTGAAGCCCTCGCTCTGGAAAGTTCATTCTCTGGCAGGGTAGGGCAGAGTGTGCCCTGTTACTCTCTGCCCCAGCCCTGCCCCTTTTCCTTGGCAACTCGGAAAACTTCTAGAATGTCAGAGACTACAGAGAAGAACTGTGTTGTATTCACTAGCCATTTCTGGGTCAGGTAGTTTTCTCGAGACTGCCATGAGGGTTTTAACCCTGAATCTGTCTTAGCTCAAGTTGCCGTAACAAAATACCATGAACCAGGGCCATACACTGCAAACATTCGTTTCCTCGTGGCTCTGGAGCCTGGAGTCTGCTACCAAGGGGCTAGTGTGGTCAGGGCTGGTGCCAGCTCTGCGAGCTTGCGGACAGCAGCCTCCTCACTGTGCCTACACGTGGCAGACAGAGACGATGACAGCTCACTCTCTGTTTCTTCTTGTAAGGTCACTATCCTATTATGGCAACCTTACCTCATGACCTCATCAAAACCGAATTATCGTCCTGAGCCTCACCTCCAAATATCTGGGCTTTCACACATGAACTTGGGGGCACAATTCAGTGCCTAGTTATCATTACCACCACCCTGGAAAGGAGATTTCGTTGTCCCTAGTGAAACTTGAGTTTAAAGAGGTAAAGAGATTCATATTCTCTCTCTCTCTTTCTTTCTCTCTGTTCCACTACTGTTGGAAAGGTGGCTAACGTACATAAAACAAACCTTCCTGTTGGGCAGGATGTTTACATGGGCCCAAAGTATTACCCCACAAGTCACTTCCTAACTTCAGAGGGTGAAATGCACTTTTCCATTGGAGATTTGCAGCTGCCATTTAACATAGGTGGTGAGATTAGCACCAACAATGACGAAGTCAGTTGACATCATGTGCCCTCTGATATGATGTAGTGAAAACGTCACCAAGACTCCTTCACAAAAATATTTCATGTGCATCAGGAATGCAGCCAGACAAATGCACGGTGTGCAATAGTCTGAAAGGGCGTTGACCCAGATCTTGAAAAGCCTAAAGCAACCTACCAACCAGATGAAATGTTGGCGCCTAAATCAGACCAGGCACTGGGGGAGAAATGGCCATAAAAGACATTCTCAGACGACCACAGAAGTTTCTTAGGTGTGATAATAGCTTTATGGGCATGTGGAGAATGTGTTTTTGAGAGATGCATGTGCATCCTGTCTGCAACTTATTCCAAGAAAGGTCGGGGCTCTGGGAGAAAAAGGAAAGAGGAAAAAGGGGAAAACGTAAGCCAATTGAGCAGATCAGTGATGTTAATGACACGTTGATGGCTTTTTGTGTGGTAGGGGTTTGCCTCTTGTCCTTGTGTCTGATGGTCATTTGTTTTGGGCTATAAACCAGGCACCCTACTGAGAGAAGAATGGGGTGGGAGGAGGGATCTGTAGGACAAATGGAGAAATATGTTGAAAGTGGGTGAGTCTAGGGCAAGGATGCATCAATAGTCATTCTGTTATTGTGTTAAGTTTTATGTAGATACAAAGTTTCTAAAATTAAAACTGAGGTTGGGGAAGAGTCAGATACTGCAAAAATGAAGCATTCCCATGACAAATGCTTTGGCAGGAGGTGATGGCCATTGGACTTTGCCTCAGAAGGCCTGGGCCCCAGAGTCTGCTCCAGAATTACTGACCATGTCCTCTTAGGAAGCATCTGTCACCTCCTGCAGTCTCAGATTCCTTACATTTAGCTGTTGAAATGTTCATAGTACCTTCCGCTGGCAGGTCTGTTTCAAGGTTTCCCGACTGCAGCACGGTTGACATTCAGGGCTTGGTGAATCCTGCAGAGGCTGCCCTGCATGGTGTAGGATGTTTGGCAGCATCCCTGATCAGTACCCACTGGATGCCAGTAGCACCCCTCACCCCCAACTTGTGACAAACAAAATTGTTTCCAGACATCTCCAGATGTGCCCTGGGAGGAAAAGGTAGCCCCAGTTGAAAAGCTCTGACCTAGTGAAAACACAGAACAATTTCCTTAGAAATTATTAATGGCTCAAAAAATATTAACAGGAAGCACATTACACAATATTTTGAGAGTGTAGACGTTGGAGGCAGATGCCTGGGTTCCAACTGAGGATATGCAAATTACTAGCCCTGCAACCTCCCATTAATGATGCTACTTCTGTGCCTCAGTTTTCTTCATGTATAAAATTGATCTCATAATAGCATCACCTTCATAGAGATGTTATGGGGTTTAAATTAGTTAATAAAATACTTGGAATAGTGTGTGTCACATTCTTAAGCTCTCAGTAAATAATAATATTAAGTACCATTGTTATAATTAATTCATTGGTATTGTCCGTGACAAAGAATACTAACAGATTCCTGGCACCAGTAAGAATACAGGCTGAGTATCCTTAATCCAATAATCCAAAATCCTAATGCTCCAAAATCTGAAACTTTTTGAGTACCAACATGATGCCATAAGTGATTTTAATGCACACACTTATTAAAAATATTGAATTAAATGACTTTCAGGCTGTGTGTATAAAGTGTATGTGAAACATAAATGAATTTTCTCTTTTGACCTGGATCCCATCCTCAAGATGTCCCATTAAGTTAATTCAGTGTTCTAAAATCCAACATCTAGAACACTTGTGTCCCATGCACTTCAGATAAGGGGCTTCAGCCTGTCTATACCTGGCCAATGGTAGGAATTAGTGATGAAGTAGTTCTGCCTGTGTGTGACTTCCAGACACCCACCCCCAAGAGCTGCCCCAGCCTTCAAAGCCACCACCACCTTCAGTGCTGAGGATCTTGCATTTATGTGCCAGGACTGAGGTGAGGTCATTTCAGGCAACTGGAACTGAGACTTACACCAGACAAGTACTGGGGAGTCCTCCAGCCCAAGCATCCCAGTTAAATGAGGTGTAACTGAAGCTCATCATGACTCCTTTCAGGTTTTGCAAGTCAGGTTTGTCTTCCAAGTCAAGTTCTTGGGGTGACGGACTGGTGAGGTCACCTGCCTCTCCTCTGACTCCCATGACCTGCTGGGGCTTGTGAGGATTTTACCACCTGGCTCTAGCGGCATGGGGCCCCGCCCTTGCATGGAGACTTTGTTTGAACTCTGGTGAACTGTCTAGCTCTCTGGGGAAGGAAGGGGGAACTGACATTTAATGTGCATCATACCTTAGAGAGCAACAGGCTAGTCCTCTCCCTCGCCACTCAAACATACAATCCTGCAAGAGTGTTAGTCCCATTCTACATGCAAGGAAACTGAGGCCCAGAAAGGGCAAGTGGCCTCCTCAAGGTCACATTGGTAAAAAGTGGTAGAGCTAGCCTATATACCAGGTGTAAGAGAAACCTTGATTCTCTGTAATTGGTCCAGCCCCACCAGTGTAGCCCTAAAGTTTTGGGCCTACACTCGGTTCCTCCCAGCCTTAAAAAGACAAGGGCTCAGGAAAATGGGGTTCTTTGGGACCTCACCATGCTCCTCCCCACCTCTAGGCTTTTGTTTCTGATGTGAAAAATAAATTTAAGGCTTTGACTTAAAAATGTCAGTTGGACAAACATATGGAAAACATCTCTAGTACTAAGAGAAATGCAAATCAAAACCACCCTAAGATTCCATCTCACCCCAATTAGAATGGCGATTATCAAGAATACAAGCAACAACAGGTGTTGGCGAGGATGTGGGGAGAAAGGTACACTCATACATTGCTGGTGGGGCTGCAAATTAGTGCAGCCACTCTGGAAAGCAGTGTGGAGACTCCTTAGAAAACTTGGAATGGAACCAACATTTGACCCAGCTATCCCACTCCTTGGCCTATACCCAAAGGACTTAAAATCAGCATACTACAGAGATACAGCCACATCAATGTTCATAGCTGCTCAGTTCACAATAGCCAGATTGTGGAACCAACCTAGATGTCCTTCAATTGATGAATGGATAAAGAAACTGTGGTATATATATATACAATGGAATATTACTCAGCCATAAAGAATGATAAAATTATGACATTTGCAGGCAAATGGATGAAATTGGAGACTATCATGCTAAGTGAGATAAGCCAATCTCAAAAAACCAAAGGACGAATGATATCGCTAATAAGTGGATGATGACACATAATGGGGGGTGGGAGGGGTTAGTGTTAGGGTTAGAGTTAGGGTTAGGGAGGGGGGCAAGAATGGAGGAAGGAAGGACTGTATAGAGGGAAAAGAGGGGTGGGAAGGGTGGGGGGAAGGGAAAAAATAACAATGAATCAAACAACATTACCCTATGTAAATTTATGATTACACAAATGGTATGCCTTTACGCCATGTACAGACAGAGAAACAACATGTATCCCATTTGTTTACAATAAAATAAATAAATAAATGTGACACTTTAAAAAAAAAAATGTCAGTTGGATGACCCACCTGAACCACTCACTCCTGAACTAAGAAAATATCAGGTCAGACATTGAAAGGATGTCGTAAGGACAGAGAGAATTGCAGGAGAGCAGCAATAAGATTTGGAAGCTGCAAAGCAGATGGACAGATGCCAACCTGCTGGGGAGACTGAGAGAAGAGAAAATGGTCCCACAGTGAGGAAGACTGGCTGTGACAGCCTACACAGACCGCGGGCAAAGCCTTGCACCTTGGCAGCGGCTGTCCCTGGAGGGGCGCGAGCTGAGGAGGGTCTCTGCGAAGATTGGATGAAAGTTGTTTCTGAGATAGGCCATCAGATACCTGCCCAAAAGGGTATGCAGGGAACTACCTGGCAAAAGACTACAGGTTTATTTTTTGGAGAGGGCAGAACAGAGTCTGGACTGGAGGATACCAGGTGTTATGGTTTGGATGTGAGCTGTCCCCCAGAAGTTCACGTGTGAGACGGTGCAAGAAGGTTCAGAGGAGAAATGATTGGGTTGTAAGAGTCTTAACCCAATCAGTGACTTAATCTGCTGATAGAATTAACTGGGTGGTGACTGAAGTGGTAGGTGTGGCTGGAGGTGGTGGGGTTGAGGTGTGGCTTTGGGCTACATATTTTGTATCTGGCGAGTGGACTTTCTCTCTCTGCTTCCTGATGACGTGAGCTGCTTACCTCTGCCACACTCTCCCACCATGATGTTGTGCCTCCCCTTAAGCCCTGAGGAATGGAGCTGGCCTTCTATGGACTAAGACCTCTGAAACCATGAGCCCTCAAATAAACTTTTCCTCCTCTATAATTATGCTGGTCAGATGGTTTAGTCACAGCAGTGTAACAGCTGACTACAACACCAGGCAAGTTCAAAGTCACAGTGCGCCACCCTGAAAACACATGAACGTGGGCATGCGGGGTTCAGAGACCTCAGCCCTCATATTGCCCTCGATGTTTCTAATGGTGGCAGGCTCTGGTCTTCTAGAAGAAGGGAATTATGACCAGAAAAGAGATGTGAAGAAAAAAGACGGAAAGATTCTGACGTAGAGGATTCCTGAAGGAAAACAACCAACCAGATCACATACCAGGCAACTCATAGTGACCAAGGGTCCCTCCAGACAGCCTCGCAAGCCCTCTTTCCTAAGCCTCTGCAAACACGGGGACTCCAAATGTTCTGTAACAGGGAAAATGGAGACTGGCCACATGGCAAAGGGGTGACCTTAGAGGAAGCAGGGGTGCACATGAGAAGAAAACCTCAGGAGAAGCTCACAGCCTTGAAACAAGAACAGGGTGCTACATTCTACACCAGTGAACCTGCGGAGACCAGTACCAGGCTTTGGAAATTAAAATATGATCCCAAAAGTGAAAACACCATATGAAGACTGGATAATAAAACTGAGGAAACCTTGTAAGAAGTAGAACAAAAATACAGTGAGATTGGAAATGAGAGGAAAATATAGATCCAGGAAGTAAAGAGAAAAACATAACAGACATAACAAGAGGAATCAGAGGAAGAAGCATCCATGAAATAACTGAGAACATTTTCTCAGAACTGAAGGGGAGGATTTTTAGACTGAAGGGCTTCACTGAGTGCCCAGCACAGTGGATGAAAGTCGGCACACACCTGGACACATCATTAGGAAACGTCAAACCCTGGGAATTTGGCAAGGCCCTGAGGGCTCCCAGAGAGAAAAAGCAGGTCCTGAAGTAATGACCAGGCCTCAGAATAGCTCCTGACTTCTCACCCCTGATGCTGGGACCTACAAAGGCAAGGCTCGGGCCTTTACATTTGTGAGGAAAATCAGTTTTGACCTAGAATTCTGTATCCAGTACAACTAAGTGTGGGATAGAATCAAGGTATTTTGAGACAGGCAAGAGTTCAAAAAAATGTATTCCCTTCATGTTTCCTTTCTCAGGAAGCTAGTAGAAGGGGTAGTCTTCCAAAATAAGGAGTCAACCAGAAGAGGGAGACCTGGGATGCAGGGAAGATGGGGGAGCCAGGAAGACGCCCAGAGTAACGGGAGGGGTCTCAGGTGCTGCTGAGCGGCCAGTGGGCACCCGGGCAGGAGCAGAAGCTGGTGGGGTGCGGCTGTTCCACGTCTCGAGCGGGAGTTTAGATAACTGGCAGGATGAGGGGTTGAATTAGTGGTCAGTTTGTAGGAACAAAGCAAACATGAAAATGACAGTTATTAACTCGGGGGCAATTAAAAAGATGTGCCGGAAAGGAAAAGTGGCTGTGTCCCAAGCAGCTGTCTGCTGAGTGACAGTGATGCAAATGCTGAAGATGGTTTCTCCCCCAGATACGCTGCGTCATTGAAGAGGATGGGAAGGTAGGAGAGGGGCATGAGTGCGTTGTAGGGGCTGGGGAAGGGGCAGAGAGAATCCCCACCCCCAGGGGGAGAAGTGAATAAATAATGCCTAAAACTGGAAAGATCAAGAAGGAGCAATTTATGCATCTTATTAGACATAGAGGTAGATACCCAAGGGATTGGCCAAGGGCTGAGGAGGAAGCTCAGCGGTAGGACAACTCATCCAGCATGCACGAGGCCCTAGGTTCAGTTCCCAGCACTGGGGGAAAAGAGAGAAAAGAAAGAAAGTGTCTGAATACATTGAAAATGGTTCCCTTCGTGGGTATGAGTTAGAGGAATAGGGTTTTGTTTTTGTTTTTTTTTATTGTAAACAAATGGGATACATGTTGTTTCTGTTTGTACATGGAGTGACAGCATACCATTTGCGTAACCATACATTTACATAGGGTAATGATGTTTGATTCATTGTTATTTTTTCCTCCCCCCCCACCCTCCCACCCCTCTTTTCCCTCTATACAGTCCTTCCTTCCTCCATTCTTGCCCCCCTCCCACCCCCCATTATGTGTCATCATCCGCTTATCAGCAAGATCATTCGTCCTTTGGTTTTTTGAGATTGGCTTATCTCACTTAGCATGATAGTCTCCAATTTCATCCATTTGCCTACAAATGTCATAATTTTATCATTCGTTATGGCTGAGTAATATTCCATTGTATATATATACCACAGTTTCTTTATCCATTCATCAATTGAAGGACACCTAGGTTGGTTCCACAGTCTGGCTATTGTGAACTGAGCAGCTATAAACATTGATGTGGCTGTATCTCTGAAGTATGCTGATTTTAAGTCCTTTGGGTATAGGCCAAGGAGTGGGATAGCTGGGTCAAATGGTGGTTCCATTCCCAGTTTTCTAAGGAATCTCCACACTGCTTTCCAGAGTGGCTGCACTAATTTGCAGCCCCACCAGCAATATATGAGTGTACCTTTTTCCCCACATCCTTGAGGAATAGGGTTGTTAAATGCTCTTTTTTATAGCAAACCTCGGACTATATTATGTTATTAAACTGTGTTCATATATAAATAATAAAAACTAAATATTAAAAGCTGTTTTAAAAATGGGACAAGGCCGTCTTTAGGGTCTTATTTGAATATGAACTTCTTTTCCTGGAGGGCAGCGAAGGGAGGCTGATCACGTGAGTGGGTTTCTCTTGTAAAATTTCTTCAAGCTGTACACATACAGTTTGTGCACTTTTATGAATGTATTTTTTATTTCCACAAAAAGTGTACTTCAAATATATTCCATTTCAGCTGCTTTGAGTACAAATCGTGCACTTCCCTGTAATACTCTGCAACATAAGAATTGAATCCGCTGGCAAGCCAGTTGGTGGGCATCTGTTCTTTTTGGGCTTCCCTTCCTCCTAGGTTGTCTGAGCCCGGCCAGAGGAGGCTAACTCATTCCACACGTCAGCCTCAGAGCCACTGGTTCCCACGGCCAGCCTCTGCCTGTCTGGATCGGGTCTTGTCATTCTGAATGGATTCTTCCAGGCTGCTGTCACAGTCTCCTTACCATTTCCCCCAGTGTAGATCGCCTCTGTTAGTACTTACTACCCAATGACAGGGGCTGGCAAGACAGCGTTCATAGAACAGGCCCTGCCCCTGACCTTCCTGCACCAATCCCCCCTCTTACTTCCCCTGGACACTTGGCTTGTCTTTTTACCACATCTTACTGTCAATCAGCGGGTAACATGTAGCCTGAACCACCTCAGACTGTTCTTGAAAAGTGCCTATTTGGGGAATATGCTTAGGGAAGTGCCTCTAGCTCTGTATCCACCCAGGTCTTTCTCTGAATCTCCCAAGTCCAGTGAGAAGAATTAGAAGGCCCAAAGTAAAAACTTCCATCATAAACGAAACACCTAGGTACCTAGAGTCCCTATGCCACACTCAAGACAAGGGCTGCAAGACCTTCCCCACCCCTCCTGTTTCTTCTGGCAAACCCCAGTTTCCACCATCATCATGGCCTTCCTCGAGTTCAAGAAAGGAAAGGCTGCCCAGGGGTGCATCTTTTTTGGGGGGTGGGTATGAGGCATCTTTTGTTATTATGAAGAACGGTTTCTCCTTTTCCAAACTTCCCAATGTTACATTTTTACTTTTCACATGCATAATCCAAAGCCCACTAGACTTTTTTTTTTTAAATGTTTTAATTTGTTCTAATTTATTGTACTTGACAGTAGAATGCATTTATATGTTTTGATAGATCACACATAAATGGAGTGTAATCTCATTTTTCTGATATTAATGAAATCCAAAGAGCAGAAACCCCTCATGACTGTCCCTTTTGCTTCCAGATGCTGAAAATTGTCAGCCATCTCCAAATAAGCTTCTCTGTCCTCAGAAAAATCCAGGTCTCAGCAGTTGATCTCACTGCAAGTGAATAGGCATTGTTCAGATGCTGCTAAGTGGAAAGGGGAGATAGTGGCATTGATCATCCAATGTGATTAAGGGCTCACCGGAGAGAAACCTGCATCTCCAGCCTCCCTACCCAGAAAAGCCATCCTGTTCTGAACAGCAGAGCTGTGGGTAGGTTAAGGACACCATGAGCCTCATACCTGGCCATGTTTCCCTCTCCCCGTCACCATTCAGGAAGCTCAGAGCCAGGTTTATGGTGCCTCTGGTTAGGAAGCAAACTCTAACCTCATACTTACTGACAATCTACTTCCTTACCTTATTCTTACCTTTTGTCTCATTTTCTGACTTTAAGTGTCTTGTTACTCTGTTGTGTTCATTATAAGCCATAAAATCCTTTTTAAAGTTAAATAGTATTTTAAAAATGGAATAAAATTACAACATGATAGAACCGTAGATAAACAGCAGAAGGCAAGTTGAGAAAAGCATAATTATAGTAGGGTGGTAGGATATAGATAATTTATTTTCCTTTTCATATGTACATTAATATTAGAAAGGTAGAAGAATCATTCCTAGTAATTTTTCTGATTAAAACAATAGATGTTCATATTAGAAAATGTAGGAAAGATAGAAAAATAGGAAGGTGAAAATTAATATCGTTTATCATCCAACTCTCTAGAAATCAGTGTGCTCTATTTTTTCTGCTCTTTCTAAAGATATATGTGTGTATATTTGTAAACTATATATGTTTTCCAGGTTTAAATTATTTATATTTCTTTGTAAATTAATTTTCATGTAACAATGTTTCAGACATTTCCTCTTATCCAGTTTTTTGCATATTTCCTTTTCTTTTTTTGAGGTACTGGGGATCAAACCCAGAGCCTTGTGCATGCTAGGCAAGTGCTTTACAATCGCTGATCCCCAGCCCTACACCAACATTTTAAATTGCATGAGTTGTATATTTATTTAACAAATAAATACGCAGGTACCATATGGAAGAAATCCCCTTTTGTTGAAGGTTTAGGTTTTTTGCTTTTAGTGCTTCCTTTCTGAGTTTGTTTAGAAGGGCAAAAAGCCCACTTTGCTAAAATGTGTTTCTTTTTCTGAAATTCTTTTCTCTTCGTTTTCCATTACAGTGGTCTCCGGCTCATCATCCAGCTCTAAGTATGACCCTGAGATCCTGAAAGCAGAGATTGCCACTGCAAAATCCCGGGTAGGGCCTCTCCACCGGTGCTGCAGGTCCCTGAAGCCTTGGGCCCCAGACCAGAGTAGATGCTTCACCCAGGCCAGGGCAGCAGTGCCGACCAGCCAGGCCCCAGCTAATAACAGCAGAAGCAGGAGTGGTAGTACAGTCGATGGTCAGCACAGCTGCCCCTTCACAGCAGTCGCCATACGCCAGGCCACCTGCAGGCCGCTCTGTCAGCAGTATCACAGGTCCTTGCAGCAACCCCATGTGCATCTTAAAGATGAACAACAGAGGCTGATGGGAGCTGAGAGACTGGCCCTGGGTCACAAGGGACTCAGGTCTTACACCAGAGTTCTTATTACACTGCACTCTCTTCCTGGCTATTGCATGTTCTGTCTTGTCTTATTGATGACTACCTCAGGGATGAATGTCCTTATTCCCATTTTACTGATTTGGAAACTAAGTCACAGTGGTTAAATGTCTTGCTCTTCAGTCAGTAGTTTGAACACGAGTTTAGTTATAGTCAAAGTACCTTCCACAAGCTCTGATGTCTACCAGAAAACATAAGTGGAAGAGGTGGCCTCGCGGGGTAGGGCAGTAGGAAGTTGGGGGACTGTCAGTCTAGAGAGGTGTGGCCTCTCTTAGCGGGTACTGGGGTTTCAGCTCTAGTCTTTCACACCCATGCTGGCATGCAATCTCAGTGTTGCCAGACCTGCAGGTAATTCCGGAAAGATACTGTGTATCCAGGGTTATTATATGAAATATCTCAATATTTGATTATTAGCAACTTGTTTTGAAAGTTTAATTCCTATGCAGCAGGTCAGCCCTCCTATTGGCTGGGCCTGCCTCTAGGGCATGTCTTGCCTCTGATGTCACTCTGTTGTCTCTCACCTCCATTGTCAAGCATGACCCCAGGAAGTGCCATCCCCGTGCATCAGAGCAAGAAAGGGAGGCTCAGAATGGCACTGGGACTTGAGAGAGATCTCACTGCTAGCAACTGGGGAGACCCTGCTCTCTCCCAGGCCAGGTGGCCAGCTCCTGTCTACTTCTTATCTCTGGAGCAAAGACTGGCTGGGCAGGACCTAAGGAAAACTGCCTGGGATGCTTGACTGAATGGGCAGCTGCAGAGACAAGACCCACGTGGCTGAGGGAGGGTGTTGTAACCCGTGTGGCCCAAGGGATGTGGCCCAAGTCATGGCCCAGGAGCAGCGGGGCGCTGTGGGTTCCCCTCCTAGACCTGCAGCTCCCTGTCAGCCTCTGATCCAGCCCTTGTGTGGTCTTCTGTCATCCAGGTCAACAAGCTGAAGAGAGAGATGGTTCACCTGCAGCACGAGCTACAGTTTAAAGAGCGTGGCTTTCAGACTCTGAAGAAGTAAGTCCAACCAGCCGTGCAGAGCATGGGCGGCCCCTACCCCAGCTGTCTCTCTCCTTTAGATCCCTTTCTCACCTTCAAAATGAGCTCCTTGACTATTCTGTTCAAGTTCTTCTCCAATGGCATTGACTGGAAATGTGGGCCCCAGGTAGGAAAGGAGAATCCACTCAGATCACGGGGTTCTCATCATCCTCTGAACTCCTGAAGCCTCGGAAGCCTGTTCCCTTCAGCTGGGTCTTACAGGTTCAGAGGCCAGTGTTGCTGAGTATTCCTGTGCACACGCCTCAGCTCCTCTGGCTGATCACTAGAGTCTCACATGCACACCATCACACAACCCCTTTACTTCCATGGCCCTCATAAAGGGAGTCATGATGTCACCTAGTGCCCCACCAAAGGAATGGACATCCTCCAGCAATAGACAAATTACTAGAGAAGTTGCACATTGCCATGTGCACGATCCTTCCTAGGAGACTCACAGAGTTTCCAGGGTCACTTGATCAGATTTCGTATTTGCTTTTAGAAGCTGCCATGCAGCAAAGTAAGATGGAGCTGTTTGGTTTTTAAGAGCAGTATGTTAACCGTCATCATGGTGATTATACCAGCTAAGCTTTGTCAAGCAATTACTCTGTGCCAGAGACGCCTCAGTGTTCCCGCATGTATGTACTCCTTCGATCCTTGAAGCAACTCTATGAGGAATTTTCTTTCAGTTAACCCCCTATACATGAGGAAACTGAGTCACATAGCAAGTGCTCAATAAATGCCAGTTTGCTATTGTTAACCCCATCAGCATATCAGGTGGACTCACTACAAAGGTCACCTCACTGAGATCGTCCTCACTGAGGCACTTGGCACAACACCACATCTCTACCCTCTAAGAGACATCTCACTCAGAGTCCCAGGAAGGCCACAGGTATTTGGGCCGCTCTTCCTGTAGTCCCTTGGTTTTGGTCTCTCCCAGACTGTACCTTTTCCTCATCTCCTGAGTCTCAAATCCATACTCAAGATTCTTTTGCCACCACCCCCACCAGCCTTTGGATGTCATCTGCAAGTCCTATTAGCTCAGTAAACTGTGGCCCCCAGGGGAGGGTTTGGTTAGTTCACATCCACATCCTCCCACTCCCCAAGCCCCTACCACCTGGAAGGCCGCCTCAAATCTAGTCCAACACATGCAGTAAAAAGTGTGACTTTAAAATATACCTTGTAAGATACATTGGGTATGTTTTTGTTTTACAAATTATTACGCATTTGAGCTTTCAGTTTACATGTGTGTCATTTATGTATATATTCATCTATATGCATACATCTGCCAATCGTACCTCTCAAACCAGACTCTAAACCCACTAAGTCCAAAGCCTCTGGTTTATGCTTCTTGGTAATCATCAATAGCACCAGGGAAGATTTGGAGCAATAGCATGAGCTTCGGAAATTGCTATTTTTGGCCTAATGAGCGGTCGCCTCTGTCCTCCACTTTCCAGCCGAGCAGCTTCTGGGCACATAGTTTAAGGGCCACTCCTTCCCACATCATCTGACAGAGCGTGCCCGCCCCTCCCGCTTCTCCAGTCCTCAAGAGCTTCTGGCTGGAGCACCTCCCAATATTCTCCCAGCCTCCGGAAAACCTGTTTTACCACTTTGTCGCCTGAAGCAGCATTGAAAATTCTTGTTGTTTGCTAAGTTGACACTGAGAGCCCAGAGGCAAGCTTCCTCCTGCCCCTCCCGCTGCCCTGCGTCTGATATCTGGCCCAGATAAGACTCCATTGCAGCTCAGGCTGCCCACGCTCCTCAGCTCTTCTTTCTTGTGCATCCTGGCAGAGGCTGGGAATGCAGCCTCAGGAAACAGATGGCCTGGGTTCAAGTCCTAGGGAAAAGCGACCTAACCCTTCTGCTCTTTTATGTCTATCAGAAAGATTCAAGGTTATAGAGATTGAATTGGAAAATCCCTACGCAGTGCATTAGAGAACCTGGCACTTAGGAAGATTTTGGTGGGAGGGTGCTAGGTGCCACCTCAGGCTAGTCCTCTTGGACTTGGAAAGAGAATCAGGGAGACTCTGCCCCTGCCCTGAGCTGGACCGTCTGCTGGCCCTTTCACTCTGGCATCTGGCCTTATTCTTTTTACCTATTAAGAGCATTTTTTGTACTGCTCCATTTTATAGGTACTGACAGGGTTGGAAATATGCCCAGGGCCACCCAGCTAGCAAGCATCAGAGCTGGGAGCAGAACCCAGGACTACTGGATTTTTTTTTTTTTTTTTTTTCCATTTTGTGCTGGGGAAATGCTAAGCATCCACTCTGCCTCTGAGCCACACCCCTGGTCCAGGGCTATTGGATTATCATTGTAAGCGCCAGACCTCGGGGAACTCAGAGAAGCCTTTATTCCTTCACGGACTTGGGTGCCATTCAGGTCCACTTTCCGGATGGGAAAATGACCCTCAGTTACAGAGGGGGTTTCGGTTTTATAGGGTACAATGATGTAATCATTGGGAGCTGCATACGTGCAGTTTTGACTGTCAGGGACTAGTTGAACAGGTTAAAACTTTAATTTAGGAGAGTAGTTGTAAAAAAGGTTGAAACTCATTGCTGTCTGGAGAGATAAGAGTCCAGATCCCAGAGATGAGTACTCAAATCTTGCCCATTGGTATTTGCTGTGCTTCTGTTTAGGACTAATTAGCCATGGGGGAAGGTCATGGTTTAGGGTCCATTGTTTTGGGGGGAAGGTCATGGTTTAGGGCCCATTGTTATTGGGAAAGGGTGCACTGGAAGAGGCTTAATGTTTGACCACACTGTCCCTCCGTTCTTCTTGGGGAGCTGTATTATTTTCTACAACCCTTCAATCATCACTCTTTGTTCGTGTGTCTGGTGACGCTGAGGGGGGCTGTTGTGTTTTAAAGCTCGTGTCTCAACGCCCCCCTTGCTGGCATTATCCCCGAGAGCCGCCTTCCCATGCCCAGAAATGGAAGGCCCCCTTCCGTCTCCCTTGGAATCTTTCGGGGTCTAGTGGGGACTACTGCACTGGATTGTGCCCACTTCTCAGCAGTGGGGGAAGGCGGAACTCGTCCCTCAGGAGTGTCTTAAGGAGTTTCCACCCGGCCACTTTGACCAGAGTCATTTTCTTTTTTAGAGGCTGAAGCGCAGCCCAATAGGACACAGCTCTTTCATTTCCTAAGCGAGGTTGTGTTTGCTGCCATGATGGCGATGGTACCAGCTAAGATTTGTTCAGCAGTAACATCTGCCAAGAAGCCATTTGTTTGACTCCTAGTTGGTGACACCATCTTCAAAAAGAATGGTGGAGAAAGTTGACGAGGATTGAAGGAAACCTCTTAGAGGAGATTGAAAAGGAAAAATCTGAACACAAGCTTGGGAGTTGGGCTCCCTTGCTCCCGTGAGCCCCTGCCAATAGGAAGGAGTTGGGATTCGGTGGTTTGCTGTGGGAGGGGGTGGAGCAGGGTCTTCCTACATGTCACAGAAGCCGCCTGTGCCCAGGTAAGAGTTGTCTGGACAGGCTGGGAGTAGTCCACTGCCTCAGAGCCGGTGCCCAGCTCCTCTGTGGCTGCTGGGGTGTGAATCCCAGAGGGCTGAGAGGAAGGACAGCTGCACTTTGGAAATCCTCAAACCCATGCGCACCCCCCACCCCAAACACACACACACAACTTTTCTTTCCCTTTATGGGGAAAAAAAAAGATTCATTCACTGAGTACATAATGGTGACCCTTTGTTCTCCCCCACCCCCTCCCACCCCAGCCCCATCCCAAGAGTGTTCCCTCTCAGAGCTACTTTCAGGAGCCAAATTCCAGAGTCTGGTTGCTAAGGCCCTTGAAGAAATCAGGTAGAGGCTCTTTGCAACTCAGCAGGCAAACCACTTCTGTCCGGTCCTGCTGGGAGTCCGAGTCGTTCTTACCCTGTTGGCAGAGGACAGCTGGGCACAGCCCCTCCGGACCCCAGCGCTTGGACATGCTTCAGCAAATAGCTGTCCTGGCACCCACCTCCCGCCTCCCTGGCCAGTCTGAGCAGGACCACCTCCCATCCCATCCCCCTTGTTCTGGGGACTTTTCCACAGTGCATCTTCAGCAGGACTGTGCTGTGGAAATCTTTCCTACACGAATTTTTTAGACTGAATCCAAGATGGATTTTAGTGGACCTGGCAGGACTGCCCAGGCCCAAGTCCTCGAAAGGAATCGACAGGCTATTTTTAGTGGGGAGACATAAACCAGGCTTTGTATTCTCTTCACGGAGGCTGAAGTAACCGCAGGGGAGGCTGTGCAGAGACCACGTTCCCTGCCTCCCGCTCTCCTCCTCCACCCCCGGGCCCAGACGATGAGGCCATGGGACTGGGGTAAAAACCAACCTGCTCGCTGGGAGCAGTGATTCCCCACTCTCAGGCTATTTTTAGTCCAGGACAATTTGGCCTCTAGCAGGAAAGCAGAGAGGAGTACCTGGGAGGTTTTCTCATCCTGAAATAATGGGTTTGTGGTGTCCCTCAGACTGTGAAACTTCCTCTTCTCCACCCTCCGCTGAAACTGCAGGCCCAGCCTTTGATGAGAGTGTGAAGCAGTTGAAACCACCTCTGCTCTCAGCTCCTTCTCCAGCCCCCAGCCTTCTCCGTCCAGGAGCCCAGGACTCCCCCAACCACCACCACCAACCATCTGTGGTTTGGTCCGACCTTCAGGAAACTGTGTCAGGTCCTTCCGACTGCAGTGTGGTGGTAGAGCACCTGCCTGGCCCGTGCCAAGCCCGGCGATCCATCTCAGTACCGCAAAACACACGCACACACGACAGCTTGGCTTCAGCTTTATTTATTTATTTTTTCTTTCCCTCTCTTCCCTTAAACACCCCTTGCCCCCATCAAAACCAGCTTGCATGCAGGTCCTGGATAAGGCTGTGAGCTCTTGGGCTCCAGGTGTTTTAACCCCTTTTGTTTGTACAGCACTTCCTAGCTCACCACGAGGTTTTCCCTCCTTCATCCCACTTGACACCCTTAACAACTCCACGGGTGTGGTCCAGGCAGATGATGTGATCTAGGCGTTTTCAAAGAAGGACACAGAGGCCCCGTGTTGTGTGGTTGGGAGCCATGTCCAAGGTCATTCCACTAACAGGCAGCAGTGGGACTGGCAGTTTTGATCCTTTCATTCAACACATGCTTATCAAGGATGGTGCTTCTTGAACAGGGGTGATTTTGGTTCTCGCCCCCAGGAGACTTTAGACAACATGTGGAGACATGTACGTGGAAGCGCAGGGAGGCAATGAAGGAGGGCGGGTTTGGTGGTCAAGTTCATCGAGTATGTAGTGATTGAGATGCCAGATTGAACCTATCCTGTGCCAGATGCTGAAACTATTCAAACATGCCCAGCTCTGTTCCAAACCCAGCAGTCAAGACAGGGACGATCCTGCATCAACTGGCCATCAAAGACAGAAGGAGTGCATGTCACTGCTCAGTGCCTTGTACGTGGGGGCTCCAGCTTCCCGGCCTGGAGGATCAGGGAGGGAATTAGAGACTCCCTGTGAGACCCGATGCTTGGGACCCTTGGTTTCCAAAGCAGCATTACTTCTGCAGCCACCTGCTGTGGGACATTTGTGATTTAGCAGGGACCTTCTGTGCCACACCTCGCAGGTGGAACCTGAAGAGGAAGGGTATGCTGGACAGGGAGGAGACTGCTTGGGGAACTGAAGTACTGGCCTGCACATCCCCTGGGGAAACCCTGTCCCTCCTGGGTGTGACCTTTCCCATCACCTGTCTCCTAGAATCGATAAGAAAATGTCTGATGCTCAGGGCAGCTACAAACTGGATGAAGCTCAGGCTGTCTTGAGAGAAACCAAAGCCATCAAGAAGGCCATCACCTGTGGGGAAAAGGAAAAGCAAGATCTCCTTAAGGTTCGTGCCTATCTGGTCACATGGCTAGTCCTCGCGCCTCTGTATGCCGGTGCTCAGTGCACTCTACCCACATTCCCTGCAGACCGTGGCTTCCCGTTACCCCTTGCCAAAGGTCCAGACTCCAGAATGCCCTCTAATCTCTTGAGCACCAACATGATGCCCCTAGTGGGAAACTCCACACCTGACCTCCTGTGGTGGAACACAGTCAAAACACAGGTCATCAAAGCTCTCCTCCAAGGTTACCTCCTGGCTGTGCACCGAGCCATGTGTGCAACAGACCAATTTCCTGTTTAGACTTGAGTCCCTTCCTGAGATAGCTCATTATGTATATGCAGACATTCCAAAATCTTAAAGATCCAAGTCTGAAACACTTTTGGTCCCAGGCATTTCAGACAAGGATGACTTGACCTTCACTAGTCTTCATGGGGTCTGGTTCCATTTTACAGAGGAGAGATTGGAGGCTTCAGTGCACTGGATGACTGACCTGAGGCCTCATAGCAGCGTCAGTGGCAAAGCTGGGATGGAAGCCGTCTGGCACACCCAAAGGCCATGTCCTTGCCAGCTCTGGCCACTGGGCTTATCTTTCCAAGAACCAAATGGAAGGAAATGGTTTCAGCATCCTTAACCTGAAAATCAGGATATAGTATCTCTGTAATCATTTTGTGTATGTGTATTCTCATTCTGTGCTGGGAACTGAACAAATGTGAAGAGCTATTCTTCACCATGCCAAGCAGCTATGCCAAGACTTTGCATGCATTGATGCATTGCATAGGACTTATCTCTTATATCAACTCTGCTTTATCTCGATTCTAAAGATAAGGACTGTATGACTCAGTATAACTGATAGAGCCAGGATTCAAACCCCTGAACACCTGACTCAAGCCTGTTTACTTAACCCCTGGGCGTACCATGTCTGCACATGGGAAACACCCTGAGCTCTGAGATCTCTGTCATGGTTCCCATCTGCAGATTAGGAGTCCAAGACTCAGAGCTGCTGCAAGTTGCTAAGTAAAGAAGCTTTATTCTCCAAGACAGACTATTTCCACAGCTCCTGCCCAGGACAGCAGCCCAGTGAACACATTCAGACACAGTGCTCCTGAACAGCAAAGAGCACTCCTGTTGTGATTAGCAGTTAAGAGCACAGCATGGCAAAGTCAGGTCTAAATCCTGGCTCTGACCATTGCCAGCTTCTTGATATAATGGGGATGATCACAGGTCATTCCTCAAAGAGCTGTTGTCAGGATTCAGTGAGGTGTTAGTACAACTGACAGTTGCTCAGTGTTGGCTGTAGCAGACTTCACACTATCATCAATTTAATCAGTGCGACAGCCCTGTGAAGTAGGACCTAGAGTCATTCCCATCTCATAGCAAAGGAAGTTGGGGTCCAGAGAAGTTAATCATCCAGCTTAGATGGCACAGCTAGGGAGACGCAGAGCAAGGGACCTCACTCTGGGCAGGGCTCACGTGCACTCTGGTGTCTCCATATAAAGGAGCCAGCACAGTGCCTGGCACTGCAAGTACCCACTCACTAGGAACCCTCTGCATGGCATCAGGAGGGGGAGCACAGATTCCTAAATTAGGGAAGATGCAGAGGAAAGCCCACAGTGCTCCGCGGACCTGGAAGGAGCACCACTAACCTACGCGCTGTCCCCCTCTGGTCGCAGAGCCTCACCATGCTCAAGGACGGCTTTTGCACTGACAGAGGGTCTCACTCCGACCTGTGGTCCAGCAGCAGCTCTCTGGAGAGCTCAGGTTTCCCGCTGCCGAAGCAGTACCTGGACGTGAGCTCCCAGACGGACATCTCAGGAAGCGTGAGTCCGCAGCTCCCACAGGGGGCTTCCAGGCAGCCACCTTCTGCTCACTTTTGGGGACTGGCTGCTCACTGCACCCTGCGGAGTGCCTTTCTCATAGCTCCTGGCCCCAGAGCTGTGGAGGGTGGAGCAGGGGAGAGCCAGCACCAGGCCCCTCCACTCTGGCGTTCCCTGGCCGAGTGCTCGTGCCTCTAGACCTGCCTGGAAAACACTTGGAAAGGACAAAGTGTCTCCCTCTGGTTTCTGTCACACTGTGTGCAGCTCCATTCTGCTTCTCTCATCAGCTGGAAGGCAGAGGATATTTCCCTCCTGTTAGTCCTAAAGCTCTGTGTGCAGCTTTCACACAGCTGCGTGGCTCCTGGTGCCAAAGCGCCAGCCTGGCTGTGGGTGGCAAAAGTGCTGTCCAGAGGTGGGTCATGAGCAGCACCGAGCCACGGTGAGCTGTGACTTTTGGATAGTTTTCCTAGAGCAGACGACACAGCCAGTCTGCCTCCCAGCCTCCGTGCCAATGGTTATTCCCATCAGATATCAGAGGCATCCTCCGGCTTGGGAAGAGAAGCTGTAGCTGTGTTGTCTGGGGAACCTTGTCGCTTCTTGTGGCTCTTGACAGACTAGCACAGGGCATAGAGCTGTTCCCTCGTTCCCCACATCTCCCACCTGTCCAGCTACAAGCCACGTGTAAGCCAGGTATCTCTGAAGGCACTCTGTGCCTCCTAAATCCTAGGACGTTCTCTATGCTCACCTAGGGTTGAGTCCTGACTGCAGCCTGAGTTTTCAGTTGACCCCCTCCCCAGGATGGCTTTCTTATGTGTGACCTGTCCCCCGTTTTTCTCACCTACTATCCTCCCCACCTCCATTGGCTCTGAGCCATTTGGGGCTGCAAGGTGATATTCTGAACCATCGGCTTCTTTTCTTCAAGTGATGGATGTCAGTTCAAGGGTGTTCCCACGACCTGAAAGAAAAGAAGTGTTTTTGCTTCACTAGCTTCCCTACCATCCACAAGCCAGCCCAATAATCAGGGGCAGTTCTTAGCTCTGCTCACACAAGCTCTCAAGTCCTTGGTGGCCTTTTGAAACAGCTCAGCAGCAGCCACAACAGCTGTGTGATTCCTGACTCTGCTCTCGCCCTCTAGTTCGGCACCAGCGGCAACAATCAATTGGCAGAGAAGGTCAGACTGCGTCTTCGATATGAAGAGGCTAAGAGAAGGTAAGTCAAGGCCGGCTCTGGGGCTGTGGCGGTTCCTGCAGTCATATGGTGGGAGTCTGCTCCGAGCCCAGCTTTTTACACTCACACCCTGTTTGACCCTCATAAAGATTACAAAGGTAGGTAGTATAGTCCTTCTATGTTAATCCTCTGGAATTTAGAGAGGAAATGTCTTGCCCAGGACACTGCCCTGCAGAGTGTGGAACCATGCTTTGAACCCAAATCGGCTTAACCTCCTTGCCGACTTATCTTTCTCCTTCCTGAGTTGGTTTCTGTAATCAGAGTTTTCTGATGATTCTGGAAGCAGTTTGGTTTGGAGGATCAACAGGTTTGTTTGGTCATTTTGGCAATAGGCTAAGAAGGCTGTAGACACCACGCTTTTCAATATCTCCTGCCTGACTGTACACGCGCCAACTGTGCTCCTCAAATGCGTAAACTCCAGGAATTAAGATGCTCCGTGACTTCATAGTTCCACTTCCAGAAATAAAATTAAAGTAATAATCAAACCTGGCATTTTTAGAGCACCTGTTAATAGGCATAAACAGATAGCTTGTTGTACTATTTGTTTGTTTATTATTTATTATGGTTCTGGAGATTGAACCCAGGGACCTTCTACCACTGAGCCATGTCCCCAAGCCATTTCCATTTTTTGCTTTTGAGACAGAGCTTCATTAAGTTGCAGAGACTGGCCTTGAACTTGGTTCTCCTGCCTCAGTTTCCCAAGTCACTGGGATGATAGGCATGTGCCACTGCACTCAGCAGTACTGAAACGTTTGTGCATCTATCATCTTATTTAATTTTAAAAGCAACCTCATGCCGTAGATTTTATTTTATTATTTCTGTATTAGAAAGGAGAGAGTGTACCAAGATGTTTCATGGCTTTTCCAGGCTGTAGAGTCGGAATTGGAACTCTAGACATTCTGATTTCAAGTTCATGATCTTCCTCTACACTGAACCAGCCTTACTAGGAAAGAACCCACTGAGTATCCTGGAGCACATTTACATACATACATCCCTAGACTAAGTTGCCTAATCCATGAACTCTCTCAGCCAGGCTAAGTAGAGTGTGGCAATGCCCAGTCCTGCTGCTCTGCCCACCCTCTGTTAGCACCAAATTCTCAGCAGCAATGACAGAAATCTGATAGAAACCAGAGGAAGAAGCAAAAAGGGAATTTATTGGTTTATCTAACTCCAAAATCCTGGGGAAATAGAGGTTCAGACTTTGATCCAGGCGCTCAATTAATGTTGCATAGATTCCATCTCTTTTTTCTCCACCCTGCTCCTTCATATCAAGTAAGTTTTTCTCTCGAGGTGGCAAGATGACCCCCCAGCAATCCTAAGCCTATGTACAAGCAGGTTAACAACCCAGTAGAAAGGGGACCTGTCTTTCCCAGAAGTTTTAACGAGTCTCAGAGGCTGGGATGTAGCTCAGTGGCAGTGCTTGGCTCGCGTGTGCAGGGCCCCGGGTTCCATCCCCAGAATCACAAAATAGCAAGTTCTGGGTCTGAGACTCATTGGTGGTTTTGGATGAACCAATCATCGATGCAGGGCTGGTAGGGATGGTGGTGGCGGGAGGATTACAATTCTCTGAAGGTCCGTGCATGGGTCACATGCTCATGCTGGAAGGAGACTGAGGTCAGCTTTGGGGGAACCAAGCGACTTAAAAGTATGGGAGGTGAGGTTTTCCATGGATGCACCATGGGGTGGTGTCAGCAAAAGAAGGAAGAGAGGGATAACGGGCAGGTGGAGGGACACAGATGCCTCACTGTTTCAGCTTCCCCTAGGGGTTCAGCAGAACTTGTGTATGGACAGTCCCTTGTCCGCTCTGAAGGGGACCACTCTGGACCTGGGATCTATTCCAGCTTGCAGTAATACCTGTCCTATGTGACCAGTCCTGGAGACACTAAAGCCCTGAAGTGTTGTTCCCTCTGGGTCGAGCCATGAAACTTACCACAGAGCTTCCTGGTTCATCTGACTTGACCCAGCTTCTTGCCTCCTCCTCTACCCAAAGCTAGATTTTGTGTAAAGGACAGAAGAGGAGTAGAAAAGCAGGGGCTGCTGGATTTGGAGGGAAGGGACATAGCTATAGTGCCTGGAATGTCTGATCGTCGCATGTCAGGTTTTGCCATGTGTGTTTGGAAGTTGAGAGACTGACAGTTTTCGTCAGATTTTCCAGAGGATGTTACCCTAACTTAAGCAGCGATGGCATAGGGATAGCACCCTGGACAGTACACCCAGGAAAGCATCCATCACTCCTAGTGGCCTAGCTGCCAGACCTTTCGATTCCATTCTCAGAGCTGCTCAGAGCGCTGGAGATAGCAGCTATGAAGTGGCCCCAAAACGAACCTTAATGGGTTGCTGTATACATCAATGTGAAACTGCATGGCTCACCATAAAAATTCCTGCTGGGACACTTGACTGGGGAAGAAGCAAACCTAGATGTGTTTTTCTGTACAGAGTTTTTGCTGCTCATCACAAGGGGTCTTGTCTCCAGCAATGTTTTGATAAAATGAGAGTCCAACCACACTGACCACAGATAAGACTGAGCTGCAGGCCCATATAGATCTTGGCTCTCAACAAGTATTGGCTATGTTTGCGATTTGCAATCTCAGGTTAGCCATCGGGCACATGTCCAGTGAGCTTAACAATTGCTTCCGTGTGTGCTCTGACAGGATGGGGTGAGGCCAAGACATGAGGCCTAGTTGTGAGGCCCAGAAACCCTTCCAATGGATCAGGTCTAAAGAATCATGGCATAATTACTTCTAGATAGTTCTAGCACTACTCTTCATTTCCCTGGGAATCTCAGTTTAGTCGGCAATATCTGAAGAGCTCATATAGTTCCCTTTTCCTAACCCACCTCTTTGGTACTGTCATTATCCCTACCTTAGAAATGAGGATCCTGAGTCTTAGAGATAAGATGCAAGTCTACGGATTTCTTCCCTTAGCATTTATTAAGTGCCTGCAGTATACCAGGCACCAAAAATGACACTAAAATGATTTTTTTGTTGGTGGTGGTGCTGAGAATTGAACCCAGGGCTTTGCACATTCAAAGCACGTGCTCTGCCACTGAGCTGCACCCCTAGGCTCCCCTTCCATCACAAAGGCCAGAGCCAGGATTCCAACTCAAGCCATCAGAACCCAAATCCAAGGCTTTTCAATAGCACCACCTCCTCTCTCTCGACTGAGAATGCACGGTTAGTCATTATGAGCCCAGTGATCCACAGCTGCCCTTGACAGAGCGCATACCATGTCAGACACTCTGCGTACGTTACTGCTCTTCCTCCCAATCTGAAGGATGAGTGATTGTTTCTCTTATCTTCAGGTCTTGGGGAGTTTACCTAGCGTTACGTAATTAATAAGTGGTCCAACCCGGTAATAACAACAGTAGCAAAAGAAACATTTACTGAGGGCTTACTATGTGCCAAATACCGTGCTTTGAGGGTTTAAGGGTTGTTGTAAAATCTTCAATCACAACCCAGTGAGGAAGGCGCTTTTATTACTCCCTTCAGAGAGGTGAGCAATTGACCCAAGGTCACACAGCTCACGGAAAGAGGTTATTGCCTGGTATTGGAACCAAGTCTCTCATGTAGCAGGCTTACGGCATTGCCTAGCTCATGTCTCTACTCCAGGGACAACAACTTCATTGTTGGAACGTGATAGGCACCCAAATGTGTTTGTTAGATAAAAATATGTTTTCTAGAAACTGATCAAAAGGAAGACAGTCACTGTCGAGGATTTCTCTGAGGGCCTCCTGGCTCCTGGTCCCTTATATCCAAAGAAACACAGTCTCCTTCCCTGTCCCCACAATGCCATTGTTCATACCAGTGGGTCTCATCTTCTCCACCCCCAGGATCGCCAACCTGAAGATCCAGCTGGCCAAGCTCGACAGTGAGGCCTGGCCAGGGGTGCTAGACTCAGAGAGGGACCGGCTGATCCTCATCAATGAGAAGGAGGAGCTTCTGAAGGAGATGCGCTTCATCAGCCCCCGGAAGTGGAGCCAGGGGGAGGTGGAACAGTTGGAGATGGCTCGGAAGCGTCTGGAGAAGGACCTGCAGGCAGCCCGGGACACACAGAGCAAGGCACTGACAGAGAGGTGGGTCTGGGCCAGGATGTAGGAACCAGGTGTGTCCCGTGGGCTCTGGTAAGGGGAATGTGCCAGCCCGTGTGAGGGGCACGCCCTGGGGCACCCGAGCTCTGCCGTGAGCTGCGCCAGTTCAGATGTCCTGCAGCCTCCACGGTAGCTTATCGGGGGAGGGGTATGCCGTCCCGTGCACCTGTCACCTGGAGCTCTGCACGGGAGTCACAGTGCCAAAAATTTTCTCCTTGGGTACAGGAATCGGATCTTCTGATCAAAGTGAGCCCCTTCACTCTGTGTCATGGAGGGCACTTGTTTTCCATCTTTGTGACAATGATTCACATTCTGTATCATGACCTAAAATACACACAGTATGACACAGTAGAGCACATGCTTTCTCTGTCCTCCAGTGTCTTCTCTCCTGTTGGACAATCAGCCCTCAGTACCCAGGGAGTCTAGATCCACGGATTGAAACTGAAGATTGAAAGAGTGGAGAAAAAATATTTATTTAAATAATATAACAAAAAATACAAATTCACAGTGCAACTATTTGAGATGGCATTTGCATTGCATTAGGTATTATAATAATCTGTAGATGATTTAAAGTAGACAGGAAAGCCGGGCTCAATGGTGCATCCTTTAATCCCAGTAGCTTGGGAGACTGGGGTTGGAGATTGGAAGTTCAAAGCCAGCCTTGGCATCGGTGAGGCCCTAAGCAACTCAGTGAGACCCTGTCTCCAAATAAAATATAAAATAGAACTGGGGATGTGACTCAGTAATTGAGTGCCCCTGAGTTCAATCCACAGTACCCAGTCCCCCAAAAATAGTATACCAGAGATTGCAAATACTATACCATACGCATAAGAAAGGTAAGCATCCGTGGACTTTAGTATCCGTGTGTGTGTGTGCGCGTCTCCCAGAATACCACGGGATGAATGTATTTATGTATTTCTTTTGAATGTATTTATGTATTTCTTTTCCTGCTTCATGCTGTTTATGACCCACTAAATTGATTTCACCTCATCCTAAGTGTTTGCAGTTTGAAGCCCATTGGTGTGTACGGGGTTGTAAACTGTTAAGTTTATAGGGACCCAAGCAGGTTATAGAAGTGCCTGGGGCCTACCTGGTGCAGACCACGTCAGACCGTAGTGCAGAGCCTGCTGTCTATAGCATGTGCCGTCTCTGCTCCAGCAGGTGAGTGTGGGCCCTCGGCCGCCTGAGTGCCTGTGTTTTATATATGTGTGTGTGTATGCACACGTACACTTTTTGTGGTGCCTGGGGTGGAACCCAGGGCTTTACACATGCTAGGCAAGTGCTCCACTACTGAGCTACACCCGATTTCAAAAAAAAACAAAATTATTTGAATTTTTAATATTTAAATATTGGCAACTAATCCAAAGTTCTGAAAAATAGTGGGAATCAGCCTCATCTGTGGGCTTGATGTAACCTGAAAACCACTGTGTTCTCTCTTTAAACCCCATACCAGACTTTGTCTTTATGTATTTCCACTAGTGTCCCCACTGGTCCCACACTGCAGAGTGTGACTCTGTTCACAGGAGGCCCTGCACCCCTGGCTTCCCGCTCATCCACTCACCTGCCGCTCAACCAGGGGCTTATTCACTTTGTTAAAAATACATTTAGTTACACATGATCTATGTGCAGGGCAGTTTGGAGGATTCAGAAATTAAGGTGTGGCCCTTGCCTGTTGACCTTCAAATCTATTCTAGTTCTTTTCACTTTTTGGTAGCAGACTTTACTGAGTAAGCTTCCTGCCCTTACAAGCTCAGAGTCAAAGCTTGTGATTTTTCTTTTCCTTTTTTAAAAAAATTTAAAATTTATTTTTTTAATTTTATTTGTTCTAATTAGTTGTACATGATAGTAGAATACATTTAATATTCATACATATTTATGGGGTACAGTATGGTAATTCAGTATATGGATATATTGTATAATGATCCAGTCAGGAAAATTGGCATTTCCATCTCCCCAAACATTTATCTTTTCTGCACTGGGAAACTTCAAACTCTTATTATTTTGAAATATGTAGCAAACTGTTGCAGACAGTAGGTGCCCTAGTGTGGTGTGTGATGCTGGAACTTATTCTTCCTATGTAACCTGGGGACCCATTGCCTGACCTCCCTCTGTCCACCACTGACGCTCTTCCCGTGCCTGTCATTTCTCTCCTGGCTTGCACAAGGTCACCTTTTGGGCCTCTACCGATGAGTGAGAACCTGCAATGCTTGCTTCCTGTGTCTGGCTTATTTCGCTTACCGTGTCCTCTGGATCTGTCCATCTTGCCACAAATGACAGGATTTCGTTCTTTTCTATGGCTGAATAATTTCATTGTGTGTGTGTGTGTGTGTGTGTGTCTGTGTGTGTGTCATTTTCTTTATCCGCTCATCGGGTAGACAGTTGGTTGATTACTCTTGCTCTTGTGAGTAGTGCTGCATTAAACATGGGAGTGCAAGTGTGATATCCTTTGGCTGGGTCGCATCCTGGCGGCACCTCCGTACTGTCTTCCCTAATGCTCCTTCCGATGGGCATTCTTGTCAATGGCAGTTCGTTTCTCTGCAACCTCATCAGCGTTGGATACTTTTTGTCTTTTTCATTATAACCATTCTATCTGGGGTAAGATAATATCTCATTGTAGTTTTGATTTGCATTTGCCTGATTAGAGATGTCGAGTGGTTTTTGGACTTGTTGGCCATTTGTGTATGGTTGGAGAAATTTCTGTTTAGGTCATTTGACCCTTTTTTTTATCACATTGTTTTATTATTTGTTGTTTGGGTTTTTGTTGGTTTTGTTTTGTTTCTATTGCTTTTCATATTCTCTATCCATGTTTACTTTTCTGTATGTAAGCTTATCCTTTTAGCAAAGAATGAGTCCATATAATATAACCATATATGTGTGTGTGTTCTGTATTTATACACACACACACACACACACACAATTTCTGCCTTTCCTTACTTTCCCAGCTTCCATTTCATACATTTTTTCCTCTGTATTTTGAAATATTACATCTTAAATATGGATAGGTCTATCAATGATTTTAAAGTAATGTTACTGGCTTATCTACATAAAACAAAGTAGTAATGTAAGAAGTTTATTTTTTAAAAACTTTTATTTATTTTTATTAACTTTTTTTGACAGTGATAAATATTTTTTTAATTCTTTTTATACTTGTTTATAGGCCAATAAAAAGTTTATGATAAAGCTCAATTAGGTAAGCCATTAATATTTACTTGGGCTAGAAACCAACTCCTTTTTCTTAAATTACGTTCCACAATTGAGACTTGTTTAATGTCCTGGTAAATCATAAATTAAAAAAAAAAAAAAAAAAGAGGCCTATCATCTGCCATTTGCCTGCCTCTCGCCTGTCCATCACCTGCCTTACACCTATCCATCACCCAACGCATGAGGTTCACCTCCCAATCGTCCGACAACAGTCAGCAAACTGATCGCCACCCACCAGTGGAGCGCCAGCTGCCTGCTATTGCCTGAAAGTTCACTGTCACAGTACCTGCAGGTTTGATTACACGTGGCTGCCGCCATTTTGAGACAACAGCCAGGCCCTGTAGGACCCCTGGCCAGACTGACTGAGCCCCGTCTCCAGGATCCCTCAGCCCAACCCATCACTCCCTGCCTCTGGGGCCCTCACATGGACTGACTACTCCCTGCCGTCAGGACCCCCAGACCAACTGACTGCGCCCTATCACCAGGACCCCAGACCGACTGATTGCACCCGGCCTCCAGGATTCCACAACCACACCAAACACACCTGACCTCCAGGACCCCTGCCTGACCAACCGCACCCCTCCTGCAGGACCTCCAAATGACCACGTCCACACCCTGAGCTGCAGCTCCCCATTTGCCAACACATTTGGAAGCCAGAGCGGCCATCTTGGATAATCCTGGAAGCCAGAACTCCGATCTTTAGGTGGGGCAAAACCCATCCTAAGACGCCTGCTGGAGACTTGAAGCTCAATATCAGCTACCTCTCATGCATCAGGCTACTGAACGCTGGGAGGTTTCATTACTATATGACTGTTATACTGTAGATTTTCTTTTTTCTCCTTATTGAAAAATTTTAAGTTTTTATTTCTTTACTTTTCTTGCTCTCTTTTCCTTTTGTTTACCTGTTCCCTCAGAGTCTCTTTCTCCCTCTTTTGCATGCTAACATCCAATTTCTTTTGAATACCTTATCACCCTTTCTATTATCTAGAACTTCTGTATATTCTTTTCTTATCCCATTAACAGTCACATTCTACATCCCTTTGCATCCTCTTTGTCCTCCATTAGAAACTGCAGACCTTATTGCAAATCTGTTTGTTTTACTAAAGATAATATTTGAACTCATTCTGTCTATTATGACAATTTTGTTATTGTCCTCATAGGGGCTATTTGGTATAAGATTGCATACTGTCTGAATTGGGCACTGCTAATATTGATCTCCCCTTAAAGAAAAGGTTTTGGAAACCTATAGGACCACTATAAGCCTATAGGGGGAAATCTGCAATAACCCAGATCTGCACTGCTAGAGGGGAAGATACGTGAGCAACATGAAAAGCCAAGGGAAGAAAATGATCCAAACAAATCTAGATTGTATATTAATAGAATCCAATGACAGTATGTTAGAAGAAATGTCAGAAAAGGACTTCAGATTATACATGATTAAGATGATTTGCGAAGCAAAGGATGAGATAAGAGAGCAAATGCAGGCAATGAATGATAATACCAATAAGCTGACAGAGCAACTGCAGGAAGCAAAAGATCATTTCAACAAAGAGATAGAGATTCTCAAAAAAAAAACCAAATGGAAATCCTTGAAATGAAGGAAACAATAAACCAAATAAAAACTCAATGGAAAGCATCACCAAAAGACTAGACCACTTGGAAGACAGAACCTCAGATAATGAAGACAAAATATTTAATCTTGAAAATAAAGTTGCCCAAACAGAGAAGATGGTAAGAAATCATAAAAAGAATCTCCAAGAACTATGGGACATCATGAAAAGACCAAATTTAAGAATTATTGGGATTGAGGAAGGCACAGAGATACAAACCAAAGGAATGAACAACCTATTCAATGAAATAATATCAGAAAATTTCCCAAACCTGAAGAATGAAATGGAAAATCAAATACAAGAGGTTTACAGAACACCAGATGCACAAAATCACAACAGATCCACACCAAGGCACATTACAATGAAAATGCCTAACTTTCAAAATAAAGATAGGATTTCGAAGGCCGGGAGAGAAAATCATCAGATTACATATAGGGAGAGACCAATACGGATAGCAGCCGACTTCTCAACCCAGACTCTAAAAGCTAGAGGGGCCTGGAACAACATATTTCAAGCTCTGAAAGAACATGGTTGCCAACCAAGAATCCTATACCCCACAAAACTAACCTTCAGATTTGAAGATGAAATAAAATCCTTCCATGAAAAACAAAATTTAAAAGAATTTACAAATAGAAAGCCTGCGCTACAGAATGTTCTCAACAAAATATTCCATGAGGAGGAAATGAAAAACAACAATGTAGGTCAGCAAAGGGAGGAACTACCTTAGAGAAAAACCACTCAAAGGAGAAACCAAGCCAACTTAGAAACCAAAAATAAGCCAACTGACTGGGAATACAAATCATATCTCAATAATAACCCTGAACGTTAATGGACTAAACTCATCAATCAAAAGACATAGACTGGCAGAATGGATTAAAAAGAAAGACCCAACAATATGCTGCCTGCAAGAGACTCATCTCACAGAAAAAGACATCCACAGCCTATAGGTGAAAGGATGGGAAAAAACCTACCATGCAAATGGACTCAGTAAAAAAGCGGGGGTTTCCATCCTTATATCAGATAAAGTGGACTTCAAGCCAAAGTTAGTCAGAAGGAATAAAGAAGGACATTTTATACTGCTTAAGGGAACCATAAATCAGGAGGACATAACAATAGTAAATATTTATGCCCCAAACAATGGTGCATCCCTGTATATCAAACAAATCCTTCTCAATTTCAGGAATCACATAGACCACAACACAATAATTCTGGGTGACTTTAATGCACCACTGTCACCATTAGATAGATCTTCCAAACAAAAACCAACCAAAGAAACCATAGAACTCAATAACACAATCAATAACCTATACTTAATAGACATACATAGAATATTCCATCCATCAACAAGCGGATTCACTTTCTTCTCCGCAGCACATGGAACCTTCTCGAAAATAGACCATAGGTTATGCCACAAAGCAGCCCTTAGGAAATGCAAAAAAATTGAGATACTGCCTTGTGTTCTATCAGATCATAATGGACTGAGAGTAGAAATCAATGACAAAATAAAAAACAGAAATTACTCCAACACCTGGAGACTAAATAATATGCTACTGAATGAAACATGATAACAAAAAACATCAGGGAGGAGATAAAAAAAAATTCTTAGAGGTCAATGAGAACGACGATACAGCGTATCAAAATCTCTGGGACACTATGAAAGTGGTACTAAGAGAAAAGTTTATTGCATGGAGCACATTCCAGAATAACAGCAAAAATAGTAGAAAACAGGAAATAATTAAAATCAGAGCTGAAATCAATGAAATCAAAACAAAAGAAACAATTCAAAAGATTGACAAAACAAAAAGTTGGTTCTTTGAGAAAGTAAACAAAATAGACAAACCCTTAGCCACACTAACAAAGAGAAAGAAGGAGAGAGAAAACTCAAATTACTAAAATTCGTGATGAAAAAGGAAATATCACTACAGACACCACTGAGATACAGAACATAATGAGAAGCTACTCTGAAAATCTATATTCCAACAAAATAGAAACTACCAAAGACATTGACAAATTTCTAGAGACATATGCTCCTCCCAAACTGAACCAGGAGGACATACACGATTTAAACAGATCAATATCAAGCAATGAAATAGAAGAAGCCATTAAAAACCTACCATCCAAGAAAAGCCCAGGACCAGACAGATTCTCAGCCAAGGTCCACAAGACCTTCAAAGAAGAACTCATTCCAATACTTCTCAAAGTATTCCAGGAAATAGAAAAGGAGGGTACCCTACCAAACTCATTCTATGAAGCTAATATCACCCTCATACCCAAACCAGGAAAAGACACATCAAGGAAAGAAAATTTTAGACCAATATCCTTGATGAATATAGATACAAAGATCCTTACCAAAAATTGGCAAACCATATCCAAAAACATATTAAGAAAATCGTGCACCACGATCAAGTGGGGTTCATCCCTGGAATGCAAGGATGGTTTAATATCTGTAAATCAATAAACGTAATCCATCAGTCAATAGACTTAAGGATAAGAATCATATGGTTATTTCAATTGACACACAAAAAGCGTTCAACAAAATACAACACCCTTCATGCTCAAAACACTAGAAAAAATAGGGATAGTAGGAACATACCTCAACATTGTAAAGGCTATTTATGCTAAGCCCATGGCCAACATCATTCTTAATGAAGAACAACCGAAACCATTCCCTTTAAAAATGGGAACAAGACAGGGATATCCTCTTTCACCACTTCTTTTCAACATTGTCCTCGAAACTCTAGCCAGAGCAATTAGGCAGACTAAAGAAATTAAAGGGATACAAATAGGAAAAGAGGAACTTAAGCTGTCACTATTTGCTGATGACATGATTCTATATTTAGAGGATCCAAAAAACTCCTCCAGAAAACTTCTAGACCTCATCAATGAATTCAGCAAAATAGAAGGCTATAAAATCAACATGCATAAATCTAAAGCATTTTTATACGCAAGCGACGAAACAGCTGAAAGGGAAATGAGGAAAACAACTCCATTTGCAATAACCTCAAAAAAAAATAAAATACTTGGGAACCAATCTAACCAAAGAGGTAAAAGATCTCTACAATGAAAACTTCAAAACATTGAAGAAAGAAATTGAGGAAGACCTTAGAAGATGGAAAGATCTCCCATGTTCTTGGATAGGCAGAATTAATATTGTCAAAATGGCCATACTACCAAAAGTGCTATACAGATTCAATGCAATTCCAACTAAAATCCCAATGATGTACCTTACAGAAATAGAGCACGCAATCATGAAATTCATCTGGAAGAATAAGAAACCCAGAATAGCTAAAGCAATCCTTAGCAGGAAGAATGAAACAGGGGTTATTGCAATACCAGAACTTCAACTATACTACAAAGCAATAGTAACAATAATGGCATGGTATTGGCACCAAAATAGACAGGAAGATCAATGGTACAGAATAGAGGACACGGACACAAATCCAAATAAATAGGATTTTCTCATACTAAACAAAGATGCCAAAAATATGCAATGGAGAAAAGATAGCCTCTTCAACAAATGGTGCTGGGAAAACTGGAAATCCATATGCAAGAGAATGAAACTAAACCCCTATCTCTCACCCTGCACAAAAATCAACTCACAATGGATCAAGGACCTTGAAATCAGACCAGAGACCCTGCATCTCATAGAAGAAAAAGTAGGTCCAAATCTTCAACTTTGGCTTAGGATCAGACTTCCTTAATAGGACTCCCATAGCACAAGAAATAAAAGCAAGAATCAATAACTGAGATAGATTCAAAGTAAATAGCTTTCTCTCAGCAAAGGAAATTATCAGCAATGCAAAGAGAGAGCCTACAGAGTGGGAGAATATCTTTGCCACTCATACTTCAGATAGAGCACTAATTTCCAGAATATATAAAGAACTCAAAAAACTCTACACGCAGAATACAAATAACCCAATCAACAAATGGACTAAGGATTTGAACAGACACTTCACAGAAGAAGATCTACAAGCAATCAACAAACATATGAAAAAATGTTCACCATCTTTACTAATAAGAGAAATGCAAATCAAAACTACACTAAGAGTCCATCTCACCCCAATTAGAATGGCGATTATCAAGAATACAAGCAACAATAGGTGTTGGCGAGGATGTGGGAAAAAGGTATACTCATCCATTGCTGGTGGGGCTGCAAATTAGTGCAGCCACTCTGGAAAGCAGTGTGGAGACTCCCTAGAAAACTTGGAATGGAACCACCATTTGACCCAGCTATCCCACTCCTTGGCCTCTACCCAAAGGACTTAAAATCAGCATACTTCAGAGATACAGCCACATCAATGTTCATAGCTGCTCAATTCACAATAGCCAGACTGTGGAACCAACCTAGATGTCCTTCAATTGATGAATGGATAAAGAAACTGTGGTATATATATATATATATTTATATATATATATATATATATATATATATACACAATGGAATATTACTCAGCTATAAGGAATAATAAAATTATGGCATTTTCAGGCAAATGGATGAAATTGGAGAATATCATGCTAAGTGAGATAAGCCAATCTCAAAAATCCAAAGGACCTATGATCTCACTGATAAGCGGATGATGACACATAATGGGGGGGTGGGAGGTGGGCAAGAATGGAGGAAGGAGGGACTGTATAGAGGGAAAAGAGGGGTGGGAGGGGTGGGGGGGGAGGAAAAAATAACAGAATGAATCAAACATCATTACCCTGTGTAAATGTATGATTACACAAATGGTATGCTGTTACTCCATGTACAAACAGAAACAACATGTATCCCATTTGTTTAAATAAAAATAAATTAAAATATAAAAAAAAGAGCAGCTATATTTTGTGGACCTTCAGAATGCTCACAAGCACAGCAGCAGGTGTTAGTTACAATTCTCCAACTCACGTTTCACTTTAGATTGGGAGTTATATGCCCAGCTCTCTTCCAGCACCTCCCCCTGCGTGCCCTGCAGGCATGGAAAACGTAGCAGATCCCAAACAAATGCCCCAGCTCTTCCCACCTAACCTGCTGTCCTCCCTCGCCTGCTTCTCCTCACGTGTTCTGTACCTAAGCACAACTGCACTTGACACATCGATCGTCACACAGAAGGAATGAGGTAAGAATGGGACCCACGCTGCTCCCAGTGCCCAGCTGATGTGAAGTGTGATTCTGCCTCCATGCTGCTTGTGGACTCTCCATATCCCCAGCACCAGTGCCAGGGAAAGACCCACTGGCAGGTTTGGGCTGCCCATTGTAAGCACATGAACAAACTAGTTTTCTAGGGCCACTTAACCACTGAAGCACAGCCTCAGCCCTTTTTATTTTCTATTTTAAGACAGGGTTTCTCCAAGTTGGTTAGGGCCTCACTAAGTTGCTAAGGCTGGCTTTGAACTCATGATCCTCCCACCTCAGCCTCCCGAGCTGCTGGAATTACAGGCGTGCTCCACCACATCCAGCTTCTTGGCAGACTTTTTCTTGCAGTATGTTAGTCAACGTTTAAAATAAATCCTCAGATTAATTTGGAGCAATATAATTGACTTCAAGAAGAGCCTTTCTTTAAAAACTCAGAATTGCAATTATCATTTAGACAAGTGAAATATAATAATAGGTATTTTATAAGATGAGACTAGTCAGAATACTAAACTAGTATGGTTTATCTCACAATTATTATAAAATATACCATATGACAAGGTTTTTATTTAATATACACTGTATAACCTAAGACAAATACGAAGCAATGCTTTAAACCTTAAATTGAAGGTTTGAGGCTGTCATCATCACGTTTTGGGTTTTGTTTGTTTGTTTGTGATTTAGTTGTAGATGCACATGATATCTTTATTTATTTTTTTTATGTGGTGCTAAGAATTGAACCCAGTGTCTCACAGTGCTAGACAAGCATTCTGCCACTGAGCCACAACCCCAGCCCCCGTTTTTGGGCTTTGAATGTCATGTGACTCATCTGTGGTCTCTGATACTGCCTCAGATGTGGATGTAGCACTAACCCCTTCAAGTTCCAAATGATAATCGAATGTCAGGGGTGCGACCAAGGTCTGTCCCCCTTCATTCTGAAGCCCGTTCTTTACCGCCCTTCCATCTGAGAGTTCTTCGCTTGCTTATCCAGGACCTGACTTCTGCAAAGTTTCTCTGTCAACCTTTGTCATAGATTCCTCCTTATGAATGTTGAGTTTCACCTTTTCCGACACCTGCACCTCCGCAGACGAGTGGTATCTACTTTCCGTTCTGGCTCTGGCACTCTTCTCCATTTTGGTCTGATAGTATCACGTCCTGTGTTCGTAGCAACAGTTTTGCAAGCTCTTCCCGTCTTGAGGAGTCTTGAGAGCTGGGTTCTCTCTCCTCCGAGGGGTTTCCACTCACAGACTTTGGAAACTAAAAGCCAAAGCGACTCGCCTATGTTCTGGGTACCAGTCCCTTGTGGGTTGGGTGGTTTGCAGAGTGTCTTCACCATGTCGTTTTCTTTGCCGTGCAGAAGCTTCTTGTTTTGATCGCATCCCATTTGTACAATTCTACTTCTTCTGCCTGTGCTCACAGGGTCTTATCCACAATGTCATTGCCTGTACCTGTGTCTTAAGATCGTTCCTCTGTGTTTTCTTCTAAACCAGTGATTCCCTACACTGTGTGTGTGTGTGTGTGTGTGTGTGTGTGTTTGGGGAGATGAGCACGTGAATCCCTTTTCCCAGTGATTGTCAGAGGAAGAAGCCCAGCTTGTGCCCCCACAGAAGCAGCGTGGGAGCCCTAGGTGTCTACCTTGGCTCTGTCTGTGTCATCAGGTGAGGGGCCCTCCAAGGATGCAGCGTGCAGCAGCATCCTGGCAATTGAGTAATCTCCAGTAGCTCAAGCAGTGCCCGCTGGATAGAGTTGCTCAGCCCCTGCATGCCCCCGTGGCTCCGAAGGATCCCTGAGCGGTCACTGGTGGCGATCTCTTCCACCAAGAACATTATCAGAACTACCCAAAGAGATGTCCAAAGTGTGTCCACTCCTGATAAGAATGGCTGATTAGCCCTCAACTGTCACTGGGTAACTGAAAAACAGGAGAAAGACAGAGCTCAAATAATCGGTGTGATGCAGCCCTTGGAAGCAGCTACCAGAATTTTCCTTTAGCATCAAGACTCTGTCCAGATTTTCCTGGAACCATGCACTTCGGTGACGGAGCTGTGTCTCTGTGCCTTTAGTGGTATTTGAAAATATAAATAAATAGGTGACCTGTGCAGACCTTTAGTGGTGTAGCCTGGCCTCTAGGCCAGCACCCTGTGTCCCTTATTTGTTCCCAGACCCTATGGCTGTGCACCATTCTCACCATAGCAGCTAGAGAGAATACTCACAGCCGTCTTGCTTCTTGTGGAGTAAAGAGATGCCTTCCCACCTGGGTGTAGTGGTGCACCTGTAATCCCAGTGGTTTAGGAGGCTGAGGCAGGAGGATTGCAAGTTCGAGGTCAGCTTCAGCAACTTAGTGAGACCCTGTCTCAAAATAAAAAATAAAAAGGGCTGGGGATGTGGCTCAGTGGCTAAGTGACCCTGGGTTCAATCCTCAGAACCAAAAACAGAGGGAAAGATACATTCCCACCTGTTGACCTTGAGCAAGTTATTGACCAGTATGGGCTTCAGGTGCCTCATGAAAAAGTGGGATAATTCCCAATATAGTGTGAAGGCAAGTGGCTGGACCAGATTGTTAACTGAGGCTCTTCCCTGATACTGAAATTTCCATTTCCTGAAATTAGAACTAGAGTTTCTCTTTAAAACCCCTAAGATAGACTGTATGTAAAAAGAGCCATGGTGGCCAGCCCCTGTGCTCTATGTCAAAGCTCCCTGCCACCCTGAGAGTAATCCCCCTTTTACAGACAAGGAATCAGAGGTTCGCCCGACATCACCGAGCAGCAGAACTGGGTTTAGAAGCGGGTTGCTGGTTGCGGAGCCCATGCCAGCTTTAGGCTGCGGCTCCCTCAGAGGCCCAGATTGTGCCTTCACCCCCATCTGCCCACAGTCCCATGGCTGCTCTGGAGTAGGGGGTTCACACGCCAGTCCAGGGAGGCCTCAGTCTCCACTCCTCTCCATCTGCTCAGCAGGCAACACGGCAGTCCTGGAGGGCAGGATCCTCCCGGGAAATGCGATGGTAGGGAAGCCAGCGAGCACAAGGGCAGGGCGTCAGATGTGCCCGAGAGCAGTCTGAGAAGGGTCCCACAGGAATGCTGATGTATCTGGGGCTGTTTGCTTCCAGCTCCTTGTTCATCTGGTGTGTCCTCAGCCTCTCCTGTCCTGTTTCTCTTCTGCGTGTGTGTGCGTGTGTGTGTGTGTGTGTGAGTGATCTACCTTTTAGTGTGTTTCTCTCTCCCCTGTCACACCCTCCCCCAGTGGATTTAATAGGAACCTCAGCTTCATACAATGGCCTTTCCCATTCAAGGAGCCTCTGAGCACAGGAGTGAACATACCCAGGTGCCTTTTGTCTCCCAAAATCCACCCAAACCCCAGGCTTTCTCACTCTCTGGTGCCCGCCCCTCCTCCCCTCCTTCCTCGCATTCCCCCTCCCCGCCAATCAGAACTGGCGGAGGGTCATGCAAGTTGCTCTTTAGAGTGGGGGCTCCCTGGCCCTGCCCCAGGGACCACTTCTCCAGACCTGAGATGTGGCCTGGGTTCTTGCGATTTTAACCAACACCCCAGGGACTGAGCTGCAGCACGTGGGGTTCCAGCCCCACCTTCTGGTCTTCTGCCTGCTTCCACACTGGGTGCGTTCTTGTCTTCCAGCACGTGCCGGGCCTCACACACATGCCATCTGGCCTGTTAAACCCATGGCTGCTGGAGGGAGGCCTGGGCACTGCCAGTGGCTGCCCCCACCTGCTCAGGAAGTCAAACAGGCCAACTCCTAGTTCCCTCAGCACCCTGTCCAGGCTCCCGGGGGAACCTGCATGTGCTCCTGGAACGTGCCTCTGTGGCTTGTGAGCCCCACTTCTGAACCCCAGACCTCACACCCTTTCTGGACTTTGATCATATGGTGAGACAAGAGATTCCCTAGCCTTCTCCACACCATTGAGCATTCCGAATTTCAGCTGGTGTGGCCTCCATCTGCCCATCTGCTACCCACCTCTGCCAGCCCCCAGCAGGACTCTGGAAGAACAGTACCAGGGGTTGAGTTGGCCAGGGACCATGCCAAGCTTGCTCCACCCACTGCTCTGGTTGGCTTTTTTGTCATTTCAAAGGTCTGCTTGCCCATTTACAAGTCCCACCCACCTCTCTCTACTTTTCTGTTGGGTCTGGAGGAATCTCTGGCCTCTGCTGCAGAGCACGTGTTGGAGGCCTGAGCACATGGTGGAGAGATGGTGTGGCTTGCTTTTCTGTGGAAATGACGCCCTTCTCCCAGGCGCCAGGCTGGGTGAACTGTGTTGTTGGTGTGCTTCCCAGACCAGGGAACAGCAGGCCAGTAGTTCCCTCTCCAGCAGGATGGCAGGAGAGGATGAGGGACCAAGAGTGGAACACCTCCACCCACGGCAGTTTTAGCATCCAGATCTTTCGGCATAGCAAATGAAGTTTTTCCACCTTATCTGGAGCGGGGAAGTACCTTTCCCCAACCAGCTCCTGTCTGTCTATCATTATTGACTGAGGTTTTTCTGCTAGGGTCTCCACCTGCTGTGAGAAATGGCCCCCAAATCCCTGGGGATTAACATAATAGAAACATATTTTTTGCTCATGTAATAATATCTCATTGGTGGGCATCCCCAGTAACAGCAGCCATTCATGTGGTCATTCAGAACAGACTACCTCCCCTCTGAGGCCACAGGAGTCAGTGACAAGGAGACATACTCACCTTCCTCAACCACTTCAGCCTGACACAGGTGACTTCACCTCACATCCCACAGGGTGGAACTCCATCGTGTGCCCCACCCACCCAGCTGCAAGGGAGGCTGGGAAATGGCCCAGCTATGAGCCTGGGCACTGATGGGGACACAGACAAGGGTGAGCACCAGTAGTCAGAGCCACCATGTCACTTGCTTAAAGCCTAATTTGGGTGTCTCCTCTTACATCCTGTTCTACTGTTTTGTACTTTTCCATTATGGACCTTGTCACACATGGCATTAATTAGGTGTTTAAGTATTTCTTTCTATCTGTTCTCCATCTTCCCAGTGGCAAGATCAGCATCTAGTGTGATGTAGGCACTTGGTAATGTTAGTTGGAGAAGGGGGGAGGAGGGAGGGAAAGAGGAAGGAAGGAAGGAAAGGAGAAAATAATAATTGAGGGAAGGAAGAAAAGAAAGTGAGGGTGGAATTGTAACTCTGCCACTAATTCTGTAGTTCTATGTAAATTATTTAATTCCATGAGTCTCCATGTCCTCATATGTTAGGTGGTAAAAATCATTCTTACTATGCAAGTATCATTGTGTGACTAAGTTAAGACAGCGTCTCAAGGTTCCTAGCACAGTGCCTGACGGAGTAGGTAAGTAATATAGCAATTGCGGCCAGATTATAATATAGGTAGAGGTTACTTCCCCCAAACACCATGGGAAACTGCTTCCAGAAAGTTCTTGAAGATGCATCTTTGGACTGAGCATACATTCCTAAGAGCACATGCTGGTGCTTCATTTCTGGGAGCTGGGGGTACATGAGGAGCCAATCCCTTTGGCGCATTCCCATCATGCTTTCTCTCCCTTCAGGTTAAAGTTAAACAGCAAGAGGAACCAGCTGGTCAGAGAACTGGAGGAGGCCACCAGGCAGGTAGCAGCCCTGCACTCGCAGCTGAAGAGGTGAGTGGTGGCACTGGGTGACTGGCTCCCTGGTCAGGTGCAGATGGCGCCGCTGAGCTCTGCCCTTGACTCATCTTCTCTGGCTCAAGTGTAGATGTTCAGAAGCTCAGAAAGGGAGGTCGGTGTGGCAGACTTGGGCTTGGTCCCGTGTGGCCAGGACGGGGTCTTTCACCTCTCTGAGCTGCTCCCATTGAGAAGGCCTCAGTCAACGCTCTCATGTCTGAAGAGGCCTCTGACGCCTCCCTCCCTGGAGCAAGGGGCTTCCAGCTGGGCTCTGGCCAGCAAGAGTGCATCCTGGAACTGATACCAGCATTTTGTTTTCATTAGATGTCGTTTCTTGCCTTCTTTGTATAGCAAGTGCTACTGCTTTTCAAATAGCACTTAGGAATGTCAAGTTCCCTTTTAAAATAAATACTTCAAAGTATAAAAAAGTGAGCGGGTTTTAAGAAAAGTATTGAGAAATATTTCCAACTGGATTCACATACAGTACCGTATCATGGCCAGGCGTGGCATCGCATGCCTGTAATCTCAGTGCCTGGGAAGATGGAGGCAGGAGGATCTTGAGTTCGAGGCCAGTCTCAGCAATTTAGCGAGACCCTGTCTCAGTATAAGTAGAAAGGGCTGCGGTAAAATGTGCCTGGGTTCTCTCCCCAGTGCGGAAAAAACCAAAAACAAACAAATAAACAACAACAACAAAAAACTCCGGCATCTTGAAAATGTGATGTAGTCGGTGGAGGAATGAGAACAGGGTAGAAGGAAGAGGTGGATTCAGAGCACAGCTCTGCCCCTCTGGTTATGTGGCCTTCTTGGGTGTCTGTTTTCTCAGTGGTGAAGTGGGTGTGCAAGGTGGCTGCCAGGTGGGCCGGTGAGATCACACGCTCCAAGAGCCCTGCTGCCCTCCAAAGTTTACGGATGGTCCCCAGCGGCCTGCCTCATTAATATTCTGAGTAGTCATTGTCCCTTTCCTCCTCATCCCCAGCCTCTCAAGCAGCATGCAGTCCCTGTCCTCGGGCAGCAGCCCTGGGTCCCTCACGTCCAGCCGGGGCTCGCTGGCCGCCTGCAGCCTGGACTCCTCCACCTCGGCCAGCTTCACCGACCTCTACTATGACCCCTTCGAGCAGCTAGACTCCGAGCTGCAGAGCAAGGTGGAGCTTCTGCTCCTGGAAGGCGCCACGGGCTTCCGGCCCTCAGGTTGCATCACCACTATCCACGAGGACGAGGTGGCCAAGACCCAGAAGGCGGAGGGAGGTGGCCGCCTGCAGGCCCTGCGCTCCCTGTCTGGCACCCCGAAGTCAATGACCTCGCTGTCCCCACGCTCCTCGCTCTCCTCCCCGTCCCCGCCCTGCTCCCCTCTCATTGCCGACCCCCTACTGACTGGAGATGCCTTTCTGAGCCCCCTGGAGTTTGAAGACCCAGAGCTAAGTGCCACTCTCTGTGAGCTGAGCCTCGGGAGCAGCACCCGGGAAAGATACCGGCTGGAAGAACCAGGAGCGGACGGCAAGCCTCTGGGCCAAGGTGGGGAGCTCCATGTGCACAGGGCGGAACCAGGAGTAGGAGGGATGCTTCCCGCTCAGGGTCCCCTGTGGTAATCGTGGCCAGCACTTCCTGACAGCTTTCTAAGTACCAGGGCTTCGTGTGGTAAATGATTTAGACACTCAGTAGATATTTATCAGCTCCATCACACTAGGTCCTGCACTGAGGGTTTTTCTTAGTGAACTTACTCATTCAACAGATATTTAGTACCTACTAAAACTGAAGGCCAGATCCTGCACTAATGGATGTACCCAGATCCATTCTTCCATGCATTCAGCAGATAGGCCATGTCCAACGCTGGGCGAGTCCCTAGGGTCAGTGTGTAAGACACACAAGGTCCCTGTTCTCAGAAAGCTGAGGTTCCGTGGAGACACAGGCAAGAACATGCACCCAGATGAAAGTACTAAGAAGTCAATCAAGCAGGGCATGTGATAGTGCCCTCAGGCTGGGGTGGTACTGCCAGCTCATACTGGGTTGCAAAGGAAGGTGACCTGTGAGTAGAGGCTTAGATGACGAAAAGGAGCCAGCCCTGGAAAAAAACAAGAACACAATCACTGCAGCTGGAGCAGCAAGGTCCAAAGAGGGCCTGGGAAGCCATGCCTGAGCCATAGGGGACCTTTGGGCTAGAGAATGACGCTAAGGTTCGTTAGGAGGAAAAGTTTATCTTTAGCAGCAACTGCATAACAAAGCACCGTAGTTGGCATTTATTGGAGATGTACTATGCACTGTTGAAATAGATTGCTTCTCTTTTGCCCATTTCACAGATGAGGAAACTGATGTTAAGAGAGGCAATATCGCTTGTCCCCAGTTACCCAGGGAACAAATAAGAAAGCAGGGCCTGGAACCCAGGTTTTACCTATCCCAGAACCCAAGTGCTTTCTAGCCGTGCCCCTTCCCACTTACGATGGGAGGCAGCTCAGTGTTTATTTGCGTGACACTCCTGGTGCTTGCCAGCCCCACAGTTTCATCCAGCTCAGGACATGATAGTCATTACCAAGCAGGTGCCCAGTAAGCTCACCTGGAGTTCCTCAGTTTTCCTGACACCCCCTTCCACACACACCCAGAGCACAATAATAGCCAGGATGCATTGACACAGGGGTACAGGGGTCAGGGACTATTGTGCATACTCACCCATGTTACCTCATGATTCTGAAGTAGGGTGATATTATCCTCGTCTTACAGATGGCAGAGGCAAGGCGCAGAGAGGTTAAAAGACTTGTCTAAGATTAGTTGCACAGCAGTCAAGTGGCAGTGGCAGAATGCGGATTGGCACCTGCCCAGGACCCCTCTGTAGCATATGCCCAGCTCAGTCTGCAAAGCGCTCATCTTCTGGTCCTCAGGAGGTCAACCAGGAGAAGCTGGACCCATGTCAGCCTTATGGCTCCAGGAAGGGGCAGGGCTGACAAAATTATCTATTCCCTTTCAAGAGCCAGTAGGAGCCAGCAGGGAAATAAGGTCTCCTTGTTAACCATGGACTCTGAGTGGCAGTGTTTCTTTAGAAAAGGAGCTGAGAGATCCCTGGGGTTCCCTCATCAAGAAGGGAGTCTTGCTGGGTGCTCTCAAACAAAAATAAAAACAAGCCTCCTACTACAGCAGGTGGCAAATTATTCCCTGGGGGTGGGGGGACAGGTGGTGCCTCTCACCAGACTGAAGAGCGGCTCTGATGGGTTGATGGGGCGTTTGAGCCACATGGGGACACTCGGACCCCTGCCAGGCCCTGGGGAATGGCTGCCCTCCCCTCCCAGACCATATTCTTGGGGCTCCTGGGCCAGAGACTGCACACGGTGTGGACACATTTCCTTCGTGCCATCTCTGGAAGCCTCCCCCGCAGAGAGCGATGCCAGGCAGAGCTCAGACGCTAAGCAGGTTATGCGATTAGTGCCGCTGCTCAGTCAGCAGACAAATTAATCTCCTTAAGTGGGTTAGTGGAGGGCGGAGATGCGTGGGGCGGAGGCGGGAGGTCTCAGGGCCCAGCAGGCGGGGGGCGCAGGCTGGGAGAGCCGCTTCCCGTCGCCAGTGCCGGCATTCTCCCGTGTTCTCCGGCTCACCGGTCCTTTCTCCAGCATGCCATGCTGTCAGCCCCTCTCTCCCGACTGTCCCTGGTGCCTGGTGCTTCAGAGTGTCGTCTATAAAGTTGCAAAGCCTGGATCTAGGCTTGCCCACCCCACAGAGGCCAGAAACTGTCTTATTCACCTTGGGCCTGTCTTATTCACCATGGACCTGCTTACCAGAGGTGCCCGGTATTTGGGCCAGGAACGAATGCTCGTCATGGCAGCACACCCAGATGTGAGCCCCGGGTCAGACTCGAGGACTGTGCTGAGGGGAAGCAAGAGGAGGAGAGCGTGGAGCATCGTGGCTAGGCCCACTGGGAGAGCGGGGACTTCATCCCTCCCTCACCCTGCTGAGGATCCGGGGCTGAAATTCTGTTCCAAGTGTATCAGGGTGGATCTAGAGGACATGGCCATAGTGAGGACATCGCCATAGTGATAGAAGCAATAATGGCCATAGGAGGGTGGTAATGAACTTGGTGGAGCCCTTGGCCCGCATCAGTCTCTGCACTAAGGTCTTCCCCTGTGCTGCCTCCCGCAGCCCCCTAGAGTAGATGTCACCATCCCCATTTCACAGACAAGGAATCTGGGGTTAAAGGGGATAGCTGTGGCCTCAGGCCCTAAAGCTGTCGGTGGTAGAGCTGTTTGAACCCAGGCAGTTTGAATCCAGAGTCTGGGATGTTAAATGCAAAATCATTTGCCATCCTTTCCTTGCCCCAAAGCAAAGCAGGGCCTTGCTTTAGGGCTCAGAGGTGGTTGGAGTTTGGTGGGACAGAGGGTGGGTCAAAACTGTGAGGTCAACCCCTGTTCTGGCTTCTGATCCTGCCCTGCTGTCTTTCCTTCCCCCCTTTCCTCCTCCAGCTGTGAATGCAACCCAAGGGTGCGGCCTGAAAGTGGCCTGTGTCTCGGCCGCAGTGTCGGACGAGTCAGTGGCCGGGGACAGTGGTGTGTACGAAGCTTCTGTGCAGAGGTGGGTCCGTGAATGCTGGTTCTGTGTCCATGGAGACCCAAAGCCTCCATGGTGTCCATGGCGGGGCCCGCGGGAGCACCTGGCCTTCCACCCCCAGGTGCACAGGAGGTCATGTGTGCAGCTCCCACGCCCCTGGCAGCCCTGCTTGGGGCTGTGCCCAAGGTGCAGACAGCAGGAACACGCAAGCATGGCTTTTCGGGGGGCTGGAGCTGCTTGGAATATTTGTAAGAGCCAGTCCAGGGGCAGCTATCGCGAAGCGCCTGCTAGGGACCAAGTGCTGGAAAAGGGAAGCCCTTTAAAAAGAGGTGCCCAGAGCAAATGGGGTGGAGGTGGGGTCTGGAGGGATGCTGGGCACACCCCCATTTTCCTCCCGGAGGATCCAGTGACAGCCTCCCAGAGAGAACTCTGTTTCCAGAAATTCACTGTCCCAGCGCCCCTGCAGGGCAGCTGACTCCCTCTTCCCCTTGCCTTTCAGACTGGGTGCTTCAGAAGCCACGGCTGCATTTGACAGTGATGAATCAGAAGCAGCAGGTGCCACTAGAGTTCAGATTGCCCTGAAGTAAGTGGGAGACAGGGAAGACGAGGGCAGAGGGAGGGGTCGGCGTGGGACTCCTTCTCCAGTCACAACCTTTTACCAGCATTTACCTTTACGGCTGTCTGGCGGGGAGGGCAGAATCAGCAGGACCTGTTCCCCATGAGAGGCTCTGAAGTAAAAGCGTACTTGCTGCCTCCCCACCTCCCCGCTCCCCATCTGCAGATGAGAAACACAGGTTTCTAAAGACCTGTGGCTCACCCCAGCACCTGGACTGGACAGTGGCAGAGCCAGAACCAGGCCAGAGACCTCCTGCCCACCCACAGTGTCTCTTCATTGTCGCTGTGGCATTTGTCCACACCCATTGGGATCCCAACAATTTGGACCCGAATCGTTGAACACGGTGGGGGCCTATAGCCCATATATATATTGTTGTTTCCTCTTAATGGAAATGACTTACATATTTTTTAAATAGGAATTAATTGCTAGCATTTCAGTATCAGAAAACTTCACCTAAACTCTTGAGAAGTTCAGATGACTGACAGCTCTGGACCTGCTTCCTTACCTGGCACCGTAGCTCTCGGTGTGTGTTGCCAGGTTCCCCACAATTCCCAGCCAGCCAACAGCCATGTCTTGTGATTATTAAGAGAGAAAGGGAGAGAGATGTGGTCCTAATAGGTGTTGCTCTTGCCCTTTCCATTTCAGGTACGATGAGAAGAATAAACAATTTGCAATATTAATCATCCAGCTGAGTAACCTTTCTGCTCTGTCCTTGCTGCAAGACCAGAAAGTGTGAGTATGTGGCTGGGCAGTGTTGTGTTCTCCCCTCACCTTCTCTGGTCATTCCTGAGGACGCTCCTCTCTGTCCTGCAGGTATCAATGCACGTGACCATAATGCTGAATGTCAGTCCTGTTCAAGCCCTTACAGACACCATGGCAAGCTGCCAGCTGCAAGGGAAGCATTGTAGGCAGCTTCCATGCCTTTCCCAGTGCATCCTGGGTACCTACCACATGCCAGCTCTAGGAATGGAGTGGCGAGCCAGTCCTTCATGGACCCTGCCCTCCGGACTTCAGCATCATGAAGAAGGGGCACAGCCCAGTTTATCTTCTCTGAGCTCAAGTGTTCCACCCAGAAAGGAGCTTCCAGCTCCTAAGAGTCCATGCCAGTGTGTTGGCGAGGATGCGACTGGGTGTTAGCTGGAGGCCGACGGGATGGCCAAAGCCTGTGCTGCCGCCCTTTGTTCTTCCCCCTGCAGCCCTGGTTTAGTTTGTTTCACTCACCTGACAACTGTTTTCTCCTGTAACTAGACTGTAAGGCCCAGGGGACCGCAGTCGGAGCAACTTCCAGCCCCATCAGGGGTAGGACGTGTGGAAAGAAGGATGGAGGGTGGGAAAGCTGACAGAGCAGAAGGAAGGCAAAATGAGACCCTTGGGTCACGTCCAGGCTTTGCCTGTACAAACAGTGGCAGGATGAATAACCTTCTCCCCACCTCGCTGGTACCTGTGCAGGGGGGTCTGTGGGACAGTGTCTACAGGGTGGGGGTCTGGGTCGAGGATCACACGTCTGTGGTTTGGCTAATCCTCAAGTTCTCCTCTGAAGGGCTCGTGGCACTTTACCCTCTGTGTATGAGGGGACTTGACTGTCCCCCTGCGCAGTGTTCATAGGCAGCCCTTGCTAATCCTTCCGCACACATCCTTCACAAGTGGCTGACCCCAGGTTCCAGATGCTCAGAGATCCTAAGGATTGGAGGATTCCGGGCAGGAGGAAAAATGTACTGTCCTCAGGGCCCTTCTCTGCATCCTCACAAATCCCTGCGTAACGCCTCCAGCTTGCCGCGCGCCCTCTCCACTGAGGTTTCTTTACAGATTTTAGCAGCTGTGAACCCAGCACACCAGCCCCAGTCCCTAGCTGACCCGAGCTCCCTGGTGGTTCTGTGTCCCTCTAGGAACATCCGTGTGGCTATCCTCCCTTGCTCCGAAAGCACCACCTGCCTGTTCAGGACCCGGCCCCTGGACGCCTCGGACTCCCTCTTGTTCAATGAGGTGTTCTGGGTGTCCGCATCCTACCAAGCCCTTCACCAGAAGACCTTACGAGTCGATGTCTGCACCACCGACAGGACCCACGTGGAAGAGTGCCTGGTAAGGGCTGCGTCTACCTGTCTGTCCATAGGTCCATCTGGCCTTCAGTCCTTCTGGGGACTGTCCACCCTGAGCTTTGAGAAGGCTGGAAGGAGACGCAGGCTGTGGTGATTCCAGGCAGAGGTGCTTCTGTGGGGAAGCTGGGGAGCTCCTCTGGACCTGAGAGGACCTGAATAACACTAGTCCTGGGCCTCAACTTTCCTTCCCAGCCTCACAGACAGGAAACACATAGTCAAACAGATCAGTTCAAATCCCATCTTACCACTTGCTGCATAGCTGGGTGACATAAGGCAAGTTACTTAAAGCATCTCTGATTTTCATTTTTCTTGCTAATACAATGCAAATAATTCCTCCTTCACGCCCTTTGTAAGGGTTACATGAGGACTCACTATGCATAAAACACACCTAAGTGCCTGCTACATGGTCTGTTCTCGTTAAATGAGGCCATTGCTGGTCCCCTTTCTGAAGCACTCAGATCTTAACCAAGAGTCCAATAAGTGCCCACCCGCCCCATGCTGGGTGCTGGAGATCAGTGAGGGAACTCCTTAGATGAGGAGCCAGCTCTGACTGCTAACACACAAACCAACTGGCAGGGACATGTTGGGAACATGTGGTTCAAGTGACAGAAGCAAGTGAGGGGCCGGGCAGAGGAACCATACAGACTATTTGCTTCTCTCTTCACTGCCTCCTGGCCAGGCCGGTCATCTGGCATGAATCCCGGGCCTTGGCCTGGAGCAGGAAGCATCTTAGCTGTCCAGCCCTCTCTGGATCTGCCTCTGCTGGGACACCCTTTCTGTGGTGGCACTGTGGAGCCCCATGCTGAGAATGTCAGTCCTCAGCCTGCTCATCAGGCCTGCACTTCCCACCGTCACCTAAGAATCTCCATGTCTTGGTCTGTTTCTTTATCTGTAAAATCTGGCTTGTGCTGTTTACCTAGCAGGCTCTTCTCCAGGATTCAATGAAGCACTAAAGCAATACTTCTCCAATTTTGATGCACATGTGCATGAATTACCTGGTGCTCTGCTTAAAATACACATTCAGATACGGTAACTGAAGTGGGGCCTGAGATGCTCCTGGGGTTGACAACGCTCCTAGGCCCTGGGTCACGCTTTGTGTAGCAAGCTTGTATGGTGTGTGTGCACCCACTAACTTCCCACATCTTTCCTGCTCAGCTGGGGTTCATAACAGGGCCACTGCCATTTATGGTGATACTCATGCTAACAATAATGCAATTGCAGACGTGCATAGAAGGATGTGTGTGTGGTAGGCATTCAGCTAAGTCCTGGACGTGCATTCTCTCTATTGATCCTCACTCCAATCTAATAAGATAGGCACTGTGGGGAAATTGAGGCGCAATGAAGCGAAAGACCTGCCCTGAGGTCACACAACTGGAAAGCTGCAGGAGCCGTATTTGAATGTCCTCCTTTGAAGCCCACACACCTCAGTCCCGCTGTGTTGTCTCTGCCAGCACAGGGCTCCCCAGAGGCTACAGGTGGGGATGGTGGCTTGAAGGGTTTGGCAAGCATAGCGGATGTGGAATGAAAGAACAGACGGCTTCTCCAGACCCAGCTCCTGCAGGGAAGCCTTTCCTCAGCCTGGGCATTCCTACATGAGAAGAGACTCAGCCCTATTTTCTTCTCCTAAGTGGATGCCTTTTATTCCTCCTTCCTAATTGAAGTCTGGCCATCGCTGGTTGCCATGGCAGCAGCCAAAGCGCTCATCTCACCGTGGCTTGTCTCTGCCTGTGGCCAATGGGAAACCCCCTTTCCCGCAGGCAGCTCGGACGTGGAGTGTCAGGCTGTCGTGTTTTGGTGGCTGGAGGAGGAGAGGAAGTGAGAGGGGAGGGAGAAAGGGCTTGCCTGCCCCCACGCGGAGTCCCCCTGCACTGCTGGGCCTGAGGAATCCCCAGACCCTTTTAAGCATTTAGCGGGCCAGGCAGCACCACTGTCTACGTGTCCACTGTTGAGCCAAGAACTTCGTGTGCAGAGTCTCGTACAGTTCTCCACACAGTCCTGGGAATGAGGAACCTGTGATCTCCATTTTGCAGACATGGGATCAAGGCCCAGAAAGGCTAAGTCACCTGCCCAGGTCATCCTGCACATGGAGACACAACATGGATTTGAATATGAATTCAGCTCCCTGCCTCTCGGGGTTATTGTAAGGGCTCTCCTGTCCCCAGATAGGCCTTGGGTTTGGGGGGACATGTGGCTGCCTTCCCCAGCAAGGCAGGAGGCAGTTCCACCGATGGTCTAGCACAGCATCACGGGGTCCTAGCTCCCTGCTGTTCAGCTGCTGAGCCCTGTGCCTGGCAGCTCAGGTCCTGCGGAGGCAGCAGGGAACCATCCCAACGGCTCCCCTCGCCCTCCTGCACTTGACAAAACCCCAGCTCTGCCAAAGCGACCTCCCCACCGTGTGCAGCTGAACAGAACGTGCGCAGGACCTGGCTGCGCAGTGCCCTTTGAGGTGGCTGACCTCGCACGCCCTGATGCTGCCCAGCTGGAGGCTGCGGCCCCCAACCCACATTCCCACCCGTGCAGAGTAGAGGAGCCAGAGAGTAGTGCCCAGCCCCACCCACACGTGGCTGCTTCTGCCGGGGGCTGTCCCCTTGAGGATGTCACCTCCCTCGTTCTCCGGCTCTCTCCTGCCTCCAGCTTCCCCTCCTCTACTGAAGTCCGCCTCTCCACACACCAGCAGCTGCTCTTCTCTTCTGCTCACAACCAACAGGCAAAACCTTCCAACCCATTTCCACTTCCAAGTGCTACCTCATTTCTTGTGGCAGAGGGTGAAAGAGAAGGCATTCCTTCTGGAACCCAGTCTCAGTGGGTTTCTGGCCTCATTGCTCTGCTCCTTGGGTCACCAGTGACCTCCCAGTTTCTCCACCCAGCAGCCACTTCCCCGTCCTCCTCCCTGCGGCCTGCTGGCTGGGCAGGGCACGCTGCCGGCCCCACCTTCCTCACGCTCCTGCCTTGACTGGCTTCCCTGACGCCTCACTTCCACCGTGTTCTTCCCGCATCCCTGGCTTCTCTCTCGGCTTCTCTGCCGACTCTCCCTCAGTTCCTGACAGGGCCCTGGTGCTCAGTCTCGCATGTCCCCTGTGCTGGTCCCTTCCTCGGTGAACTCCTCCTGTCTTCAGACACGACGCCAAGTGTGTGGCTGGGTGTCCGCTCATCTCAGTCCTCAGGTTTGCAACACCTGTCCGCATCTTCTCTTGCACGCCTCAGAAGTGTCTCAAGCCAGCGTGGCCACAAGAGCACTCCCCAGTGTCACCACCTGGGTGACATCAACCCCCTCGTGCACTGCTCAGGTCAGACACAGTGAGTCATCCGGCCCCTTCTTGCCTCACCCCACCTGTGAATCCCACCTCCTAAAGATCCCTAGAGTCCGACCACTTCTCACCACGTTCCCAACCTACGCCACTGTCATGGCTCCCCCGAGAGTCCCCCGGGTCTCCCCACTTTCGTCCTTTTTTCCCTTCTTTTTTCTTTAAATGTAACCCAGCGCACGCGGGCCTCTGTCAAGACCTGTCTGCACTGACCAGCCCCTGAGTGTTCTCGGGCTCTCCAGGATTCCACAGGATTCGGTCTCTTCTCCCTCCATTCCATGCCTGCAACTCTCCCTGCAGCCTGCCTGTGCTCCTCCTTGCGGCCCCGGCACTTGCTGGGCCCTGTCTGCTTCTAGAAGCTCCTGGCCCAGACTCGCTCCCTCCCTCCTCATCTGGGTTTCACTTCATCTTCTCAAAGTGGTCTTCTTGCCACGCTGAAAAATTCCATTCCGCTCTCCCCTCCGATCCCCTTTCCCTGGGTTATTTTGCTCGCTCTCTCTCTTTTGCATTACTGCCTCACATTTTGCTCTATTTCATAGATTTTGGGGTATGCACTATTTTCATTTTTTTGTCATTTCTGGTGGCAGGTGATAATTTAATTGGCAACTCTTTTTCTTTGCAGTGCATAAAATAATGGTGTACTTTATAATTGATGGTATCATAATTTGGTGAAACACAGGATGGAGTTTACATATTGATTTGTTTATCTGATCCCCCTAGGGGCAAAAGTCAGCACATGAGGGCGGGGATTTTCATCTGCCTTAAATCCTGCTATATCCACAATATCCAGAATGGCACCTGGCCCTTGGAGGCTACTCAGCAAATGTGTGTATATTGAATAGATGAATGAATGAACGAATGAATGAATGGGTAAATGAAAAGACACAAATGTCCTTAAAGTTCATCCCTTTGCTTGTGCAGTGGTGCACGCCTGTAATACCAGCTCCTTGGGAAGCTGAGACAGGGGGATCGCAAGTTCAGGGACAGCCTGGACAACTTAGTGAGACCCTGTCTCAAAATTTTAGAGAAGGACTGGGGATGTAGCTCAGTGGTAGAGCACTTGCCTGGCATGTGCAAGGCCCTAGATCCAATCCCTAGTACTGCCGCAAAAGTGTGCATGCAGTTTACAGAGGTAAACGAGGTCACACCTATGCACCACCCTCAAACAAACAGCACATGTTGTTGGAATGACCACTGATCTGATGGAGGCATCAGTCCTCACAGCTGTGCTCCCCTGCTCCTCAATCACAGCCTGTCTGGTCCACACTATAACAGCCCATGTGTTTGTCCGGGTGTCCAACGAGCCCCCTGTGGAAGGACCATACCTACATGACTCTCTGGTTGCAGAGTCTACGCAGGGCTCAGGGAATGTTTGTTGAATGAATAAATGAGTCATATATATATATTTGTGTATATTTACTTTTATTCTAGTGCCTAACATGTTCTAAGCATTTGTTACCTAACTGACTGTCACCCCCACCCCCCACTAGCCTACAGGCAGGAGCCCGTTCTGTTTTCCAGATGACGAAGCAAGTGCCGGGTAAGCAAAGTGTCAGCCTGGTGTTGGCTTCCGCTCCCTGCTTGGCACTGTTCTCCCAGAAATTACCTTTATGCACCCAGACTTAGCGCAGTCTGTGCTGCCCCTGGCTCCGTCCTATCCAAGCTGTTTGAGAGCGGGAATGTGACTTTGGAATATTTGCATAAGCGTATCTTGAGGATGGGATGCACGTTTAAAGACAGAATTCATTTATGTTTCATGTACACCTTACACACATAACCCGAAGGCAATTTTATAGAATATTCATAATAACTTTGTGTGTGAAACAAAGAATACTTTCCACTTGTGGTGTCCTACTGGTGCTCAAAAAGTGTTGGGGTTTGGGAACATTTCAGATTTTGGATTTTTGGATTAGATATCATCCCAGAAGGGAAGAAAGCAGACAGGTGAACTGAAGAGCCCCTTCCTCATCCTAAATGCCATCCCCGGTCATTGCCTGGCTACAGGCCCTCTTTGCAAACTGGCTGTTGGTATTTTTACCAGCCTTTGGTGGAGTAAAGAGAAGGGGAAAGTAGGTGAGCTAAAACCCAGCTCTAACCTGGGCTTTTCAAAAGAGGAGTGGCAGAAGCCATCAACCCCTGAGGAATGAGGGAAGTTAGTCTGTGGTTCCTCCCACCAAGGAGGTACAGGAGAAATATTAAGCCACTTAAAGTGAAGCCTTTCTGTATGACATTATATCGGTTTGTCCATTGGGTGCAGTTCATTTCTTCATCAAGAGTGCATTTATATGATTCAAAGGAAAACTGTATGGAAAGGCTTACTAGCAAGAAATCCCACTCTCCCCCCCCAACCCCATTCTACCATCTACCTTACACAGGTGACCATTTTGACTGGTTTCCTCTTTGCCTCCAGTTAGTTCTTGTTTCACGTATGATCATGGGAGCATGGCTCACTCCCCTGAGCCCCAAACGTGGTACAATGAAGGTTCATGTAAAAGGCAGCTAGGTGCAGTGGTGCACGCCTCAAATGCCCCTTGACTCGAGAGACTGAGAGAAGGCCAGCCTGGGCAACTTAGCAAGACCCCGCCTCAAAATAAAAAGGACTGGGGCTTGTAGCTCAGTGGTAGAGCCGTGCCTAGCATGCACACGGTCCTGGGTGCTGGTCCCCAGCACCAAAAAAAAAAAAAAAGAGGAAGAAGAAGAAGAAGAAGAAGAAAATGCATAGATAAAAGAGATGTATGTTATATCCCTCTCTCCATTATTTTTTTGTACCAAAAATAGTATACCCTGTGTCCTGTTGTGCTCCATGCTCTTTTTCCCCTTCAGGGTATATCCTGGAGATCTCTGCATTGGTACGAAGAGATCGCCATTTTTTAACCACCACCTAATCTTCCATTTTATAGCTAGGTTGTACTTTATTCAGACAGTCCCCTCTACTGGACTTTCAACTTGTTTAAAATCTTCTGCTATTACAAAAGGAGTCAATGAGGGTTCCTTTCCCAGGTCAATTTACCATTTATCCTGCTGTGCAGGGGTATTTGTAGCACAGACACCTACAGGGAGAAGTGTCGGGTCAAAGGGTAAAACATATCCATACTTTTGCTAGATACTGCCAAATTCCTTTCATAGGGTTTCAACCCTTTTCCATTCCTACCAGCTAAGTGAGAGGGTGCCCATTTTCCCACAGCCTCCCTGACAACGTGTATTGTCAACTTCTTTGATGATTGCGTGTTTTGTAGGGGAGAAGTGATAGGTGGTTCTTCCTGACCTGTAATTACTGGTTCAGTGTCCTGTTCCTTAGAGACAGCGAGCTCCCAAAAGGTGAGACTGTCTGGGGACATCGTTATCTTTAGAAACGACCACACACCCTAATGCTCAGAAGGATTAACATAGGAGAGCTACCCAACCCCAAACATCAAATAACCCAATTTAAAAACTGGCAAAGAACTTGCATAGACATTTTTCCATGGATGCCATATGGATGGCCAATATGCACAGCAGATGTTTAGCATATCATCAGAGAAATGCAGGTCACCACCACAGTGAGAGAGCACCTCACGCCCATCAGGATGGTGCCTACCAGAATACCACACAGAAGATACCCAGTGGGGGTGTCCACGTGGCGACAGTGGAACTGCTGTGCAGTGCTAGTGCCATTTCAACACAGTGCAGCTGCTGCGGGAAACACTACGGAGCTTTCTCAGGATATTCAAAATAGAGTTATGGGGGACCCAGCAGCCTCACTTCCGTGTATCCATCCAAAAGAATGAAAGACGGGTCTGAAAGTGATGCGTGCACACTCATGTGCACAACTTCACTTTTCACAATAGTAGAGAAGGTTGGAGGTAACACAGATGATTGAGTGGGTGGACGTTGTAGTTTGTACTTGCAAAGGACTATTACTCAGCCATGAAAATGAATGAGCTTCTGATACAATCTACAATGTGGATGGACCTTGAGAATATTGTTAAGTGAAATAAGCCAGTCACTAAAAGCCATACTTGATTCCACTTACATGAAGCATCTAAAGTAGTAAAACTCGTAGAAATAGAAGCATGAGTTTACAGAGGGCAAGGGAAAAGAAGGGGACACTGCACTAAAGTGTAGGGTTTCAGATTTGCAAGATTGAACAATTCTGAAGCTCTGTTTCTCAATAATGTGAATATGCTTAATACCCAGGAATCATACCCTTAAAATGATAAGGATAATAAACCCTATTTTTAACACAATAAAAAGAAAAGAGGATCGATGCCCAGGAAAGTATGTGTTGAATGAAGGCTCGGGCTCAGTGGTGGAGTGTTACCAAGGTGCTGGGTTCAGTCCTCAGCACCAAAAAAAAAAAAAAAAAAAAAAGGTGTAGAGATGGTGATGCACGCCTGTGGCCCCAGCTTCTAGGGAGGCCGAGGCAAGAGGATTGCTGGAACCCAGGAATTTGAGGGCCGTCTGGGTAGCATTGTGAGACCCCTTCTGAAAAGAAAAAGAAAAGATTTGGCAAATGAGCCTTGCCAGTGAATAATGAGTTACTGGAAATAATGCCTCGTCCATTCTTAGCCTTCATCTCACCTGGTTGAGGGGTGTTCTCCATATTGTTCCCAAGAGCCAAATTCTGAGGACAGCTGGTCACTCCCCGTTTATATTCTCCTTCCTTCCACCCCAACAGGGAGGCGCCCAGATCAGCCTGGCTGAGGTCTGCCGCTCCGGGGAAAGGTCGACGCGCTGGTACAACCTCTTGAGCTACAAATACTTGAAGCAACAGAGCAGTGGGCCCAAGCCAGCCGGAGCCGCGGGCCCCAGCCCAGGGCCTGAATGCACGGTGAGCTGGATCAACCCCGGGCGCCCTGACCTCTCCATGGGCGGTAGCTGCAGGGTGGCGGGGGAGCCTCTCCCCGGACCAGAGACGGGCAGACTGGCATTGCTGGAAATGGAGTGGGAAAGAGGACGGGGACGGCGGGGCCGTCGCCAAGAGGCGAGGAGCTCCCAGCCGGGAGCTTGCTCCGCTCTACCTGTCTGCTCCCTCCTTCTGGATTTGCATTATCTAATATTACTTGCATGATAAACACCTCGATTCACGACTTTTTAAAGATGGAGGACTGAGGTGTGTAGCTCAGTGGTGGAGCACTTGCCTTGCATGTGCTAAGCCCTGGCTTCTGTTTCCAGCACCAGGAAAAAAAAATAAAGTGGAAAAGGAAGGATGGAAGGTAGAAAGTAAACCCCTCCTGAGACCCTGCTGCGCAAGGTCCATCCCAGAAACTAGAGAAGAGGCAGCGGGAGTCACGGGAGAGACTGTCAGAAGACCCGTGTCCCCAGCTGGGCCACGGGGCTCAGGCACGCAGCTCTCTGAGCCGCCGTTCCTATCTGACGTGAGCCTTGGAAGGTTTCAAGAAACCCACGTAAAGAGGGCTGGGTGTGGGGCGGGAGAGGGGGTGACTGTTCCACTATTATTTTGAGTTGCTTAAAAATTTTACATTTGCCTCTTTGGGTTTTTTATAAAAAAAAAAAAGTCTCTGTTTTAGTGCCTAGCCAGGGCGGCATCACAGCTCCTCTGAGTCCTGCCCGGGTGTCCCATGGCTCAGAAAGATTAACCAAAATTACATTCAAATACACATCAATGAGCAGCAAAGCTGGGTGGCACACCCTGGCGGCCCTCACTCCAAGGAGATGGGGAGCTGGCCGAGGTCCTGAAACAAGCTCCTCCCCTTTCTAGCACTTGACCTGGGCAAGCCACGTCCTCCCATTGCCTGCCTACCGTGCTCACGATATGACTAAGTAGGTTGCTGTGCAGAAGCCGTCTACTTGCATTATATCAGGCCTTCAGTTGATTTTTATTCTTTCTTTCCTTCCCTAAAAGATAATGTCAGGAATTATCCAGACTCTGACCCACGCTACCAAGGGTGGTTACAAACTCACCATGTGCCTAGAAAACTGCACCTCCTAGTTTTTTGCTTTGCTCTCAGTTCCCATTTGCTGAGTACCAATTACGTATGAGGTGCTCTTCTGGGTACTGTATATAAATAGTATCCATCAATCTTCGTGGTGACCCTTAGGGGAGACTGAGTCTCAGAGAGGTTAGATCACTCTCTCACGTCACACAGCCTTCTTCACTGCAGACACCCATCAGTAGAGATGGTCTTCCTCCAGGAAGCCCTCCCTGAATGCCGTCTCTCATACCTGCTGCTGTTTCTGTTCCCAAACCTGTGGTCCTTACTTCCCTTCTAGTCCTCACCCTGTTGTTGGGTTACCAGTGGTCCACGTGTTGGTCTCCCTGACACCTCTATGTTCTCCTTACCGCCAGACCTATAATTCTCTCACTTAATCTTCCAAACTCTACAGAGCAGGTCCACACACACACAGCGGTTATTCTGGAGGGAAAGGAACCAGGGACTGTAGTTCCAATATGCAAGTGACATTGGCAAGACACCCGGCCACCCTGGACTTCGATTTCCACCCTCGGTTCACCAGGAGGGTCAGGGTTCTCAGATGCCCAGACTCCTGGCAGGTCGGGCAGCATCCATGGTCCATCCACTGACCCGGCGGCCTTGGTCTTTGCAGGACGCTGTGTCTGCCCTGCTGGAACAGACAGCGGTGGAGCTAGAGAAGAGGCAGGAGGGAAGGAGCAGCTCACAGGCACTGGAAGACAGCTGGTGAGTGTCTTCAGGGCTGACTTGGCTTGGACCTAGGTCCAGGGAGGGGTGAGCTCCCCAAACACCAGGGCAACCAACAGATGGGTTCTCATGGGAGCACTGAGAATTTCCCCTTCATGGAATCTCTACAGGTGACAAGACACCATACCTGGTACAGGGGTTCCTAATATCCCTGTCTCTCTGGGTGTGGTGGTGTTCACCTGGAATCCCAGCTACTCTAGAGGCTGAGGCAGGAGGATCACAAGTTCAAGGCCAGCCTGGGCAACTTAGTGAGTCCCTGTCTCAGAATGAAATTTAAGAGAAGGGCCAGGCATGTGGCTCAATGGTAGAGCACTTACCTAGCATGCATAGCTCTGGGTTCAGACCCAAGGCCACTACCACCCTCAAAAATAATTCCTTCCCAATTTGGCATTTTGTGTTCCATGGATCACTGTGCAAGGTCACACCTGATGTTATTCATTGTCTTACACTGACATTTATTTCGGCTAAAGTTAAAAAAAAAAAAAACTATAGTTGTATATGAACAGAATGCCTTTATTTTATTGCTTAGTTTTATGTGGTGCTGAGGATCAAAACCAGTGCCTCACACATACTAGGCAGGTAAATGATTTTTAACTAAAATTTTTATTGCTATAAATGAAAAATTTGTATCATATGCCATCAATTGAAAATTCTTCCGTAAGGATTGCATTTAGGAACAGGGAGCAAAAATAATGTAAACAAGAAGTTTCTTTGTTTTTTACTTGAAGAGAATATAAGAAAGTAATCCAATTCTGTCGGCGCCGTCATGTTCCTGGGAACCCGGGCTCCTCCTCTAGGCTTTGCTCTTTACTGTGAGAGCTTCATCATCGAGGCTCCTTGACTGCCCAGGACTCCCTGCCGTTGGGCAGACGTCAGTCAGGAACGAGGAAAGACCAGAGAATGTGCCTCTGGGAAATGAAGGTTTAGTTCAGGGGTAGAGCAGTTCCCTGGCCTGTGCAAGGCCCTGGCTTATCTCCAGCCCCACAAAAAAAATTAAGCTGCATATGATTTATTTTTATTTTTTTGTGGAACTGGGGCTTGGATGGAGGGCCTTGCACATGCTAGGTAAGTGCTCTACCACTACCCTGTATCCCCAGCCCTGCCTGCGATTTCAGTGTGGCTGTAGACTTAACTAGCTCAACCCAAGTTCATTTTAAAAATATAAAAGCTGCACAGGTGCACCTTTTAACTAGAAGCAGATAGGAGAGTCAAACAACTTCTGGTTGCTTCTTTTTGTCCAGTCTTGGCCACTCGTCCTCTCCAACTGTAAGGGAGACTGGAAACTTAGGACTGTTGGTTACAAGTACAAAAATCAAATTTCTGTCACTAAGGAAAAAAGAGGGGCCAGGTTGGGGATAGGCCAGAAGCCACGTCCACCTCTGAAGGTAGCTGTGGAAAATGCAGCATGATGAGATTGAAGCAATGCTGTTGAAGTCTTGCTGGAGGCACCGCTTGCTGGGCCTGACATCTTCTCACTCCACGTTAAAAAGGACCGGGAGCCAGTGCCTCAGGAACACCAGAGACGTGCTTCTGCCACGGGGACTTGTCTCCTTGACACACAGAATGTGGGAACCGGAAGTGAAGAGGGGTCAGCATTCTCTCTCTGATCTGATGCTCTGTGATTCCTTCTTACAGACAGAAAGGTCTGATCACACACTTGACCTTGACCAGGGTTGGAATCCTGCCCTCTTCATTTTTGGTGTCACCTTAGCACTTTCTAATAATTTTTTAAATTGGCACATAATAATTGTACAAATGGGCGGGCACGGTGTTGTTTTGATACAGACTCGCTTTGTGTGGTGATGATGTCCGGCTAATTAGAATCTCCATCCCCTCACGCACTCAAGTTCCTTGGTGCTGACGTACTCGGAGTCCTCTCTCCTAGCTCTTCCCACAGGCACGGCACAGGCCTAAACTGCTCCTCCGGCCTAAGTGGGACTCACCTCTCCTCTGCCTCCCTCTCCAGGCTCTGGTAACCACGGCGCTGAGCCACAACCCCAGCGCACCCCCACCCCCTGCACTCTCTTCTTGTGCAGAATCAGCTCTTTTAGAAGAGACGCTTGAGCGAGATTGTGCACCTGCCTTTTTCCACTAAACATAATGCCCTCCAGGCCCGCCCACGCTTCGCAGATGACAAGATTTGTGGCCCCGAGGTCCTCCTTCCTGTATATGTGCCACATTTTCATCATCCATTCACCTTAACACACATACAGAAAGTTGGTGTACGTGAATAGAGCTCAGCCAATCTTCAGAAACCAAACCACCTGTGTAACCAGTACCCAGATGAAGAAGCAGAGCAGCACCAGCACCTGGGAGCCACACCTGGCCTCCTCCCCATCTCTGCCCTCAGCTCTAACCTTGACTGAGACTCACCTGAAAACGGGGAAAATACCTAAGACCGGGGTTACTGGAAAAGATGGAAGAGAAGCCACCATGAAGACAAAGCTCAGCGCATAGTAGACACTCCGTAGGGGATGGAAATTATTATTAGGGAAAAGAGAAGTACTAGCAGGAAAGGAAGCTTGGCTTCCACAGGGATTGCCCACCACCTATGGGTCTTGTACCTGGGAGGAAGCAGAGTTTGGTCTTCAGCTCTTGTGCTTGGAATTCTACAGATAAGGATTCAGAGGTTAGCTCAGCCAACTTCCTGTGGCATGCTGGGTCTGGGGTGTGGTCTGGGCTCCCTGGGTGATTCTCGGGTGCAGCCTGGGCTGAGGACCACCACTCTCTTTTTATTGTTGTTTTTTTGTTTGTATGTGTCTTTGGTTTTGTTTGTTTCTTTGGTACTGGAAATTAAACCCACTGAGCTACATCCCCAGCCCTTTTTTTTTTTTTTTTTTTTTTTGCGGTGCTGGGGATTGAACCCAGGACCTTGTGCTTGCAAGGCAAGCACTCTACCAACTGAGCTATCTCCCCAGCCCCCTTTTTATTTTTTATTGTGAGATAGGATCTTGCTAAGTTGCTGAGGCTGGCCTTGCACTTGTGATCCTCCCTCAACCTCCTGAGTGATTAGAATTACAGGTGTGTACCTCGCGCCTGGTTAGGACCAACACTCTAAGCCCCCGCTTCCTCATCTGTGAAGCATAGATTTCAAAAACAGCCATTATATCATGGGGATTTTGCAGAGTCCATAAAATTATGCACAGACCCCGACCCAGAGGAAGCTATAAGTTGACCCATATTAGTTTCCTGTCAAGCCCCACTTCATATCTTTGGTCTCAGAAGGAGCCTTCCCTTAGAATCTTTGACTCCAGCGATCACCAAATGTTTTTCTGGAAAAGACCAGATGGCAAATATTGTCTGCTTTGTGGGCCATATGGATCCTGCCGCAGTGCCTCAAGACCGCTTCCGTCGCATGAGAGCCCTTGGACAGTCTGAAGACCAGCAACCCTGTTTGTGCTCTGCCGACATGTCATTTATGGACCCTGAAATTTGCATTTCATATCAGTTGCACCTGCCATGAATTATCCCTCTCCTATTGATTTTTTTCGGCCATTTAAAAACATAAAAACCATTCCTATCTTGGACTATCCAGAAAAAAAATCAGCAGGCTGGATTTGTCCCACAGGCTGTAGCTCGCTGACCTCTTTATTAGTCCTCTTTCACTGTTTCTCCCTGTGAGAAAGAGTACAGCAAGGTTCCTGGAATTTTTGTGGGCTCTTTTGTTTATTTTAGGGTCCTCCACATGCTCTCAACCTCTCTGCCTCTCCCTCTCTCTGGCACGACTCTGTCACCCTGCACTGTAGTTCACACAGGGGAAGATCTGATGCCAGAAATAGGCCCAGGACCTGTCTCCCAAAACCCTGGCAGGAGATCAGTGGCTTCCCCTGAATTCCAAGCTTGTGCTGAGACTTTTCAAGCCGTCTCCTAGCAACCGCCTTCTGTGCTTCTCCCTTTGTGGCCCCCTGTCTCCCCACCCCCTGCCATTCAAACTTCCCAGCCTCTTACTTACAAAGAGGCCGGGGGATCCCGAGCTGCCTAGCGGGTCTGCCATCTGCAGCCTTCTCCCCCAAAGCTGGAGGCTTCTTCTGGTCCCAGGGTGTCTGCCTAGCTCTGGAGTCACCGGTGGAGTTCTGCCAAAAGCCAGCTCTGCCTTCTAATTTACACTCTTCAGTTCAGCCTGGAGGCCCAGCACGTCATTATCAGTCCCTCTTTTTATTTGTTTAGGTTTCTTTTATTGTTGTTGTTTTTTTTTGTTTTGTTTTGTTTTACAGGACTTGGGAGTGAACCCAGGGGCCTTCTGCCAAGGAGCTATAACCCCTTTTTATTTTTGCTGCGTTACTGAGGCTGGCCTCAAGCTTGCTATCCTCCTGCCTCAGCCTCCCAAGTCCTTGGCATGTCAGGCGGGTGCCACACCACACCTGGCCTTGCTTGGGTTTGTTTAGTGCATATGATCATAATTTTTTAAAAAGCCATAAGCAAAACAAAACTATGATTTTTAGAAAGCATAGAATGTAATCACAACCATGCTAGAGTGAGAAAGCATCCTGTTTACCCACTCGGGAACTTGCGTGTTCCTGTGTAGGGCAGATATGAAGTGGCGTTTCTGGGCCCCAGAGCGTGCATGTTTTACATTTCAATAGTCCCCGTGGTAAAGTGGTTCTCAAATGATTGTTCCCACAGCAGTGAGTGGGAGGGAGTTCTCTGAACCTGCTCCCTTTCAGATGTTTGATTTAATTGAACTACTATACTTAACATTATATATCCCTATTTTTGTTTGTTTGTTTTTGGTACAAGGAATTGAACCCAGGGGTGCTTACCCACTGAGCCACATCCCCAGCCCTTTTTTTATTTTTTACTTTGAGACAGGGATTCACCAAGTTGCTTAGGCCCTCACTAAGTTGCTGTGGCAGACCTTGAACTTGCGACCCTCCTGCCTCCGCCTCTGGAGCCTCTGGGATTGCAGGCATGCACCACCCTGCCCTGCCGACATTATGTACGCTTTTGCTGGGTGCAGTCGCACACACTTGTAATCTCAGTGTCTCTGGAGGCTGAGGCAGGAGGACCACAAGTTCTAGGCCAGCCTCAGTAACTTAGTGAGACTCTATCTCAAAATAAAAAAGAAAAATGGTCTGGGAATGTAGCTCAGTGGTAAAGCACCTTTGGGATCAGTCCCCAGTACTGGGGAAAAAAAAAAGAATATGAAGAATATGTATATTTTTTATTTTAAAAGACACCGCTAGCCCTCATTCCTAATGTAAATTTCCTTCTGTCCTTTATGCTGTCCTCTCAGTCTGGCTCTCTCCTTTACCTTCACCAGCACTTGATATCATCAGATTATTTTTTTGCCATGGCACTGTGTGAGAAGATGTTGTCTATTTTAATCATTTTTCTCTTTGCAGTTGAGATTGAGTGGGCTTTCCCCCCGTCCTGGGATATTTTGATCAGAGTCAGTTAAATGGAAGAGTCTGCCGTTGTGGTTGAGCCCTGAATGGGGTTGGACAAACCCAGCTGGGAACTCAGTGCCACCACTTAGCGCCCGTGTTGGCACCCGAGACCCAGGGTCCTCTGCCCACCACTTTTTGAGTCTGTGAAATGGCACTGATCTCTTCCAGCTCTGTTGAATGAAGGCTGCGTCGTAGCACTGAAAGCGCCACCCTCGGCTGCTGAACGGGGCCCCTTGGAGAAATCTTTCTAGAGGTACGTCCCACGGATTTGCGTCCTCCCTCTTGAGAAGATGGAGAGGCTGCTGCGGTCAAGGAGGAGGAGAGCACAGCTTCCTCCATAGCCAGAATCCCCATCTGAGGTCCGGGGTGTTCGGATTGCAGAGTTGGTAGTGGAGATCCAGGATCCCTTCTCCCTGTTGGAAAATCCTCAGGGAGAGGTCACGCTTACCCCAGCCTCACTGGGCCAGCCCGCTCTTGGACCAAGTCTCTGCTTCCAGCTGGAACTCTGGCTCAGCGTGGCAGCAAAGCCTGGCGGGCTTGTACGTCTTTGAGAAGTCAAGATGGGACTCGAGATAAATGACTGCGTAACACTGGAAGTCCATTTGTTACAGCAAATCTTTTCCACCCAGGAGTCCAAGGGCAGAGGATAGCTCCAGAGGATGTCACCAAAGCAGAGTCTCCTCAGCCAGTCGCGCTCAACAGGAAGCCCCATGGAGAAGAAATTAACCTGGATACCTCTTTGACCTCACGTTCAGAAATTAATACGAGTGTGTCCTAGAGTGAAAACATGAAAACTCAGACTGTAAAACTTCTAAAAGAAAAGTCTAGGAAATTCTTCCCCGTGTCAGAGAAGACAGAGATTTCTTTGGACCTAAAAAGCACTATAAAAGGAAAGTGAATAAATTGGACTTTATCCAAATTAGAAACTTCTGCTCTTTGGAAGATACCTTTTCATCTAAAAAATGAAAAGGCAAACCACCGGCCTAGAGAAAATATTTCCATTACACATACTTGACAAAGGATTCGTATGCAGAATGTATAGTGATCTCGTAAAACCCAATGATGAAAAGCCCTCTTTTTTAAGGGACTGAAAGTTCTAAAGATGTTTTGGCAAAGCGAAATACACAAGTGGTCAATAAATGCGTGAAAAGTTTCTCAACAAAATGCAAGTTAAAGCCACAATAAGATACAAGTATTTGCTTAGTGACTAAATTCAAGGACGGCAAGGGCAAGGCATGTAGCTCAGTGGTAGAGTTCTTGCCTACTACACTAGAGACCTTAGGTTCGATCCCCAGCACCAGGAGGAAGGAAGGAAATACAAAGTGTTAATGAGGAACTGGAACGCTCATTCTATTGCTAGTGGGAATATAAAATGAGAAAATTACTTTGAAGGATTACTTTCAGTTTTGTAAAAGGATCCACTTCATTCTGCTCTTAATTATGTATCTGTCCTGGGCTGTACGTGTCCCCCAAATTTACACATTGAAACCTTAACCTCCAGTATGTCAGAATGTGGCCGTATTTGCAGACAGGGCCTTTGAAGAAGCCTTTGGCAACATGATGCTGTTAAAGTTAGGGTAGGGCCTAATCCAGTCTGGCTGGTGTCTTTATAAGAGGAAATTTGGACACACAGACACCAGGGATGTGTGAGCACAGAAGAAAGACCCAGAGAGGACACAGCGAGAAGGTGGCCATCTGCAAACCAGAACTGTGGACACCTTGATCTTGGACTCCAGCTTCCAGAACCGCGAGAAACAAAGTTCTATTGTCAAAGCCGCCCAGCCTGTGGCAATTCACTTCAGCAGCTCCAGCCAGTTAATATAATATCCAAGAGAAATTGAAACTTGTATCTGTCCATAATTCATATATGTGAATGGTCTTTAAAGCTTTATTCATATGGCTAAGAAATAGAAGGAATCCAAGTGTGGGTCAGCTGATGAAAAACTAAACAAAGTGCAACATATCCACCCAAGGGAATATTATGCAGTGACAAAAATAACTACTGATGCCTGTAGGAACTGGTGAACTTCCAAAACACCATATTGACAGAAAAGGCCAGAGACGTGCAAAAATTCTGCTCACACAAAACTCAAGAACGATCTGATCTATAATGACAAGAAGTTGCCTAGGGGTGGGGAAGATTGTGAAAGGGTTACGAGGGAAACTTTCAAGGCGATGGAATGTTCTAGATCTTGAGCATGGTGGTGGTTACACATGTGAGTACACTGATCAAAATTTGATAGCTGTACACTGAAAACACATTTTTCTGCATATAAATTACACCTGGCTGCAGCGCCGGGCATTGCACCCAGACCACCTGTCGCGAAACCGGCGTTCACGACTGAGCTCCACCCCAGCCCTAAACTGGGGATTTTGAAAACAAATGTTCCCAGTGATGAAAAGGCTGGGGAGCCCTGCCCTGATGGCAGGTGAGTGGAGTGGCTTCTGGGGCCATGACCGCAGCGTCCCGTCATTGCAGGAGGTACGAGGAGGAGACCTTCGAGAACGAGGCAGTGGCTGAGGAGGAGGAGGATCAGGAGGGGGAGGAAGAGGAGGCAGAAGAGGATGTCTTCTCTGAGAAAGCCTCCCCAGATGGGCACCCGGCATTAAAGGTAGGAACAACCGTCTGGGAGAGAGAGCCCTTGAGCCCGGCTGTCAGAAAAGGTTGGGGCAAGGTCTCAGCCTCCCAGAATGGGAGCAGATTCTTTAGGACCCCATCTGCGGGTCATTTTGGTGACAGTAAACCGGGCCGGGCTGACCTCCCCTTTATTCTCTTCTGCCCTCTGTGGCTTCCCTGTTTCTTTGGACACCCCTCAAGCTTTGCAAGTCACATCTCAGTGCGGATCCTGGCTCTGTCGCTCCCTGGCTGTGTAGTCTTAGCCCGGTGACTTCCTCCCTGTTTCCTCATCTTGAGAGGGACACAGTAATGCCAACTTGGCAGATAGTTTCGGAGGCTTCAAAAGAATGGATGTCTTCATGTGGGTGTGTCCAAAGGGCAACAGGAAGAGGGAGTCCAGCCACATTCCCTTGCCTCCTGCTTCCTGGCTGCACTGGAGTGTTGTAGCAGGATTCTCTTCCCACAGAGAGCTCCAGCCCGCAGCCCAAGCACCCAGTGATTTTGAACAGGACCCCCAGGGTGGAGTTACAGGTGGGACATGCTCCACAGGGGCCTGACCAGGGGACTAGAGCAGAACCTGAGTCCTCCTTCCAGCTCCTCCACACCCAGGAGGCATCTCTTTGTACTTTTTTTAGCCAGGTGCTCTTTTTTTGGCAGGGGCTTGGGGGGGGTGGTGTACTGGGGATCAAACTTGAACTCAAGGACACTCGACCACATCTCCACATCTCCAGCCCTATTTTATATTTTATTTAGAGACAGGATCTCACTGAGTTGCTCAGCACCTCGCCGTTGCTGAGGCTGGCTTTGAACTCGAGATCCTCCTGTCTCAGCCTCCCAAGCCTCTGGTGCACAGGCATGCACCACCGCGCCTGACCCAAGGCACTCTTTAGGCTAATGAAGTTCCTGTACTTAATTGCTTCTGTTTGCTTATCTTTGACCTAGGACTGCTATGTCAGGGTGTAGAAAACCCAATGGCTTTGTTTTAAAAAGGAGACTTCTGGTGGCCTTCATAATTCCAAGAAAAAAGTCAGTGGTTCTGGACCAGGGCAGTGAGAGCTAGGGGGTGTCTTCGTCAAATGTGGTTGGTACCTGGATGGTAGAGATGCTAGGCCCAGGATGCTGGGGCCCGAGGTGCCCTCACTATTCATGTGAGTTTGTTTGGGGGCTCCCACTGGCCACCAGCCATAGGTGGAAGAATGAGAATCTGCAGCCCCAGCCTGGGCACGGCTCGGGCAGGACGGGCTGATTGACCCAGCTGTGGGCCAACGGCCACGGGGCAGGGGTGGGAGTGGCTGAGTAGAGGTGGGTGAGTGGCTGACAACGGTGTTCTCAAGGCTGGGACTTCTTCCTCAGGTGGACAAAGAGACCAACACGGACACGGTGGCCCCGTCCCCCACAGTGGTGCGGCCCAAGGACCGGCGTGTGGGCACCCCATCCCCAGGGCCATTTCTTCGGGGGAGTACCATCATCCGCTCCAAGACCTTCTCCCCGGGGCCCCAGAGCCAGTACGTGTGCCGGGTAAGCAAGCATCGGGCACCTTCCTCCTCCACTCAGGTAGCTAAGAGCCTCACCCAGCTCTGGATGCAAATCCGGGTCCTCACATGATCGGGTAACCGCCAGCTGGGGAGCTCCTAGAAGCCTCGGTTTCTTCAAATGGAGTTCACAGACCCACTTCATAGGGTTGGTCTTTCAATTGATGGATTGATGGAATTATTGAATGGTGCAGGAAAATGACATCATGAAACAAGCTGGTGATAAGCAGTAGGTAGAAGATGATTTCACTTTTAATTAAAAGTATAGGAGACTGAGGCAGGAGGATCGCAAGTTGGAGGCCAGCCTCCACAACTTAGCAAGACCCTGTCTCAAAATAAAAGGAGCAAGGGATGTGATATGGTGGTAGAGCACTCCTGGATGCATCCCCAGTACTACCAAAAAACTAAAAAATAAATAGTATGAATAGAGAAAAAACTAGAAGATGCATACCAAAATATCAATAGTATTTGCTCACATTCAGTGATGAAATATTCTTTCCCCTTTCTGTGTGTTTTCGAAACATGAATATTTTTCAAACAAAAGGTACTGGAGAGAGGAATAGTTATTAAATGCCAGGAGTAGGAATCCAAGAAGCCAAGCCAGGCACCCTGCAGCCAAGATCTGAAATTCAAAAGGGATCCAGCCCAGGGACAGCAGTCTAGCCTGGAGGTGGGACAGCGTTCTTGTCATCTCCTACTGGAGTGGCATTTATCTGATTGCTTCCTGTCTATTTGGTGCTCTCCGTATAAATATACTGAAAGGGACGTTTGCTAGAAAAAGCATGCGGGGGACTTTGGTTTTGAATTGCTACAAAATGTAACTGTTGTTTAGTTGGATACCACACAACACACACCAGAAATCAGGAGCTCCTATAACAAAAACTTGCTGTTAGTGATTGGTAATGGAGGGGGTCTCCCTCCTCACAGGATCATTTAGATAAAGAATGGGCAAGGCTCAGTAGTCTGCACTTGATCCACATTCTTATTATAATTCCCAACAACTTACTTCCTCCTCCTCCGCACCCTGCCCCTCCCTCCCGAGGGACCATTTGCTGAGATCAGATAAGACCCTCAGCTTTTTGCAAAAATACCACCATTATAAAGGTGCAGTGGAAACCAAGTGGGAAAGAGAAGAATGCCACCCGTCAGAGAAGTCACACCTGGAGAGATTGCTGTTGGAACCCATCTTTTTCACCAGGATTAGAATGCAGTTGTCGTTTATTGAATGGGAGAGAGAGAGTGGAATAACTTTTGCAACGTGTTTATCTTTTCTAACCAAAACCTTACTTTCTGTGAGAAACTCACTCACCTGTCCAAACCCCAGGAGTGAACTGAGAGGCAAGGTAAGGGTCCTGTAAGATCAGGTGTCTGCGGGGAACTGCACAACCCCTGGCACTTTAGCCCCAGAGTACATGGGCCCTCCCCAGCTCCTCCTCGGCCGAGTGCTGAGGCCCACAGTCTTCCCTAATGTCACCTAGGTTGTACTGTCTATTACTGGGTTATTTAAAGAAACATACCTTGAGTTATCCCCACCTCCCTTTGTTCTCTGGTGGCAGGAAGACCTTTCTGGACCAAGTACATTTCGGCACATGCCAAGTTGACCTTTGTTGATCAAGCAGGCCCCTTCCCCTTCCCCTGTGTCTGTTCAGGGACTGTGAATGTGTCACACTCAGGTGTTAACTGCTGGTAACCATTTGTTCTATTTCCTTTTTGGCTGGTTTTCTTATATCCTCAGTAATTTTACATATAAGAAAAAATACTGTATCCTGAAAATGGACCACTGGACTTTCCATTTCTCACTCCCTGCCCCAAATTTGTACTGTCAAATTCTGGTTTCTTGTTTAGATGGGTTTAAGTGTCCCTTTTCCCATATTGGCATCCTTGAAGGACGAGAACCTCTAGTTCCATTTTTTATGCCTCTCTCGCTGTCTGGTACTTTGCTGAGCCCTTGCATGCAAACCTGCAAGTTCAGAGATTCCCCGTCAACAGGGACCACACGCCATAAGAGAAGGGCTTTTTTTAGCAAAGCCGTGCATTTTTCCTTCTTTGCTTTGCAGCTGAATCTTTATGAAGGGTCCAAGAAATCGCTAACTACAACATCCTTCATGTTCACCTATCCTTTCTCCTCAAACTCTGTAGGCATGGGGTACGTCTCCCAAGCAACAACAGGGAGCAAGCTCACCCTCTGTTTTGCTTGCACAAAATGAGCATTGCCAAATTCCCAACAGAGTGTGAGGGAGGTACCCCCATCTACCTCCACTCCACAGCCTGCTCCATGCTTAGTCCATGACTGACAGCACATCACCTCCTACCCAAAGCAACAGACTGAGCAATATATGCAGGGAAATTTGGGAGCGAAGGTAGTTAGGTAGCTCACATTTTTATTGTGAGGTTGTAGAACCAGCCTGAGAAGTCAGGTAGGAACAAGGCAGACCCGACCACAGGTAAAAGTATGCCACAAAGCCAACCAGGTGAGGACAGCACATGTGCTGCAGCATGTGGCCCAGCCGGTCCCACCGCAGTCTCTGGAATTTGATGCATTAGTCCTCCCTTATCTGCAGTTTTGCTTTCTGTGGTTTCACTTATTCACAATCAGCCTCAATCTGGAAACTTTAAATACAAAGCTCTGGAGATCACTTATAAGTTATAATTTATAAGCTTTAACTTGCATACTCTTCAGAGCAGCATGATGAAATCTCAAGCCACCCTACTCCGTTCCGGTTGGGACAAGAATCAGCCCTTTCCAGCATGTCCATGCTGTATACACTACTCCCTCCCATGAGTCTCTCGGTAGCCCGTCTCTGTTACAGTTCAACAGCCGCTGCTGCAGTGTTTATGTTGAAGAAACCCTTGTTCGACTTCATAATGGCCCTAACGTGCAAGGGCAGTAGTGCTGGCCGTTGAGATCAGACAAAGAAAGTTGTGAACTGCTTCCTTGAATGAAAAGCTGAACATTCTCTACTTCATAAGAAAAGGAAAACCACTGCATTCTGAGTTTGCTAAATTTTACAGTAAATTATTGTCAGTGTCTTATTGTGCTTAATTTATAAATTAACTCTTCTCATAGGTATGTAGGTATAAGAAAAATGTTGTCTTTGTAGGGCTCAGTACTATCCATGGCTTTCAGGCCATGGGGGGGTCTTGGAACAGAGCCCCACGGATGAGGGGGGACAGCCGTGCTGAAGCCTCCTCCAGTTTCTGGTCCCCACTGGCCACAGAAGCTCTGGTTGCTGCTATTGCTGCTGCCACTGCTGCTCACCAATGGCCTCTCCCTGAGACAGTGACCAGCATGCCACAGTGTGTAGAACAAGAGTACCTTGTTTAAATTCAAATGGTACAATAACAGAGAATTAGGTTCAGTGACCCAGGTTGTGATTCAAAACTTAGGGCAGGGTGCATCCAGTTGGCAGCTCAGTCCTGTCCTGCTTCTTACTGTAAGGGAAGCCATGAAAGCAAGACCTGGGGCTTCCCAGGGAGTGGGCTTGGGGGGATGCACTGTTTCCCACTAAGAACCATGAGGTGGGATTTACCCACCCTGAGAATGGGATTTCAAATGCTAATCAGCAACACCTCTCCCTCCCCTGCAAAAAAAGGGAGAATGTTTTCTTGTCATCTAATCTTACAAACCTCCCTGCCAGGCCTGTTGGGTCCGCCTCATTTAATGGCTGTCAAAGCACTTTGGTCCAGGGCACACAGGTGTGGGTGCAAAGCCCAGAGCCTGACTCCAGCACCTGCGGGCTTTCTGTCATCCAGAGCCACCACCCAAGGAGCTTCCCATTGTGAGTGCCCCTTCTCCTGGCCCTCGTCACACCTTTGCACAATAAGTGTTGCCTGCTGGGTGGCTTCCTTCTTGGCTCCTCAGCATGTCTTATGTCCCATGGTTGGGTTCCCTGGCTTGGGGTCACACCTAATTCGAAGTCCACTAGGATAGGGATGGTGGATTACAGGTCTCCTCCACGCCCAGGTGTTTATCAGCAATGCTCTCCCATTTGCTGCTTGACCCACTTTGACCAGTGGATCCTGTCCTTCCAAAATTCTCATCCCTGAACAAGCTCCCTGTGACTTCAAATTACTGTTCCTCTCTCTATTTCAGTTTCCCTAGTCATTAAATGAAAGAAATGACGAGGTAGTGATATTGTCAGCCACATATGACATGAAGTGCATTAAAATATCTGAGAACAGCTGGGCATGGTGGTGCATGCCTGTAATCCTAGGGACTCAGGCCTAGGCAAGGGGATCGAAAGTTCAAAGCCAGCCTCAGCAACTTAGTGTGGTCCTAAGCAACTTAGCAAGGCCCTTTCTCAAAATGAAAAGGACTGAGGATGTAGCTCAATAGTCGAGTGTCCCTGGGTTCAATCCCCAATGCCAGGAAAAAAAAAAAAAATCTAGAAATAACAGGAAGCAAAGTTCAAGAATTTAACGTAGCTTTCCTCTCTCTTTTATGACATGATCCTTGAAACATCAACAATTACAACTGAAGGGTCAGTTGTCCTGAAACCTATTTCAGGTGACACACATTCTACAAATGCAGTGTTCAATTTGCACAGTGCGGAATAGCGCCCCCTTCTGGTACCACATGCAGTCATTCTAACCATGTGACTCTCCCCATCGTGCCCCCCACCCCTGCACGTTGGTTTTATTTCTGAGCCCCACATGCAGCAGGGGCCAGCAGGAGCGTGGCCCTGGAGTTTGCACTGGGCCTTGAGCTCATGGTTTGTGACCTGTAAAAGCCTCTTTCTCCTTCTGGACCATTGTTGGCATTGTTTAAGGATTACATGAACCTATAGATAAAGTACCTGGCGCATAGTAGGTACTCATCCAAGTGGCTGTCATCAGTATTAGTATCTGTCCTCCTGTTTCTGGTTGTGGTTGAAGCACTGTCTGGCACAATACCTGTTTCATCCTTGAAGTTGCCGTGTTCATCATCAGTGCCTTTATCATTAGTAATGATTTCCAACCACAAATGTGACTATACCAGTAGCTTCTCTGGAGAGGCCTGCAGCCCAGAACTGACTGCCAGACTGACAGGTGCAATAGCCTGGCCTGGGTCAGCCCTGCCGACTCCAGAAGCAGCTTGAGAAAGGAGCCCCCCCCGCGCTCTCCCCTCCTGTCCACATCCTCTCTGGTCCTTGGGGAGGGGAGATGACACCCTCAGTAGAAAAGCTTCCCTTTTTGACCAGATATCTGATTTCTGACCATGAATGAGAATCCAAGGCCCTGTGTGGACACATAGGTGACTAAGTGACTGACGGATCTTGCAGGGGAAGAATTCTGACCATCTCAAGCCTTCCACCCCTGCCTACCCACTCCAAGGATAGGACCCCAGGTTCTGCCTTGGAGCTGGCTGTGTGTGTGCATGTGTGTGTGTGTGTGTTGTGGGGTGTTGTTTTTCTTGCTTTGCAGGGCTGGGGTGCCACCCAGGACCTGATGCATGCTAGGCAAGCTCTTGACTGAGCTTCACCCCAGCCCTTCGGATATCAGCATTGACGGTGACTCTATTTGAGTCAACTAAGATGGGCTGTGGGTGACAGGGAAGACTGATGCAAACAGACCTTTGCGTAGTAAGTCAAGAAGGGGACAGGATGTCCTGTGGTGACGCTGATATTGTCAAGCCCTGCTGGGTGGCTCAGCGGCTCACCAATTCTTGGCCTTGTTGATTAAGCGGCGGTGCTCCCATCTCAGGGGGCTGCAGAGACCAGTGTGCAGAGAGAGCAGCCTGCACGTGCACAGACGCGCTCAATGAGGGTTCACATAAAGAAGAGGGAGGCCCCAGCGAGCTCAGAACAGGCAACTGGGTGCTTGCACCAAGAGAGGGAGGAGGGGCAGAGTGGGGACCGAACCCCCTCCGGGCCCAGTGCTCCTGGCGGAATGCATTCTGACCATGCTTGACTTCCCTTTGGCTTTTCTCTGGCAGCTGAATCGGAGTGACAGTGACAGCTCCACTCTCTCCAAAAAGCCACCTTTTGTTCGAAACTCCCTGGAGCGGCGCAGTGTCAGGATGAAGCGGGTAAGAGCCACCGGAAGCTATGTGTGTGCCCCTCCTCCCTCGTTTCCCGAAGGCCTGCATCCTGCCCACATGTGCTCAGATGAGTGGCCTTGTCTCCTGGGCCACGGCTTGCAGAGCACTGCTTTCGCAAGAGTGATGACATTTGCAAATGGAACTTTGGGAACAACAAGGCCTGTGTAGCACTGAGAAAGAGCCAAAGGGTGACCGCAGCCTTATGACTGGGACAGATAGATGAGATGGGGGTGCGGGGTGCGCTTGGCCATCTGGGTGGAAATCCATGTCGGTAGGAACCAACCCAAGATGTCACGGTCACCTGGTCTGATGGAATCATGCTCAGCACCTCTGGGAATCAGGTGGGTACAGGGAAGAGGCCACAGACTGTCCCCCCCAAAGAGGTCTGGTCTTTCCTAATGCAGCAGGGCTGAAAGATTGGGGGGTGGCCTTCAGAAAAGGAGTCACCCCTTCTTAGGACTTTGACTGCAGGAGATGCAGGAGGTGCTTGCTTCTCCTTGGGTGCGTTTGCAGAAGAAACCCAGGAGCCCGAATACCAGAGAAAGAATAGAGAGAGAGCAGGAGAGGAAAGCAGTGAACGAAGCCCACCTGAGGCAGGGAAGGCCCTCGCCCTCCTACAGGCCTGTGGTGGACAGCCAGAGGCAGGAGGGGTCCAGGGCTGGGCTGTGACTCTGGACAGCGCTTGCCTAGCACACACGAGGCCCTAGGCTCCATCCCCAGCACTGCACACACTTGAAATAGGGTCTTTTCATGGCCTAGTACCACCTTTCTCGCTGCCCCCAGCAAGGCTGCAGAGGCAGAGAGAGAAAACAGTGCGGAGAGGGCACGCAGGGAAAGGATGGCGGGCCGGGTGGCAGTGTGGACGTGGCCTCGGGTGACAGGAATGGCCAACTTTCCATTCTGGGTCCTCTGCTCCATCTGCTGTCGCAGATCCTGCTGCTGATGACGATTCCAAGCCCACACTCACCATCAGTCTAAATCATTCCACTGGGAACTGCATTTTCAGCTCCACGGGGGATACCGGAGTCAGTGTCCCAAGACCCATTCCTGCAGAAACACGGCTGCACAACTCCTGCTTGACCCCCCTCCTGTGTTCCTACCACTCCCTCCAGGCAGGCCCTACAGACCTTGCCCTTAGCCAGGGGGTGGCCCACTCAGGACCCTCGATGGTGGAGCCGAGCCCATGAAACAGCAGAGTCCTGGCTGGCCAGGCTCCTGGGTCCGTGCTTCTCCTCGCTGCCTGAACTGTGCCTCTGTGGCAGCCCACCCAGGCAAGTGTCTAAGACTAGACATTGGTGACAGCAAAGCACAACAGTTGCTCTGAGAACTGGAGCCGCATAGATCACTCAGCCGGGCTCCTTTGGCCCTGCTCACTTACAAGCACAGACCAGAGAAGCATTCTAGAACGTCTGCATGGAGCTAGTTTATGTTCCTAAAACTGCTTGTCAGCCTTGCAAGGTGAGGATAGGCCTCCTAGTCGTGTTTCTTATACCGTATCTCAAAACCCTTTACTGGTCATCATGTCTGTTTTGTATGGCTTCAGAACAAATTACCACAAACTTAGCAGCTTAAAATAATGCAAATTCACGACCTGTTTCTGCGGGTCAGGAGTTGGACCACAGGTTACCTGAGTCCTCTGCTCAGGGTCCCAGCAGGCTGAGGTGTAGGTTTTGACTGACTGCGTCCTGATCTGGAGGTTCAACCAGGGAAAGAGCTGCTTTCAAGCTCTTTAAGTTGTTGCCAGAATCATTCCCTGTTTCCCTACTAGCTGCAGCCCCCAGGCCACTCTCAGCTCCTAGAAATCACTCTCAGGTCTTTGCCAGGTGACCCTCTCTATAATATGCATCATTTCTTCCAGGCCAGCAGAGTAACCCAGCCAGAAAGAACTTAGTTCAATTTTTAAGGGCTCACCTAATGAGGTCAGGCCCACCCAGGATAATCTTCCTTTTGATTGACTCAAAACCAACTAATTAGTCACCCAGTTACATATCCCATCACATTGACAGATCCCATCCATGCTGAAGGGAAGGAAATTATATAGGGTATAAAGGTTGGGCGTATTGGGAGCCATCTGAGAATTCTTATAGCCCTTCAGTTATTCTTCAGTAATCATTAATGGGTTTTGATGGAAGGAGAGTTGATGACTATATTAATCAAGATCCTTTGCATACAGATAACAAAAGAACCCAACTCTAATACACCTTTAAAATGAAAGAGGGAATTTATTGCCTCATTTAATGAAAAAGTTCAGGCTGGGTATATTAGTTGGGTTTCTTCTACTGCTGGGACAAAATAGCTGGGATTCTTAACTTGAAAGTAGGAAAGGTTTATTTGGGGGTTACACTTTCAGAGGCTTGAACCATTGCTCACTTGGCCCTGTTGCTTCTGGACCTGTGACAGCACAGTACATCATGGAGGAACATGTGGCAGAGGAGACTGATCACCTGGTGGCAGCCCAGAAGCAAGAGAGAGACGGGAAAGGGCCAGGGTGTCAGTGTCCCCTCAAGGGCCAAAGGAGCTGTGCTAGGCGATGTGTAAGGCTCAAGTTCTCAGAGCAACTGCTGGGCTTTGCTGTCCCCAGTGTCTAGTCTTAGACACCTCCAGCAAGCTTGCGTCCTGCTACTCAGGCCCACTTCTCAAAGGTTGTCATCTTCCAGTAGCAGCATGGGCTGGTGACCAAGCCTTTAGCATATGGGACTTTAGGGGACATTGAGGATCCACACAATAGCACTGGGGAAGTGGGTCAGTGGTGAGGCTTCCCTAGAACACGCAGGGCTCTGGGCTCCATCCCAGGGTCACACAAAAAAGGAAAAAGGTAAAGAAAGAGAGAGAGGGAGAGAGGAAGGGAGGGAGGGAAGGAGGGAGGGAAATCCATGCTAGAATCCAGCTGCGGGCTTGGGTGAATCCCAGTCCAAACAATGTCATCAGCCTTCATTTCCCTGCATTATCACGGCTCCTACCAGATAGCTTAATTCTTAAACAGGATCACCCCCTATGGTGGCCATTTTATATCAGTTCCAGGTATGTCTTGCTGCCTTAGCAACCTGTGTAATGAAGTTGCCTTTGTTCCAAGTAGTTGAGCAAAGTGCCAGAAGTGATTATTATTATTGATTTTTATTATTATTATTATTATTATTATTATTATTATTATTATTGGCTGGACTTAGCATACTCACCCCTGTACCCGTCACTGAGATTCTGGTTGACCAGGTCAGGTCACATTCCTGTCCCTGTTGAGCCCACAAACCTGGTAGACCGGGTCTGGCCGAAGAGGAGAGCCCCAAGGGAAGAGGAGGGCCTGGGAATGAACACCAGGCCGGCAGAAACCCTAGATGGCCCTAGGCACACTTCCTCTCCCAGGGGATCAGGTCTGACTGAGGAAACCACTCCAGGACAGGATGGTGGCCAGCATCCCTCTGCCTGGGTGTAAAGGCTGAGGCTTGAAGTGGCTCACTGTACAGCGCGTGGGTGGGGCCTGCAAGGGAGTGGGGGCAGGCTCAGCTTGACTCCAGCTCTGTGGCTTAACCACAGCGAGTCTCATCTGTAGTGCCCGTCGGAAGCCGGGTTGTAAAGATGAGATGGGCCAACCCGCCGTAAATCGCCACACGTGGTACCTGAGACACAGCAGATGCTCAGTAATCAGCAGGCGCAGAGCTGGAGCACCTGTCGGGTGCATTTAAAAGGAGCGGGTGCCTGCGGATAAGCGAGGGAGGACATTTGGGGATCAGGGGGAGGGTTGTGTGGCCCTCTGGGTGGAGCCAGCCAGTAACGAGCCACCCCCACCCCACCCCCCAGCCTTCCTCGGTGAAATCCCTGCGCACGGAGCGTCTGATCCGCACCTCGCTGGACCTTGAGCTGGACCTGCAGGCCACGCGGACCTGGCACAGCCAGCTGACTCAGGAGATTTCGGTGCTGCGGGAGCTCAAGGAGCAGCTGGAGCAAGCCAAGAGCCACGGGGAGAAGGAGCTGCCGCAGTGGTTGCGGGAGGACGAGCGCTTCCGCCTGCTGCTGAGGATGCTGGAGAAGAGGGTGAGCGCCTGGGGGCTGCCGGGAAGAGAAGCCGCGGCCTCCCAGGGGTCCCAGGAGCCCACCGAAGGTCCTACTATGTCCAAGGGCCCCTCCTTCCCATCAGCAGAGGGACCCTGGCATCCTTTTGCCCACTATGGAGGTGGCCACAAGGCCTTTGGGGGTTGACTTGTTTGTGTGAGCCCTCAGGAGGGACACTTGACTCACCTTCCATCCTTCCTCATGCACATCGGGAACCTAAGGGAAGCCGGGCATGCGCTTTAACAGAGCAATGCTAGGACACTGACCCATGGCTGCCCAGGAGGCAGTCGCAGGGAGCAGTCCCCGCCAACCCCCGCCACACACGAAGGAGACAGGAGCTGATCTGCCAGGGCTCTGTGCTGACAGGTTGCCCTGGACACCTGCTGGGGTGGGGGATGTTTACCTGCTGAGTGAGGGAAAGGGATCGCCAGCTGATCATGGAATTCAGGGGCGGCAGCAGCACCTAGCGAGTTTTATTTAGGCTGTGCATTTGGCAGGCTCACAGGCAGGGAAAGTCCCTCCCAGCGTGAGAACTTCCAAAGGTGCTGGGGACTGCTACCCAGTGGGACAGTGCAAGAGAACCCCCAGTGGGAAGGGGGCTGACACATCTAGATGATGTCCCTCAGCAACACGCTGAGTGGTCTTGGAGTCAGAGAATTCCAAAGTGCAGCAGCCTCTTGGGTCCTCAGAGCCTCAGGATTTGCCTTATCCATGTTTAGCAGGTGTTCCATTCCATTTCGCAGGACTTGCAAAGCAGGAAAGTTCTAAGTGGCTAAAAGGGCTTGCTTACTTGAGCCATATTTTAAACAATTAGGTTAAAACTTGAGTGGGGCACCACCAGACTTCTGAGCCAGCAGGTTCCAGACTAGCATGAAGAAGTAAACATTATAGGACCAATACACAGATGCCATATTGACTTGCTTATAATAAATAATAACTTACTACTCTCTGATTGCCACCATGGCTGGAAAGGCTTTGCTAGTTCCTCTGCACACAGCCAGACAGTTCAGAACACACAGAGGCTGTCTACCTGGATCATCTCATGGGCCATCAGCTGAAACCCTAGCTCTCAGTACAAGCAGTGATATCTTAGGAGAGTAAGATGATGCTGCACTTCTTAGATCTGGATTAGTCCAAGAGCTTCAAAGTGAGTGGCAATTCAGAAATGTTTGTTTCTTCTCTATTAGTAATACCCTGCATTTATAAATGGGGTGATAATAAGAGCACCAAGGGAAAATAGAAAGTTAGAAAGCTTTAAGGAGGAGAAGTAAATAAAAATATCCAAACCCAATGTAACCTAATTGTAGTTAGTTGTTATGTTTATCTTTGAGCTTCCTGGTAGCCATGGCAAAAAGAGGTGAGAAAACAAGCACATATACACCCTGTCTTAAGAAAACACAAGCTAAGAAAACTTGTGCTTTCAAATAGTAAAAACAGTACATCCATTGCTTCTACTAACAACCCATTTAAATAGTGGCTTCCTTGACCAAAATTCTTTGTACAGTGTTTCCAAGCCTATGGCACATGGGTGTTGTATTGCTCCCTGTGGCTTCTTCTCAACTACACTCACATAGGTTTATATCAGAAAAAGGAGCATCAAGTACCTAAAGCTCTTAAACACAATAGCATGACTTGGAATTGGGTTTCCACCTTGTTGCACTTATTTGACATCAAAGAAATTTCTTGACACGCCTAAGCCTCAGTTTCCTGGTTGGTAAATAGAAGTAATTACAAAATTTACCCTCTAGGTGGCCTGAGGATTAGATGAGGCCACACACATTTCTAGAGGCCAGGAGGCTTGCACTATCTCCAGGCCTCCCTTGCTTTGCCCCACAGATGGACCGAGCAGAGCACAAGGGTGAGCTACAGACAGACAAGATGATGAGGGCGGCCGCCAAGGACGTGCAAAGGCTGCGCGGCCAGAGCTGTAAGGAGCCTCCAGAAGTGCAGTCGTTCAGGTAAGCCAGGGGCCCTCGCCAGTGCCCCCTCACCGCGCTGGACCCTGCGCGGGTCTCTAGCAGAGCTGCAGTGCGTGCTGTGACAGATGTTCATCCTGTCAAGCGTCCCTGGCAGCCTGTGGGCTCCTGGGCTCTTCCCCGCCTGTCTTTATCCGTCTCCACACAACTCCAGCTAATTTGTTAGATCCTTTTGTTTAATGAATGAGCCACCTGCTCGGCCTCCTCTCTCAGCGGTTCCATCACCGTAATTGCGGAGGATTGGCTGCCTGATGAATCAGCCTGGGGGCCTAGCCGCCCACCCTGAGGGCTTCCCTGCCTGCTGCCTGCTGCCTGCTGCCTGCTGGGATCCCCTTTCTGGCCATACAGGACTCAGGCATTTCGGAAGTCTCCAAATGCCTTTTGGCTTGGGCCTCCCACCCACAAAGGACCTTGGGCCTAGACTGCTGATGCCTTCTCAGACAAAGCACATGTATTTGTATGTGCTAAAGAGATGCCTTTGTGGAATACAAATATTTAAAATAGTCTACAATTTGATAAACTGTTAGGGTGTCTCTGAATTTTTTAACAAATTAAGAATCTGAAAGAAATGCTGGACGTGGCCCTAAGACCTGTTCTTTCTTTTGGGGGACTGGGGATTAGACCTGGGGCCTCGCGCTGGGCTGGGCGGGTGTCTACCTCTGACCTCATCCCTGCCCTTTTCCTTACTTCATGCTGAGACAGGGTCTCCCGGAGTTACCCAGGCTGGGCTCTGATTTGTGCTCCTCAGCCTGTCAAGTAGCTGGGATCACAGGTGTGTGCCACTGTACCCAGGTCCAGGTGCCCTTTCAAACTCAGAGATGCCCCTGATTTGAACTACAGTTGGTCGGTCATGCAGAAGCATCCCCTAAAGCAGTGGCTTTTGACCAAGGATTTTTTTTTTTTTTCAACCAGGGATTGAACCCAGGGGCATTTAACCACTGAGCCACATCCCCAGCCCTTTTTTGTATTTTATTTAGAGACAGGGTTTTGCTGAGGGCCTTGCTAAGTTGCCGAGGCTGGCTTTGAACTTGCCTCCTGCCTCAGTTCCCTGTGCTTGGCATCCAGGGATGATGTTGTAGCCCCTCTCCCTACAGGGGACATTTGGCAATGTCTTTTTTTTCTTTCTTTTTTTGAGACAAGATATCACTATGTTATGCAGACTGGTCTCAAACTCTGGTCTCAAATGGTCCTCCCACCTCAGCCTCCAGAGTAGGTGGAACTATGGGTGTGTATCACCATGCCCATTGTCTACACGTTTTTGATTTTCCCAGCAGGGACCCTGGGATGCTACTGATAACTAATGGCTAGAGGCCAGGGATGTTGCTGAACATCCTGCAATATCTTGGACAGCCCCACAGCATTGCCCTGCCAGGGATGCAGGTGTAGCCCCCCGGGTAGAGTGTGTGCTAACATGCACAGGGCACCAAAAAGGAAGAATGATCCTGGACCAGATACCTGTCAGGAGAGACTGAAACCCCCACCCTAAGGGATGGCCTCTTTACAGGGAGAAGATGGCGTTTTTCACCCGGCCCCGGATGAATATCCCAGCACTCTCTGCAGATGACGTCTAATCGCCAGAAAAGTATTCCCTTTGTCCCTCTGACCACGCTGTGAATGTCGACTGTGGCTAAAGTTATTTATGTGGTGTTATATGAAGGTACTGAGTCACAAGTCCTCTAGCTCTTGTTGGTTTGAAGATGAACCAATTTTTTAGTTTGGGTTCTATTGTTATTATTAAAAAAAAAAAAAATACAAAAAAAAAAAACCAGCATTAAAAATGACAAGATTGTATAGTTTGTATATTTAGGAATGTATTTTTGGGAAAGAAAATTTAAATGAACTAAAGCAGTGTTAAGTTGCTGCTCTTCCTAAAAATCTAGATTTTTTTTTCTTTTTTTTGTACAGTCACACCTTTTAGAGGTTTTCCTGCAATAAGAAGTCATGTTTGAGGGACGATAATCCTGAAAGGACGTCCTACAGATGGCACAGCACAGCTAACCTTTCCTAGTTAACATATTTTGTATAATATTAAAAAAAATGCAAAGAAACCATTTTGGGGGTTGAGAGGTACATCCCCAAATCTTCATGAGCTGTGACGTGTTTTATGTGGTCACCTGACTTGCGGTGGGCAGCACAGAGCCGGCCGAGTGTCCAGCCCTGGCTGGTGATGGGCCACACCGCCCTCAGATGCCCCGTGAAGCCACCGAGGGAGTGAGGGAGGGCTGTGGAGAACGCCACCCAGCTGTGTCTCCATCAATAAAGTGGCCTTTTGAAAAGAGTCCTCCCTCTTGCTTTTTCTCTGCCATCCCTCATGTCGGTGTTTCCCTAATGTTTGACTCTTTCCAGTCATTTCCTCCTCTCTCATCCCATCTTAGGGGAAAAAAAAAAAAACCTTCATCTTCTTTTGCCCACCCTGCTTATGTGCTCGTTAGAATAGAATGACTGCTCAGCTCTTTGGGAACCTAAATTCCCAGTTGAGACCAGGAATGTTCTCTGTGCTCTCTCTGCCATGGAATTCCACCCCCATCATGAGCTGGGACTTTGCAGTTTCGTCCTATGAGTGTGAATCCACGTCACCCCCAACCCAAGTGCAATGGTCCTGGAGCGCGAGAGTCGTCTTTTGCAGAAAGCCAAGCCAGCATGCTGTGGGTGAGCCACCTGGCAATGCCCTCATGCGCCCTGATGCTCACATGGCTCCGCTTTGCAGAGGCCACCGCGGGGACTCAGAAATCAGCCATGTACAAACCAACAGCAGCCACTGTAGACTCTCGTCCCCCTTCCTCTCGCTGATGTTACCCTGTGCAGCTTCTCTCAAAGTATGGTGCACCAAGCTAGATCAGAAGCTCGGGGGCAGCCGGGTAAAAATGGAGACTCAGTGCTGGGACTGTAGCCCAGTGACAGCGCCCTTGTCCAGCCTATGCAAGGCCCTAGGTTCGACTTCCAACACTGTAAAAGAAGAAATGGAGCAGCCTTTTGGCAGGCACTGTGGTACCTGCCTACACTCGCAGCTCCTCAGGCGCCTGAGACAGGAGGATGGCTTGAGACCAGAAGTTTGCAGCCAGTGTGGGCATCGTTGCAAGACCTTGTCTCAAAATGAAGACTCTTGGATCCCTCCCTAGACCCTGGCCCCACCGCCACCCACCTTGACATGGGCCCAACACCAGCATTTTACATGTTTTCTTGTGAGCATGTGATTGAACCCAAGGCCTCATACATGTTGGGCAAGCGCTGTACATCCCCGGCCCCCACTGCGAGTCCTACATAGAACGCAGGGTTTCGTTTTTGGTTTTGTTGGTTGGTTGGTTGGGTTTTTTGGTGAGATTAAATTCAGGGCCTCGCACATGCTGGGCAGATGCTGTATCGCTGAGCTACACCCCCAACCTTCCAGTGCAGTGTGAGGGACCCACTGATATCAAGTGAATGAAGCCCAGGCAGAAAGGGGAGGCTGGCATTCTGCGGGTGCGTCCCACCGGAATGCTCTCCAGGACAGTGGGGTTGCTGGGGGTGCTGGGGGTGAGCAGCCCCCTCCACTTGCTGCTGAGGCTCTGCCCCTCCTCCCCCTGGTTCCTTGCCTGGCTGTTTCTTCTCATGTATTCTGAACTTCCACTGGCATAGAATCATGTTCTTACCCATATGGCTTCAAGGGCTTTCAGAAGCCAGGAACCATATGGTTTGCATGTGGTTTGAATGTCCTCTGGGAGGTGCTCAGCTCCCAGTGTGCAGTGATGAGATGGCGGAACCTTTAAGACATGATTTTGCCTTGCGAAGGTAACGAGGCCAGGGGTCTATGGCCTCAGAGGGGATGAATGCTCATCTCATGGACTGAATTCATTCCTGAGAATGGGTTGCTCTCAGGGGAGCCTGGCACCTTCTCTGAACACTCTTCTGCACGTACCACTTGTCCCTCATACAAGCTCCCACACCTGCTTCCACCATCATGGTGCCATCTGCTCTTGAACCTCCAAGACTACAAGCTAATTAAACCTCTTTTCTCTATCATGTATCCAGCCTCCAGTATTTTGTTAGAGCAACAGAAAATGAACTAAGAAACAAGGTCTCCCTGGGTAGCTCATATCCAGTTTCTCACCACAACCTGGGCTTCCTCTGATATCTCCAAACACTTTAGTCTTGGATGTGTTCACTCTCCTTCCGTGGAATTCCACCCCACATTAAAGGTGAACATCATAGTTTCCACCTATGAATATCAACATCATCCCTAACTCAATTATAGTAAGTCCTGGAGCACAAGGATTGTGTCTCATGCTGTTTCTGTGACCCATTAGGCTACATCTGGCCATGGTTCCAGCCTCATGGGGCAAACAGGATTAGAAAGTGAAGCCAACCTGCAGACAGAAGCAGGGGCACTGGTGGGGGGAAGTGGAGGCATCCTGGGGGACAGAGCCTGAGTCCACTGATAGCAGCTCCTTACTATTTGTAGTCCTTTTGGTGAGCTGAGTCAAGAGGACCTGATCAAAACATTCAAGGTCATGAGATAAAATCGCTTCTCAGTTACACCTTCCATGTTGAGCCCTCCCGATCAGGGTCAGCCCCTCAGACCCCCATGACATTAGCGAAGCAGAGCTCTAAACGCCTTCCTGCTGTGTGGGAAAAGCTATGGGGAGCAACTTCTGCCACAAGAAGTGTGTCTGGGTGTCGTATCAGCAAATGGAGCCTTTGTGGGAAGAACCAGACCACCTCTGTGGAAATCAGAAGGGCCCCTTCCAGCCGTGGGGTTGAAACCTATAAACGGTTCACTGACAAATCACCAACACTTTAGGTTGTTTGCATAGGAAGAAATTAAAGAAGAAAGAAAGAAACATTCACTTGGAATTACGCATGAAGCTTCTCTGGAACCTTCAGGAAACCCGTCCAGAAATGTCAAATCAGCTGCTCAAGGTTACACAGATACTACAGAGCCAGAGCCAGGATGCAAATCCTATCTTCCAGCAAAATCTCGGTCTTTTCCAGCTGCAGCTTCTGCTCCACGGTGGTATTACCACATCACATGAAGCCTGCATCGTAGGAACTAGAACTTTTGATCTTGAAGGACAGAGCTATGGAGTCCTGCGCCCTCTGTATGAGCAGGGAGAAGGCAGGGCGCCAGGACCCCAGTCTGCCAAAGGACGCTCTGCAGACCTCACTGGCTCTGGCTGCCGAGGGTTACCTTTTGGACTCCGGATCTTTCATGACATTCACACTGACAGTCTCTGCATCCTGCCTCCCAAGAAGGCTACCGGATTCTTCTAGGTGCCTGTTGTCCCACCTACTCAGGAGGATGAGGCTGAACGATTGCTTGGGCCCACGAGTTCAAGACCAGCCTGCGCAACACAGCAAGACGCCATCCCCCCACCCCAAAATATTCCAACCCACTGTCCCCTTGTCAACCAGGCTGCAACCATGCTGGCCTGCCTTTGCCTCCTTTCCACCTGGAGGCTCTGCAGCTCCAGTTCCTTCTCCACCTCTCAGCGCAGCTCAGGCCTCACCCCTAGGGGGAGCCCTCTCCACCCAGGCACCCAGGTCACCGTCAGCCTCCGGTGTGAAGCTGGTGTGCATACTCCGGGCACTGTCTGCAGGGATGGGAACATCCTTCCTTGTCCGTCCGTCTCCAGAATGTAAGCTCTTACCACATCACCTGTGTGCAGTGCTTTCGGAGGGGCCTTGGTAAACACGGCAGAAGGAATCCCACGAATGAGATGAAGAGTCTGCCCAGATTTGCTCTCTAGCCCTCTGTCGTTCGCAGTCAGGAAGCAGTGAAGGTTCTAAGCGCAACCGGAGTACCCAAGGCTGTTTCGGCAGGTGCCAGCCTCTTTCATATCCAGCTTTGCACATCGTACCTGCCCCCAAACATGTGTAACCCTATGGCATAAACCTTAAGTGGTGACTGGACAATTACACAACGTTTAGATCCTTTGAAGGAAGTTAGATTGCCCCGAAATCAATTCTTGTAACAGTTTTATTATTATTATTATTATTATTATTATTATTATTATTAGGTACTAGGGATTGAAGCCAGGGGTGCTTAATCACCAAGACACACCCCCAGCCCCTTTTCTATTTTTTGATCTTGAGACAGGATCTTGCTAAGTTGCTGAGGCTGGCCTCGAACTTGCTGTCCTCCTGCCTCAACCTCCCAAGTCTCTGGGATCTGGTTAGTTTTATTACTTTAAGTGCTAATGCATACTATATAGCAGATCCCAAGGATTCACAAAAGCCATAGTAGCAAATCCTTCCACTCGCTACTGACCTAGGCACTGTACTTTGAGAACAAGTTTACTTATTTTAATTCATTTATACTTACAATAGGTAGGTGCTATTACAATTACGCCTGTTTTACAGTCGAGGAAACTGGCTCAAAGGGTTAAATCACCTGCCCAACATCACACGGCTGGTAAGTGACAGAAATAGGATTAAACCCAGTATATGTTTTTAAGACACATCAGGATAGGGGTAAGTCAACTTCACCCTCTGAAGCCGTGCTACACTGCCAGATTCTTCCACGTCCTTCCAGAGAGGCAATGCTCATCTAATTTCAGATGTGTACTTTTTCACCCCAAAACTATAATAAACACTTCTCATCTGGAAGCCTCCTCATTCTTTTTAATAACCACAGAGTCTGCTGAATAGATGATCTGTAAATCAATCAGAGGGCACTTAGGTTGTAGATAAGCACTTGCTTTTTCTAACAATGTCCTTTGTCTCCCTTTGCCCATACATCCTCGCACACATGTATGAGTGTATCTGTGGATAAATTACTGCGTCCTTTTCTTTTCCGCCCGTAGTGGGTGTTGAATGAGCCCAAGGCCTCATACCTGCTAGGCAAGTGCTCTGCCACCAAACTACATTCCCAGGCTTTTAAAAAGTCCATTATGAGACAGGATCTCACTAAGTTGCTGAGGCTGGTCTTGAACTTGTGATCATGCTGCCTCAGCCTCCCAAGCAGCTGGGATTACAGGCGTGTGCCACCACGCCTGACTTGCATGCATTTTTAAAATGCATCCTCAGAGCTCCATTATTATAAAGAAATTATAAAGTGCTCTCAGCTACTTGCTGTCTTCACTGCTTGAAGGGCAGAAAAAGATGGGACTTTGGAACCCAGAAGTCCTGAATTCTGTATGCAGACTGACCCTATTTCTAGCTGCAGGATTTTGAGCAAGATGTCACATCTGTCTTCATTAAGTGGTGTGAAGACTCGATGAGATAACACATTGTAGGGACTGAACAGAGCTAGGTTGTTAGGGCGTGGTGGGGAAGTTATGTTCTAGACACTTGTAGGAATAGCAAATCTTCATGCGTGGCCTCCAACATGTGAAGGCTTCTCCCAGGGCACTTGGGACTGAATAACTGCAGTAAGGAGCGTATGGTAAGTACAGTAGCAAGTTCACAGCCAACCCTGCCTATGACGCCGAAAGGCGAAGCTGATCAGAAAGAACAAGGACGCAGTTGGCACCCTAGCATTCGCTACCCACCCCGCTGTACATTTGACTGGTTTTATCTGCTGGCTGGGATGCTGGAGCGGCAAGGCAGCCCCCCGCGGATTCTTCTCACTCTTGGAGCCCCAGGGCCCCAGCAGTCCCTGACGGTGCAGATCCTCCATTACTACTCCGTGAAGAGAGAAGACGGAAGTTCTCCCTCCAGCGCTGCTGCTCTGGCCGGCGCAGCTGGCTGCGGTGATGACCAACGGCTTGATGCAGCGTCTCCCCAACGTGGGGCAAGATGCCACTGGTAGGTTGTGGGTAAAGGTTTCTATATTTATAACCATGTATTTATTTAAATACACTAATTAGCACACCTGTGAATTCATAGATACTACTACTTAGGAGGAGGAGAAGTAAAATTTTAAAGTAAATCAATTTAAAGAAAATTGCACTTAATATGATGGCGGGAGGGAATGGTGATAATGGAAACATCTGGAAAAGACTTGAGTTCATACAGGAGTAGGATTGCAGGTGGCCACCTAGCACAACCTCCCCATTTTACGGATGAAGAAAACCGAGGCCCAGGAGCTGTGGGTGCTGGAAATAGCATGAGCTCTTGGTGACCCAGGAAAAAGGGGCAGGGCTGAGATGCGGGGTTCGATTGTCTCCCTGCTCCTCGGCCTGGCGGCCCACCCAGGAGGCTGGCTTGGCGCATCTGAGGCAGTGTTTCGTATTCCCGCCTGCCCGCCCCACCCACTCTGTCCCCCCAGACCCACCGGCCCTTGGTTAGTCGTGTCTTCTGTGTAATCCCCCTGCCCACTTACACAAGAGGGACCCGCACTTGTGTGCCTTGCTAACACAGTGGGATCCCCCAGGGTCAGGCTGCACCTTTTTCAAGGCCTCCCTCCCGCTTAGCTAGGAGCCCTGACGGTCCTTCCCTTTCCCTGCATGCTCTCAAGAACTGCTGGTCCAGTAGGAAATGCAAGAGGCCCCAAGGCACCTGTGGCAGCAGCCCCTCCGCCTCGTTCAGAGCCCAGCCTCTGGGCGGCCCGTCCCCAGGCCTCGGCCATCTCTACTACTGACAGGACAGATTCGAGAGAGATCAGCGTGCATTCTAACCCTGTTACAGAACTCCAGGGGCGGCGGTGCCGCGGCCAGCACCTGGACCCAGGGCGCCGCCCTGCAAGCGCAGGCGCAGAAGGCCCGAGGCCATGCACTCGCCGGAGCCCGGTCCTTCTGCTGGGCCACGAGGCCTCTCTCACCTGGCCTGCCGTCCCCCTCCCACAGGCGTCCGGACGTCACCTCTAGAAACGCTTCCTCCCCGCCACCCCCGCCAGGCCCCCACGCGCCACCAACCCACGCAGGCTTTCCCAGGGCAAGTTCTCCCCCGCTGAAGGAGGCCATCGCTCCCCCTGGCCCAGACTGCTTCTCACGCCCCATGTCTTCCTCTTTGGATGCTCAGTTAGTCCCACAGCAAGTTGTCAATTCGACCTCCAAAATATAGAATGAAGGCATCCATTCCCCCCACCCGGACGGACGCTTCCAAGGTCTCTTCTAGTTTGTTTGAGCTGCTGTAACAAAGTAGCACAGAGAGGGTGGCTTAAACTATACCCATGTATTTTCTCACAGTCCTGGAGGCTGGACGTCTGAGGTCAAAATGTCAGTAGGCCAAACTATGGAACCAACCTGGCTGCCCTTCAACCTATGAGTACATAAAGAAAATGTGGGATATATATATACACAATGGAATATTACTCAGCTTTAAAGAAGAATGAAATTCTGGCATTTGCTGGTAAATGGATGGAGTTAGAGAATATCATGCTAAGTGAAATAAGCCAAACCCAAAAAACCAAAGACCGAATGTTTTCTCCAATATGAGGATGCTGATTCACAGTAAGTGGGAGGGGGAGCTAGGGAAGAATAGAGTTACTTTATATTAGGTATGAAGGGAGGGGAAGGGGTATGGGGGAAGGAATGATAATGAAGTGAAACAGACATTATTACCTCATGTACACGTATGACTGCATGATCGATATGATCCTACAATATGTATAATCAGAAAAATGAGATTATACTCCATTTATGTATGATCTATCAAAATGTATAAATGCATTCTACTGTCATGTTCAACTAATTAGAACAAATTTAAAAATTTTTTTTAAAATGTCAGTCGGCAAGAACGGTTTCTTCCTGGTCCCCTCTCCTTGGCCTGGAGATGGCTATCTTCCCCCAACTTCCGTGGTCTTGCCTGTGTATTCTGTGTCTGTATTCCAACCTCTTGCGAGGACAACAGCCATATTGGATTAGGACCCAGTCTCATGAACTTATTTTACCTTACTTACCTCTTTAAAGACCCTAACTTTAAATAGAGTCAACATTCTGAGGTCCCTGGGGGTTGGAATTTTAACACAGGAATTTGCAGGAAATACAACTTATCCTATAACACCTACCCATCAAACCCTCTCATTCCCCATTGTGAATAGAACCGAAATTTAAAGCCTCTTCCTTAACTTGGTGGGGAGGCTGAAGCAGGAGGATTGCAAGTTCAAGGCCAGCCTCAGAAATGTAGCAAGACCCTATCTCAAAATTAAAAAAAAAAAAAAAAAAAGTAAAAAGGACTTGGGATGTAACTCAATGGTAGAGCACTCCTGGGCTCAATACCCATTACCAAACAACAACAACAAAACCTTATAATTTGAAACAATAGGGATAAACCCAGAGGCCATTATGCAAAGTGAAATAAGCCAGGCAAGAAGGACAAAGGCTGATTGACCTCACTTTATGTGGACTCAAAAGTCAAACTCACAGAAGCAGAAGGTAGCATGGTGGTTATCAGGGACTAAGGCGGGGAAAACAGAGATGCAAAGGGTACGGACTTGCAGTTTAGCAGGATGAATAAATTCTGGAGATCTAATGTTTAACATGGTGATTTAGTTGATTGATTGAGATGAGATCTCACTAGGTTGCCCAGGCTGGATCAAATTCCTGTTCTCAAGTGATCCTCCTACCTCCACCCCTGAGGATCTAGCATGATAACTCTAAATAATACTGTATGGTATACTGGAAACATCCTAAGAGAGTAGATCTCAAATGTTCTCAACACAAAATGATAACCATGTGATGTGATGGGTATGTTAGTTAGCTTGACTGTGGTAATCATTTCACGGTGCACACATGGTTCAAAACTGGTCGCATACCATTAATGTACACAATTTTAGTTGTCAATTATATCTCAATAAAGCTGAGAAATATATTAAAATATATTTAAAAGATTTTAACTCAAAAGCACCTGCTCAGAGAGGCTTTCTCTGACTCAAATCTCTCCATCACATTACTTTCCTGGCAATTAAAACTCCATTTATGTATGATCTATCAAAATGTATAAATCCATTTTACTGTCATATACAACAAATTAGAACAAATTTTTAAAATTTTTTAAGAAGAAAAAAAACTAGAACAAATTAGAACAAATTTTTAAAATTTTTTAAGAAGAAAAAAAACTGGGATTGTCACTTACTTTACTCTCTCTCCACTCTAAACTGTAGTCCTCATGGGAGCGAGGTCCTGGTCTGTTTTCTCTATATCCCCAAAGCCAGGAAAAGCATCTGACATATTACCATGCACAATAAATGTTTGTTGAATGAATGGATGGAGTTATTAGTTCTGTGCCCATTTCACGGAGGAGCAAACTGAGGCTCTTGAGGGACAGAGGTTCTCCATAAGTCCCTATAACCGAGACAGCCCAAGCACAGAGTAGCCCTGGTGGGATTCCCCTGGAATCTTCTGCCCTCCGCTCTACATTCCAGGCCTGCAGTCCGGCTCCTGGCGGACCTCCCCCCGCCTTCTGCTCGCAGTGTCGCCTGGATCCCGCCAGGGGGCAGCAGAGACGGTAGCCCTAGAACTACTCGAGCCCTTGGGGGCCCGGGGAGGGGTTTCCGCTTCCGGACATCGCTAGCTATTTCCGCTTCCGGCCACTTGGCGTGAAAGGCGCTGACGGGAGGATGGACGCTCTAGTGGCTCAGTGCTCCGCGCGGCTGCTGCAGCAGGTGTGTCGCCTGGGACCGGCGGAAAGGCTCGGAGCGGAGGGACCTGGCCCCGGCTCCTGCCCGAGCGGCGCTGGGTGCAGCGGCAGCGAGGCAGGATCTCGGGTCCCAGACGCGGGCGCCCAAGTCCCGAGCCCCTGGCCTGCGATGCCGAGACACATACTTCCCCCGGGGGCTGTTTCCTCTTAGGTGGGAGAGGGAAGGGGTGGGAGAGGGAAAGATCGACCATTGCAAGGCTCGTGTGACCGTGCTGGTCAGAGATGTGGCCGGCCCCGCCCTCCCGGGCCGCGCCGAGGTGGCTTCTCCGGTGGACTGGAGCCACGGTCCCCTCCTCCCCGCACACATCTGTGCTGCCTTAGGACTCGCGGCGCGACGGCGGTGTGGGCGAGAAAGAGCAGCCGAGCTGCGTCCTGCGACCCTGAGCAGGGGAAATCCTAAGGGGCTGCACGCCTGGCTCATTGTCGGATAATGGGGCGGGGGTTGCTCTCTGCCTTCGGCGTCCGTGGGGAAAAAGGGCCCCAACTTGTGAAAGCGAAAGTGGGTCCTGCTTCATTTCCTTCTATGTCCAGGTGGGAAGAGGTGGTAGGAGAACCGTTTCTCGTACTCTCTCCTATTACAGGAACTGCTTTGTGCTAGATCAGCAGTCACAAAGTACAGGTGGGTCAGATACATGGACAAGCTCCTTGCTCTTCTGAGCCACGTGTTTATGGCTGTGGGGGACGTAGTACTGCTTCACTGGGTTGTGATGAGATTCATAAAGATGATTTCTTAGAGGTGCCCAGCGCCTGGAACAGTGTGTGCTCCTTCATGGCAATTTTTTTTTTTTTTTAATTTGGTTGTAGTACTTGATAAATATTCTGAAATTTCAGGTGAAAACTCTCCCCTGGATTTTGCAGTTAAGTTAGAAGCTTTCTTTCTGGATTTTCATGGCATTCATTTTTGAAGTTAATGTACAAAACCTGGCCTAGGGCCTAAGTCACTGGAAATAGAGAGGCAGAAATGGGAAAATTGCTTAGCCCCGGAAAGGGTAAAAGGTAGATAGATTCTCGAGCTATATTGAATGTGACAGAAGGTGTTTTGCAGTACTTGAAATCAAACCCAAGGTCCCATGATACTAGGAAAGTGCGCCACACCCCCAGTCCAGGTGTTTGGTTTTTAGAGTATCAAGTCATAAAATTTAGAAATAGAGGTAGGTTAGTCAGCGGAAACTTAACTAATACTCTGACAGGGTCGTTTGTTGAGCTGAAGAAAGAAACTAGGCACAAAGCTTATTCCATTCTTTCCTTTTGAGGTACTGGGGATTGAACCAAGGGTCTCATGCATGTTAGGCAAGTGCTCTACTACTGAGCTGCAGCCACAGCCCTTTTTATTTTTCATTTTGAGACAGGTTCTTGTCTTGCTAAATTTCTCAGACTGGCCTTGAACTTGTGTTCTTCCTGCCTTAGTGTCCTGAATTGCTAGGATGACAGGAGTGGGCCATTATGCCCCTCTTATACCATTCTTGATCATTCCTGGTTCCCTAAGACACACACTTAGTTTTATCTTATCAAGGATAAAATGCAAGAGTTTCAGAGAAGGAAAAATCACAACTTGTCAAAGAGAAAATCCATTCTCATCATCTCTGCCTTGTCTTATGGAGAAGGGAAATGAAGTAAAGTTACTAGATTGTAGAAGCCATCTGTCACACTGGACTGAATAATTACCTTTCCTTTTATAGGAAAAAGAGATTAAGTCTCTAACTGCTGAAATTGACCGGTTGAAAAACTGTGGCTATTTAGAAGCTTCTCCAAATTTGGAGCAATTGAGAGAAGAAAATTTAAAGTTGAAGTATCGACTGAATATTCTTCGAAAGGTGGGTACTCCGGGTGTTTTTTAAAATCTTTGTAACTGAAGAGTCTGTAAGTGTACCCTGTGGAAATTAGACAAAGGAAGAGAGAAACCCTGTGCTTTTCCTGCATTAAACAAGCTAGAACTTGTAGTTGATGCTTATGATGAAGAAGTCGGTATTGTCGTATCCTTCTAGGACCCCTCAGAATGTTTCATCTTACAAACGTTTAGCTAGCTTAAAGTAGCTAAACCTTACTTACTTGAGTAAGTAGGGTTGAGATATTTCTTTCAACAGCTTATGCCTGTGTTTTTTTTTTTTAGAAAACATTTTCAGTTTTGAAATCTCTGCCACTGTCATAAAGGAGATATTTTTAAATACACCCGCATACCTTCTCTACCTGAGTGGGTTATTTTATAGTTTAATTTTTATATTATGTTTTCAGCATCATTTGGGGTTTTTTTCCACTTAATATTTCCAGATTTTTTTTTTTTTTTTTTTTTTTTTTTTTTTTTTTAATGAATCTTGTTCTCTGTTTATTTAATGGCTTCACAATCCAACAGTGGTTATCAGTTTGGTCAAAAATAAAATAGCTTGAAGTTTTTGGCCTGCTTTTCCAGTTTCCTGATGACACATCCCAGAGTATGATCTCATTCCCATAATTGTTCTCCTATGTGTGGGTATTAGTTTCAGGCCAGTTTCGTGGTCTTTACCTTTTCCCTCCAAAGGTGACTCGTGTCTACTCACTTTGTACTCTGCCTACCCCATTCCTGTGACCTTTTATTGCCTATTCGTGATCTGCTGTGCTTGAAAGAGCTTTGTCTTTGAATCTTCTAAAATAACATATTACTTTTTCATGGAATCTCCTCCTACAAAAAAAAATCTTTCTGGTTTTATCGTTTGTTCTGCATTCATTTATTTATAGTGAATTCTCTTATATTTTTAATTAAAAACTATGTGCTAACACAATAAGGGAAATATATACTAAAGACGGTTCTGTGTATTCTAATGCTCATCTCTGTAACAAATTAGCTCTCACGTGTAGATAGGAGAATGCTGTCCATGCAATGAGGAAGCTGCTTTGGTTCACATCAGCTGAACAAGGTACACAACCAACTGAAAAGAGCAAGCCACAGGAATAAAGTACTCTGTGTGATGACCATTCACCCTGCCTGACTCATTTTGGGCACATGCTGTAACTAGAAGCATTACTGGATGGTGGGGAAGCACTTTACCCTTGTTCTGTCATTATCTTGGCACTAGCCTCAGTTTTCCTCATGCCCACTTCCATTGAGCTGTCAGTATCTTTTTAAGGTAAAATCTTAAATGTAGTATTTACTAAGTATTACAGGTACTTTCCCACTGATGATTTTAAGATTGCTGTTATGATAGTACTGCTGATACAGAATCACATAGATTTTGAGTAATCTTCTAATCTTAATTTCCTTAAAAGTTATTATTTTAGGATGTAATTTTTTGCATAATATGAAGTTTTTCAGAATGCTTATTTCAAGTTATAAGAGATGCTCCTAGCATATGTAATATCTGTTACCCTCTTGGAGCTTACCATCTGGGGGGAGAAAAAAACTCGCATATATGAAACAAAGTGTTACATTTATTTTAATCAGATATAAATTTGGTGCATAAATCAGAGTGGTTGCTATGTATGTATGTTTAATATATATGCACACACATTTAGAACATGCATATATACCAATACCCCTATCATTTAAAATATTTAAATTTATTATAGTAGATTTTGGGTCTTAAGAGCATATCTAAATAATTTTAGTGTTTGCTATTAGAAATCTTTAGATTGTGAAAAGCATGTCTTTCATCTTTTAAAGCACTCTCACGTTGGGGAATTATTGATCAACTAAAATTTTAAAATCAGGTTTTTGGTGAGTTTAAAATATTATTTCTTCATAGGGTAGATAGAGATGAGAATATGTAGAACTTACACTCTATTCCAATACTCCGTTTGAATCTTGGCTTTGAAATTTTTTATTTTTTTTTAATTTTTTTTAGTTGTAGGTAAACACAGTACCTTTATTTTATTTTTATGTGGTGCTGAGGATCAAATCCAGGGCCTCACACATACTAGGCAAGCACTCTAACACTGAGCCACAACGCCAGCCCCCAATTTATTCTTATGTTTGGCAAATTACCTAATCTCTAGTTCACATGTAATGATGATAGTAAACTCGAATTTTGTTGTGTAGATGGAGTTAAATAACATAAATACAGCACTTAGCTCAGATTTTTATATAAAAGTTTATATCTGACTGTTGTTACCATTACTTTCACACCTTGTGTGTGTGTGTGTGTGTGTGAGAGAGAGAGAGAGAGAGAGAGATGCTATGTGTGATGCTGGGGATTGAATACACGACTTCTCTTACGTTAGGCAAGTGTTCTACATCCCCAACCCTTTTATTTTGATTGAGAAAGATCTTGCCAAATTGTGTAGGCTGGCCTTGAACTTGAACTTGTGATCCTCTTGCCTTTGCTTCCTGAGTAGCCAGGACTACAGTCTTGCCCTGACCTCTGTTGATATTTTGATTAACATAAGTGTTTTCATTAAAAGCATATGTGTTCGTTCATGTGTGTCGGGCAGGGGGTGCTGTGATTGAACACAGGGCCCAAACATGCTGGACAAACACAAGGTTTGTGTTTGTGAGGGCCGTCCCCATCACCATGCTCTTTTTTTTTTTTTTTTTTTTTTTTTTTGAGACAGGGTCTCATTAAATTGCCCAGGCTGGCCTCAAACTTGTGATCCTCCTGCCTCAGCATCCCAAGGAGCTGGGTTTACAGATGTGTACCACCACTGCCAGCTTGCATTTTTTTTTTGATAACCTGCTATATGTGAGGTCCAATGCTAGGTGCCAGGGTTAGAGGCATGAATTAGACATCTGCATCCAGCAGTATAACAGTGGAGATGGATAATTTTATGAAAGTGTAAGTGCAGTAATAGAGGTAATTGTGTACTATCTTAAATGAATAGGAGATAGAGGTAGAGCCAACATCGGTATTATTTATAGTAAGACAAAACTACCTGTTTTTCTGGAATATTGATATTCCCATTTATTTCATGCCCTGAAGAAGTCAGCATTTTTTTTTTAATTTTTATTGTAAACAAATGGGATACATGTTGTTTCTGTTTGTACATGGAGTAACAGCATACCATTTGTGTAATCATACATTTACATAGGGCAATGGTGTTTGATTCATTCTGTTATTTTTCCTTCCCCCCCACCCCTCCCTTCCCTCTATACAGTCCCTCCTTCCTCCATTCTTGCCCCCCTCCCACCCCCCATTATGTGTCATCATCCGCTTATCACTGAGATCATTCGTCTTTTGGATTTTTTGAGATTGGCTTATCTCACTTAGCATGATATTCTCCAATTTCATCCATTTGCCTGAAAATGCCATAATTTTATTATTCCTTATAGCTGAGTAATATTCCATTGTATATATATATACCACAGTTTCTTTATCCATTCATCAATTGAAGAACATCTAGGTTGGTTTCACAGTCTGGTTATTGTGAATTGAGCAGCTGTGAACATTGATGTGGCTGCATCACTGTAGTATGCTGATTTTAAGTCCTTTGGGTATAGGCCGAGGAGGGGGATAGCTGGGTCAAATGGTGGGTCCATTCCAAGTTTTCTAAGGAATCTCCACACTGCTTTTCAGAGTGGCTGCACTAATTTGCAGCCCCACCAGCAATGGATGAGTGTACCTTTTTCCCCACATCCACGCCAACACCTATTGTTGCTTGTATTCTTGATAATCGCCATTCTAATTGGGGTGAGATGGAATCTTAGTGTAGTTTTGATTTGCATTTCTCTTATTAGTAAAGATGGTGAACATTTTTTCATATGTTTGTTGCTTGCTTGTAGATCTTCTTCTGTGACATGTCTGTTAATATCCTTAGCCCATTTGTTGATTGGGTTATTTGTATTCTTGGTGTAGAGTTTTTTGAGTTCTTTATATATTCTGGAAATTAGTGCTCTATCTGAAGTATGAGTGGCAAAGATATTCTCCCACTCTGTAGACTCTCTCTTCGCATTACTGATAGTTTCCTTTGCTGAGAGAAAGCTATTTACTTTGAATCTATCCCAGTTATTGATTCTTGCTTTTATTTCTTGAGCTATGGGAGTCCTGTTAAGGAAGTCTGATTCTAAGCCAACAAGTTGAAGATTTGGACCTACTTTTTAGAAGTCAGCATTTTGATGGAGAGAGTGCTTGTTTTGTTTAGTTTTTGTCCAATGCGTTTCACTTCCAGTATTTGATATGAAGTGATTCAGGACTGGTTTTATACTTGTTAACTCAGAGCTTTGGAGATGCTGAGGAAAAGATTCAGTCCTTTTTACTTCCTCCAGTTCCTTTTTTCAGGGGAGGGAGGGTCATGCTAAAGATAAAACCAAAGCCTTGCACCTGCTAGGCAGTTGTTCTGCCACTGAGCTGTGCCCCAGTCCCCAGCTCCTTCCCAGATTCTATTCTGATAAAACAAATGTGAAAAGTAAGATCTCATTTCCAAGCATGCTTTAGATGCCCTGGGATGGGCTTGTCCTACTCCCTGTCAGAGGTAAGAGACGATCACACCATGAGTAAATTTTCTGTTCTGATTTTTCTCAAGACATTTGAAAGTTTCTGACACATTTGGGGACATTATTTTACGATGGTACTTTGTTAACACATTTCCATTCTTTTTTGCAGAGTCTTCAGGCAGAGAGGAACAGACCAACTAAAAATATGATTAACATCAACAGCCGCCTACAAGAAGTCTTTGGCTGTGCCATTAAGGCTGCATATCCAGACCTGGAAAATCCTCCTCTGATAGTCACACCAAGTCAGCAGCCCAAGTTTGGGGACTATCAGTGTAATAGTGCCATGGGCATTTCTCAGGTGATGTGTTGTTATGACTCACTCTGGGTGATTTGATTCTCTTAGGTATGGTCATCATCATTACCATTTACATAAATGATAGCAGGTTGTTGTATCCTTAATGAAAAGGACATTTCCCAGTTTGAAAAACTAAGCCAGGTGTGGTAGCACACCTATAATCCCAGCAGCTACAGAGGCTAAGGCAGGAGGATCACAAGTGCAAGGCAAACCTCAAAAACTTAATGCGACCTTGTCTCAAAATTTAACATAAAAAGAACTGGGGTGTGGGGATGTGGCTCAGTGGATACGCACCCCTGGGTTCAACCCCTGGGTTCAACCCCTGGTACCAGGGGCGGGAACAAAACTTGAGGAAAGAGTTATATGTTCCTAATGTTCTTTATTTAAAAATAAATTGTTTTTTTTGTTTTGTTTTGTTTTGTTTTTTAATTCTCATTATATAAGGGCAGTGTTTGGTACTGTTTTGCTATGGTTTTTCCTGGTATGTCTGGGATTGCTGAGTGTTTTAATGACTGTTGGAAAGTGAGAAATTAAGAGTTAGCCAGTTACTGGTGCCTGGCATGCTAGTGCATGCCTGTAATCTCAGTGACTTGGCAGACTGAGGCAGGAGGAATTGCAAGTTCAAGGCCAGCCTCAGCATCATAGCAAGACCTTCAACAACTTAGTGAGGCCCTGTCTCAAAATAAAAAGGACTGGGAATGTAACTCAATGGTAAATTGCCCCAGAGTTTGATCCAAAACAAAAAAGCCAATTACTAACTAGCATTCCATCAAATATTTGGCACAGTGGTGCATCTTTGACTTAGGCTTGCGTGTTTCGTTTTTAAAAAGAGGAGTTGTCTCCCCACCCAACACCTTCTGTTTTGTTTTGTTTTGTAGTATTATACCTCTGCACTGCATCCCCACCCCTTTCAAAATTTTGAGACAAGGTCTAAGTTGCCCCAACTGATTTGAACTTGGGAATCCTCCTGCCTCAGTCTCCCAAGGAACTGGGATTGTAAGCTTATGCCACCAGCCTGACCTAGTTTCCCATTTTGAATAGCTACATTATCTAATGTGTCTCTGGTTGATTACACCAGGCTTGTTATGTCTTTTTGCTTTCCTTTTTTTTGTTGTTGTTGAATATGAAGGGTTCACTATAACAAGTCCAGACCTCTTTCTGTGGGTCCTGTTTATTACTCGGTTCTGAATATTGCATACTTTAATGACTTGACAATCAGAAATATAAATATGCTAGACTCTGGCTTCATAACTATAGACTTTTTCTTTCTTAAAAAGGTACAGGTATGTGTGTATGACTCATTTTGAAGTGTAGATCATGTAGTTTTGCCAGTTTTCTATTCTCGTGGCACTATTGATACTTTCTGCATTTTGATGAGTTTCTTGCAAAAAGCAAATATTTCATCTCATGCATTTCCAAGTAATTTGCTGAAATCTGTTGTGTAACTTTTATATTGTGTTACAGATGCTCAAAACCAAGGAACAGAAAGTTAATCCAAGAGAAATTGCTGAAAACATCACCAGACACCTGCCAAACAATGAATGTATTGAAAAAGTTGAAATTGCTGGTCCTGGTATGATAAAATGTGATCCTTCTTAATAGTTGTATTGATGATAAATTCTTTTTGAAATTTAAAAAAAGAAAGAAAATAAGAAACACTATTAAAACTCACATGCTGAGGCTGGGCATGTAGCTCTTTGGTCCATAGAGCACTTACTTAGCATTTGTGAGGCCCTAAGTTCAATACCCAGCACCACCACAAAAAAAGAAGAAAAAAAGAACAAGCAAAAGAACACTTCTACACTGAACAAGATGGGAGAGCACCTTGACTGCAAGTTAGAATATTGAGTTTTTCGTCTAGACTTCACTATTTAGCTGCCTGATCTTGGGCAAGTTACTTTGACTCCCTGTGGTTTGGTTTCCATCAGCAATAAGGGGAGAGATAATGGCTAAAAGATCTGTGGCAAAAGATCCTCTTTTCTGTCAAGAGATGAACAAATCATCTGCCCCAGTTGAAAAGGCCCTGAATTAAGTAGGAAGCTCTCAGAGCAGTGAAGGTTTGAAATAGATACTGAGACAGGAAATTATAAGAGGGCCTAAGTGAGGATGTTGGGTAATGTTGAAATCCCAAAGTGTTTTATCAAAGCCAGATGAACTTTCTGAAGCCAACATAAGTGAAATTGAGAAAATCCTTGGGAGTAAGCAGTCATTCAAGATGGGAGACTATCTGAAATTTTCTCTTCCATTGTTCATTAGGTTTTATTAACGTCCATCTAAGAAAGGATTTTGTATCAGAACAGTTGACCAATCTTCTGGTGAATGGAGTTCAACTACCTGCCATTGGAGAGAGAAAAAAGGTATATATAAAGTCTTCTGTTGATAGAGTAGTTCCTTAGAAGTTTGTGAAGAGTGCTGTAACTAGGAATGACTTTCACTTTTTTATTGACACAATCATTAATATTTGAGGTGAATGTAATTGTGAAATAGTATTTCTAAGCAGTCTTAGGAGTTTTTTAAACTTCATTTCATGATTTTTTTTTTGGGGGGAGGTGGGGTACTGGGGATTGAACCTGGGGACTTTGAACCACTGAGCTACATCCCCAGCCCTGTTTGTATTTAATTTAGAAACAGAGTCTCACTGAGTTGCTTAGTGCCTCGTTGTTGCTGAGGCTGCCTTTGAACTCAAAATTCTTTGTCTCAACCTCCTAAGCTGCTGGGATTACAGGCATGCACTATGATGCCTGACCATTTCATAAGTTTTTTTTTTTTTTTAAAACACCTTTCTTTTATTTACTTATTTTTATGTGGTGCTGAGGATTGAACCCAGTGTCTCACATGTGCTAGGCAAGTGCTCTACCACTGAGCTACAACCCCAGCCCCTTAAGGTAGCTACCTAATACAAATCAGGCATTACGAAAATAGACAGTAATTTGTATAAATGAATTTGATTCTTTTTCAGTTACATATGTACACGTAGATCCATCAGGAAGTCTAGTATAGTTTAATTATAACCCAGACTGATATTTAGGTATGAGTTTATTATTAAATGGTAGTATATTAACAGAATAAAATGTTTATGCTCCTTTTTTCTTTTTCTTGTCTATCTCAGGTTGTAGTTGACTTTTCCTCTCCCAATATAGCTAAAGAAATGCACGTAGGCCACCTCAGGTCAACTATCATAGGAGAGAGTATGTGCCGCCTCTTTGAATTTGCAGGCTATGATGTGCTAAGGTATGTGTTCGTGCATGTATTTTCAAATTGCTTTCTTCTCCCCCTCCCCCCGCCAAGTGTTGGGGATTGAATCCAAGTCCACACACTTGCTGGGCAAGTGTTCTACCACTGAGCTATATCCCCAACTCTGGAAATTTCTAGAAAATGAAACATCTTACTTGAGAAAGCAATCCTTTGGTTAAGTCAGTGGTTCATAATCTTAATTTTTCTTTACAATCGCCAGTTAAGCTTTTTAATATGTCCTGGACATCTCCTTTGAACTGTTTTTACTTTGTTACTCTTGAACCAAGAACAAACCTCCTTCACTCATTCTGCAGATATTTCTCTTCTTGAGTACCTCCTGTATGCCAAGATTTTATTTTCCCCAGTAATGGAAGGGACAGGCAAGAAACATTGTTGGGCCTTTAGAGCCATGGTAGAAAATTGGGGTTTTATTTCAAGTCTAGTGGGAAGCCATTGGAAAACAGTGGGAGTCTAATTAAAGATTACTCTGGTTACCATGAAGCAAATAAGGGAAACAGTGATAAATGAGCATCATATCATTGTCATCTACTTGAGTGAATCTGATGGTTTGGAATTAGATAGAGTGAAGAATTTTTTCCATTGTTATTTAGGAATCATTGGTCTAACTTACACTAAATCAATTGATTGAAAGTTAAGTTTACATAAAATTGTGAGAATGACTAAAATTGATTCAACTGTGATTGTCCTAATTCATTACACTCTAAACAGATTGCAGTCCACTGTTAAGAATTTATTCAGTAAATCTTAGTGACCTGCTGTTTGTAGCCTCTGTTACTAGGTTTACAGAGTTAAAAGTAACCGACAAAGGCTTTGCTTCTTACGATGTTTGCAGCCCACTTGAGGAAGTAACCAAGTCAACAGTTACTACATGTCATACACTACCTCTTAAATGTTAGTAATTTCTAATGGAATGTGCTTCCTTTTATTTAATTTAAACATCTTTGTCATTTTGCAAATTATTTTATGTTCTCTGATTGGCATTAGGTTAAATCATGTAGGAGATTGGGGGACCCAGTTTGGCATGCTCATTGCTCACCTGCAGGATAAATTTCCAGATTATCTGACAGTCTCACCTCCTATTGGGGATCTTCAGGCTTTTTATAAGGTTTGATACCATTTATCATATTATTTGTGTCTGTCACTTGTCATAATTATCCATCTTCCTTGGGAAGTTCAGAATATTTGAAACTACTGTAGAGCTAAATGGGGTAGATAAAGTTGGTAAACTGGAAGTCATGGTTTCACCCATACAGAAGTGACACTCTTGAACTTGAATTACTGAACATGTAAACTTGTTTATGTACTTTGGCCTCACCATGACAATATCATACCACATGAAAATGAAAGCTATTTCACTGAGTTTACCTACTTGAAAAACTAAATTCTTTGATTCCTAGATCCATTGCACTCGGGTTTATTCTGTTTTGTTTTTGTAGTTCTGGGGACTTAACCCAGGGGCACTAGACTACTGAGCTATAGCCCTATCCCTTTTATAATTTTTTTCTTTTTAATTTTGAGTCTTGTTCAGTTGCCCAGTCTGACGGGAAACTTGAAATCCTGCAACCTCAACCCCTTGAATAGCCAGGATCATAGACATCCACCCTCATGCTAGCCATTGCACTTGGTTTTGTAAAAGTTGTATAATGCAGCAGGATCCCTCACATTTGGAAAAAGGCTACTCACCCCTTTATACATATTTTTTTGTTGTTGGTGTTAGGTTAAAATTTAAATTGTATCTATTATCTGTTGTCGAGTGAATACGTTCATTTGTTCTTTGCAGTACTGGGGATTGAACCCAGGGTCACTCTACCACTAAGCTATGTCCCCAGCCTCCAACCAACCACCCACCTAACTTTTTTAAGACAGGTTTTCTCTGAGTTGTTGAATTTGGCCTCAAACTTGGGATCCTCTTGCTTCAGCCTCCCAAATATATGGGATTATAGGCAGAAGCCACCAAGCCATGCAGGGGCTTATTAAGAAAATACATTTTAAGTGTTTAAGACATTTTGAGTATTTTAAAAATAGTAAGTATATATAAAAAAGCTTTTAGAAGACATTTATACATCCATAATTTTAAATCACCCACAGTGGTCACCTTCCTTTGATTCTTTGACTGATGCATACACATTTATTTTATCATTTATCATAGTTTAGTGCTTATTTAACATTGCATATTTTTACATATTACTTTGTCATAACTACACATTACTTTGTTGGTTTGGTGTGTGTACCAAAGTTTACAGTATTGCCCTATTGAATTTGCCATTTAATAGTGGGACCTGTTATCCAGTAAAAAAATGTTGTATGTTTAGAGTTTTTCCTTTTTTAGTATTATTAACTTAAGAAAAACAACAAACATCCCAAAAGTAAGATTGCTGTGTTGAAAAGTAAGAGTTTGTGGGGTTTATTTCTTTTGGTGTTTTTTAATGAAAATTTGAAAATAAGGAAAATGTTTATTGATATGAAACTGCTAAAATAATAATTATCTGTTGGAATTCTATCTTTTTAATGTAATGAAGTAAACCTATTAATCCAAGAAAATGTTTGCAATCCATTGTTAAAATTTATAAACTGTATTAAAAAAAATAAGTAATTTCTAACTTTTCTTAAAAATTGGGTATATATTTGCAAAAAAAAAAAAAAATCTGAAATTATACACCAGATTGTTACCACTCACAGTTTAGGATTGATTTTTCCCCCCTCCAGTAAGCATGTATTAGCTTCCAAAATGAAATAATGAAAGCAATATTCTTTTTAGTTTTAAAAAAAAAAAAAATTACCAAAATGGAGTTTAAGGCACAGAAAATTTAGTCCTACTTGTTCACTATCCTTTACTAACTTGAACACAAAAGTATTGGTGTAAAATAGTCTTTTGTGAATTGGGAAAGTAGAATAACAACTGGTGATAGTTTTCTGTTTTCAAGAAAACCTCAAAAGACTATAGCTGTTTGGCATTTTCATCTGTAACAACATTCTTTTACCTTTGGGCAGAGCCGAGCACCCAACACAGGGCCTCGTGCCTGCTAGGCCAGTGCTTTACCACAGAGCTCTTGCCTCAGCCCCTATGATAACGTAATTGACTTGAGGTAGGACATTTGTTCCAATGTTATACATCTTCACTTTCTCATAGTGTGTTTGTGTGTGTTTAGAAAAACTTTTTAATCTAGAAATATAGAATTGGATTCTTACGTACCATGTTTTTATTTAAAAACAGGAATCTAAAAAGAGGTTCGATACCGAGGAGGAATTTAAGAAGCGAGCATACCAATGTGTTGTTCTTCTCCAGAGTAAAAACCCAGATATTATAAAAGCTTGGAAACTTATATGTGATGTGTCCCGTGAAGGTGAGTTTCTGGGGTTCATTCCTTCATCATAGTTTCCTTTAGTCTTTTTTCAGGGTAGCTCCTTTTTCTCTTTTGTTATTGCTGTTCTAGGCATTGAACTATACCACTGAACTACATCCCCAGTCCTTTTTATTTTGAGACAGTGTCTCAGTTGCTGAAACTGGCCATGAACTTGAGATCCTTCTTGTCAGCCTCCTAAGTTGCTGGGATTCAGGTGTATACTACCATCATGCCTGGCTTCCCTGTGGATCTTTAATGATGATTCAAACTTTTGAGAATGGGCAAGTTGTTTGTTTGTTTAAATGTTTCTGAAACAACTAAGAAGACAGGCAGATGCAAAATTTAACTTTTTTAAAAGTCAGCGAACATTAGACTGTAAAACTGAACTGGGGATGTAATTCAGTAGGAGAGCATTTGCTTAGCATGCACAGTGCCCTATTTTGATCCCAGAACCACCAAAAAAAAAAAAAAAAAAGATAGTGAAAGGGATCATATTTAGAGTAGCAATCAAAGTTATGTAAGATTTCTGAATTTATCCAGAAATGTGTAGGACCAAAATGTAGAGAAGTATACAAGGGGGTATAGTAGACTGTGGGTACGGAGTGTCACACGAAGTTCTACAGTCTCCATTCATTTATAGTTGTAAGACAATTTCAAGTTTTCATACTTGACAGTAATTTTAAAGACTGCTGGAATAGTAAATGGATAAAATAGTCCATAGTCTCTGGGAAAGAAGGCTAATGACTGCTTATTGTCACTGGGTAGTAAAATGCTTAACAGTGCTACAGTAGGTGATACTGTGTCAGTGACACATGGGTAGCAGACATGTAAGTGATAACAGATTAAAAAGAATTATAAGAAAATTACATGAATGTTTGCTTGCTGAGTGGAAAAAGATTTTCCTTGGTCTCATTTACATTTTTTTTAAGAATAAATCTTTAGGGTCAGGTGTGGTGGCCCATTCCTTTAATCACAGCTGGTGTGGATGCTGAGGCTGGAGAAATCACAAGTTCAAGGCCAGCCTGAGCAACTTGGCAAGACCATACCAAATTTTAAAATTAAAAGAATTGGGAACATAGCTCAGTGGTAAAGTGTCCCTGGTTCAGTCCCCAGTACCACAGAAAAAGAATGAACTTCCGAAATGATATATGTTTCTTATTTGGTTGGGGGGAGGGGAGTGTGTAAATGTACACAGAAAAAAATTATATGTAGTCCCAATCATTGTTAATCGATGTCGATGATCTGTTGGTGGGAGGACCTCGGGGGGAGTTATAGGATGGTGCTGCAGATTGTGCCTCACATTGCTGAATGTTTGTTTTGTTTTGCCAGTGAGCTGCATCCCCAGTCCCAACATTTTGACAATTGTCTTACCCCAGTGTGTGTCATGCATTTTATTTTCTTACATATGTGTTGAATGATTTTATCTTTCTCTAAGGTGCATGGTTCCTGTTTTTATTAATCTTTTGTGGCATTTTTACCCTAGAATTTAATAAAATCTATGATGCATTGGACATCTCCTTGATAGAGAGAGGGGAATCCTTCTATCAAGATAGGATGAATGATATTGTAAAGGAATTTGAAGATAAAGGTAGGCACTGCACTTTTTTTTTTTTTAAACAGGTTTCATTTACTTTATTTTGTATAAAAACCCTATGTTGTAGCCACAGCTGGAGCCTGGGTCCTCTGTACAAAGACTCTGGTATGGCTTCTCTCAAGATGGTCAGTGACCCCAGCACCACAAAAAAAAAAAAAAAAAAAAGATGGTCAGTGAATGCCTGATAGGGAGACCAGAGATCGGGAGTCAAGTAGCTATATGTCTTGGAGGTGGCATCAAAGGGGGCCTTAGTGAAATTGCCCAAGGGGGCAGTGCAGCCCCTGGCAGAAGTGTAGCTGTCATCAGTACCAGCCATCAGCAGCAGGTTCTTGGGCACAGGGGCTGAGACAATGCCAGTACCTTTGGGGGCAGGGATGAGCTGCACCAGCACAGAACCACAACGTCCAGAGTCACCACAGAAGGGACAGTGTGGGGCTTGCCAGTCTCGTTCCCCCACTAGCCTCTCTGCACAGGAACAATGGAGAGCTTGGCCAGTATAACGGCCCCTCGGATAGCAGTGGTTACCTCCTTGGAGCACTTTACTCCCAGTCCAACGTGACCATCGGAGTCCCCGACAGCTACAAATGCCTTGAACCTGGTCCACTGGCCAGCACGAGTCTGCTTCTGTACAGGCGTGTTCTTCAAAACCCCATCCTTGAGTCACGCCCCCAGGAGAAAGTCGATGATCTCAGACTCCTTGATAGGCAAAGAGAAGAGGTAGCTCTCCTCCAAGGACTTGATCTTCATGTCCTTGACCAGGAGGCCCAGCTTGGTGACCGGGACCCACTCCTTGTCTTTGGCTTTGCCTCCGAGAGCGCCGCAACCCCGACCACAGCCTCAGAGACCTCTGCCAAAGCCACAGTAGCCACCCATTCTGGGGCTCTGGGCACTCCTGCACCGGCATCATCCGCCATTTGACGTTTTCCCAGAGAAGCAGCACTACACTCATTTTAAAAATTTATTTTAAATTTGCAAACATAGGCAAAAGTGGAAAAAAATTTTTTAATCCCCAAGACCTAGCACTTGTCAACCAATTACGAATACTGATCATCCTTATTGTTTCTGTGACTTCCCATACATACTGCTTACATCCTCTAGCGCTAAAACAAAAGTACCATTATCACAGCAAGAAAGTGAATAATTCCTCCCATCCCAAGTCCCCCACCCCCCCAGCCTCCAGGGAAGCTGGAATTAGGAAGTATAGTTGTACACCATTAGAGTAGTTTAATTTCTTAACAGCATTAGAGTTTGCATTTCCCAAGGTAAATAATTTAGAGTCTGCACGTTGCATTTGTTTGATATGTATTCTATATTCTAGAAATTCATAGATTCCCCCTCATCCATTTTTATTTCTTTTACTGTTGAAAAAACTGGGGCTATATGTCCTATAGATTTTTCCATATGATCTTAATGTTGCGCAATTCCTGTGTCTGTTTTCTTTATATATTTTTAAGGCAAATGATCTACCATTGAGCAGTATTCCCAGCCCATTTTTATTTTGAGACAGGGTCTTGCTAATATGCCCAGTCTGGTCTCCAGCTTGCAGTCTTCCTGCTTTATCCTCCAAGTATAGGAGGTTATAGACATGCACCACCAAGGCCAGCTTTCCATATTTCCCAAAAGTCTTCATTAGATTCAGTTTTGCATTTGCTTTGTTTTTTGTTTCCCAATTTTCATTTATTTGCATGAATGAAAATAATTTCTGGTTTGCTGTTTTTGTGATACTAACTTAGTGCATTCAGTTATCAACCTAATCAATAAGTTTCCTATCAGATTTTTCCCTGTTTGAATGTTCATGACTGATGCATTACTTCATGAGAGATTGGAGTATATTAGTGTGGAGTGATACCTTTTTCATTTGTTACATGGGATTCTCTTTGTATGCCTTTTTAAGGCAGTCATTTTATTTTTTAATCAATAGTCAAAAGAGGTTCATTTCATAGCTTTTTCTAAATATGAGTTGTTTGACTTAGTATTATTGTAAATGGGGCTTTTACAATATATAAAAGATACATTTTAGTCAGTTACCCTTATTTTTTGTAATGTTCAGTTTGCCCAATTTTTAGTTAATGGTAAGCCCCTCATGTTTGATTTTTCTCAACCCTTGTAGTCTGATAGTTTACTTGCTCTCATGCAATATTCCAGGCTCATTTTATAGATTTCCTGTCCTAGATCTGCAGTCAACCACATCTCCAAGGAAAGCTGATTCCTTAGATGGGGAAATGGTAATTATTAATCATAGCCTGGAATCATTACTTCTAAAATTACAAGAATCAGTGTGTTTTGGTTTGTTTTTGCAACTGCTGGGGATTGAACCCAGGGCCTTGCACATGCTAGGCAAGAGCTCTACCACTAGCCTTAATGATTTTTATTGAGGAGAAAATGGGCACAAAGAAGTAATTTCCTAGGCAATTTGTCTTCAGATCTTATGTTTTAAACCACTGCTTTTACCCAGCCTTAGTTTCTTAAGAAAGCATAGTTATTTACAGCACAATTATTGTGAAAATTTAATACTTGTATATTTGACACAGCAGCACTCAAATCTAGGTGATGTTATCATGTTCTTTCCTCTTTCTGCATCCAAGAATCTTGCCCTTTTCATCCTGAATATAATTTTTTTCTACCTCTCATTCCAAAAGCTAAAACCATCTGTGTTTGATCACACTATAAAAGGTCTTTATAAGAATAGCACCTTTCTCTCAGAGAATGGTTATGGCTCTAGCTTTAAATCAAAAGAGACTTTCATGCATTTGGCCTGCATAGCAGGTGGGTTCCAGTCAAGCGTTCTATAAAGAGCTTGGGAGCCAAGTGTAGTATGAGTCCAGAAAACTGCTATATCTGACCTATACTGTGACAGCACCTTGTACTCCCAGACAACCTTGACCTTAGTGATTTTCCAAGGCTTCTAGTAGGTCATGCATGAGACAAAAATTGTGGTTTTTTCAGCTAAGAAATATTTTCTAGAATATTCATAGACTAGTTAGGTCGTCCTAGAATGACCAACCATTCCAGTACCTTCAGAGTTCTTTTAGCATTAGTGAAGACTATGTGTTTTTTTCCCCCTAGGATTCGTGCAAGTGGATGATGGCAGGAAGATTGTGTTTGTCCCAGGGTGTTCCATACCATTAACCATAGTGAAATCAGATGGAGGTTATACCTATGATACATCTGACCTGGCTGCTCTTAAACAAAGACTACTTGAGGAAAAGGCAGATATGGTTATCTATGTGGTAGACAGTGGACAAGTAAGTTTGTAGATTTGTCTGTGTTCTAACATTGTTTGTTTGGAGGTAGATAGTATGGCGAGGTTGGTGGCACTGGACGGCTGTAAATTTTCCCCAGATACTAAGATTGGGAACATCAGTTTATCATGGGGAAAATAATACTTTTCCAGGTGTTCTCTAGAAAATAGAAAAGGAGACTTCTCTAAACCTCAGCAGTTGTTCTTATCAGTAAGGATGTGGTAAGAACTAAAATTTAATGAAGTTATTGTGTGCAAACTTGCCTATAATTCATTTGCTTTTAGAACTTTGAACATGGAAAGTATGGTAACAGTCTTGCTCTTAACTGTTTCTCACATAATGAAGAGTAAAAGAAAAGCTTTTAGTATAAAACTCTTGGCACAAAACTTGAGTGGTTTGTATTTTACAAACATCCCTTAAGCCTAAGGGTCTTAAGCCTTTTTTAAAACTATTAGAAAACTGGCAAGTAACTCTCTTTTTCTGCTCTTTATAGTCTGTGCACTTCCAGACGGTATTTGCTGCTGCTCAGATGATTGGTTGGTATGACCCTAAAGTAACTAGAGTGTCCCATGCTGGATTTGGTGTGGTACTTGGGGAAGACAAGTAAGTCTGGAAAACCGAAGATGGTAATAACATACCTGATCCCCACATTTCTCTGGAAAAGGCCCTGGTTGTTGTTGATATTTTTTTATAGCATATTAGGCGGTTCCATTTTTCAGTCCACTTGTTACAGTGAACTCTGCTGAGCTGTTCTCTGATTTCTCCTTACTGCCAGAGGATGTAGTCTCCCAGAGACATGCTCACGAAGTCCAATGAAAAGGAAACTCGAGACTTTAAAAGATTAGAAGTTTCTTTTCCCACAGATTTAAGCTCTAAAATCTATAGTGGTACTTTTTCAGGAAAAAAAATAAGACATTTATGAAATGACTAGCCTAACAGTTGCATACTTGGTCAAAAGCTATAAGCTTGATTCAGTTGAGCTTTGGTTTACTGCTTTCATTCTTATGACTCAAAAATATTATCAAAGCCTACATATTAATGTCTGTTTTATCACATTTTCCATTTTTCAGTTCTTAACATTTGGCTCAATGTTTATGAAATAAAAAGGTAATACATTTAGGTATTTATATGCAGTAGTCATCATTTCAAAGGCGCAAAATTTTTCACATTTTAAAATCTTAACCTTCACTAGTATTTTAGGATCACTTGCCATTTAATCAGCACTTCTCTTAAAAACTGGCATCTTATAACACCCAGATATCATATCACAGATGGTAATGCTTCTGAAAACCACATGAGGTGACTCAAGAGATTTGTCTAGACAATGCTCAAAAACCCTGATGGGAACATATAAAAGACAAGTTAGGTTTGTCCACAAGATATTATTTTAGATAGGGATTTTATAGCAGTGAATTTGTTGGAGACGTTTATTAATTCTGTGACTTTCTGTGGAGCTTTTCTAGAATCAAGACTCTAGGTCCTTATGGTCCTAAGAGAGTGCTTAAACCAAGGAATTGAATATTTCTTATTGCATCTTAGTTCCTGAACTGTTTCCTGACAGATATTTAGGTGGTGTTCCTTCAGAAATTCTCTTATTTTTGTTCATACATTTACCAGCAGTGTTTGTCTTAGCATTTGTTTCAGTTATCATGTAACAGCAGAGGTATCCTAGATCAGTTCTTTTAATGTTTGTGTTCAGCATCATAATAATATCCTTGGACTGGGGTTGTGGCTCAGTGGTAGAGTGTTTGCTTAACACATGTGAGTCACTGGGTCCAGTCCTCAGCACCACATAAAAATAAAGGTATTGTGTCCATCTACAACTAAAAACTATATTTAAAAAAAAATTATAGTATCCTAGCTTTTTTTAATAATTAGATTATAGCTAATGGAAGCTCACCATATTTTAAGTATGTACATGAAAATGCTTGATTCTGTTCTTTCAGTGATATTTTAATATTTAGTACATAATTTATCCTTTTCTTTTATCTTTGCTATTCCTTGGACACCTTTTTATTGAGCACCTGCTGTGCATAGCATTGGCTGGGTATTTTGCATTATGTACACAAAGATACACAGAACATGATCTCTAGTGGAGCCTGTGAAAATACACATGCCAGGGCCCACTGTGGGGGTTACTGACTTATTAAGTCTAAAGTGAATATTGGTCATCTCTGTTTTTAAGAACTGTTGGTATTCAAATATGCATCCCTCCTTGTGAAAAATCAAATGGAAGACGGAAGGGGAGGGAATCATGGAAAGGACCGATTGTTGCAAAGTAGACACATTAGGAAATTTTCCTCCACATTTTGACTAGGCTGATGAGTTTCATTTCATAAGATATTTGAAAGTTGTTGAATACTTAGAAAGGAGCCATGGCAGATTCGGGGTGTAGCTCAGTGGTAGAGCACTTACCTAGCATGCGTGAGGCCCTGGGTTCAATCACCAGTTCTGGGGGGGCGTGGGGAGAGAAAGGTATGGCATAAAGAAAACTATCAAAATGAAGATAATAGAGAAATTTTAATTCTGTGATTAAGGCAAATAGAGCCTTTCTAAGTCAAGCTCTAAAAAGGGAACTGTCACATTTGGTAAGCTTAATGTTCATAGAAAAATGTGCTTTATTGTATCTTATATTTGAACCTAAAAAATAATATACTTGATGTTATGCAAACTTCTGCTTAATAGACAAAATCCAATTTTCTCAGCCACCCTTAACGTTGCTTATCAGTACTTTTGCCCCATCCAGCGAGATTCTAATTTCAGTACATCTAAATGAGGCCCTGGAATTCTTTTGTCATAAAATTGTCTCATATATGCCTTTGGGTTTGATAACCACTAAATAAGAGCAATTACTATATAGAGAAATGCAAATAAGATTCCAGTATAGGATTTTCTGACCTACCAAACAATTCTAGAAGCAAACATGTATTTTACTAATTTTTCTGAAAGGGCAGAACTACCAAGCAAAATGTTGTATTCCAGGAAAATGCATAAATTAAATCTTTTCCTGATAGAAAGCCAAAGTAGACCACTATTAGGGCCAAACCACAGGGTATTTTGAGCTGAGGGCTGGAGATGACATGCTGCAAACACCTTGTTTTGCACCCCTCCCTGATTGCCAGCTGGAATGAGGTACCATTACCTTAGCATCAAGCCTGTGATTCCAAATAGGCACATATTACAGTTTGTGTTCAGGCCCCTAAAGCTTTCAGTTTGAATATTTCTAAGTTTAAAGGTCAGTTTCAAATCCATTCAATTGGGACTTTTAAATTTTTTAGGAAGAAGTTTAAAACACGTTCAGGGGAAACAGTGCGCCTCATAGACCTTTTGGAAGAAGGACTCAAACGATCCATGGACAAATTGAAAGAAAAAGAGAGAGATAAGGTAATCCAAGACCTTATTTGCATGATGTTTACTGTGCATTATATTGTGATTCCCCCCTCCCCCCCTTTGATACTGGGGATTGAACTCTGGTGTGCTTTACCAGTAATCTACATCCCTAGTCCTTTTAATTTTTTATTTTGAGATAGGATCTTGCTAAATTGCCAAGACTGGTCTTGAACTTGCCATCCTCCTGCCTCAGCCTCCTGAGTTGCTGGGATTATTGAGTAAACAGAAAAATTATAAGGAGTCAGTCTACCTAGGGCAGGATTATATTGCTTAGATTTTATTGCATGATGTTTGGTTCATGAATTGTGCTGAGCATTTATTGTGAAAATATTGTTCTTGGCTATTACCAAAGGTCATGGCTTTTTCCTCCTTTTTTATTGTGACGTAGTATCTGCTGCTTTTTTAAATGCTACATAAAAGCCTAAATTATTCTCTCTGGGATACCATGTGATGTTTCAGTGTGTATATTAATTGATGTTTAAATCAGGTTAAACATTTATCTCCTCAGACACTTATTTCTTTATGGTAAAAACATTCAAAATCCTTTTTCTAATTTTTGACATATACAGTATATTGTTATTTACTTGCCCTACTCTGCACTAGCACACCAGAGCTTGGACTTACTCTTACTATAAACCAGCCACCATTCCTCTTCCCAGCTCTGGTAGCCCCATTCCACTCTCAGCTTCTACGAGCTGAACTCTTTTAGATCCCATGTGAGCACATGCAGTACTTGTCTTTCTATGCCTTGGTTATTTCACAGAACAGAATGATCTCCAGTTTCATCTACTTTGTTGCAAATGACAGGATTTCATTCTTTTTTAATGTGTAGTATTCCATTGTGTGTAGGTACATTTTCCTTACCCATTTGTCAGCTGATGGACACTTAGGTTGTTTGGCTTTGTAAACAGTGTTGAAATGAGCATGAGAGTCAGGTATCTGTTCCACATACTCATTTATTTTCTTGGGTACACACCCAGTAGAGGGATTATTGCATCATGGCAATACTGTTCTTTCATACTGGCTGTACTAATTTACCTGCCTACCACTAGTGTACTAGGTTTCCCTTTTTTCCACAGCCCAGCAGTCATTGGTTGCTTTTTGTCTTTTTGATAATAGCCATTCTGACTGGAGTGAGTTGATAACCTAATGGCTTAGGTTTATATTTCTGTGCTGGTTAGAGGTGTTTAACTTTTTTTCCATATACCCATTAGCCATTCATATGTCTTCTTTTGAGAAATGTTCATTCAGATCTTTTTGCCTGTTTTTAAATTGGAATATTTGGGGTTTTGCTGTTAAGTTGTTTTAATTCTTTATTCTGGGTATTAACCCCCTTTCAGATATGTTTTGTAAATATATTTTGCTGTTTTGTAAATTGTTTTTACTATTATTCCTTTCCTGTACAGAAGCTTTTTAGTTTGATGTTGCTTATTTTTGCTTTTGTTTCCTGTGCTTTAGGGTTCTGTCCACAAAGTCTTTACCCATTCCAATAATGTATTTCTCCAGTGTTTTCTTCTAGTAGTTTCAGGTTAGTCTTTAATCCATTTTGAGTTTGTTTTTTTGTTTTTTGTTTGTTCTTTTTTTTTTTTTAACCGATGGGAGTTAGGGATGTATTTGCAGTCTTCTGCAGATAACCAATTTTTTTATTACAATTTATTGAAAAGACTGCCCTTTCTTCACTGCATGTTCTTAGCACCTTCACCAAGAATCAGTTAGCTGTAAGGGCTTGGTGTTCTCATTCTGTGACAGAGCACTTGCCTAACATGACACAGGGGCTATGTTCAGTCCTCAACACAAGGAGGGGGGGAATCAGTTGGTTCTAGGCTCTGGTCCTCTATGGTTTTACGCCAGGTATCTGGTTTTGTTTATTGCTTCTTTATAGTATATTTTGAAATCATGTAGTGTAATGCCTACTGCTTTGTTCTTTGTGATCAAGAGTGCTTTGGCTCATTCAGGATGACTTTGGGATTTTTTTTAATTTTGGTAGATCCAGACAATTTTGGTGTCATTTTTTTCTAATTCTGTAAAAAATATCATTGTCATTGATAAGCTGCTTTGGGTAATAGGAACATTTTAACAATATTGGTTCTTCTAATATATATGTATATCTTTCCATTTTTCTATGTTCTCTTAAATTTCTTCTGTCACTATTTCATAGTTTTCATTGTAAAGATCTTATACCTATTTGATTAAATTTATTCTTAGGCATTTTAATGTTTGTAGCTATTACAAATGGATTCACTTTTTTATTTTCTATTTTAAATAATTGACTTAGTATATAGCAACACTGCTGATTTTTGTATCCTGTAACTGTGCTGAATTAAATCATTTCTGGTGGTGTTTTAGTGAAATATTTGGGGCCTTCTAAATATCAGATCATGGCATTTACAGTGACTGACTTCTTGTCAGTTTGAATGCCCTTTATTTTTTTCACTTGCTTGATTGGCCAGGACTTCCAGTACTATGCTGAGTAACAGTGGCAAAAATGGCATTCTTACCTCATTTCAGACCTTAGAGAAAGCTTTCAGCTTGTCCCCAATTCGGTATGATATTGGCTGTTGGCTTATTACACGTGGCCTTTAAGATATGTTCCTTCAATAGCTAATTTGTTCAGCATTTTTATCCTGAAGGATTTTATCCTGAAGGCTATTGGATTTGTGCTAGGTAGTTTTTGTCCTTCATTCAGTTCATGTGGTTTATCACTTGTTGATTTGCATGTGTGGAATCATCCTTGCATCCCTGGGATAAATCTCACCTGCTCATGGTTGACGATTTTTTACTGTGCTTTTTGAATTCATTTTGTATGTATGTTTGTCAGGAACACTGGCTTGTAGCCTTTTTTGTTGTGTTCTCATCTGGTTTGGGTTTCAGGGTAATGTTGGTCATGTAGAATAAGTTTGGAAGAAGCCCCTCTTAGTTTTCTGGAATGATTTAAGAAGAATTGGTATGAGTTCCTTAAGTGTTGGCTAGAACTCGGTGTGCAGCCAGCCATCTGCTCCTGGGTTTTCCTTTAGTGGTAGAGTTAATTACTGATTCCATCTCATTTCTCATTCTACTCAGATTTTTTATTCTTCATGATTCATTTTTGGAAAGGTGTATTCAGGAGTTAGTTGGCATGTACTTGTTTATAACAGGCTCTAACGATCCTTTGTGTTTCTGTGGCATCAAGTTACAGTGTCTCCCTTTTCTTGTTTTTTTCTTGGTCAGGAGTGGCAGTTTCTTTTCAGAAAACCCTCTCTTCATTTTGTCGATTTGGTATATTCTTTTAGCCTCTGTCATCACTCTACCACTGAGGCATATCCCTACCCCTTTTGTATTGTATTTTGAGATAGGGTTTCACTTAGTTGCCCAGGCTAGCTTCAAACTGATGCTCCTGCCTCGGCCTTTCAAGTAGCTGGGATTATAGACATGTAACACCACACACAGCTGTATTAAATTCTCCATTCAAGAGTTCCCTCCAGTATGGTTGCTATCTGATCCATTTCTGGTACCTTATCTAGTCCATTAGATGAGGCCGTGGTCCCCTGAAAGTCCCTGATGCTCATCCGTGTGAGACATCATCTGGGGTTTACAGAACAAGGTTGTTCTTCCAGTCTTCATTATTTACTTTGTAGTGCCTATCTTCCCAGAAATTCTGAGCAGGCTGCTTAAATTGAGCTTAAAGAACCATTCTGCTGTATCAGCACTAGGTGGCACCATAGGCCCAGTTGTGCCACAAGTCCACTGTGCTGTGTTGTCATTATTTCAGCACTGGAGTGTGATCTAAGCCAGGTTGTCCCAACCCCACACAGTCAGTCTCTCAGTGAGCGTTGTCCGTGGAAATATCTAAGAAGGATACTCTGGAGACTCCTGGTCCACAGTCAACAACCTGTGGTCAGGCACTGAGGGATTCTGCCCAGCTCAGGCCACATCATTGTGGAGGGAGCGGCCCCATTGTCCTTTACCATATCTGTGACCACCAGTGCCACAGCGTGTCACAGCCTGAGCCCATGGCCTGTTGAGCTCAGCATAGCAGCAGTGTAGGACTAAGGCCAGTGCTGCTGTGGGCTGCCTACCGATGAGGTGGACTTGTGACCTGTGACTGCTGCAACCAGGTGTGGGTGTTGCTGACCAGAATAGTGCTCTGGTGGACTGGGGCTGTGCATCTCAGGGATGCCAGGCACCAGGCCTATTTCAGAGGCTTTGCCCTGGGTTTGGAGGCCATTAGTTTTCTCTAGGCTGGCACTCAGTTCCAAGACGGTCCTGTGTTTACTGGCCTGCTCCCATTGAATGGAGTCTTGCTCTACATTTGTGCTGTCTACAATAAGGGTAGTAGTGGCAAAGACAGTAGACCGTCCTTTGGCCTTCAGGAATGGCAGTAGGCCTGGCGTACCCGAGGCTCATGGCTACGAGGACCTGCCTGGCCTCAGTGTGTGCTCGGGCTCACGCAGCAGTCAGCAGCAGTGCAGGTCAGAAATGAGAGTTTATCCCACTGAGGTGCAGCTTTAGAGACCGTCTACAAACAGTGCTCTGGGCATAGCTCTGGTTGGGTGGTGAAGATATGAAAACATGTTCAACATCTTTAGCAATTAGAGAAATGCAAATTAAAAGCTATACTGAGATTCCATCTCACTCCAGTCAGAATGGCAACTCTCGAGAATACAAGTAACAACAAATGTTTGAGGATGTGAGGAAAATGGAATGCTCATACACTGCTGGTGGGATTGCAACCACTCTGGAAAGTGGACACTCTTCAAGAAACGAGACTGGAACCCCATTTGACCCAGTTATTCCACTCTTCTGCATTTATCCAAAGGGCTTAAAATCAGCATACTACAGTGACACAGCCACATCAATGTTTATAGCAGTACAATTCACAGTAGCTAAGCTACGGAACCAACCTACATGCCCATCACCAGATGAATGGATAAAGAAAATGTATGTGTATATATATATATATATATATATATATATACACACACACATACATACACACAGTGGAATATTACTCAGCCATAAAGAATGAAATTATGACATTTGCCGATAAATGAATGGAACTAGAGAATATCATCCTAAGTGAAATAAGCCAATCCCAAAAACCAAAGGTTGAGTGTTTTCACCGATATGTAGAAGATAAGCCACAATAAAGGGGGGGAAGTGGAATAAGAAAAGTTCAGTAGATTAGATAAAGGGGAACAAAAAGAAGGGAGAGAGATAGGAACAGGGAAAACAATAAATCCAAGATAATTTTATGAACACATGAATATACCCGAGTGAACCCCACCATTGTACCCACCCATAAGAATGAGGTCCTAATTAGAATAAGATATATCCTAGTGTAAAATTTTATCAAAATGGATTCTACTGTCATGTATAATTAAAAATAACCCAGAAAATAAAAAAATTTTTAAAAGATACTAAAAGTAGGATCACAGACCCTTGTGAAATAATGGTCACTTAGCCAAAGTTATAAGTAATTTAAAGACTTAAATTTAAACACTTAGCTCTTTGAGGGCCGTTTTCTGACTTAAGTAATCAAACCCAAATAAAAATCTCTGGGACATGAGAAGTTAGCCAAATGGGAAGTCTTTATGCCCTAGGCCAGTTGCAGAAAGGGAGAAGTAAAACTTCCTGCATTGTAATTGCTGCTCCTTATGAGAAGCCCGTGTAGGTCATCTGGAAGCAACCCTAATAAAAAGGGACTTGAATGTAGGCAGTGGGAGAAGGTGCGTCCAGTGTTAGTGTTTACATCCCTCTCTAATGTGATGTGCACCCTAAGACTGGCAGGGTGTGTGACCTTGGACGTGGTGAAAACACGTGATACATCAGAACCAAGTTATCCTTGGCCTTTAAGACAGACATTTTAGCAGTCAGAACTGGGGAAGGGGATAAAAGACTTCAGGAGCCAACTAAAAATGAAAACTAAACTGGGAAAAACTTTTGTTCAGACTATGTTTGAACATTTTTAAAAGAACATTTCAGAATTAAAAGGTCAAAATCTCCTACAGATTTACTAAGTACAGATAAATATTTCAAGAAAACCTTGTCTCTTTAAACAGTAAGATTCTGGTTTCATATCAGTGTGTTAGTGTTAAATTTTTAGAAAAATCTATGAACTTTAATTATAACCAACTTGATCAGATTTTCTTTAAAAGTTATCATTCACAAACTTTGCATGACTCCTTCAGATCCTTTACAATCTACTTAAACCTTTGGTTTTTGTACTATATTTTTTTATTCCCATTGTCGAGCAATCCAGTTATTTTTCTTTGGACAAATTTTTTTTTCTACTACATACAATTCTTATATTTTTAACTTCCTCTGCCTCTCTCCTACTTGTGGATTAGGTTTCCTTCCTTAGATTTATAATTTGAAACCATCCTTTAATAAACATACACACTTCCAAATTATAAAAAAAAATACCCTTATAAAGAAAATTTTTTGGTTTGGTATGGTCATATATTTTTCTTTTGTATTCTTTAAAATTTTTAACTCTTAAGGTTATTTAAACCCTGATATCTTGTGAAGAGCAGGGAAGAAATGGTTGTAAATTGTTTACCATGTACCAAAAATTGAGGATATAACTTCAAACATGTATCTTTTCTTTGGACAACAACAAAAAAAATTAATGTGGAATAAGATACAGTATCTTTTCTATTGAATTTATATTTAGCAATTGGTGTTTCAGTATTTTACCTGATAAACACTGAGTTATTTCTAAGTATTTAACATAGCTTTACTAAAGTGATGTCCAAGTATTTTTAACAATTAGACCTAGATTATTTATGATAGACATTAGGCATAGTCACTTAAAGTTGTTTTTTTAAGTATTTTAAAGTTTTTCCAAGAAAAACACACTCTAGAAGTTAAATGGCTGTATTTACTCCATATACACAGGAAGCAACAGGCACAGCATTGCCCTGTTGTCTGCATGTTAGGTAAAATACCTTTAGCCGTCTAGCAAGTAACCTTGCCTATGGACAGGCAAACCTGGATGGTCAGTTCTGAAAACAGTTTTTATTTTACCATCAGATTTATTGAAGATTTACTAAAACCATGTGAACTAAAAGGCATTTGAGTTAATTACTGTAGTTTAATCTGTTAGCCAATTCAAATAGGTTTTCTTAGGGGATTTTACATATAGATAGTTCATTTTAGACTTTGTCACAGACAAAAATAGAGTAATATGAGTTCACCAGTTTATAAAAAGACATTTGGATCCAAATTATTATTTGACAAAAATGGGACAAGTTAAAGTCACCTATTTATATGGGTAAGCTTAAAGACTTTGCATCTGCACTAGTGGTTAATCACAGGAAGTTAAAGTAGTTTCGTGGAAGTTTGGTTTTAATCTCTCACATGCTGGGAATGGAGCCCGGGCATCCTGCATGCTAGGCACGCACTCTGCCACTGAACTGACTCCCCAGCCCTGCTTTTTCCAGTCCGAAATGAGTTTAAGGGTTAATTGTTAGAGGTTTACTGGCTGGAATAATAAACCTCCAAGTGACCTTGAATTTAATAACAATTATGTTCATTTTGTTTGCTAGTCTAGTTTGCTTGACCTACTCAACAGTGTCAGGAAACATTTTTAGACACGTTTTTAAAAGACTGTTTGCAGGATTTTTTCTACTTTCCCCCTCAAGCTTTTCCTGGCTCATGGAAATTGGAGCAATTTATATACAGGACAGATCTTTTATTATTGCTCAGGATTTTGACCAAGGCATAGGTTGGTTTAAAAGGCATAATTTGAGGGACTCTGTATACATACTGCTCTAGCTCTTTCCTTTTAGATTAGGAATCCTCAGTTAACTGTTTCATCAGCCTAGCTGTTGTTAAGTGAGAAAATCTAAATTTTCTCATTTCCAGAAGGTGTGTCTTAAGTTACCACAGAGTTGCTGTGAATTGCAAAACCGTTAATTCGAAAGTTGTTTCATTTCTTGTCTTGACTAAAGTGTCAAAAGAAAAACTCTCAGGCTTTGCTCCGTTTTTTTTGTCTGTCTCTTAGTATAAACAGGTCAACAGAAGACAGACAACTTAAAAAGCCTTTAAATGTTAACACGTAATTGTAGTTTAAAATAACCATTCTACAACTTAGCCAACTAGAGTACCAGAGGGGGAATTTTTGCATACTTTTGAACTTGGTTGTTCCATTTTGTTTTTTACCTTTAGGGGAAAAATCCTCTAAAAGCCTCCGTTGGGAATGTTAAGGGTTTGGACAGTGTTTTGCTTTGGTACGTGTACTGTGCACAAGATTCTTTTTTTACTTTGTGGATGACCTTGCTTGAGAGTGACCAAGGTTTCCCGAGTTGTACAGAAATGGTCTTGTTCCTGGCAGGTCCTGCCTCTCCAAGAGCAGTTGAGTTCCAGAGAATATCCTGTGGATGATGGTAGTTAACCCAGTAACTTTTCATTAGCCATCCTGAGCTTACCATTTAAAATGTTAATTTTGGCTTAGAAGATTTTCAGAAACATGGAGTAAAAGACAAACCATGTATAGACAGGTGTAACCAAACCAAAATTAAGGTGCTCACAAACTATAAATCATTGTTAAACTAGGTGTACAAAACCTTAAAAAGAACTCGCCAAAGGAGATAAGAAGTGCTCTCAGAATGTAAATTCTGTGGAAATTTGAGTACTCATCAGGACAGTGTGCCCTTGTGCTAGAAAGGACTTTCCAGAAAATAAAATAGTCTTTGATAGTCCAACAAATGGATGCAGGGTCTTTTACTTAGATACTCTCCATATCAAACCAGATCCTAAGTAAAGTCTGCAAGGATCCTCTACCACACAGTGGCTTTGATCTGAAGAAAGAGGAAAACCATGGAAATGAGGAGTGTGAAGGCCCAGTGCCTTACCTCACCAGGTTCTCAGAGTCCCCAGTTCCCTCCACAAGTGGTCTCACTTTAGGTGCCTTTCCTAACCCTAGCCATGCCAGCCTAAGTAACAAACTCTTAAAAAAATATTCTTTGGGTCTGAAAGAGCATGGCAATGACAGGACACATGTGCCATAGTAAACGGTTTTCTTTAACTTCTGGTTGAGGCAAAGGGAAGTGTTTCAAGGCAAAAATGAGGATTGCTCGAGATATTTGAAATTAGCAATTCCTAACCACAGGATTAATAACAAAGTTGGTGCCAATCCAAGGTTGGACCAGCAGTTGCTGGGCAGACATTCTTGAAATTGTTCATATGATGTTGCAGTTGCAGCAGATTCTTCTGTGCTAGCTGCTCTCCAGCAATCTTGAGAGAACCCTTCCTTCATGACTTCCCAGCCACACTTTGTTTCTTGTTAGGATTGACACCAGCAACCCTGTTTTTACCTTGACATCCTTCACAGAATATTTTACCCAGACTTTACATAGTTGCTTTCAGTGAATGGTTGGTCTACTACAACCTCATCTATCATAGCCAGAACAGAAATACTTAATATATGACTAAAATATTTTTGAAAATATGACTTCTTCCACCCTTGAATTTTATTAATTTTGTTTTTATTTTACTATAGTTTTCTGTAACAGTATTTATGATACGAAGTAGATATAAATTTGTGCTTTGTGTTTCATTTCTACTGAATGGAAAATACTTCACAAATCAGGTTTCTCACAAACATTCCTCATAATGCACAGCTGATGATTTTACTTCATTATTTTTGTTAACCCAGGTTATTCTATCTCGGTGTCATTTTTAATTGATAATTGTGTCCTTAGATGCTCCCTACCCCATTATTCTTCCTGTGGTTATCAGAGCAAAAGCAGTGGTTAGTAAGCTGTGAAGTTTTGTTTTTCCTAAGGTCTTAACTGCAGAGGAATTAAAAGCTGCTCAGACATCTGTCGCTTATGGCTGTATCAAATATGCTGACCTTTCCCATAACCGGTTGAATGACTACATCTTCTCCTTTGACAAAATGCTTGATGACAGAGGGAACACGGCTGCTTACTTGCTGTATGCCTTCACTAGAATCAGGTAACTTTATTTCGAATCAAATGAAAGTATTCTTAGTTGCTCCAAAATGTATTTTGTATATACAAGTGTCTTTGGAAATGTGTTTCCTTTTAGAATCGCAAGTTATACTTGAATCCCATAGACTGTCCCCATTTACTCTGGCAGGCAGCCCCCTGTGCACTCTTGATTTAAATACCAAACAGGCACCATCTGACCCCCTAAAAGAATATTGCCTTTTAATATTATAAAACACTTCAAACCAGGTTATTAACCTTGCCTAATAATGTACCCCAGAGTAAAATGCAGTGTCTATTTTATAAGAATCTCTTTAATTGCTGATAATTTCTGATTTATTCAGTCACATCTTATTACATGTTTTCTTGCGGGGAAGGATGTGTGCGCCTGATAGAGTGGAACAGTCGTGCTTCTCTGATGTTTCAGGTCTATTGCCCGGCTGGCCAGCATTGATGAAGAGATGCTCCAAAAGGCTGCTCGGGAGACCAAGATCATTTTGGACCACGAGAAGGAATGGAAACTAGGCCGGTGCATTTTACGCTTCCCTGAGATTTTACAGAAGATCTTAGATGACTTATTTCTCCACACACTCTGCGACTATATTTACGAGCTGGCAACCACTTTCACAGAGTTCTACGACAGCTGCTACTGTGTGGAGAAAGATCGACAGACTGGTGAGTCTCGTCCCCTGTCCACATTGGGGAATGGGTGCCATGAACGAACTTGAGTTGGGTGGGAGTACACTCCCAGTTGTTTATTCATAGAAATCCTCCCTTTTCCCCAAAGAATGGCATAGTAATCCATACCATACATAAAATGGACAAAATTAGAACAAACGCTAGCAGAAACTGTTTCTCCACTCGGGCTCAGGGGTGGAACCTTACAACTTCAAGGAAAACAGCTGGCAGAACTCTTGGAATAGGGCACTGTTCAACAAGAGTGTCTGAGGTGCCTAGCAGGTGCATTTGAGCCTAGCTTTAACTGGATTTTTTGGTTTGGTTTGGTTTTTTTGCCTTGTTTGTGGGGCATGCAGTAGAGGGGCCTGGGAATCACTCCCAGGGCCTTGCACTTGCGAGGCAAGCTGTCTACCACTGAACTACATTCCCAGGCCAAGGAAGCTGCCTTTGGAAAACAACTGATGATCCTTTCCTTCCTTAGCTGCTCTGACACTGTAGTTAGTGAAGTATGTGTTACAAGGCAAGTAGCCATTTGTGAGGGTCATGCCTGAGAACAAACTTTTGTAGAAGAAATTTCACTAATATAGTATTTAGGTTCATAGTTATTTCAGATTATCAATCTTAGAAGAGAACTCCGAATTTTACAAAGGAATGTAAAAGCTACATTTCTAATCATTGCAAACCTTATATAAACAGTTTTTTTCTTCTTGGATCGTCAAGTTGCAGGTGGTTGTAGATAGAGCCTACACAGCTATAGGTCGAGGTATTCACTTCTGTATAAAAAGTTTATCAGTCTTTTTTTCTCTTCTCAGGAGAAGTCTTGAAGGTGAACATGTGGCGCATGCTGCTGTGTGAAGCAGTAGCTGCCGTCATGGCCAAGGGGTTCGATATCTTGGGAATAAAACCTGTCCAAAGGATGTAATACTTTTTGAACACTGTTTTTACCAAAGTGGCTATTAGCACTGTTTGCTTTTTTTTTTTTTTTTTTTTTTTAAAAAAAAAAATCATGTGGATCCAAAAACTAGTAAAAAAGAAAAAAAATTCTCAACTGTATATGTAAAATGTGATTCTTTAACAACTAGCATTATAAAAAAAAAAAAAAAAATTCACAAACATACTTTGTTGCCTAGCATTAAACCAAAATGCCAATGAGGCCATGGATTAATATAGACTTAAGTACCGTAGTCCTGGAGTTTAGTGGCAGGGATGTGTTTTCACTTACTTTAATTAGATACAAATCTCATTTATCAAACCTTACTGGGTGCCCCAAGACCTTCATATACCTCTGTTTTCCTGGTCCTGTTTGTTGAAAGATGTGACAAAGCAGAGGCTTCACAGAGCTAAATTACTTGCCCTGGGGATTGTTCTGGAACAAAATGAAGATTCATAATCATGCATGTCTGACTCCCAAATTCAAGCTCTATTTTAGCAAATGACATTTGCAGTGTAACAGACCTTGTTTCAGAGGGAGGGGGGCAAGCAAACAGACTGGAAATTTCCTGAAGCCCTAGATTAACTCAGTTCCAAGAGAAACTAGAAAAGCATTAATGTCTAAGCTAAGACGATTGCCATGATTTGCCTAGAGCAGTCAGGGATCATCCCTGGGCTTAGCGCATTGTCTCAATTCATGCAGTTGGAGTTGTTTTAGCAAAACAGGAGGAGATTGCTGGTGGCAGTAAGGGAGAGAGTTGGGGGAGGCCTCAGCAGCGACTTTTAGTCAGTAGTTAATGGGAACTGACACATACCAACAGTGAGAATTCATGGGAAAACGCACAGTAGAATGACAGGTGCTTAAGAATGTGAACTGTTCCATGGGCTTCAAACTCAGAAGAACCTTGGGGATATTAGCAAGCTACAGGAAGAGCTGCCGTGTGCAGACGGGGGTGTGCCAGACTGACGCGTCCACGCCAGCTCGCCCTGATGGACGTGGTGGTGCTGAGCAGTTTCTCAGCCTGCCAGCTGCAGAGACTTCACCTCAACCTGGAATCCCTGAACCTTAACATCTTTAAAGAAGATCCTGTGGAGTAAGGGGACAGGATGAAAGAAGCAGGAGTGTTAAATTAAGCAACGGTCACCATCAATGCACATACTAGAAAGCTCAAAAGCAAGTCGGTCTGATGTGCCCAAGACCAAAACTATCTTTTAAAAACGTTGTACCACAATTTACAGAAATGTAAACATTAGATAATACCAGGAACTTTTCCTTAGGAAAGAGAGCTTGTTTTTAATGTTCACTAGCACATCGATTTGGAAAGGCCCTTATGTGACCCTCACCTTCTGACCTCTAAGAATTTCTTTTTATTGGTTAATAGGATGTGTGCAGAAACAGATGATTTTGTTAGTCCATGTTTTCATTAATCCTATCTGAAAACCTTGTTTTTTCCTAAGTTACAATACAGGCATAACTTGCTTTGTTACATTTCATAGATAGGGGATTTATTTTAAAAACAAAACAAAAAATTGAATGTTGCGCCCCTGCATTAAGGGGGTATGGTACACAGATTTTTCAGTAGCATGTGCTTAATGTGTCTGTCACATTTTGTTAGTTCTCATATTTAAAACATTCTCATTCCTCATTTTGTTTTTGCAGTGGGGATTGAACCCAGTGCACTCTACCATTGTGCTACATCCCAGCCCTTTATACTTTTTCATTTTGAGGCAGGGTCTTGCTAAGTTGCCTGGACTGGCCTTGAACTTGGAATCCTCCTGATTCGGACTCCAAAGTTGCTGGGATTACAGGCATTTGCCATTGCATCTGGCTTTATTTTCATTCTGATGATCTGTGATGCTACTGTTGTAAGTGGTGGTGGCACCATGAGCCAAGCCCATGAGATAACAAATTTAAGCGACTTATATTGGGTGTGTTCCGACTGCCCCACCACCTGACCAGCCGTTCCACACTCTCTCCTTGGGCCTCCCTGTTTCCCGAAATAAACAATAGTGAGTTTAGGCCAGGTAACCCTACAATGGCCTCTCCCTGTTCAATCAAAAGGAAGTCACATGTCTCCCACTTCGAATCGAAACCCAGAACATGATTAAGCTGGTGACAGAGGCCTATCGAAAGCTGAGGCAGACCTAAAACTAGGCCTTCTGCATCAAACAGCCAAGTTGCAACTACAAAATTATTGTGTTTCTTTTTGGTTTTTGATACTGAGGATTGAATCCAGGTTCAGTCATAAAGCAGCTGCTTTACCATGGAGCCATAACCCTAGTCTTTATTATTTCGAGAGGGGATCTTAATAAGTTGCTAAGGCTGGCCTTGAACTTGCAATCTTCCTGCCCCAGCCCTCAAATTACTAAAATTGCAGTCTGGATAGAAGATCAAACTAGTCACAAGGTTCCCTTAAACCAAAACCTAATCCAGAGCAAGGCCCTAACCACCGATCCCATAAAGGCTAAGGAGGTGGAGAAGCTGCAAAAGAAAAGTTTGATGAGGTTTCATGAGGTTTAATGAAAAAAGCTGTCTGTCTGCATAGTGGGAAGCAGCGTGCTGCTTAGACCCTGTATCGAATTATGCAGAAGATCTAGCCGAGGTAATTGATGGAAGGGCTACACTAAAGAACAGATTCTCAATGTAGAGGAAAGAGCCCTAATTTAGAAGAAACGGAGTGTCATAGCTGGAGAGGGTCAATGCCTGGCTTCAGAGGACAGGCCAGCTCGTTAGGAGAAATAGCTGGTGACCAAGTTGAACCCAATGCTCATTTACTACTACAAAAATCCTAGACCCTGAATAATTTGACGAAATCAGCTTGTCTTTGCAGTATAGGAACCCAGAGTCCAGAAGTCAACATGTTAGTGTGATTTGCTGAATATTTTTAGCCACTGTTGAGACTACTGCTCAGAAAAATATATTGCTTTCAAAATCTTACTACTTATTGACAGTGCACTTGGTTGGAGACGTGCAACAGAAATAGCAAGAGAACTAGAATTAGACGTGATGCCTTAAAATGTGACTGAACTGCAGCAATCTCATGACAACTTTAATGGGTGGGAAGTTGCAAAGAAAGTGGTTTCTTGAGATAAAATCTACACTTAATGAAAAACCTGTGAATGTTGTTCAAATGGTCAAGGACAGAATGTTAGGTGAACTTAGTTGGCAGAACAGCTGCAGGGTGTGAGGGGACTGACTAGAGTTTTGAAGACAGTTCTGTGGGCAAAATGCTACTAAATATCATGCTACAGAGAAATTGTTTATGAGAGGAAGAGGCAGTGTAGCGAATGTCACTCATTTTAAGAAACCAAGGCCACTTCAGTCTTCAGCAACCACAACCTAATTAGGAACCAACGAAAAGATAATGAGCCACTAAAGCCTTCAGGATTCATGTTTTGTCCCTGGTGAGCAGAACTCGCTGGCTCTCTTGCCTCCTGGTTGTCATGTCCGAGCTGCTTTCCTGTGCCACACCCTTCCATCTTGATGTTCTACCTCACCTGGGGCCCAGAGCAATGGAGTCAATCATCCATGGACTGAACCTCTCAAACCAGGAGCCACAATAAACTTTTTCCCCTCTAAGTTGTTATCAGGTGTTTGGTCACAGCAATAAGAAACTTAAAGACACTAACAAATCAAGTCCAACAGCATATCAGAAAGATCATTCACCATTATCAAGCTGGATTTACCCTAGGATACAATATACCCAAGTCAGTCAATATAATACAGCCCGTCAACAGAATAAGGGATAAAAATTATGTCTCAATAGAAGCAGATAAAATAATAAAATCCAGTATTTCTTCATGACAAAGCATTTAATGAATTAGGAGTAGGATTATACCTCAATGTAACAAAGACTATATGTGTCAAATCCACAGCCAACATTTAATTAGATGAAGAAAAGCTGAAAGCATTTTCTCTAAGATCAGGGACAAGACCAAGGTGGCTACTCTGGCCACTCTTGTTCAATGTAGAGCTGAATTTTTCAGCCAGAGCTATGAGGTAAGACAAGGAAATAAAAACAAAGGAAAGAAGTTAAACTAAACTATCTGTGTCTGCAGACTTGAGTATATGTATAGAAAAGGGTTTTAATAAGGCTGTTAGAACTGACAAACTCAGTTAAGGTACAGGATACAAAAATCATGTACAAAGCATTAATAGCATTTTATACACAAATAAACTTGCTGAGAAGGAAATCGTGAAAGCGAGCGGGGATGTAGCCCAGTGCTTACATATATTAGGCCTTGGATTCCATCTCCAGCAACACAAACACAAATACACACACACACACAATAATAGAATTATTCACAATAGCTACCAAAATACCAAGGAAGAAATTTAACCAAGGGAGTAGAAAACTCTACAATGAAAATAGCACTGAAATAAACTGAAGACAGACAAAAATGGAAGGACCACCCATGTCCATGGATTAGAAGAATATAGTGAGAATATACATTTCACTCAAAGCAGCTTATAGATTCTACCAATGACATTCTTCACAAATTTAGAAAAATTCATATTCCAAAATCCCTAAGATATACAGAAGACCCAAAATAGCCAAAGCAATCTTAAGAACAAAGCTGGAAGCATCACAATACCTGATTTCAAGTATACTGCACAGTCAGAACATTCAGAACAGCAAGGTACTGGCATAAAAACAGAGAAGTAGAACAGAAGAGAGGCCCAGAAATAATTTCACGTATCAGCACCCAACTTATTCCTGGCAAAGGTGTCAAAAACTACATTGGAGAAAGGACGCCTCTTCAATAAATGGTGCTGGAGAAGCTGGACATCAGTATGCAAAAGACTGAAACCTGACCTCCCTCACCCTGTACAAAAGTCAAAATGGATCAAAGACTAAATGGGAGACCTGAAACTATTAAACTAAAGGAAGTAAACAGGGGAAACTCTAGCATCAGTATAGGCAATGATTGGGGGACGGGAGCATTCCCAAAGCACAGGAAACAAAAGCAAAAAATAGACACAAAGATTACAGTCAAGAAATTTTTGCACAACAAATGAGACAACCAAAGTGAAGAGAACCTACATAATGTAGAAAATATTTGCCAACTATTCATCTACAAAGAATATCTAGAGTATATAAGGAACTAAAAAGAGTTACCCAATTTTAAAAAGGGTAAATGATCATCTGAATAGATGCTTCTCAAAAGAAGAGATACAAATGGCCCAGTGTATGAAAAAATTCTCAGTATCATTAGCCTTCAGGGAGTGGAAATCAAAATTACAAAGAAGTTATAACAAATGCTGAAGGATGTGGGGAAAGAATCATTACACCCGTTGTGAGATGTAAATTAGTAGAGCCATTTCAAAGAACGTGGAGGTTCCTTAAGAAACGAAAATAGATCTACCACATGATCCCACTATCCCTCTCCTGGGGAACATATCCAAAGGAAATGAAGTCAATACCAAAGGGATACCTGCACTCCTGTGGTCATTACAGTGCTGGTCACAATAGTTTAAGATATGGGATTAACCTAGGTACCCATCGACAAATGAATTGATGTGCATATACACAATGAAGTACTATTCAGCCAAAGAGAAGAACAGATCCTGCCATTCACAGCAAAGTGGATGGGACTGGAGGACATTGTTAAGGTCAGTAAGCCAGACACAGAAGGAAGTGCCACATATTCTCTCCTCTGTGGAGGCCAAGAAAAAGTTGAGCTGAATGTGGAGTAGCGATTCCTAGAGGTTGGGAAGAGGGTGTACGTAAAGGGAGGCTGGATAGTGGCTACCCAAACAGAGTCAGAAGACACGAGTTTTTAGCACGGAGGGGTGACTAATTCACAATAACACATTTTAGGCAGATCTGCGAGACAGAAGTTGACTCCAAGCATTAAAAAAAATGATAGAGGGAAATGCTTTTTAACCTGAATGATCAGCACATCCTGGAAGCATGTATTGAAATGTCACACTGAACCCCATTGATGGATACAAGTAAAATGTGTTAATTTAAAAAATAAATATAATTAAAAAAAAAAACTTACTCTTAGAGCTAGTGAGATCCTCAGCACAGCAGAATAGGAATTGCCTATCCCCACCCGAGCATGCACCAGATAAACATCTATCTGTAGACCAGTTCCCTCGAAGAGAAAGCTGGAGACAAATTGAGAGGCTGCTACCCACCAGGAAACAGAGAAAACATCCACATCAAGGGGCAGAAAAAGTCAAGGCCACTCTGGCACAAGCCCCCCTTGCACTGCACCATCAACTTGGTAAAGGAATCCTCAGCCCTTTCTCCCTGTGGAGAGGAGGGTCTGTCACATCTAGGACCCTAACCTGCCAGCCTTCATGATTCGACTTTCAGCTCACCAACTATGTGGGAATTAGGCACACACTGTCTAGATCCCATCAGGGGAGAAACCACAATGTCGTCACTCAGTGATAGTGTGTGTGCCTAGCATATGTGAGGCCCTGGATTAAACCCCAGCACCACCAAAACCAAAAGACATCAACAACTGCTTAATAGAGGATTGCAAGCAATTCATTCATCTAGGGGCAGTGAAGGGCCTTTAAAAAAATACGACTCCCCATTGTCCCCTCAAAGGCGTTTACAGAACACTCCTACATTGGTTAATTGGCAGCCTGACTTACAAAGAACTGTCAGTCATCAATCTGGGAGAAATTTGCCCCTACCCAGAGTACCCTGGCTTGTACAAAACTCGCCAGGGGAAGAGTAATCTGAGGCTCAGCTCTAGCAGTGCATCTCCAGAATGCAGGGGGAACGTGGCACAGATGCCTCCAGGGCCTTGAAAAAATGTAGCTCCCTGTTTCTCCTCAGAAGGGGTTTAGGATAGAGCCCTAATTTTTAAAATTACCTGGTGGAACATGGCCCTGCTAAAACTAGTAGTCCTGGGAACAAAAGAACCTGTCACACAGGAACCTCCCTTGAACACAAAGAAGTGGCTTTAAATGGATGTCCAAACACTTTCCTTTTTTCTGCAGCGCAGAAAAAAGGCAGGAATATGCAGCTCTTACTTCGTTTCTAGAAAGGACTACAGCATGGACCCCTAGTGGCTACTTGAAAGTCTGGTTTCTACCAACTTGCATTCAGGAACTAACAGGGCAATGGCCCTCGCAGACAGAGCCAGAGCTTTCCGTTACAAGAGGGGTCCCCCAACTCACCCTAGAGATACATCTAGACCTACACATTCCCTTTAGAAGGAGTCTAGTCGTTATAATGCACCACTAAAACAATATGGGGAAAGGGGACTCTGGGCAGGCCCCAAGGACCAAGACTTCCATATCACTCCCCAAGAGACTGTATCCTTAATGCCCAGCTCTGAATGTGGAGGGGCCTTAGCAATCCTGAATGACTTAAGACCGCGCGCGCGCACACACACACACACACACACACACACATTTAGATACACAATGTGCCCGATTCCGGCAGCTCTCTAAGATCAGAAAGTATGGCCTGAACAAGTTCAGGCGTTTGCTGCACACCCTCTTCCTGAGCTGGCATGGAGAGTAGGAGATGAAAACCAGACATGGTGGCCCACGCCTGCAATCCCAGTGCCTCGGGTGAAGAATCGCGAGTTCAAAGCCAGCCTCAGCAAAAGGGAGGCACTAAGCAATTCAGTGAGACTGTCTAAATAACACACAAAATAGGGCTGAGATGTGGATCAGTTGTGTAGTGCCCTGAGTTCAACCCCTGGTACCCTCCCCCCAAAAAAAAGAGAGTGGGAGATAAATGCCTACACTCAGCATCACCATGAAGATGGAACAAGAACACATAACTAACACCCCAAGCTTCCCAGCTATATCTAAAGAGTCTGGCTCCCATTCTACTCATCTTGGGATACTGAGAGAATGTAGCACATCCTAAGGTCCAGGAGTCACTAAAAATGGATAGCAGTCTGCACAAACACAATGAACTGAGAGGCATCTTAAGATCTTTGAATGGCTGTGGGTGTGTAAGTGGCAGGATGCTTGCTTAGCATGCAGAGGACCTTGGTTCATTCCCCAGCACACACGAAAAATAGGATGGAAACAAATCCCACCCCCCCCAAAAAAAAGCCAACTGAAGAACTGGATGAATTGCTAAAAACCTTCCACATGAGACCAGTCTTACATGTGGAGAGTTAGTCTTCTTGTTTAATGCCCAGAAACCAAGACAAAGAAAGAAAATGTGGGAAGAAGGAAATACATTCCAAACAAAATAAACATCAGAAACTGACCCAAATGAAGCAGAGTTTTGTAATTTCCCTCAGAAGGGATCCAAAAATCATAGTTGTAAAGATGCTCACAGGGAGCCAGGTATGGGGGTACAAACCTGTAATCCTAACTACTCAGGAGGCTGAGGCAGGAGGATACAAGTGTAAGGCCAGCCAGAGCAATTTAATGAGACCCTGTCTCAAAATAAAGTGTTGGGGATGGGCCTCAGCGGTAGAGCACCCCTGGTTCAAGCCCCAGTACTGGAGGAAAGACACACACACACACACACACACACACACACACACACACACACACACAGCTCACAGAAGTCAGGACGGCAATGCTAAAACAAGTTGAGGACTTCCACATAAAGATTAAAGCATAGAAAAGCAAAGAAATCACATTTCTGAAGAAATCGTAACTGACATGAAACATTCAATAAAGATGTTCAGCCACAGATCAGGTTAAGCAGAAGAATCAGTGAACCTGAGGGCAGATCACTGAATTATCTAATTTGAGAAGCAAAAAGTAAAAGAACAAGAGTGAACGCAGCTTAAGAAACGGACAGTGCACCATGGAGAACAGCCTCCTGTTATCAGCAAACCAAAAAGAGGGGCAGAAAACAATGCAAAGAAACATCAGCAGAAAACTTAGAGATGGAAAGCCAGATCTAGACAGCCGGAGGACACCAGGGAAGACAAATCCAAAGAGAGCCACATCAGAACAGGTCACAGTCACATTATCAAAACGTAGAGAGTATTGAAAGCAGCAAGGGAAAAAAAATTGAATCATTACACACAGGGGAGCCCACAGCCCCAGCCCCTGGAAGATTACCACCCAACTTCTTGGAAGAAGCTTTGCAGGCTGGAAATGAGGGGATGATATATTCCTGGAAGGAATATAATATAAAATGTAACTACAAAATCCTGAAAGGAAAAGACTACCAACCATTTTTATACCCAGAAATCCTGTCATTAAACAACAAAGGGGTGACAGAATCTGTCAAAGACTGGGAGAATTGATCACCACTGGACCAGCATTATGAAAAAATATTAAAGGAAACCCTCAAGCTGAAGACGACACCAGTTAGTAACATGAAAACACGGAAGCAACACGTGTAGGCAGAAGAACATTCTCGATTCCAAAGCACCGAGACTCAACAGTGGGTAAGTCATCCAGTATAAAATGTGAAAGCAAACTATTTGGAGCAACTGAAGCTGCAATAATTTGCAAAGGAACATATCATAAAAAGATATATAATATGACATCAAAAGCATAAAGGTGGAATTGACTAAAGTATGCTGTGTGCACATATGAATATGTAACAACAGATCCCATTATGTATAAGTACATAATATAAAGTATGATACCTTAATAAAAATTTAAACATAAGTGGGAAAGGAGAAAAGTGGAAAGTTTGTGACTACAATCAAAATTTAGCTTTTATCATCCTAAATTAACCTATTATGTTTTAAGTAAGCCTCATGATTATCACGAAGCAAAAGCTTCTAAAAAGAAAACAAAGTCCAGCACTCTGATCATGGAATTGGAAGTCTTCACACGTGGCTCTCGGGTTAGAGAGGCTTATGGACCATACACTGAGGGCTATTACAGTGAGAAAGGCCAAATAAAAGCAATTAGAGCTGCCTCTTCATGGGAAAATAGTAAATCAAAAGCAATATCAAAGCCGGGCACTGTAGTGCATGCCTATAACCCCAGCCACTCAGGAGGATCACAAGTTCAAAGCCAGTCTGAGCAAGTTGGTGAGACCCAGTGTCAACATGAAAAATAAAAAGGGCTGGGGATGTGGCTCTGTGGCAGAGTGCTTGAGTAGCATGCACAAGGCCCTGGTTCCATCCCCAGAACCAGGGGACAATAGTGCATCTCCGGATGGCAGAGATTGGTGCCACCATCAGGAGCTGGAGAGGTTCAGGGTGGAGAGCACCACTCCATCTCCACTCCGCTAGTGCAGGAGCTGGCTGGATGTTGGAGAATGGAAGTGGATTTATCATCGGCCTAGCCAAGTGGCGGTTCCAATTGCAGCTGCCGAGCCAGAGGTTTCCTTGACATCAACACACCTCCTGTACCTGCCATGCAGCAATTGGTGTGCTGAATGTCCTTTTCTCCATGTGGCACTAAGGCTCCCCAGAAGCAGCTCCCTTCATCTCTCAAGGCCAACAGCATCCCTTTGGGGTCCTACCTCAGGGCTGGATCAGCTCTCCACTCTGCCATAACTTGGTCTACAGGAAACTGGATTACCTTTCTCTTGCATAAAATCGCACACTGTTCCACTACGTAATGTCGGTGTCATTTTGCTGCTTGGACTGAGTGAAAGAGCTGTCAACCACTACGAACTTACAGGTAAGATCTTTGTGTGTCAGAGGACGGGAAGTAAATCCAACTCAAATTCAAGGACCCCTGCCTTGGTCAACTTCTAGTGGTATAGTTGGGTAGTGATGCGGGGTATGCTAAGACACGCTTTTTTTTTTTTTTTTTTTTTTTTAAACACTTCCCATTTTTTTTAATTTATTTATTTTTTTAATTGTAAACAAATGGGGTACAACTTGTTTCTCTGTTTGTACATGAAGTAGAGGCATACCATTTGTGTAATCATACATTTACATAGGGTAATGGTGTTTGATTCATTGTTATTTTTTTCCTTCCCCTCCACCCTTCCCACCCCTCTTTTCTCTCTATACAGTCCCTCCTTCCTCCAATCTTGCCTCCCTCCCACCCCTGATAATGTATCATCATCTGCTTATCAGCGAGATCATTCATCCTTTGGTTTTTTGAGATTGGCTTATCTCACTTAGCATGGTATTTTCCAACTTCATTCATTTGCCTGCAAATGCCATAATTTTATTATTCTTTATGGCTGAGTAATATTCCATTGTATATACATAAATACACACACACACACACACACACACACCCCACAGTTTCTTGATTCATTCATAAATTGAAAGGTTTCTAGGTTGGTTCCACAATCTGGCTATTGTGAATTGAGCAGCTACGAACATTGATGTGGCTGCATCACTGTAGTATGCTGATTTTAAGTCCTTTGGGTATAGGCTGAGAAGTGGGATAGCTGGGTCAAATGGTAGGTCCATTCCAAGTTTTCTAAGGAATCTCCACACTGCTTTCCAGAGTGGCTGCACTAATTTGCAGCCCCACCAGCAATGTATGACTGTACCTTTTTCCCTACATCTTCTCCAACACCTATTGTTGCTTGTATTCTTGATAATCACCATTCTAATTGGGGTGAGATGGAATCTTAGTATAGTTTTGATTTGCATTTCTCTTATTACTAAAGATGGTGAACTTTTTTTTCATATATCTGTTGATTGCTTGTAGATCTTCTTCTGTGAAGTGTCTGTTCATATCCTTAGCCCATTTGTTGATTGGGTTATTTGTATTCTTGGTGTAGAGTTTTTTGAGTTCTTTATATATTCTGGAAATTAGTTGCTCTATCTGAAGTATGAGTGGCAAAGATATTCTCCCACTCTGTAGGCTCTCTCTTCACATTGCTGATAGTTTCCTTTGCTGAGAGAAAGTTTTTTAGTTTGAATCTATCCCAGTTATTGATTCTTGCTTTTATTTCTTGTGCTATGGGAGTCCTGTTAAGGAAGTCTGATCCTAAGGCAACAAGGTGAAGATTTGGACCTACTTTTTCTTCTATAAGATGCAGGGTTTCTGGTGTGATTTCAAGGTCCTTGATCCATTGTGTTCCAGATGAATTTCATGATTGCTTGCTCTATTTCTGTGAGTATGTCATTGGGATTTTAATTGGAATTTCATTGAATCTGTGTAGCATGTTTGTTTTTTGTTTTGTTTTTTTGTTTGTTTGTTTGGTGCTGGGGATTGAACCCAGGGTCCCGTGCTTGTGAGGCAGGTACTCTACCAACTGAGCTACATCCCCAGTCCCTTGTATAACACTTTTGGTAGTATGACCATTTTGACAATATTAATTCTGCCTATCCAAGAACATGGGAGATCTTTCCATCTTCTAAGGTTTTCTTTAATTTCTTACTTTAGTGTTCTGTACTTCTCATTGTAGAGGTCTTTCACCTCTTTTGTTAAGTTGATTCCCAAGTATTTTATTTTTTTTTCGAGACTATCGTGAATGGGGTAGGTTTCCTACCTTCTCTTTCTGAAGATTCATCACTTATGTATAAAAATGCATTAGATTTATGAGCATTGATCTTATAACCTGCTACTTTACTGAATTCACTTATGAGTTCTAAAGTTTTCTGGTGGAATTTCCCGGTTCCTCTAAATATATAATCATGCCATCAGCAAATAGGGATAGTTTGAGATCTTCTTTTCCTATTCGTATTCCTTTAATTTCTTTGGTCTGTCCAATTGCTCTGGCTAGAGTTTCAAGGACAATGTTGAATAGAAGTGGTGAAAGAGGGCATCCCTGCCTTGTTCCAGTTTTCAGGGGGAATACTTACAGTTTTTTACCATTTAGAATGAAATTGACCATTAGCATAGATGGCTTTTACAATGTTAAGGAATGTTCCCACTATCCCTATTTTTTTCTAGTGTTTTGAGCATGAAGGGCTGCTGTATTTTATCAAATGCTTTTTCTGCATCTATCAAAATAATCATGTGATTCTTGACTTTAAGTCTGTTGATATGGTGAATTACATTTATTGATTTCCGGATGTTGAACCAACCTTGCATCCCTGGGATAAAACCTGCTTGATCGTGGTGTGCTGTCTTTTTAATATATTTTTGTATGTGATTTGCTAAAATTTTGTTGAGAATATTTACATCGATGTTCATTAAGGATATTGGTCTGAAATTTTCTTTCCTCTATGTGTCTGTCTGGTTTAGGTATCAGGGTGATATTGGCTTCATAGAATGAGTTTGGGAGGGTTCCCTCCTCTTCTATTTCATGGAATACTTTGAGGAGTATTGGAATGAGCTCTTCTTTAAAGGTTTTATAGAACTCAGCTGAGAACCCATCTGGTCCTGGACTTTTCTTTGTTGGTAGGCTTTTGATGACTTCTTCTGTTTCATTACTTGAAATCTATTTAAATTGCATATATCCTTCTGGTTCAGTTTAGGTAATTCATTATGTCTCTAGAAACCTGTCTTTGAGAAAATGTCTTTGAGATTTTCTATTTTGTTGGAGTATAGATTTTCAAAATACCTTCTAATTATGTTTTGTATTTCCATCATGTCTGTTGCAATATTTCCTTGTTCATTCCGAATTTTAGTAATTTGAGTTTTCTCTCTCCTTCTCTTTGTTAGTGTGGCTAAGGGTTTATCAATTGTTTATTTTTTCAAAGAACCAACTTTTTATTTTGTCAATTTTTGATTGTTTCTTTTGTTTCAATTTCATTGATTTCAGCTCTGATTTTAACTATTTCCTGTCTTCTTCTACTTTGGGTGTTGCTCTGTTCTTTTTCTAGGGCTTTGAGCTGTAGTGTTAGGTCATTTATTTGTTGATTTTTTTCTTCTTTTATTGAATGCACTCCATGAAATAAATTTCCCTCTAAGAACTGCTTTCATAGTATCCCAGAGATTTTGATATGATGTATCTTTGTTCTCATTTACCTCTAAGAATTTTTTTGCTTCCTCCCTGATGTCTTCTGTTATCATCATTCATGTATTATTTAATCTCCACGTGTTGGAGTAGTAGTTTGTTTTTTATTCTGTCATTTATTTCTAATTTCAATCCATTATGATCTGATAGAATACAAAGTAGTATATCTTCTTGTATTTGCTAACAGTAGCAAACATATGTATATGTATTTGCTAACAGACCACAATATATGGTCTATTTTAGAGAAGGATCCATGTGCTGTTGAGAAGAAAGTGTATTTGCTCTTTCTTGGATGGTATGTTCTATATATGTCCGTTAAGTCTAAATTATTGACTGTGTTATTGAGATCTATGGTTTCTTCGTTCAATTTTTGTTTGGAAGAGCTGTCCAGTGGTGAGAGGTGTGTTAAAGTCACCTAGTATTATTGTGTTGTGGTCTATTTGATTCCTGGAATTGAGAAGAATTTGTTTGATGTACATGGATGAGCCACTGTTTGGGGCATAGATATTTATGATTGTTATGTCTTGCTGATTTATGCTTCCCTTAAGCAGTATGAAATGTCCTTCTTTATCCTTTCTGACTAACTTTGACTTGAAGCCCACATTATCTGATATGAGGATGAATACTCCGGCTTTTTTGCTGTGTCCATGTGCATGGTATGTTTTTCCCCATCCTTTCACCTTTAGTCAGTGGGTATCTCTTTCTATGAGACAAGTCTCTTGCAGGCAGCATATTGTTGGATCTTTCTTTTTAATCCAATATGCCAGTCTATGTCTTTTGATTGATGAGTTCAGGCCATTAACATTCAGGGTTATTATTGAGATATGATTTGTATTCCCGGTCATTTTTGTTTTTTGACACGACTTGGTTTCTCCTTTATTTGGCTATTCCTTTAGGCTAGTTCCTCCCTTTGCTGATTTACATCATCGTTTTTCATCTCTTCCTCATGGAATATTTTGCTGAGAACGTTCTGTAGTGCAGGCTTTCTTTTGGTAAATTCTTTTAGCTTTTGTTTATCATAGAAAGATTTTATTTCATCATCAAATCTGAAGATAAGGTTTGCTGGGTATAAGATTCTTGGTTGGCATTAGTTTTCTTTAAGAGCTTGAAAAATGTTGTTCCAGGCCCTTCTAGCTTTTAGGGTCTGGGTTGAAAAATTTGCTGATATCTGTATTGGTTTGATTTGATTCATTTGATTCATTTCTCTCGTGGCCTTTAAAATTCTGTCTTTATTTTGTATGTTAGGTGTTTTCATTATAATGTTCCTTGGTGTGGGTCTGTTGTAATTTTGTACATTTGGAGTCCTATAAGCCTCTTGTACTTGATTTTTCCATTTCATTCTTCAGATTTAGGAAATTTTCTGATATTATTTCATTGAATATATTGTTCATTCCTTTGGTTCAATTCTCTGTTCCTTCCTCAATCCCAATAATTCTTAAATTTGGCCTTTTCATGATATCCCATAATTCTTGTAGATTCTGTTCTTGATTTCTTACCATCTTCTCTGTTTGGTCAACTTTGTTTTCAAGATTAAATATTTTGTCTTCAATGTCTGAGGTTCTGTCATCCAGGTGTTCTATCCTATTGGTTATGCTTTTTATGGAGTTTTTAATTTGGTTCATTGTTTCCTTCATTTCAAGGATTTCTGTTTGATTTTTTTTTCCAGTATCTCTAACTCTTTATTGAAATGTCTTCTGCTTCCCACATTTGCTTTTTAACTGTTGGTTGGTGCAATCATTCAAAGTCTGCATTTGCTCTTTCATCTCGTCATTTGCTTCTCTGATCATTTTAATTATGTACATTTTGAACTCCCTTTCTGACATTTCTTCTGCCATACTGTCATTGGATTTTATTGGTATAGCATCTAGGTTTGTTTGGGACATTTTCTTCCCTTGTTTTCTCATATTGCTCAGGTATCTACCCCTCCAGTAGTGAAACTTTGAGATTGCAGATTTCCTCTGTTGACTTATAGTGTCCCTGTAGATTTCCAATAACTCACCTCCTAGCCTTTGGTAGCCTGAAGTCTTAGAGGAACTTGATGATGCAGTGCTCCACAAGGAAGCTGCCCCTCTATGGTTGGTGGCCTTCAGGTGGGGTATATTCCCTGCTAGTGGGCAGAGGCCTCTCCACTTGTTGACCAATGGTAAGCCAAAGGGGGACTAGACTGTGAGCTGGGTCATGGCCGGTTTGGGCCTGTGTCTCTGGTTCTACTGCCCTGGTGGGAAAACCTTGTCCAGCGGGGAAGACTCAGCCGGTGGGGAAGTCTCGCTGGGCAGCTCTCCTCCGAGAAGTTCCCTTCAGTCCAGAACTACCGCCTGTGCTGGGCAGCCCTCCTCTGCAATGTTCCCAGGGGTCTGGACCTACCCCCTGGGCCAGGGAGCCTCGTCCTGAGAGTGAGTCTCTCGCTAGGCCACCCTCCCTCCTCTGCGACATTCCCTGGGGTCCGGACCTACCCCCTGGGCCAGGGAGCCTCACCCTGTGCCAAAGCCTCTCGCTGGGCGGCCCTCCTCTGCAATGTTCCTGGTTGTCTGGGTTCACTGCTCCAGTTGGGGAGTCTCACTGGGCAACTCTACTCCACAAAGTTCCCTGCGTTCCAGGACTACCGCCCTGTCTGGGGAGCCTCGCCCAGTGGGAGAGACTCACCCAGCAGCTCTGAGTTGGTCCTGAGTCTCTCAATACCTCCCCTTCTTGAATCCTAAGTCCTGGAGTGACATGAAATGCAGTCACCCTCTAGTCCACCATCTTGAAAACCCCCGAGACACCCCTTCTAAGATGGAGAAATTGTTGTATCACCTCCTCTACATTAAAAAAAGAAATACAATTCCTATTCCTATTACTTATTATCATTATTACTATTATTTGCAGTACTGGGGATTAAACACAGGAACACTTACCACTGGGCTACATCCCCAGCCCATTTTTGGTTTTATTTTGAGACAGACTTGCTAACCGTCCCAGGCAAGACTTTGAACTTGCAATTCTCCTGCCCCAACCTCCTGAGTAGCTGGAATTAGAGGCACGTACTACTGTGCCCATCCCTATTTGAATTTTGGAGGCAACACATTTCTCACTTGGGTGTGTTACTCAAACTCATTTACTGAGTGGCCCAACAAGCTACTACTAGTCAGGCACAGTTGGCACACGCTTGTAATCCCAGTGACTCAGGAGGCTAAGGTGGAGGATTGAACACTTGAGACCAACAGCAGCAACTTATCAAGACTCCATTGCAGAATTAAAAAAATAAGGGCTGGAGCTGTGGCTCAGTGGCAGAGCACTTGCCTAGCATGTGTGAGGCACTGGGTTCAATCCTTACCACCACAAAAAAGTAAAAATAAAGGCATTCTTGTCCATCTACAACTACAAAACAAATTTAAAAATAAAATAAAAGGGACTGGGGAATGGAGCTCAATGATAGAGCTGGTTTTAATCCCCAAGGGGTGGGGAGGTGGCTTCTGAGTGAGGTCCAGAATAGAAGACTCTGCAGCAAGTCTAGGCTACTGTGCAGGTTGCTCTGCCATTTGGGACACTAGATCCAGCAGACCCAGTCATATTTGAGGTACCAGTGGCAGATAGTGATGCTGTCTGGAGCCTTTGGCAGGCTCTTGGTGAATTGAAGAGGTAGCTCTTGGGATCTTGGAGCAAGGCTCCACTGTTATCAGAAGACAACCACTCTTCTTCTGAGAGACAGCTCTTGGACTGCTACTGGGCCTTCATGGACACCTTGACCCAGGGCCACTTAGTTACCCCGTGACCCAAGATGCCCATCATGAATGGGGTGTGCACACGACTTGGATGTTCACAGCTGCACTCCATCATGAAATGAAACTGGCTTATGCACGATCAGGCCCAAGAAATTTCTGAAGACACAAGTTACATGAAACGGCCCAAATGTCTAGAGCTCCATTCCTGCACACTGCTCCTTGCGTCCTGTACCCATGGTCTCCTGGAGAGTCCCCTATTATCTCTTGACGGAGGCATGGGCACAAACACCCAGAACAAAATCAATATGTCGAAGAGAAATCTGTCCTTCCATTCTTTCTGCAGCACTGCTCCCAAGAGCCAAGATATGGAAGCAACCCAAGTGTCCATCACCTGAAGCATGGACCATGAGTGTGTGGCATGGACACACAAATGGAATACTGTTTGGCCCCAAAGGATGAGTCCTGTTGTGTGACAACATAGATGGAACTGAAGACAGGGTTAAGTGAAATAAGCCAGGCACAGTAAGACGGATACTGCATGATGTCACTCCTGTGTGGAGTCTGAACCTGTTGATCTCTATTGAGAATAGAATAATGGTTACCAGAGGCAGCAGAGGGCAGGAGAGAGGGAGACCTGGGGAATGATTGGTCAAAATGCACTGTGTTGCAGTTGGCAAGAAGAAATAAGCTCTGATGTTCCATTGCATACCAGGGTTACTATGTATAATGATAACGTATTGTATATATTTTTAAAAAATAACAACAAAAGGATTTTGAATGTTTTCACCACAATGGAATGATCAATGTTTGAGGTCATGGATGTGCTTACCCTGATTTGAGTGTTTCACAATCTATGTATCAAAACCCTTGGTAACTTATGTACAGTTTTTATGTGACAAAGAAAACTAAAATTTACAAAAATGTCCATACTATCCAAAGTGCTACTGATTCAATGCAATCTATCAAAATACCAATGGCATTCTTCACAAAAATTTAAAAACTCTGCTATTCAGGAGGCTGAGGCAGGAAGATCTCAAGGTCAAGGCAAGCCTGGGAAAATGAATGAGGCCCTAAGAATGTATCAAAATAAGAGAGCGGAGAATGTAGCTCAGTGGTGGAGAGCTTGCCTAGCAGGCACCAAGCCCCAAGTTCAATCCCCAGTACTGATAGCTAAGTATTCTAAAAGTTATATAGAACCATAGACCCACAAAAGAACCTTTATCGTCAATGACATTCTGAGCAAAAAGAACCAAGCTAGAGGTACCACACTACCCAATTTCAAATATACTACAAAGTTATAGTAACCAAAACAGCATAATAGTAGTGCCACAGGAACAGGCACAGACCAATGGAACAGGCAGAGAGCCTGGAATCTAATGTAAGTATTCACGTGCAAACACACAATGCAGAATGGATGGTCTCTGCAATAAATTGTGCTGGAGGGTCAGGCGCAGTGGTACACATCTATAATCCCAGTGATTTGGGAGACTAAGGCAGGGGCATCACAAGTTCAAGTTCAGCCTCAGCAACTTAGCAAGACCTGTCTCAAAATCTAAAAAAAAAAAAATCAAGAAGAGCTAGGTCCATACGTAAGGGAATGAAACTAAGTCCCTATCTGTCACCTTGCACAAAAGTCAACTGAAAGTGGAACAAAGGTCTAGGAGTTAGACCAGAAGCTCCCCAACTGCTAGAAGAAAACAGTCAACACTCAGACAGAGGTGCAGACATCAATTTCCTCAAGTAGACTCCTAAAACTCAGGAAATAAAACCAAGAATACACAGAATGATATCAAACTTAAAAGCTTCTGCATAGTTGGATGTGTTGGCACACTCCATAATCCCAGCCATTCAGGAGTCTGAGACGGGAGGTTTGCAAGTTCAAAGTCAGTCTCAGCAATTTAGTGAGGCCCTAAGCACTTTAGTGAGACCCTGTCTCAAAATAAAAAGGAAAAAGGTCCAGGGATGTGGCTCAGTGGTTCAGAACCCCTGAGATCATTCCCAGTAAGTCCAAAAAAAAGAGAGAGAGAAAAAGTTTCTACACAGAAAGAGCCTAGAGTATGGGAAAAAATCTTTGTCAGCTACTCTTCTGACAGAGGACTAATATCCAGAATATGGAAAGAGCTCCAAAAACTTATTACTGGGGGAAAAAAGACCAAATAACCCAATCAATAAATGGAAAAGTGAACATTTTTTTTAAAATATTGTTTAGTTGTCAATGGATTTTTTTTTATTTATATGCAGTGCTAAGAGTTGAACCCAGTGTCTCACACATGCTAGGCAAATGCTCACTGAGCCACAACTGCAACCCAATGAACAGGTATTTCTTAAAAGACAAAATAAAAATAGGCAACAATTACAAGAAAGAGTATTTGACATCTTTGGTAATTGGGGAAATGCAAATCAAAACTACACTTAGATTTTATCTTACTCCCGTCAGAATGGCAGCCATCAAAAATACAAATAATAAATGCTGGCTAGGATGTGGGGAAGAGAACACTTATACACTGTGTATTGTAAACTAATACATCCACTGTGAATATCAGCATGGAAGTCCTTCAAAAGACAAGAACTGGAACCACCTTGACCCAGCTATCCCACTCCTAGGTATTAATTCAAAAGAATTAAAGTCAGCGTACTATAGCAATTCATGATATCCATGTTTACAGTGACACCACTCACAATAGCCAAGTTATGAAACCAGCCTGGGTGTGTGTTAACAGGTGAATGGATAAAGAAAATGTATTATATGTACAAGAGGGAGTCTTAAACAACCATAAAGAACAAAATTGTTGTTTGCAGGAAAATGGAAAGAACTGGAGAGCATCATGTTGAGTGAAATTTTTAAAAAGTCAATTATTCTATGTTCTCTCTCATGTGTGGAGGCTAAAGAAAAAACAGGGAGGGGTTCATGAAAATAGAATGGAGACCCATAGAGGAGGATGGAGGTGGGGGAGGGAGGAGGGAGGAAAAGGGGCTACTGGGGAATGAAATCAACCAGATTGCATCATGTGCATGTATGAATATATCACAATGAATCCCAACATGATATATAAGCATGATGTACCAGAAAATTTTAAAAATTCATAAACAAAGGACTGGGGCTGTCACTCAGTGGGACAGCACCTCTAAGTTCCATTCCCAGCATCACAAAATAAGAAGGAATAAAAGGTGCTTGGAAAACTGAATATCCATATACAGAAGAATGAATCCAGTCCCCTATCTCTCACCACAGAGAAAAAAAAAAAAAATCAATTCAAAAGGGGTTAAAGGCTTAAATGCAAGATTCAAAACAATGGAACAACTAGAGGAAAGCAAAGGAAATGCTTCAGGACATTGGTCTAAGCAAAGACTTTCTGGATGTAACCTCAAAAGCAGAAGAAACAAAAGCAAAAATAGACAAATGGAATTACAGCAAAGCAAAGTTAAGCAGTAACTAAGGAAACAGTAAAGAGAATCTGCACAACGGGAAAAATATTCATAAACTACTTGTCCAATAAGGAGCACCCAGAATATATCAGGACCACAGATAATGCAACAGTGGGAAAAAACCTGACTTTATTAAATAGTGGGCAGATGATCCGAATAGATGTGTCTACAAAGAAGTCCCACAGATGCACAAAAAGTGTTAAAAAAAAAAAAAGCACAATGCCACCAATCACCAGGGATTTGCAAGTCAAAACCATAATGACATGTCATGCCACCCAGGTAGGATGGCTTTCACCAAAGCGACAGAGCAAGTTCTGGCAAGGGTGTGGGGAAAGACAATCTCCACACATCACTACTGCAAATGTCAACTGGGACACATGTTACGCAAAACAGCATTCTCAAAAACTGAGGGTGGAACCACCACAGGATCCAGCAAGTCCACTCCTGGGTAGATACCCAGTGAAAATGGAATCAGCACATTACAGAGACATCTGCACCCCATTTTTCTTGCAGGTCTATTCACAGTTGCCAAGATGTGGAACCAGCCTAAATGTCCATGAATGGAGGAATGGGTAACCAAGAGGAGGCACACCTATGTGAACATTACCCATAAAACAATGCAATCCTGGCATTTATGGCTACATAGATCAGCCTGGAAGACATCATAAGTGAAATAAGTCAAACACAAAGACAATTGTGTCATGTGTCACATATATGGAAGCCAAAGGCATCCATCTCACAGGTGTGGAGGGAAATAGTGAGTATAAGGAAGAGTTGAGGGATTAGGGACAGAGAAGACGGTTAACAGGGATATGGTGGCAGTCATGTAGAAGGAATAGTTTCTAACATTAACTATGATGGACGACAAATGTGTATTTCAAAATAGCTGGTGGAGAGTATTTTCAATGTTCTCAACACAGAAATGATAAAGGATTGAGGTGGTGCCTATGTTGATTATAATGTGCAATGATCAAGTTAGGGTATGCATGTATTGCAATATCACACTGTCCTCCATAAACACGAACAACTGTGTGTCAATTAAAATTTAACATTTAAAATAAGATTTCAAATAAATTGCCCAATACTGCAATGTACCTCAGTGAACCAGAAAAAACAAACCAAATCAGTAAAGGGAGAAATAATGAAGATCAGAGCAGAGGCTCAGTGAAGAGAAAAGTGGCTGAATGCTTGCCTAACATAGGCAAGGCCCCCAAGTTCAATTTCTAGCACTGGAGAAAGGAAAGGTTCAGATAGAAATAAAATGCAGAATTAAAAAAATACAAAATTTTATCCTGGCTCAGGGAATATACTTGTAATTCCAGCAGCTCAGGAGGCGAGGCAGAAGGATCGAGTGTTCAAAGCTAGCCTCAATGATTTAGTGAGGCACTAAACAACTCAGCGAAACCCTGTCTCAATAAAAAGGGCTGTGGATGTGGCTCAGTGGTTAAGCGGCCCTGGGTTCAATCCCTAGTACCAAAAAAAAAAAAAAAAATCTACAAACCAGGCATGGTGGTGCATACCTATAATTCCAGCAGCTCAGGAGACTGAAACAGAAAGATCACAAGTTCAAAGCCAGCCTCAGCATCTTAGCAAAACCCTCAGTAACTTAATGAGATCCTCTCTCAAAATAATAAAACAGGACTGGGGATGTGGCTCAGTGGTCAAGCACCCCTGTGTTCAATAACCAGTACAAAAAACAAAAAAAGATCCAAACTTAGCTTTCTGAAAAGTGCAAAATAGATCTGTAGCTAGCATAAGGGAAAAAAAAAAAAAAAGAGAGAGAGAGAGAGATAAACTCAGATGTGAAAAAGGAGCTATTACAACAAACACCACAGGGCACAAAGGATCACTGGAGACCATCGTAAACAACTATATGCCAACAAGGTGGAAAACCAGGAAGAAAGGGATACATTTCTGGACATATAACCTACCAATACTGAACCTTGAAAAAACAAAATCTGAATGGAACAATATCACAATGAGATTTTATCAGTAATACAATGTTTCCCAACAAAGAGAAGCCCTGGACCAAATGACTGCACTGCAAAGTTTGAACCAACTTTTAAAGAACTAACATGACTTATTCTTGCCAATGACCACAACAATGACCAATCTGAATTCCTTCTAAACTCATTCTACCACACCAGGATTTCTGTTACCAGAACCAGATGAAGATACAACAAAAAATGAAAACTACAGGCCAATAACCTTGGTGAATATAGATGCAAGAATCTTCCAACAAATTACTGGCAAACCAAATCCCACAGCAAATCAAAAAGATCATTTACCATGATCAAGTGGGATTTATCCCAGTGATGCAAGAATGGTTCAAACTTCAGAAAATAATCAATGTGATACTTCACATCCACAGAATGAGGGACAAAAAGCGTATAATCATTTTGATAGAGCCAGAAAGAACTTTAACAAAATTCAATATCCCTTCATGATTAAAAAAAAAAAAAACTTTCAAAAAGTTAGGTATAGAAGGAACGTGTATCAACAACACAATAAATATCCCATTGACAAACCACAGCTAATGTCAGACTGAATGGGGATAAGTGGCATGGGTGTCCCACAATATCTGGAACAAGACGAGGATAGCCTATTCAACACAGAACTGAATACCCTGGCCAGGGCAGTCAGGCAAGAGAAAGAAAGGAAAGAAATCTAAATTGGAAACAAGGAAGTCAGTTGTCCCTGTTTACAGATAACATGAATGCAATAAAGTTACATCCTCAGTCCTTTTTATTTTGAGACATGATCTCACTAAGATGTCAAGGCTGGCCTTGAACTTGTGACCCTCTCAGTCTCCAGAGTGTTATGGGGCGCAACTTAAGAACAGATGGATCACCACTGAGAAGTCCAAATTTGAGAGTCTTTATTAAGCTGGCTGGCCGGCTGTCTCACACAAGGCCCCAAAAATGGCTATGGGGAGAACAGCCCTGAACATAGGGTTGTGGGGGTTCTTTGTTTTCATTTTTGTTTTTTCCAGGGGTTTTTATACCATAAATCTAATATTACATCAGTCATAAGTGTCTGTTGCTATGATTCAAAATTACAAACTAACATCATAGGATCTGAAATCATTAGCACAGGAGGAAGTGGGTCAAAATGACCTTACTTAGGTGCAAACTAAAGAATCTAAACAATCACTGTTGACATCACTGTTAACATGGTACATTGTTTAGGAAACTAGGAATCAAAAGAACAATTTTTCATTATACAAGAATTGCCATTTCATCATCTTGTATTGCCAACAGGTCATGCTAAGCAATTGTTGACGGGTACAGAGGTGGGGCGTTGCCACGGGAGAAGCATTTTCTATAACATGGCATCTCAAGGTAAAATGGAGTCCGTTTACTCATTGCCCAGATAGCCTGGCCTATAACATTTCCATGTAGTCAAATATGTCAACCTGTCACACACAGTAGCCGAGATTACAAATATATACCACCATGCCTGGTGCCATTAATTGGTTAACTTTTAGTTTCTCACTTTCCAATAGTCTTTAAATACACAATGTAATCCTGGATATATCAGGAAGAAGCAACAGTACCAAATATTTCCCTTAAATAGAATATACAATTTAACTGAAAATTCAAACTTGTGCTCTTTTAAAAATTAAAAACATAGACCCCTTTTCTAAAGGTTTTCAAACCTTGGGAAATGTCCTTTTCATAAGGATATGACAACTTGCTATTATGCATATGGTAATGATGATGATACCTAACAGAATCAAATCAGCCAGCGAGTCACAGTAACACATACCTGTTGTTTGTGTGACTGCTAGGGATTGAACCCAGGGCACTCTACCATTGAGCTACCTCCCCAGCCCTTTTTATTTTGAGACTCTAAGTTGCCTGGGCTGGCCTTGAACTTGTGACTCTCCTGCCTCAACTTCCCAAATGCCTGGAATTACAGGTACGCACCCACCATGCTCAGCTGAGGGGTCTTCTATAAAGGCACTCATCCCATTCATGAGAGCAGAGCCCCTAAGACCCAATATACCCCAAAGGCTCCACCTCTTAATATCATCACCCTGGGGATTGAGTTTCAATATGGAGTTGGGAGAGAGGGCAGAAAGTTTCTGAGTGTAGGATAAGCACATATCCCAGAGAACTGAAAACAGGTTCACTCAAGAGCTTAGGCACAAATGTTCATAGCACTGTTATAGGCAGAGACCAGATTAGAAACCACCCAACTCTCCCTCAGCTGAAGAATGGATATACAAAATGCAGTAAACCACACAATGAAACATTAACCCCCCAAAAAACAAATGAAGTACTCATGTACACTACAACCAACATCAGGAAACCTTGAAGACAATGCACTAAGTAGAAGCCAGATAGAAACCATGATTCCACTTACATGAAATGTCCCAAATAGGGAAGTTCAAAGAAATAGCTGGTAAGCAGGGAGCTGGTAAATGAGTGGCTTCCAGGAATGGAGTGGGGAGGGGCTGCTTGATGTACGGACACTTTTTGTTTTGTTTTTAGTTGTAGCTGTACACAATACCTTTATTTATATGTGCTGCCAAGAACCGAACCCAGTGCCTCACAAGTGCTAGGTGAGCGTTCTACTGAGCCACCACCTCAGCCCAACGTAGGGCTTCTTTTGAAGGTGATGAGGTGGTCTGTAATTAGGTAACAGCAATGGCTGCATAACCTTGTGAATATATTAAAAACCAGGTAGCTGTGCGCTTAAAAATGGTGAAATTTATGAGAAATTTATCAACACTCATTCTTTTTTGTCTGACTTTCTGTCACTTGCTAGAAGTAGCTTATTCGTTTCCCACCATACTTTTTAGACTTACTTATTTCTCCTTTTAACTTTGCCAGCTTTGTCTGAGATGATGGTAAAGAGACACAGACATTTAGAATAGGGATGAAGTCCTTGCTATTCATGGTACTTAGGTTCTGTACGCTCATTGTGAGTACTTAACCATTCATGAAGGAGATGCAAGGTCAGGTCCCTCCTGTAAGCCTCAGGTTCATTAACTGCCCAGTCTATAACCTTGTTTGACTTAAAGGCACCTTATTAATATAGATTGTTGATTCATTAACATCTCACTCAGCCAACGGCACAACTCACACCTGAGGAAGCTCGCCTCCCCTGCCCGGGGTCTGGCACCTGGGAACTCTTCATCTCAGGGGCCAATTTAAACAGCAAAATCACCACAGGAAACAAATGGAAGAGGAGACACCAAGTGGGCTGCGAAGATCTACTGCCTGCGTGGAGCCGGAAGAGGAAGGCAGGACCCTCCTGGGCCCGGGGGCAGGGCCCGCTCGTGCACCCCGAGTTTCTGCTGCTCTGTGCACATCTGTGAGTGACCACACACACCGGGACTATTAATTTGGGGGTTACAAATAAATTTCAGTGAGTAGCCAATTTACAAACAGGTCTTCCACCAATGAGGACAAAGTATACCTTGCTGGTAGCTTCATTTCTGTTCTCCCGGAAGGTCCCTCCGGACTTATCTCCAGTGAGCCTGTACAGCCTCCAAGATTCCTGCACACACCCCACTTATAAAAGCTACCATGTGGCTAGCCCACAGTTTCTGTCCTAAGGAGCAAACTCTTGTTTCCGATGAAGGCTGTGCCCACATTCCCCCGTGCATTCTTCCTGCTGCTGTAACGAATTATCACCAACATCATGGCTTAAAACAAGAGAAGTGTGTTCTCTTACCATTCTGGAGGCCAGACTTCCACCAGGAAGCTACTGTCAGCGTCACACTCCCTCCCTTTCTGGTTCTGCTGCTAGTGGCTGCCAGTCTTCAGTATCTCCACAGCTCCAGTCTCCCACTCTCTGCCTCTCTGGTTGCTCCGTGGTCACGTCACCTTCTCTTGGGTATTCATGGGCACCGCTGCCTCCCCCTTATAGAGGGCAGGTGGCACCCTGGGGCCCACCTGGGTAATGCAGACCTCGGGCATCTCAGCCTTCTTCACTAATCACACTTCAGACAACTTTCTCCCCTGCGAGGTAACAGGTTGCAGGAATCAGGACGTGATTGCTATCCCTGAGGGACATTTTGCAACCAACATCACCTGGTTTTGTGAGTCCTCCTGTTCTGTGGACAAGAAGCCCTTACTCAGAGTCCCACTAGACTTCCCAGTTGGCTCCATCAGAGTTCACGGTCTCAGCAGGAAATGTCCCTCAGTGAAGTAGAACTCAGGCCAAGAGACTGGGCTCCATCACCAGCTCTACTGTGTCCCTGGGGCACAGGCCCAAGACCCCAGGATTCCTTATTTCTGAAGTAGATTCAAGGATGGTAGCCATTCCTCGGCAGGAGACCCAGGAGCTTCTACCAACGCTCTCTGTAACTGGAACCTGTTCCTTAGCAAAATGCTGAGGGAGCCCAAGTCCCTCCAAACACCCAGGGTTGGGCACTTTATAAGGAAAAGAGGTTTACTTTGCTCACGGTTTTGGAAGCAGAAAAGTTCAAGATCTGTGCAAGGCCTCAGGCTGGTGGGGATTCTGAGCCTCAAGGCAGCCCTGGGAGAGACAGAGCAAGCTTGGTCTGTTGGGCCTCTCTGCTCTAATAAAGGCAGACTCCCACTCATGAGGCCCCACCCTCTGGCCTCCTCTAGTCCCAATTCCCTCCCCAAATCTTCACCTGGTCCCATGTCTCAATACTTCACAATGGGGAACCCATTTCAACGTGAAATTCAGTAGGGATTCACTAAGGCAATTGATTTCCTTATTTTGCAGCTTTAGCTGATTCTGTCCATATGGGGTAACCCATGGATGCCATGGACATCTCCCCCATGGCAGGCTTCCTACAGAGTCCAAGGATAACACTGTCCTCAGCTGGCCAGCGGCACCCAGCTGAGATGGAGGCAGGTGAACTAGAGTAAAGGGTCAGGAAGCCCCGCGGCACCAGGCCTCCATTATAACTCAATGCCCAGATACACTCAGGACTTTATAAAAGATATTTTAAAACTGCCTTAAATGCTTTCAAGAACCAGATATTAATAAGTAGATTAGAATTTTAAAATTAGACAAATTAGAAACATAAGGAAGCATAAGCTAGCCATAGCAAACCTTTCCACGATTATCAGAAAATCTGAGGCACCTCCATTTTGCTAAGGGAGGGAGGTTGGGCGCACCGGGAAAGCATGCTGCTGGGCGCCGCCCGAGAGAATTCGCCACTGGACATGGAGTTAGACAGGCCCCAGGGACTTCAGTGGCCTGAGAGGCCACCACACCATGGGAGTGCTGGGGTCTGACCAAGGCAGACGTTAGGAGGTCCTGTGCGCCCCCAGCAGATGGCAGCTGCCTGCTGGGAGACCCTGCTTTGTTCAGACCTCCCCGCTTTGCCACCCCCTGGGCTAAGACGGACCTGGAGAAGCCATACCCCTTCCCTTCCCTGCCATTAGGTATTTCGACATTGTCCCCACCTTCCCAGTGAGCACCGCGGTTAGGAGGCTGAGCGGAAGGGCACTGTCCCGGCACAGCTCAGCTGGGGACTCAGTGGGGACAACAGCCAGGTGCGGGCGCCGGCTCATCCTTTGTGACCAAGGTCCCAGGCTGGGCTGGATGTTGGTGGGGCGGTGATGGGCAGAGGCAGGGAGATGTGGGAACTGGTTACTTGTTGCTTAACTTGTCCGCAAATCTAAAACTGCTTTAAAAAACATAATAAAGTCTATTAAAAAGAAAAGAAAGGAAGTGGATGAGGGCTCTGTGCTAATTTGACCCCTGATCCCTGAGACTCTAGACCAGCACACTCCTCTTGGTTTTTTGGGTTTTTTTTCTTTTTTTTTTTTTTTTTTTTGGTATGAAGAATTTGCCAGATACCAGGGGCAAAGAAAACTCAATAAAGAGTTTAAGTCAATTATTCAAGAAACTCCCAACTTTTAAAAGTGTTTCTCTCTCTCTCTCTCTCTCTCTCTCTCTCTCTCTCTCTCTCTCTCCCTCTCTCTCTCTCCTCTCTCCCGCTCTCTCTCTCCTCTCTCCCGCTCTCTAGCCAAGGGAAACACCACTACCCTGGGTTGATAAAACCCTACCCTAGAGATAAAACAGAACATATTTTTCTTGCTTCTTTTCTCTTTTTTTCTTTTTCTTTTGTTTGGGGGATTCAAATCCAGTGTCTTGCATAATGCTAAGTGAGCACACTCCCACTGAGCTACCTCCCAGTCTTGGAACCTGTTTTTCTGGCACTGCAATATAAATTTTTTCTTGTCTTCCTTGTTTTACATTCACTTCACTTCTATGAATATGCATGTTGTAGTCATCAAAATTAGGTTCAGATCTAATTTTATAGTTGTATTTTTTTCTTGCAACAAAACTTCAAAACCACGGATGAACATGAAAACAAAGTTAATAATCGAATGCCTATTTATTAATGCTGTAGAGTCTGTTCCTTCTGTGTGCAAACATATGCACACAAATGTGCTTTTAATGGAAAAAGAGTATGTTGTTTTCTTCTTTTTTGGGCACTGGGAATTGAATCCAGGGTTGCTTAACCACTGAGCCACATCCCCAGCCCTTTTTATTTTTTATTTGGAGACAGGATCTTGATAAGTTGTTTGGGGCCTCACCAAGTTGCTGAGCCTGGCTTTGAACTTTCGATCCTCCTACCTCCACCACCTGAGTCACTGGAATTATAGGCATGTGCCCCTGCACCTGGTGAAATGGATCACGTTTCACACAGTTTCTGGTTAGTACATCACAGCCTCTTTCCACATGCATCTTTGCTTGTTCTTACTTTTTTTGAGACAGGGTCTTGCTGCGTTGCCCAGATTGGTCTCTAATTCCTGGGCTCATGTGGTTCTTGCACCTCAGCCTCCTGAATGCAGGTGCGGGCCACCCACGCCCAGCTCTGAGCTTACATCTTAATTTGTGCTTTTTCAATCAAGAAAGATAGGTTCTGTCTTATCCTCAGGACTCGGTCCAGGGTGGTGTTCCTCCAGTCGGATGGCGTCCACCTATAGTGAGCCGAGTCTTCCCCGCTCAGACCCACCTTCTCTGGGTGGCCACCTTCTGGAAGGTGACTCTGCCACGCTTCTCTGGAAGCACCTCACAGACACAGTCAGAAGCCATGTTCACCTAGGCATGCCCAGCACAGTCAAGATGGCACCCAGAATTAACCACACACACAGGAAACACCAGGAGGGGACAGAGCAAGAAGGTGGCATGTCTACAAGCCAAGGAGAGAGGCCTGACCAGAAACCGACTCTACGGGAGCCTTGATCTTGGACGTCTAGCCTCCATAACTATGAGAAAACACTTCTACTGATGAAACCACCCAGTCTGCGGTACTTCATTACGGCAGCCTGAGCAGACAATAGGTGGACTATGCAGCACTGGGTGCAGGTTGAGTCTGAATGTGGATTTAATCCTAATTTCACCTCCATTAACTCTGTGACCTTGAACATGCTAATTTCTTAGCATCTAGTTAGGGAGGGTAACTGGCAATATAAATAATACATTTATATTTGGTAAATTTATGCACAGTGTTAAAAATGGTAGTCTTAGTCAGGCCCGGTCATACACACCTGTAATCCCAGCAGCTAGGGAGGCTGAGGCAGGAGGATGGCGAGTTCAAAGGCAGCCTCAGTAAAAGCAAGGCACTAAGCAATTCAGCGAGACCCTGTCTCTAAATAAAATGCAAAATAGGGCTGGGGATGTGGCTCATTGGTCAAGTGACCCTGGGTTCAATCCCTAGTACCCCTGCAAATGGTAGTCTCACTATTACTGTTATTAATATGACAATTGAGAAGGCTATGAGCAGACTCTCAAGAAATTTTAGTTGCCACTCAGGAGCTGTATAACTTGGCTTAGAAGAGTCACTTCCTTCTCTTCCAGTTATTAGCTTCCCTATCTTTCAACGAGAGCAGAAGACCCACTTCCCAGGACTACTGTGAAGATTATAGGAAATGAAACACACGGCTAAGTACCTAGAACAGAGAAGGAACTTTTCCTGCCCCAGGAACATTTTACACCAGCCTCAGAGAAACAATGCATAACACCTGGCAAAGAAGCGGCCTGGGGCATTTCTTTTGTGAAGCACTCTGGGATCAAGGGCTCAATCAGCAAGACCTGCCAGGTGAAGTCCTTACCTTTGCCAAGAGACTTTCCCTTTCTCCTTGGAAGTCTCTACCTTCCCCTTGAAGTCCAGTTGCCTGTCAGTGCATCTGCCTGGCTGTACATATCAGAAGGCCCAGGCACCAATCTAGGAGGAGTCCAAAATGGCAAAGGGGTTACGCAGGGAAGCAGGAAACCTCCTGTGTGTGTGTGGGGTGGGAGGGGCTGTTCATGTATGGGTGGGTGTGGTACTGGGGGTTGAGTCTAGGAATGCTGGACCACTGAGCTACATGCCCAGCCCTTTTTATTTTATTTTGAGACTGGTCTTGCTAAATTTCCCAGGCTGACCTCAAACTTTAATCCTCTACCAAATTGCTGGGATTACAGGTGTGCGTCACCAGGCCTAGCTTGTTTGTTTATTTATTTTTCCCTGCTTGCCTGTTTGTTTTGCAGTGGTTGGAACCCAGTGCATGGCCTACGCAGGAGGTAAGCATGGTCCCTCCTAGCTTCGTCCCACCCCCTGCTTCTCAAGAGGTTGTGAGCATACTTAAGGAAACACATGGCGAGCCCCAGCAGCAAGGGCACTGTGTCAACGTCTTGAGCCCCTGCACCTGCTCTGGCATGCTAACCTTGATAAGAACACTCATTTTTGAGCACCTCTTGGAGTTCTAATCCTTCCAACAACCTTGCCAATGCAGATGGTCTCCGACTTACACTGGTTCATCTTATAAGTTTTTGATTTTACAACGGAGCAAGAGCAATGAAAAACGTAGTTCAGATTTTGCATTTTGACCTTCTCCCAGGTCAGCAGTTCACAGTAGACACTCTGCCATGGTGCCCAGCTCCCAGGCATCTGCACAACCAGGAGGGTGAGCAACCCGCGCTCCCCGGAGGCTGCCTTGCCCAGCTCTGGGTTCAGCCGGTCAGGTGTAATTTGCATCAATTTAGAGTATTTCCAGCCTATAATGGGTTTTTCTGAACACAGCCCCATCGCAAGCTGAGGAGCATCTGTATGTATCATTGTTCCAATGAGGACAATGAGAATCCATGCAGCCGGAGCAGGGACCAGTATCTGCTTCCCTCAAGGTGCCTTTCCTTCCCCAGCTTCTTCCTCTCCTCTCTCTCCTCTACTACTGTGAAGGTTCCTTCCTTTCCTTCTCACTCAGATTTCAGGCCAGCCCTTGCACCCACACCAGGGTGTTGCCTATCCCCATGGCTTCAAGGTCACTGGTTCTATAACCTGTCCCTTGTGGGCAGGGAGGATTGACCTATGCTCTTTCTTTGTGGGACACAGTCCTGAGTAGCACACCAAGACCTGCAGGCACCTGGGAGTTGAGGGTTCCTGAGGAACTGAGTCTCAGAGTCACTTAAGACAAAGCAGATATTTCAGGGAAAGGGGCTCACTCCAGCCAGGAACATCAAGAAGATGTGACAGGCGCTGTTTAAGAAGCAATCACATATTGGGGAATTTGCACATCTAAAAAAATTATTTATTTATTCATATTAGTTACACATGATAGTAGAATGTATTTTGACACATTATACATATTAGAAGTATAACTTCTCATTCTTCTGGTTGAACATGATGTAGAATTACACTGCACATTTCTTTTTTTTTTTTTTTTTAGCCAAAACGACTTTATATTGGGACCAAGGGAATTTAATATAGTTCAATTAAGGTACTGGGTAAAGTCTGAATGATTGCATTTAAATAGACTTACGTTTTAACAGTTAAGATTTTTGTTTTAATTAATAACACTTCTGATCATCCAATATCTGGGAGAATTTTCAGAAGCAACTGGAATGATCAGTGGTTAGGAGGGACAAGATAGGGGTCATGTTCGCTCTAATTACTTCTTTCTGGAAGCCTTTGATTTTCCCATCTTCCTAGAAATTCCTAAAGAGGACTGGCACCAAAATGAGCTACCCTGCAGTCGGAGTTCTGTGCGTGAGCACAGAGCCACGGAGCTAAGAAGAAGCAACTTTCTGTTAGACTGGGATTTGACAAAACAAAAAATTCTTAGAGAGACAAGGGACTCCAAAGGGCAAGAAGCAGGTCACAAGCAGGTTGTGTGGAGATTGCTTAGTGCAACTGAAGTCCAAACGTGTTGTGACAAGTTTTACGGTTATATTTTGGGTTTCCTTCCTGGCTATCAAACTCATAGAAAGCAGCAGGGTATGAACTAATGATACATATAGGGTCACAGAAAATTATTCTGAATATGTCAGAGTAAACGAGGGACCATTTAGCATCATCTAGGGGACTCTTCTTTCCTCTTCTTTCTCATCTAACCATAAATTCTTAAAAAAGATTTAATCTAGGGATTAAAATGTATCAGAGAAGGATCCCTCAACACTGGTTTGCATCAACAATATAATTTTGTTTGTTAATTTTTCCTGTTATTTCTTGACTTCCCTTTGTGGTCAATGCCAGCAGAAAAGGGCAATTATTAACTGTTCATTGATATCCATTTGGGTCATGGAAATTTCACAGAGGTTCATGGGAGAATTCAGGGTCATGTAAGGTAACATCAAGTTGGCTTTGTCTTGCTCTTTGGCTTTCTTTGCATTTCCATACTAGCCAAGAGTTTCGTGACCAAAGTCCAGACAGTACTGGTAAAGGTAAAGGACAGTGGACTGAAGGGAAGCTCCGTTAGACTCACTGTATTTTCATGGGAATTCTGGATGTTTTGTTTGTAGATTGTTCATAGGATTCGTTACATGGACGGGTCAACTAGCTTCTGCGTCTCAATGTCTCATGCTGCAAAATGAAGAATTACAGATAATTTCTAAGGTTCACTCCAGAAAGAAGACCCTCATAAAGGTAGCTCATAAAAGCTTTTTGAGCATTTACCAGGTGCCAGATGACAATTCCACAAGGAGGAATGGAGTGAGATCTGAGCCACCCAGAAACAGAGGCCCCAGCAGAGGTAATGGCCAGATGCTAATGAGGTCCCAAAGAAGGGGCTTTAGTTGTTCTCCAAAGCCCAGGGACAAGAAAGGGGGAAAGAGTTCTGTTCTCTTTTGTACTTTATTTAAAAAACTATATGAGATATGATTGGGGGTTGATTATGATTCTAGGTTTTAACCTAGAATGTGTTAGTAAGGAGGTGCTATATTTTGTCTTGATGAATATAGGTAAATATAGTATATGTATTTATAGGTATATACACATAAAAAGTGTGTTTTCCTAGTCTGTTTTATTCTAGTCTGTTTTCTGTTACGAATTCCTAGTCTGTTTTCTGTTACTAATCACAATGCTACAGATTAGGTAAATTATGAAGAAAAGAGGTTTGTTCTAGCTCATGGTTCTGTCCAAGGTTGAAGGTCCACATCTGATGATGGCCTCACTGACAGAGTCCTGAGGCCACAAGGCGCCACATGGCAAGTTACCAGCAGCTGTGTATATGTCTTCTGTTCTTTCTTATAAAGCCACCAGGACCCAATTGAGGGACTCCACCCTAATGGCTTTATCTAATCCTAATCAATTCTCAAAAGACACACCTCTGAACATCATAGTCAGATTGAGCTTCCACCCTTTCACCACCTCGCCTTGGGGTTAAGCTTCAACAGGGGACCAATGACATTCACACCACAGCACCCAGCGAACTTCTCCCGGGATGCCTCTATTGGCTGCAGGGGTTCAGCCTGGCTTTATGAAGTAGAAATATCTGCCATTCAGCAAGACCCCACCCCACTTCTCTGCTGCCTTTCGGTTAGGCAGGGCTTGAATCTCGTTCTGGCCAATGGGTCATGAGCAGAACTGTCAAAGTGCAGGTGAGAACACAGAGAAGGGAGGCGGATTCCCTATGCACGCTTCTCCCAGAAGCCCTCTTGCTTCTTGTGCTGCGAACTCAGAGGTTGGAGGGTGAGTCCTTCAGTGACTGAGTGTAGCAAATCTCCCATGCGCTGCAGTAGACCTGAAATTAAGCAAGAAACACACACAGATGCGGTGAACTGCTGAGTTTGGGTATTGGCTGTCGCTGCGTCCACCGCCCAGCCTATAAGCCAGCAAACACAGCTAGGCCTGTCTCTAGGAGCAGTGATCAGATCCCTCAGGTCGCCTTTGAACATGGACCATGGCTTCACAGGGCACAGGTGGGGAAAACTCTGTGCTAAGTACTAATGAGATTGGGGGTGGGTGACACAGCCTTCCAGTGGGTTTTACCTCAGTCTCTTCTGGACATTTGCTGGAATAGTATACAAGAAAAACAGAGCAAAGTTCTTCATGCATCTTTTTAAGTATGAGTGGGATTTGTGAACCCCATGCTAATTGCTGAGGGCTCATCATGGATGTAATTATGACCATCACTGTAGGAATAGCATATGGAATAACAAGGCAAAAAAATTTTTAAAGTATCACCAACTATAACTGTTTTTATCGACTATCAGGGGGAAATATAGGGATCATAATGCCAGCTTATCCCATTAGGATCTACTGCAAAAACACCTTTGTGAATGAGACACATTTCCTGTTATCAGGCCCCAGAAGAAAACTGTGGTGGAAGAATTTTTTGAATACCTCAAACCACTTCTGAGGTCAACACTTGACGTGAATCCCTGCCTGGTATCATTCTAGAAGAATCCACAAGATAGGTGGAACCCGTCCAACTGGATTGAAATTCTTGCTGACTGACGGATGTTCCTGACTGTAGCATTCCAATAGACAGAGTGTAACAAACAGCCCCACCACAGTGCACCCAGAACTAACGTCAGGAGACGGGAGCTGTCTCCGTGGGAGTCCTCAAACACTACCGTGGGGAGGGAGGCCTCTGGGCAGAAGCAAGACTGCAAAATTTGTTTGTGTCAGTTCGGAGATTGTCACCAGCAATGAGGCAGCGGGAAGAAGCCTGAGCAAACCAACTCGGGCTGGCATACCTTGAGGGAGAGTGGTTCTGGGACCTACAGCTGATTGCTGCAAATGATAGTAGTAACAGGACAAAACTGATGGATGCCCGGGAGGAGTACAGGGAAGATACCTGGAAGAACTGTCACCCAAGGGTCCAGCAAGGTGGCCCACAGCAATTGCTACTTCACAGCAATTATTCTCAAAGAAAAACTCTAAATTCTTGAAGATGTCCCTCATTAGATTTAGAGCTTGTAATCACGAGCCACCCCTCCGAATGGATTCCACCTAATGGATCACTGACAATGCATGGCAGTTCCGTACAGTGTTAATACATGTAGTAGTAACACGTTCATAATATTGCTTTTTTGACATAATAAGCTTCATGAGCTCACACGCATTTCCTCTGGCATGAAACCTGAGTTGTATGTGAGTAGTTAGGCTGCCAAGTTCCAGCAGGCACTGGGAGGCCTCTTCCTGTATTCTCTGGGCCCACCTCGCAGTTCCCCTGCAACGGAACACTTCCAAACACATTCCAGATTGGGAGTGGAATTCCGGTTCCCAGAATAATGGCAGCTTCTCATCCCAAGTGCCTGCAACGCAGCTAAGGACCCGCTGCATCATTGTGGGAACTGAATCACACACGGGAGCACCTGGGAGCATCAGAGCCTGTGCCCTGGACACGGCTCCTGACGCTAGGGGAAGGGAGAGTGGGATTATGCCCCAGTCCTCCTGCATGCCGCAGAACAGTTCTGAGTGCCTTCCACACAGTTCCTGAGAGGGGACCCAGAACAGCTGAGCCCCAACTGTCCACTGTGGTAATCTCCTCCTTAATGCACCCTTCCTGTATACCCTGTCTTGTTTACACACACACAATTATGGAGGCTGGCAAGTGCAACATCTACAAAGCCAATGTCCTGTCAAAGGTTTGCAGGTGGGAAGACTCATGTACAAGTTCAAAGGCCCTTGGGTAGAATTCTCTTTTCTTGAGGAACAGCAGCCTTTTATTTTATTCAGGCCTTTGCCTGATTAAATGAAGCCCACCCACACAATGGAAGGCAATCTATTTTTTTTAATAAAAATGCTTAACTTTATTAGATTCCAATTTTTTAAAAAGTCATCTCACATTTTTAAGATGCAACTAGAAGAGAAGTGATGTCATCAAAAATACTGCCATACACTAAAAACCACTTTCTATTAGAAGTCACAGGAGAACAAAGAAAATTTGTATATTAAAATCCTATCTGGTGTTATAATTCAAACAAACATAGCTCATGGTGATAGTTCATGTGTTAAATTGATGTTATAATGCTCAGTTATTTAATCTGGCACTAATCTATCTGTTTCTGTGAATGCAAATGTGGTTACTGTGCACAACAGAGTTAATAGTAAGTATGGAGCCAACTCCCAACAACTAGGGTGAACCTCATCTCACCATTCTAAAGGCCATAAGGGCAAACATGGAGGTGTCCCTAAGTAGCAGAAATCTGCCTCAAGACTACAGACTCAAGTCTTTCCTGATTTTCCAACCTGGGAGCCTAAATTTTTTTAAAAGCATTTCAAACTTTCCATTCTCTAACAATGTGAACCAAGGCCTTGAAATAAATCTCACACATGGAAAGATACATGGTAGATGGAAATAGAGATTATATCAGTGATTTCTCTGAAGAAATCTGATAAAGCCTCATGAACAAACTATTCTAAAGTTGGAGGCACTCAGTAATCACTGAATTTAACAATTATTTTGACATTTCTCAATAAAATTTACAAACACTCTACATTTCTTCAGTTGCTTTAATACCAACAGACTGATATAATGAATTAATATTAATCATTATTAACTAATACTTATTATTAATTATTTCAACTGAAATCTTTCTCCTAAGCATCAGTTTCTATAGCAAGAAATTAAATACGTTGACTCATTTTACCATTTGTTGAAGTTTGAGGTTTGATTCTCTTTCAAGGCTACAGATTTTTTTCTAGTCTACCTTAGAGCAACTTTTTGAGGGTTCAACATGCCTGTCAACAACAGATCGATAGCAAAATTTTAACCCAACTTTGAACCAGGAGTCTTTTCAGATATCCTACAAGGAAAATTCCCAGAATGATTCAGCAGGCTCTCATCCTGTCTGCTCAAGGCTAAAAAGGACCATCATAACTGACTTTCTACCCTGGTACCAAGTTCCCTTGCCCTCTACCAGAAGGTCCACCCCAACCACAGCACAGAAGAGAATCTTCTGGAGGTCAGAGGAGCTTTCCCAGAAGGTAGAGATGAATCCAGCTATTGTTGGCTATGGGGAAAGAAAATCCGGCCAAATAGAAATCTCTCTCAGGCATCAGATTTTCCTGGCTTCTAAGAGGCCAACAAAGAGACTTAAGGTTGGTCTTAAGGTATGAGTTAATCACAGAGTGTACCATTCAAATGTACCTGCAGTTACTGAGTGTATCATTGTCATGAGCCGGTCAAGTCTGCGACGTGAGAGTTAGGTAGTTTCTCAAGTGCTGGTGTATTCACGGCACACAATCACACACTTCACTTGATCTAACTCTAGTCCTATCATAACTCTAGTCTCACACCCGCCATTCCAGTGCTCACCACGTGACGTGTCTTAAGGCCTGCTTCCCTCGGATTCCATCCGACCCTGAGGGACCGGGGAGAATTCACCGCACGGGGAAGCGGAGGGTGGCAGTATCTCCTCGGCTCAGCTTACCCGGGGTCTCAGCTCTCTGGTGATATCTGGTGACCTCTGATGTTCTCTGACGTCCGACCTGGTCTCAGCTCTCCGCCGCCGTCCTGTCCTGTTACCTGCTCTCGGCCTGTCTTCTTATAGTTCTTCTTGTGTCTGTCCAGGTTTGATAAGACTGATGCACTTGGGGGTGGTTGGGTGTGGTTGCTCTAAGCTATTTCTGATTGGTGACACCCCATTTTGGGGGTCTCTCACTGGTTACACCTTTTTTTAGGTTTACATCATCGGGGTTTTGCACAGTCACACATCACACTGCAATTTTCATATCATATTCCCTATAGTAAAGTTCCAAATAGTGAAATACAACAAAGCAAGGTAAGATAGTAAAGATCCACACAGCAGAGGCAAAACAAAGCAGGCCCCTCGTAATAGGCTGCCCGCAGGGACTCACCCTGCTATACTTTGACCTCCCAAGCCTTCCTTTCAAATCTTGATGGAAGCCTCCATGACCCCCTAACTCCAGCATCCTGCAGAACCAGCACCACGTGGGTGATGCTCTGCCGCCATCTTAAGCAGTAGCCAAGGCTCCAGCAACCCTGGCTGCAGCAGCCTCCATGTGCCTGGGAGGCTGAGCATGTGGAAAAGACTTCCTAGGCCCCTTTTGTAAGAAGGTTGCCCGCTGGTCTCTTCTCAAGGGAAATTTTACTTTTACTCCCTTGAACCTGAGATAGGTGTGGTCTTGCCAGCTCCTGAGATGCCCTCAAGTCAGCTTCCTCATGGCCTCTGAGCAAGGTCTTTAACGTTTCTTTAGTGGTGGTAATGTCTTTAACAACCGCAACTTCCTTAGTCCCAGTTTTACTCCCACCTTTCAAGTCCAAGTTTTTCAAATCTTTCCTCTCAGCAGGGTGTGGTGGCACATGTCTCCAATCCCAGCGGCTCAGGAGGCTGAGGCAGGAGGATGCCAAGTTCGAAGCCAGCCTCAGCAAAAGCAAGGTGCTAAGCAACTCAGTGAAGCCCTGTCTCTAAATAAAATACAAAGTTGGGTTGGGGATTCGGCTCAGCGGTCAAGTGCCCCAGAGTTCAAGCCCTGGTTCAGGCCCCCACAAAAAATCTTTCAGCTCTGCTTTCTGCACCTGATTATTAGAATATATCTGGCTAAGTCACCAGTAATATCCATGCCACTGCCTGAATGCTATGCAGCTTCACAGAAAGTCTCAGGACATGGGCAGATGACTTCTCAGTCAGAACCTAATACAACGGCCTCTACTCCAAATTCCAATAGAGCCCTCCTTTTCTGCACCCTCTTGAGCCCTGTCTTCATTGTCCATGGTCCTATTGGCATTCTGGTCTTCTGAGCTCCCACCAGGATTGACCATTGAGCTCCACTTATAACAGTCTAGCACATTTCCAGCTTGCACTGCTACACATCTCAAAATTCCTCCCAATTCCAAAATGCTCCAAAAGCTTCTGAACCATATAGTCAGATTAGTCACAGCAATGATCCCACTTCTTGGTACCAGTTTCTGATTTAGTCAACTTTATCACTGCTGTGACCAAAGAACCTGACCAGAACAACTTTAGAGAAGGAAAAGTTAATTTGGGGGCTCACACTTTCAGAGGTCTCAATCCACAGTTAGCAGGCTCCATTGCTTGGGGCTCAAGGTGAGGCAGAACATCATGGTGAAAGAGTGTAGTAGAGGGAAGCAGCTCACATGATGATCAGAAAGCAGAGAGAGTCCATCTGCTTTATTCAATTAAATGTTAACCTCATCCCAAACCACCCTCATTGCACCCAGAATAATATTTGACCAAATATCTGGGCACCATATGGCCCAGTTGAGTTGATATCTAAAATTAACCATCAACAGGATCAAGTTTGGGAGGAACCCAAACCAAAACACCAATTATAGCTCATCATTTTGGAAGATACTTCTCAATTTGTAGTGAGAGTGGAAACCTGTAAAGAGTATTTTATGTGAGTCATCCACCCCGGAACCATACATTTCATCCTCTGCCACCTGGCCCTCATTCCAATATGTAGACTTGGGCCACCATTAAATGAGGCTATATAGTCCTCGGGGAAAAGTAGACCCTGTATCGCTGTCCACTGGCGTGAGAGAGACAGGAAGAGTTGAGGACCAGGATGGAAGAAAAGCTTGACTGCGTGCACACCTGAAGCATTCAGGACCTCCTGCCCTACACCTGCCCTGGTCTTCAGGTACACTTCTCTCTGAACCAGGCACTCAGTTCCACTAATATTGCTTACCCCACCTCACACACCAGTTGTCAAAAAGTTCCAACTGCAGTCGCTGTCCCTGGTGCTGACCAATATGGCCCCTGCCCTGTTGCTGTCCTTGGTACTGATTAATGCTTTTTGTTTTCTTAATGTGCAAGAAGAAGTGTGTATTGAAAGAGCCAGTTTTTGAAGCATAAACTAAAGTTCAGTGATAATCATGACATTTTAGCTTCTACTGAAGCATCTTACAGGATTTTGGGTACCAGCCCGTATATCCCCATTGACATTGAAGAATCGTCACTAGAAAACACTGAGCAGTATTCCCAGGACCTGTTTTGGGACTTGGCACAGTGGATAGAGCAGAGCAGAATGAAATAGAGAGCAAGAAGACCTGCAGCTTGCAGGCTGTTAACTGCAGCACAGAAGTCATAACGCCTTGGCACTCTCTGACTTAAAATTTTCCTTTTGGATCACCCACAACAAAGGTGTCAGAAGTCCTCTGAATTCTTTCTTCTAAGTGTGTCTTGGATCAGTCCCCTCCTTCTCACCTCCTGCTCCATCTCCAGAGGCTCATCATCCCCACCGCTAGCCACCCCTATCTTCACCCTGTAGCTCTGTCTTCATTTCTTGCAAGGATCATCTCATTAGGATAAAACTTTCAAAGTGGAATAACTAGGACAAAACATAGGTACCTTGTATAAATGTCTTGTCAGAGTATCTGTACCAATATGCAAAGGTGTATAAGAGAGACATGCCACTCTCCCGTGGCAGAAGCGTTAAAACCAATACATTTATTCAAAACAAAACAAAAAAATTGGTGCATTCTACTGTTTGTAGGCTATACCTCAATGAAAAGATTGACCAGAAGACATGCTTAAAAACTCGAACGAAAAAGCTACCGCCCATAGAGCACGGAGCACGTGTCCTGGTGGGGGTTAAATGACAGCGAGCTACAGAACCAACCAGCGAGGTGAGGTCTGTTTCACAAACGGGATCAAAGACTCAGAGAGTTCAAGAAACTTGTCCCAATTCAAACAAGATCCTCAGAGACCAGCAGGCAAGTGGCAGAACATGGACGGAGGCTCATGCTGGTCTCCCCCTCCCTGTCGCAGAGATGCCTGCGACCCGGCGGCCAGGGGAAGTGCCGGGGGTCCCTGGGAAAGCAGGGGACGAGGAAGCGAGAAGGCGAAGGGTTACACATGAGTAGGCTGCGTCTGCGCGCAGGTGGAGAAGGGGGGCTTCCGGGGCTGCAGGGTCGACACAACGGGTGTGATGCAATCACGCCAGTCGCCGCGTCAAAGGGCGGCTCCGGGGCTGCGGGGACTGCGGTAGAGCGGGTCGGGACCGCCGCCCACCGGTCCCCGCTGCTGCCGATCGCCCCGAAAACCGCTGCCACCCACCTTTGTCCCCCGCCAGGACAACCACCTCGAGCCACCGGAGACCCCAACAACCGCCCGCGCTACCGGCGACCCGCGACCACCGTCGCCAGCCACCGGGCGCCCAGGGCGCGCCATGAAGTCGGCGTCCAGCTCTCGCGGGGGCGGGTCTGGTGGCCGCGGGGGCTGGGGCGGGGGCTGGGGCGGGGGCCGCGGCGGGGGCTCGGGGAAGGGAGGCGACGGCGGCGGCTCGGGGGGGAAGGGCGGCTTCGGGGCGCGGACGCGCGGCTTCGGCGGCCGGGGTCGGGGGCGCGGCGGCGGGGACAGCAGGGACCGCGGCGGCAGCGGGCAGCGGCGCGGCGGCGTGGCCAAGAGCAGGAGCCGCCGCAGGAAGGGCGTCATCGCCGTGTCGGTGGAGCCGCACCGGCACGAGGGCGTGTTCATCTACCGCGGGGCGGAGGACGCGCTGGTCACGCTGAACATGGTGCCCGGCCTCTCGGTGTACGGCGAGAGGCGCGTCACGGTGACTGAGAACGGCGTGAAGCAGGAGTACCGCACGTGGAACCCCTTCCGCTCCAAGCTGGCCGCGGCCATCCTGGGCGGGGTGGACCAGATCCACATCAAGCCCAAGTCCAAGGTGCTGTACCTGGGCGCCGCCTCCGGGACCACCGTGTCCCACGTCTCCGACATCATCGGCCCGGATGGCCTGGTCTACGCCGTGGAGTTCTCCCACCGCGCTGGCCGCGACCTGGTCAATGTGGCCAAGAAGCGAACCAACATCATCCCGGTCCTGGAGGACGCGCGGCATCCGCTCAAGTACCGCATGCTCATCGGCATGGTGGACGTGATCTTCGCAGACGTGGCCCAGCCAGACCAGTCGCGCATCGTGGCTCTGAACGCCCACACCTTCCTGCGCAACGGGGGCCACTTTCTCATTTCCATCAAAGCCAACTGCATAGACTCCACTGCGTCCGCCGAGGCTGTGTTTGCTTCTGAGGTGAGGAAGTTGCAGCAGGAGAACCTGAAGCCTCAAGAGCAGCTGACCCTGGAGCCCTATGAGAGGGACCATGCTGTGGTCGTCGGGGTCTACCGGCCCCTTCCCAAGAGCAGCAGCAAGTAGCAGCCGGAGCAAGCTTCGCCTACGGTCTCCCCAAGACTTGCGTGGGGCATTCTTACGTATATGTTGTGTGTGTGTGTTTTTGTTGTTTTTCTATTAAACAGGATAAAGAAACGTACACAGTACACTATTAGTGAGGCCAGACAGTTCGCTGAGGTAGCAATCTATCTCCCAGTCCCAGAGGCTTAAAACAGCTGGGTTTCGGGCCCCTTAAGTAGCCACTTGGGAACCACGCTTATTCTCATCACCCTGTGACTCCCTAGGGCCCCATTTCCACACGTTTCCTCCAACCACAGGGGCAGGGGAAAGGGAACCTGGCAATTAATAAGCTTTTAAAGTTCCCCTTGGAAATGATGGGGGTGCTCCGTTTCCTGTTGGCCAAGTCCCATTACTAAGCCTGACTCCGGGGAAGGATGTTGGATATTGACACATTCTGCCTGACTCAAAGCCAGAATCCCAGGCACACTTGCTTCTTAGTATTCTATTCTTCAACTGAGCCCTTTTTCATTCACTGTTATATTTGACAAGGGCTCTGAGACGATTTTGCTACCTTTTCCATAGTACATAGAGAACAACAGGCTTCTGGAGGTAAACCAGTTGCCCAGATCTGCACAGCCAGGAAGGAGGTAGAATTTGAGGGCTGTCCCATGGGGCTTCAAGTCCACTGCTCTCTCCTCAACACCAGCAGGTTCTTTCCTCCACAACATGGTGCACACCAGGACATGCACACAGCAGGGCACTGGGCCTCACTGTGTCCCCTCCTCCCTATCTCACTGGGCAACTCCTTTCTAAGGTTCCACAGTAGCCACACAAGGCAGAAGGCAGGATGTGGGACAGATCCAAAGTGACATTGTCAAGGGGCTGCAAAGCAGTCAGGAAAATGATGTCCAGAGAATATCCATCTCCAAATGATAAGGATTCTGTGATTGAATTTTGGCTCTCAAAACTAGCCCAAAGGAGCCAGGAGAGCCAACTGTGCCCCAAAGCCTGGCTCATTCCCCACACATTCACCCCAGAGTCCCCATGGCCAGTAGCCAAGGCCATCTGCATTTAGTCTAGGTAGGATGGCTCACCAGGGTAACACTTGGGGCTGGGTTTGCCTTCCCAAAGATGTGCTGGGGCAAAGGTTATGGAGATATTTTTTCCCCAGGGCATACTTTTTGAAACAACAACAACAAAAGAGGATAACCCAGACATTTAAAAAAGCAGCTACCTCTCCATCCCCTGCCCTTCAGACCAAACTTCAGGGAGAAAGTTACAGTCAGATTTGCTGGCAACATGGACTCTTGGAGAAGTGAGAAAATGGGGTAGATGCTTACAAAGCTTCAAGTGAGGCTTTCCCATAAACAGTGGAAATTTTCGTTACAGTCTTGCAAAGTGAGGACCACTAGTCCTATTGAAGAAATGCAAGAAACACAATTCAAGATGAGATGACTTGCTTAAGGTCCCAGCAAGACTCACAGCCAGAAATCAAAACCCTGTCCAACTGAATCCAAAATCTATGTCCTTTTTCACTAAAGTCTATACTGGTTGCATTGCTTTGAAAAGCCCTCTCTCCAGACCCAGTCTGCTTAAATAGTGGCTGGGATGGAATCCCCTTCTCACAAGGGGAAGGTGACAGGAGCCAGGCTCCCACGAGGGAAGGCCTTTGCTATACCTGAGGCGCAGGATTCAGCCTTCCTCAGAGCCAGCTCAGCCTTGAGAAGGAGCTTTACACGGTGCTTGTTCCCCAGGGTGGGACATGCAAGAAGGGACATGTGACCTCTTTCCTGCTGTGGTGCCCTCCCCCACATATACAGTTTTCAGTGTTTCTAAAGCTGCTCAAGGAAGAAATGGCATGAAAACAACCTCTGACAGAATCCCTCTGAAGCTGGTTGTGGTGGCACATACCTGCAGTCCCAACAACTTGGGAGTCTGAGGCAGGAGGATGGTTTGAGCCCAGGAGTCCCTCTGCATTGCATTGCAAAGGGTTCCTGGGACAGCAGAATGGCAAGGTAAGTTCAAAGAGAAATACAGAAATGGGGACGGGAACTCAGGATGGAAGTGGTCTTGTTCAAGTCCACTTTTAGTTTATGGGGACTGAAATACCTGACAAGAACAACTTAGAGGAGGAAAGGTTTTTTGGCTCAAGATTTCAGGGATTTTAGCCCATGGTCGACTGATCCCATTGCTCTGGGCCTGAGGTAGGACAGAACGCCATGATGGAAAGGCGTGCAGAGGAAAGCTGGCAGCCATGGCAGCCACGGGGAGAGAGGGAGAGGGGAGGAAAGCGGAGAGCGGAGCCAGGGCAAGACAGAGACCCTAGGCACGTCCCATGCCCTGCTGCCTGTAGTCTGAAGACACTGTTCTGCTGTGCGCTGTTTTCTCTTGTTTCTCCAGCCATCCATGCTGCCATGATGAGACTCATCCACTGTGAGGTCAGAGCCCTCAGGAGCTTGGCTTCCCAAAGGCCATTCCTGAAGAGCGTGGCATCGAGGGCCAAGCCTTCAACACACAAGCTTTTGGGGGACCTTCCAGATCCAGACCACAGCAGCTGGGGAAGAGATGAGGTTGTAATTCTATGGGCAGCGAGCCCTGGGGATCCTAGAGTTTGTGGGGACACTGGGTGTCGAATCTGTTCAGAAGCAGGATTGCTTCAGTGACCACCTGAACCTGATACTGGGGCCTCTGGGTGTATTTGCTCAGGCTCTTGAAATAAAGTACCACCGACTGGGTGGCTTAAATAACAGACTTGTATTTTCTCACAATTGTAGAGGTCAGAAGGTCAAGGTTACCATGTGATAAATTTGGTTTCTAGTGAGGGATCTTTTCCTGGCTTAGAAGGGGCCACTGTAATGGCTTTTTATTTTTTTTTCTTTTGGTGTGTGTGCGTGTGTGTGTGTGTGTGTGTGTGTGTGTGTAAGAGAGAGAGGTGGGGGAATGGGCACTCTGGTGCCTCCTCTTCCTCTTAAGAGGACACTGACCCGATTGGATGAGGCCCTACCCTGGTGACCTCTTCTGTTATTGCCTCCTTACGGCCCTGTTGCCACACAGAGTCACACTGAGGGTGAGGGCTTCAACTTGTGAGTTTTGGAGAACAGAGTTCAGTTCATAACATGAGGGCTGGATGACAGCCTTCATCTGAAATGTCTGCCTCACTGAATCGAGGAGACCTGTGCGACGTGGAAATACCAGCATGGGGCTGGGTGCCGAGTAAGCGTCCTGCAGGTCACCCTCTTCCTGTCTTCCTCTTACTGTCAACAGAAGAGAACAAGGTGGCTCAGAATCGGGGTCCTCACAGTGCTGAGGGTTCCCTTGGAGTGCGGCCAAACCGGGTGTGGTTTCTGAGTCTGCTGGTCCACGCTGGGAGCCGGGCCGAGCTTGCTGCTAAGTCTCAGAGAATCGGAAGGAAGGTCCATCAGAAGCCACAGTGGAGAACCCCATCCAGGTACCAGTGATTGTCCAGCTGCGGTCACCTCGGTGGCACAGGTGGTGGGGTTGGAGGCAGCGAGGCCAGAGGCTGGTGCTCAAAGGCCAGGTAAGATGCAGCATACAGGAAAGAAGTTGGCAGCAGCCAGGGAGACAACAGAGGCCAGCCGAACCCAGTGCTCCCCACCACCATGATGTCCTTCAGCTGCCCCTTGCTCAAATGTCCCCTGGGATGAAGAGAAGAAAAGAATCAGGCCGGAGAGGAAGACCTGTTTGAAAAGAGACTGTTTTAAATGGGAAGAAACCAAGTTCCAGCAAATCAGCAGTTTCCCCTCCTGACTGCTGTACCTTGGAGCATATCTGAACTGCAGCAAAGACATTTGAATGTTTATCAAGCCTTGCTAGTTCCCAGGCATAAAACTAAGCATTCATTTGCTTTTAGAAGTATAATTTTGGGGGTTGGTGTTGTAGCTCAGTTGGTAGAGGACTTGCCTAGCATGTGTAAGGCACTGGGTTCCTTCCTGAGCACCACATAAAAATAAATACATAAAATAAAGCTATACAAATACAATAACATTTTTAAAAAGTATAATTTAAAAATGAATAACAAGAGCAAACATTCCAGAAACTGTGGACACCTTCACATTCAGTTTATGACTTGCTGCTGAATGAACACGGGCGGACCATGTTTGTGTGGTCAGAAGCAAGAGACTATTAAAAAGGGCTTCTGGCCCATGGCCCCTGGCTGGGGCTTCACACCTGTCTGTAGACACCAGTCCTCACGCCCAGGACCTGTCCCCATGCCCATCCCACAGCAGTCTTGGAGCCACCCTTCTGACCTGGGCTGTGGACTGGGGGCATGGTCTCCTCTCCTGAGGCCCTGCCTGGAAGGGAGGCCTGGAGGGGTGCCCAGAACGTCAGGGCGTGGAGCCTGGTGCCTGGTGCCTGACCTACGCATGTCCTGGCAGGCTTGGCACTTGGTCCTTTGCCTCTCCACCCGAATCTCAGCGTTTCTTCATTAAAGAGGAAAGTCTAACTCCTCCAACCAGTCCTCCTAGGCCCATTGGCTGCAGGAAGCTCTGGCTCGCATTCTGATGACAGCCCCATTGAAACTGTGCTCATATCAGGTGCCTCTTGCCCCTGATGGTTCACAGCACCCCTGTGAGGTGTGCTACCTCCCCATATGCAGATGAGGAAACTGAGGCTCAGGGAAACTGTGACTCAATCAAGGTAATAGAGCCAGAAAGCAGGAGATCTGGGATTTCTGGACCAAAATCATACCCTTCTTTAAGTCAGTGAAATCGAAATCAGACTCTCTCAGAAGGACTCGCATCTGCATTTCTATGAGTCCCCCAGGGACTCGAATGCGCAGCAGAGCGGAAGCTCATTTTTGAAACACTATCATTTTTGTTATTGACTGGGAAAGACAAATTTAGGAGAGTATTTTGAGTAACTGGGAGATAACAGTTGGGCATTTTTGCAGTGCGTGGGGCCCGCGGGACAACACAGGATGCTCCCAGGAGTCCAGTAAGAGTGGAGCTGAAGTTGGTGCCGGAATGCAAGGCTCTCGATCCTCCTGCTCCTTGGAGGCCTGACTGAGCGTGGCATGCTGTTCACGTTCCCCAGCGAAAGAGCACTGAGCGGACGGATAGGCGCTGCAGTAGCCGACCGAACAGGCCCCAGACCAAAGAGGACATCTCTAATCACTCTCGTGGCATAAGATGCTCAAACCAGAGTGAGTGACAATGGCCCCAGCTCCCCTTCCCTGATGGTATGGTGTACTTATTGAGGGGCCATTGGATCAGGGCTGCAGTTGGGGTCCTCTGTGCTGAAAAAGCCCCCCCAAAGGCTCCAGCAGTTCCTTGGACCCCGAGGTGGGAGGGGGAGGAGAGGGGAACAGGCTTGGGAAGGTACTGAGTTAGCGGAGAACAGCGTCTTCAAGCTTTCCCACTTTTGATGGCCTGTGCTCAAGGCCTCAGATAAACGGATCTAGGAATGAGGGTACCAGGCTAGGAAGGACATTTAGGAAAAAACCAACTGCCCAAGGGCCCAAGTCCCGAACAGCAATGCCCGTTCCCCCACCCTGACACTGCAGTGCACCCGCTGAGAGCTAAGGCCGCTGGAGAGATGGCAGTTCTCACCACGGCTGTTGGGGAAAGCCTTCGAATCGCCTGTGTTTGGGCCTGACAAAAGTCACACTTGGGACTTTAACCAGGAGCCAGACTCAGCAGTGTTGTCCTCCCTCTCCAGCCTCTACCTAGGTGTTCCCAATTCTTATGTTGGCTTGAGCCGAACTTTGAGCTCTTGAACCAAAACATTTATACTTTTCTCCAAAAGTTTCCCTTTCAGTTTTACCTCTCACGCTTGCCATTTCCAGCTCCTGGTGGTCACCTATGGCTCTAGGTCTACTGTTCATGAACTACCTGCTGAGCCACTGCCTCTAGCTGAGTCTCTGCTTCCAGCCTGGGGGACTCAAGTAACGGAGCACATCTTGCAAGTTTCTTGGCTGCTTGCAGTAGCCACAGTGCTTGGTAGTCTTCTATGTCTGCCACCAGGAAGACTACAGAAATTTCGGACAAGAAGAGAACATTATCTCCACATTATCTCAGGTGATTTCAATCTTCTCCAGCCTCACACTTCCTTCCTCCTCTCTGCCTCTAGGAACCCCAAATCCAATAATTACTGAGCTCCAGGAGGAGTTTAACCCACCAATCCACCATCTTTTCACCATCCCCGCAACTCCCCTCTCCACGTCACTTCTGTCCTCACCTGGCTGAAACAGAGTTCAGCGTTGAATGTAAACAAAGGTACCAATGCCTGCCGCCAGCAACCACTTCCACCTTCTCCAAAGGCCACAATTTCTTGGTAGGTTACCTACCTTCCAGGTTACCTTATGGTTCCCTCTCATTATACCAGTCGTCACCCTGCCAGCCTGTAAGTTTCGTTGCCACCTGCTGCCAGTCCCTGGTCCAATGCCATGTTTTAATAGCCTGTTATATGATGGCGTCCATCTCTGGTTCCAACTGAATTGGGAAAGGCCAACATGTGCTGTGTTACTACCCCTGATATCAGTGGCTTCACCGAAGTTTTCTTCCTCACACTGTTGTCTTCGTTTCGTGGTCAGGTAGCGAGGAGGAAGGGACTTTGCTGATTTTAGTCACTTAGGGATCCAGAGTGATGGCGGCCACTATCTTGAATGCTGCTGGCTATCCTACCAGAAGGGCGAGGGGGATCTGGGGAAGGCCTTAAACTTAAGTATTAAGTGCTCCAGCCAAAAAGTCCCCCACACCATTTGAAATCACAACTCCTAGTCACTAGCTGGCCAGCACTAACCATGTGAACCTGTCCAACCACAGGGAGCCAGGGACAATTCTAAGTATTTGAAAAAGCAGAATGCTGGAACTGTCTGCTGCACATTAGTGACCACTGGTAAGAAGTGGTCCTTCTCATGTGGTAGGGCGCAGATTAGGAAATCTGCCTGACTGTATGCACAGTAAGCCAGAAGGTCTGTGCCCATTCTCCAGGGTATTTGCTTTCAACCACTTCTCAAGAACATGTAGAGTTAAATGTTATTGTCACGTAACCTGTGAAGTGCTCAGAGAATGTGATCTTATTAAGATCTTATGACCCCGCACGCTATTAGTTTTTCTAATTGTTCCACGTGTGTCCAGAATGTGCATTCTTTTGTTGCTGGAGGCAGAATTCTGCAGAGTCTGGGTGTTGTGGCACTCATCTGTAATTCTGGCTATTTGGAAGGCAGAGGCCAGCCTCAGCAATTTAGCAAGAACCTGTCTCAAAAAAGGCCTGGGAATGTAGCTCAGTAGTAGAGTGCTTGCCTAGTATGTACAAGGACCTGGGTTTGATCCCCAGTACTACAAACAAAAACAAAACCCTCGTGTATATTCATTTCTGATGTAGGACAACACGATCTCATTTCAAAGAAAGGAAATGAAAGAAAACTGAGTAGGACAGAAGTCAAGGGACCTTTATTTTGGAGTGGTGGTTACATGGATATTTATTAAACTTAAAAAAATGTGCAATCAGTTTTGGATTATGCAGAGGGGAGTGATGGGCAGTGGGATGGGAAGGACGGTAGGAGACAGACATTATTACCGTAAATGCATGCGTGATTGCACCACTGGTGACTCAGCATCATGTACAGCCAAAGGAATGAGAAGTTATGCTCCATTTGTGTACAATGTGTCAAAATGCATTCTGCTGTCATGTATAACTAATTGGAACAAATTTTAAAAATGTGCAATCAAAATACTGTATAAAAGCCATGCCTAAATTTTGATTTTTCTTTTCTGCAACAAGTCTTGCTATATTGCTGAGGCTGGCCTTGAACTCATGATCCTTCTGCCTGTCTCTCAAGCAGCTGGGATTACAGGTGCGCACATGGCACAAGGCTCTATGGTTATTGACCAACACATTCAAGCCAATAAGAAAAAAAACAGAGCTTTTACAAATTCACAGAAATCATTTTTTAAAGTGCTGAACAGTTGTCTTGAATACCTGAAAAGGTGTTTTAGGAAAGCTGGAAACACAAAGCATCAGAATATTTCAAACTGTTAAAAATATGACACCTAAAAAATAACTATATAACATGTACTCACATTTTCCAAGTCCAGATGCTTGAATTCTTTCAATGGTTAACATTAATTTCTTATTGAGGCAATGGGGACAGAGCCCAGGGCCTTGTGCATGCTAGGCAAGCACGCTACGACTGAGCTATATCCGCAGTCCTTCTCATTTTGAGACAGGGTCTTACTAAGTTGCTGAGGCTGGCCTCAAACTTGCAATCCTCCTGCCTCAGGCTCGTGAGTTGCTGGGATTACAGGTGTGCACTACCATGCCTGTTCTCAATGGTATCATTTAAATGTGTTATTTCTCTGGAGATCTGGGATAGCTGGATTCAATATTTTTTTCCTAAGGAATGTGTCTTCATAGTTTTGACTAATCTTTGTTATAGTTTCCAGAAACTGTAAAGATTATATTTAAAACCCTGAGTGGGAATGAGTAATTTATCTGAATGTAGTCACCTGCATTTTTAGGGTGTACTGTTGACCTTGACCTCTGGAAAGGAAACATTGAAAAGTATATTTTTAACAGAAAGCCTCAGGGATGTCAAATTTTTCAAGTTTAAGGAAAATCACAACTCTTAAATCCTCCCCAAACCAGAAACATAGCAAGAGCTCACAAAAAACTTATAAATTTCCTAGCATAGTAAGTGATCAATAGATTTTAGATGCAGAAACATTAGCATTTGTTTACACAGTAACTCAGTTGAGGAATGTAAATCACAACAGCTCGCTTTCCAAGTATATGGTGGTGATAGAATCCAATATAAACTTTTCTTCCCACTTGAAGTTTGCTTGTTTTGAAACACACTTAGGCATGCAGTCTCACTTTTGCTCTTCAGTAGCTTATCTTCAACTACTTGCAGTACTTCAATACTCGAAGAGTTAGACACCTCAGATCTAGTATTTCCACATCACACCATTGTCTCCCTTAGTCAAGATCTCCTGGGATGGAATGCAGCTTAGTGGCAAAGCACTTGCCTTGCTAAGCACTTTACCTGGGTTTGATCCCCAGCCAGAAAAAGGCCAAAACAAACACAAAAAAACCTAAAACCCACCCCCAAACCTTTTTTTTTGCTCCCCAATTCCTCTTACTGGGTTTTAACAAAAAGGACGCGTGCTTCGCGTGCCACATGGGTCATGTTCTTGTCCTCAACCATTCCTGCATGCCCGGGGTCGAGAAAACCCTTCAGTTTCAAAGTACAGTGGACGAACTTCCCAACTTCACATATTAAGAAAAATCAAAGTCTTTTCTCTCTCAGTTGACAGGCAGTGACTGTTAAAAATAATAATGTTTTGGCTTAAAGGAAATGCCTTTCCCAAACTCTGATGCCAAACTCCCACGGTCTTGTGGCACCCCTCTGCAAGAGCCCATCCACAACTCCAAGAAGCACTCTGTAGGTGTTCATTTTTGGTGTAGGACAATAGGGTCTCATTTCAAGAAAAAGAAAAGCTTTTTACATTTAAGAAATGTCTTAAAATTTCACAAAAGTATGAATCACTAAGGGACTAAGGTCTGTGCTTTCTAATGCCAGAGAAAGGTGTGGGAAACGATAATGCTTCTATCTCATGTGGGCAGACCAGAAAGATACAGATACTATAATGAATTTGTTCAACAGGTGTGTGTTTATTGAATGCTTCTGTGCACCAGGTGTTGGACATACAGAGGTGAACAAGTCTTTACAAAGTCCTTGCTCTCACAGTTTACATTCTACTATGGTTAATTTTAGTGAAAATCACAACCTTACGTTTAATCACAGAGAAAATGTGGAAGTACGTACAGTAAGATAAGTAATAAAAGAGATACATATGGTAAAAACTGAAGAGAATTTATTTGGAAGTAGGACATAAAAGATACAATTTTAACATTTACTTAGAATATTAACAAAATTAGAAAAAAACTACAGAAAAGAGGGCAGATACACTTAAGTTAGTTTAATATAAATAAGCAAAACTGAATATTTCACGCGAAGAAGCATGAAGAATATGGGAATGTTTACAGAACAAGCCACAACAAATTATTTTTAAAATTTACATAAGAAACTGTACATAAATGGAAAAATAAATTACGTAATTTACAACAAATGTTTTACAGGTTACAGTAGATTATAACTTAGTTTATTATGCATAAAATTTGTAGCACATCATACATTTTTTACATCACAGATTCAATGTTAAAAGAATTTAGATATGAAAAAGCTTAGATCTGACAAGAATAATGGAAGAGACAGAATAAGGCAACTGAAGTTGAAATGGCATGTGTAAGTAAAATTAACCCCCAAATTAAAGGTTTCCTACACTGGAGTATAAAAGCATCCCCTATTTTATTTTTTTGGTACCAGGGATTGAATCTGGGTCCTCGTGCATGCTAGGCAAGTGCTCTACCACTGAGCTACATCCCTAGTCCCCAAAACACCCTCTAGCTACGATGTGGTAATTAACTGGGCAGAATTACGACAAATGCCGTTCATTCAGCTTCAGTTAAAAATGTCAGAATTCACTGTAGTTCAAAAGTAAATGCACACAATGTATAAAAATGATAAAACCCTCTTAACATTACTTATATCCTAATACCGTTAACCGTATTTGGGACAAGAAAGCATGGATATTGGTGTTAGGTCTATGAAGTTACCTTTTCCTTCTAAATGTTGTAAACTAAAAGGGGCCGCTCAGGAAAAAAGGTAGCAAACTTCAAAATGGTTTATTATCTGTGGTAACTACTGAGCTGCTAGGCTATCTAGATGAAATTCTAACATGATGTAAAGCCAAAATAATCTCAAACTATTTTACATTATTTGGATATACTTTACAAATCATGTAAAAGATAAAATGTTTCCTTTGAAAGCTACTGGAACTTCTTGTACTTTACTGCAATATCCTAGAATTGAATTATTTACATATTTAAGCAATTCAAAAATTTTACTTTTTAACTTTTGTTGAAAAATACATTCCTCATTACTTCTTTTAAAATTAATGGTAGTTGCAGCGAGATCTAAAGAAAAATAACCTTTGACTACAAAAGGAGCTAGGAAGTAAATCAAGATATTTTAGATTTTCTTATGGGGAAAAAAAAAATCAATTTTTACTCAAACATATCACTCAAAACTAACAGAAGTACCTGAAACTCCAGTATCAGCTCACTACCACCTTTATTCTAAAAGAGTAAAGTAGGAATGTCATGTGCATGTCTATCTGGTCATTCTCAGACAATTCTATGGACAAAGTATTTTAGGTCTTCAATATTTGCTAGAGATAAGACTGTAATCCTTTTCAATCTAATTACAGGCAATCAAAACCTGTTTTATAATTTTTGCTGTGAATTGTGCTGGATAAAAGTAATGAATCCAGAAGGGTTCATGTTCATTCACATGTGTTCCCACTGAAGAAAACCAAAATCAACCAAACAACAACTACAAAAAGCTCAAAATGATCATTAAGACAATTCCCAATTATACCTAATATTTTAACATCCGAGTTTAACTGCACAGAAGCCTCCCCACCGTTTGGTACTGGGAAATGAACCCAGGGTCTCACGTGCTAGGCAAGTGCTCTACCATGGGGCTACACTCCCCACCTATGAATATTAATGGTATGTCTTTCTTTTCATATAATAAATTATAATGCCTTTGCAGATTAAGGTGTATACACATACTTTAATATAATACCCTTCGTATACGTTAAGGTATATCTACTTAGCCACCACAGGCAGTTACATATTACGAGAATATCATTTCACTGGTTTGGTGAGAATCCAAAACCTATTACCTGTTAACACATACCAATAAAATTTAGGTAGCAATTACAAAAATATTATGTAAGCACTAAAAATTAACTCTAAAACATGATACCAAATATTTGAAAATATTGTTTTAGTTATCCCCATCCCCAATACTGCTATGAAGGAAGCAACTGTCTTCTCAGGGTCGTGATGATAATGAGGCATTTTCCATTGTCAGCAACCCAATTTTCCCATCTGACAAATTCAAAAAGGCCAGACCAGTGACTGGCACAACTTCTAAAACAATAACAAATAATGATCCCATATCCACTAAATACTTAAGACAAATATGCAAAACAACAGGACTGCTTTAAGAAGATGCCTGAACTTTTTAGAAGTAGAAATCATTCTAGCAGAAAAGTTAGGATGATTCACTTTTCACCCCACCGCTATTTTGAATGGGTTATTAAAACACTTAAAAGAAAAAAATTATTCACTTTTTTTGTCTTTACTGATTATTGCTAGACTCAGTAGAGAATTTAATACAATTATTCTCTTAAATATTGAAAACTGGCAGTAATACAGACTAAGATTATCTGATGACAGAAAAGTTGGCTTCATTCCTTCAGTGGTAAGAGTAAAACATACTAGAATAAACAAACTTAACTGGAAATAAGACACCATTGACATTTCAGGCAATCATATTATTTAAATAAGGTCAAAAAGTATTATTATGGGCTGGGAATGTAGCTCAGTTGGTAAAGTGCTTGCCTCACAAGCACAAGGCCTTGGGTTCAAATCCCCAGCACCGCAAAAAAAAAAAAAGTATTATTACAAAAAGGCAATATATTTCTAATATTTTGTTTACATACACCACAAGACAGTAAGTTAAATGCAAAAGTATAAACACATTTTCATTATCCTTTTATCAGTTTTTACAATGGCTTAAAGAAAGAATTTCTACATTAAGTTCTCAAAAGCAATACACTAAAAGCATAAAGTGCTCAACAGAATGAAGATACAAAAACACCAAATATGAAAACATTTGTTTCTAACAAGCAGAATGGTTATAAAGGGCATTTAGAAACTACAGCCTTGCTGAGCTTTCCATCCAAGAATGCAACCTTAAAATCAAGGCAAGTAATGGACTACTGGAAAAAGAGGAAAAGCCTTCCACTGAGCTGCCAGCCTTCCAGCTACAGGACTGGTCTTTCAGGAACCGGCAATTAAAATATGGCAATCACATATACACTTTTCCAAAGACAAAAATAACTCAGGATTTTTCAGGGACTATTTGGCAAATAACTGGAACCTCTGTCTGGACAGGTTTTCAATGATCATGTGTATTATTGGCAATAGCACTGACTTTACCCAAACCAAGAATTGACCCATTTTCCTAAACATTTAAATTAAAGCAGCCAAGCAAAGAACTGCCAACTTAACTTACCTGAGGCAAGTCTACTAATACTTTGTCTTTGGAGACGTCTGGGTACAGAACTGAAAGTCATTAGTTCTAACTAAAGAGTTTGTAGAGAAAAGGAAATCTCTTCTGGGGGAGTGGGAGTGGTGAGAAGTTCTAGACCTAGATCTGGTATTCTTTACCAAGCCCCAAAACAAACTGATAGCATGCTCTGCATTTGAAAAAGTCATCGGATTTTTTATTTTTTGGAGATAGGAGATAGCCTGAATTGCCCAGGCTGACTTAACTCATGATCTTCTCCATCAGTTTTCAGAGGAGCTGGGATTATAGGCACAAGCAACTGTACCTGGATCCAGAATTTTCTTTTAAAATATTTTTTTTTTTTTTGTAGTTGTAGATGGACAGCATGCCTTTATGTTTATTTTTATGCGGTGCTAAGGATCAAACCCAGTGCCTCACACATGTGATGCAAGCACTCTGCCCCTGAGCTACAGCCCCAGCCCCTGGATCCAGACATTTTAAAGATGAAATTTAAACTTGAAAGTTAATCTCTGTATGTACCAAGGTCAACCATGAAATGAAGTTTAGTTAAAAAAAATCGGCCACTCAATGTTCAGTTAGAATTTTAGAAATTAAGTCACTAAATAATCAATTTTGCTTTATCATTAGAAAAATCATACTACACTGAGATGACAGGATACCAATCTAAGATATTTTTTGAATGGTCATAAATAGCTTATCTGTATAAAATAACTAGTCCAAACAAGCTATTTTTTTATCCCTTTCTATGTAAAAACTAAGGTTTCCAATTTTCCTCTTCTCAAACATTCTATAAAAAGCCCACATACATGGACATATGATAGTGTTCAGTTTTAAGAGGTAGTTCTAGAAGTGCACTATCCACTAAAGTGGCCACTACCCATGTGTGGCTACTAAGCATCTGGAATGTAGTCAGTCTGGACTGAGCTTTGTTTAAGTGTAAAATATACACAGGTTTTGAACACTACAAAAATTAAAAAAGAAAAACTCCCAAATATATTTTGAATTGATTACATGTTGAAATAACATACTGGATATACTATGTTAAATAAACACACATAATTAAAATTGTTTTCATTTGCTTCTTGTGACCTTTTAAAATTACCAGAAAGTGTATTATTACTGGTTTAAGCCAGGCATGGTGGTGTATGCCTATAATCCCAGTGGCTGGAGGCTGAGGCAGGAGGATTACAAGTTTGGGGCCAGCTTCAGCAACTTAGTGAGACCTTGTCTCAAAAATAAAGATAAAAATGGCTGGGGATGTGGCTCAGTGGTACATAGCCCATAGGTCCAATCCTGAGTACTGTCCCCGCTCCCCAACAAAAGAGAAAGAAAAGAAAAAAGTAAATAATTCTATTATCACAATTGTGCACTTCCCATTATCAATTCAGTAATTCTGTATTACATATGGAAAAAGCTAATGATCAATAGGGGTAAGATGGTAGTTCACTTTACATACCTTTTAGCAGGTAATTTTAGTTTCAAAGAATATCATGGTCTTATACTAACCAAAGTACAGTGATCAAATTAACTTAAAACACTTTGACCATTCCAATTTTTCTTAAAGACTGCCCTAAACCTACAGCATATAATGCACAGTTTGCCACAGGTATAAAACGCAGTTACTGTTATTCACGGATATTCTTACTGTACAAACACCCAAATTAGAAACATTCAAAATAAACAGAACCAATGGCATTTCAGCTGAAATAGCCAGTCACACCAATGGAAACATTAAAGCAAGAAATGTGGTCAGAACATTTTTAGAACGGCTACTGAGCAACCTGAATTCAAAGTTCTGAAAAATCAAAATCATAACAACACCTCTTACATGCCTGTTCCATAAATACTATACTATTATTCATATGTTCATTTCTTTAGGTAAACTGAATTTTAAGTGTTAGACCAAAAAATGTGAAAAGACATGGAGAAACATCCTCATGAAGTATCTCTGACATTCTACTGAAACTGATCTTTACTGAGCAACTCTGGGATCTGTAAAAACACAAGGTAACCCTCTGAAATTTAACATCATCTAACCTCTTCTAAGTACACCCAGGTTTACTGGCAATGTGAATCATCCCCCAGGTCTTTCTGCTTCCTAAAATGGAAGAAGCAACAGACCTGAACAACTTCATTTAACTACTGAGCCACCAAAATGTTAGTTACTGTCAATGTAAAAGCTGGTAATTTTCATAACATTTAAAATATGAATTCAAAATGGAGAATAAATTCCAGGCAAAATGATTTAAAAATTTTAAACTATAATTGCTTTTATTACCAAATGTAGGAAAACACTGATTCTCTCATAATTCTGTAATACTGCCTCAGACTCCCTCAGTTTTAAAACACCCATTTAAAATAAATGATTCTGTTGCTGTTCATAATAGAATAAAAATCTTTAGCTTTCATGGTTCATATTGAATAAGAAATATATTAAATTTGGGCATGATAAATTAGTAGTAAAAAGGGCATGGAACTATTGATTTACTCAAATCATATCCCATTTGAATAGTCTAAGGACTTCATCAGACAGATTCAAAAATAAGTAAGTAAACTTTCAATTTAAAAATACAAACATTTCAATGTGTTGATTAAATCAAAAATACAGAAAGTGTAATGTCGCCAAACGTGCATTTTTCAGGATTCATTCCAAAATTCAGGGTAACATATAATAATATTTCATTTAAATTATGGCATTTGAGGAAAATTATACTTTTGGGCAAAGATCACATAGTACATGCTTTTTTTGAGGAGGATGTGTTAGAAAAACTACAATAATATTGCCTTAACATTTCTAAAATCACATAAAACCATCATCTCTGACTGCCATTACAATAAATTTTCATACTGGGTATATTACTGTCGGCTCACTAGTAATCATAACACATAAAATGGACTCAAAATGAATATTTAAAATCAATTATTTTTCATAAGTGAAATATTTCTGAGACTTTTTAAGATTTGTGTCTTAAGCATACAGTACTACAATGCTGGCTACATAAAATAAATAGAAAATCTTTCTGAGAGGAAGCTCAATAATCAGAGGCTATACTGCATTTAAAGATTGAACACTGGCTATATACAGAAGGGAAAACACTTCAACAATACTTCATGTTACAGAGTTCTCTCTTTTAATATGGCATTCATGAGTTTTCCATTCTGACATTCAAAATTAACAGGAATAGTGAAATTCTTTTATCCTTTGGTTTCCAAGGACAAACAATGCAGTTAAAACGCCTCTGGTTTTAGTTCCTCTAGGATGACATTCATTAGCAGAGTAACCTCTGATGCTTCAGCTGAAGTTTGGCAGCCCAAGAAGTGCACCAACTGCTCCAAAGTATCCCTGTGTGATTTTTAAACAACTGTTTAAACACACAGTGCAGCTTTTAAATTACCATATAATGCTGACCACTTATGAAAAACACATATTTATATCATCTATCTGTTATATAACATGCATTTGGAAATTCTCCAATTGCCATACTGTTAGCTGTAAAAGTTTCTTAGATTGCATTCTCAATACACACACACACACACACACACACACACACACACACACTTTTGAAATTAAGTATTATTAAAGTGTGGCTTTTAGACCCTGAAGTTTCTAAGACCATAACGCAATTCTGTGCCCTCTCCACTCAATGAACAAAGTTCCTGTGGATCTGATATTCTCACTACATGACACACGGAACTGCACTAGAGAATATGCTGTCATTCTGATCTGTACTGAGAGCACTGACAATGAGACATGGATGCTTATAAGCAGCACAGAATATTTTGAACCTGTGCTGTTAATTTGTAATAATATAACATTTGTCTTATATTATTACAAAAAAGATTCAAGTTTACTGACCTCAAACTATGATGTGGTCTGCTAACTGCTCAGATTAGATTTCTACTGGATGTAATAATATAGAAAAAAAATCTTAAACCATCAATTCCAAATGCTAACAGTACTTTTGAAGGTGGGAGTGAGACTGTGGTAAGAGGACTAAAGAGAATTTTCATTGCAAAATTATATATATATTGCAGTGCTGGGGATCAAACCCAGGGTCTCTAGAATGATAGGAAAGTGCTCTCCACTGAGCTATCTCCTAGCCCAGAAACTGTTTATTTTTGTATTATTCATAGCCAACATTGGTTAATGGGAGATAAAGAAAAAAAATAAACAATTTAAGAAAACAAAACAAAACACCCACTAATTCTCCAAGCAGCCTGGGTATCTGGAGCTCAAGAGACCTCATACTGCTCTCTAGGTCAGAGCTATGAAATTCTAATCATAATGGGTGCCTACTAGGTTATAGTAACTCCCATTCCTCAGCTGAAACTGAAGTAAAGGAACTGGTCTTCTATTTCAGTAACTTCTTGTTTTATAATTATAAATAACAAGGTAAGAAGCAACATACCAAATTTACATCTCAAAGCAGACTATTAAATATTGCACAAAACACTTTTGTCATACCTCATGTTCTAGAAACAATGCTTTCAGTTGACCTTTGGACCAATAATCCAGTGCATATGCCAGAAGTTTCATTGATAGAGTATTGACACGTAAAAAGTTCCCAACAAAGACAACTCTGTTTATTTTCTAAAAGAAAAAAGAAAAGAAAAAAAAAAAAAAAAAGACAGTGACTTGTAAAAGAATATTAAACAGATTTTATAGCACAAAGTGTTAACAAAATCATTATTTAAAAACTCTAAACTACCTCGGATTAGTGCCTACTATATCCTGCATACATCTCTATAATCCTGAATATTTAGTTAGTGCTGGACAGGGCTAACATTTGTCAAAACCCAGAGAACATACAACACCTAATGTAAACAATGGACTCAAGTGATGATATGTCAATGCAAATTCATGGACTGTAAACAAATGCACCACTCTGTTGGGGGATGCTGATAGTGGGGGAGATGTGAGAGAGTAAGTGTGGGAACTTTATTTTCCACCCAGTTTTGCTGTAAAGCTGTTCTAAGTCTACTCAAATAAAAATAAAAATAAAAAAAAAAAAGATTACAGGTGAGACTTATTACTAAAAATTGCCAACAAATAATTCATTATAGTTAATTAACTACTAATTAATTCATTAGTAAGAGACCTCTTAGTAATGAGATGAAAGGAATCAAACCAAGGCAAAGTGGCTATTTTTTTTTTTTTTTAAACTGGTGCTAGGTATTGAACCCAGACCCTGGTATGTGCCAAGCATAGGATCTTTGTTGAGTTATGCCCCAGCCCTAAGGAAAAGTATTTTTTAAAGTATTTAAGATAAACTCTAAACATGGTCAGTGTGCTACAAAGCATGTGCAACCATGACAAGCAACCTGGACTCCAGGTAGAGTTGGAAAGTAACGATGGCATGCATGCCATCAACCCATTCTCTGTCCCCAGACAGAGCCATCAAGTCCTTTTCTCTTGCTAAGATTCCTCAGTCATTAATTTAGTTTCTTAGGTGCCTCTATGAATAGAAAGTGTCAGATGAGGAAACCTATGTGGGAATGTCCAGAAAACCTGTTTTTACTCTCACAATGATATACTGATTTTTGGTACATATCTTTGCACATGAGTTTGTACAGAATAAACAATGACCTTAATTACTGTTAAGTAAATTGGCCAGTGGAAAATCTAGACCTACATGGTTAAGAATAAAGGTCCTAGACTATTGTTATCCCTCAAAGTATTCCCCAACACATCAACTCACTACACTGTAATTTGCAAATTTAAGAGTCTGGATTTTTTTCCCCCGATGGTACTGGGATTTAATCCAGGGGTGCTCTACCTCTGAGCCACATGCCCAGGTCTTTTTATTTTAAGACAGAGTCTTGTTAAGTGGGTAAGGTTGGTCTTAAACTGTGATCCTTTTGCCTCAGTCTCCTGGGCTGCTGAGATCATAGGTGTGCACCACTGCATCTGGTCAAGAGTCTAGATTTAAATAATTCAGATATTTGACATACTTGTTTTCTCTGCTAGAGCCTCTCTACCCAAATATCAGTATGCATGTTCCCTTTACTTCCTCCTTCTTTTTTTTTTTTTGGTGCTGGGGATCGAACCCAGGGCCTTGTGCTTACAAGGCAAGCACTCTACCGACTGAGCTATCTCCCCAGTGCCCCCCTTACTTCCTTCAAATCTTTGCCCAAGGGTTAGAAAAGATTTTTTCTTCTGCACTTTGCAAACTTTACATAAAAGATTTTATTTTTATGAAAGAGTTAAGAATAAGTTGTTGGCATGATGACCCATTACCCTCAAAACACTTTAGTGTGTAATTCATGCAGACAAGGACCTTCAACATGCAAGGATCACAGTTTCTAGAAAGCCTTCACTCAATTACTCAGCAACTTGTTCTCAGTCACTCTCTGCTCTACTCTCAATTCTCTTTATTCTTTTTCTTTTTAAAAAAAATACCACTTATTACTCAATACATATTTAACAATTTACTAAATGTACCACTGAATTTAAGTTCCAAAGTCAGTGATCTTTTTTTTCTTCACAAACATAGCATATTCCGAGTACCTAGAACAATGCCCTAGAACATGGTGTTTTATAAGTATTTACTCAATTAATAAACAGGTGAATGAACAAACGAAAGGTTCCTTTAAGAAGAAAAGTTCTCAATCCACTTGAAGTATCTGACAGCCATAAAAATTAAATGGGCAAATATATATTATACGAAAATGGTATTATACTTTTTCTCCTCCTAATGAAAACACCCCAGCCTTGTAGCCAACCCTCAGCGTATCCTTGTCACAGAGTGAGCATTTCACATCACTCACTCCCATGTGAAGAACAAGTCTCGGTGCCTTCATAGCCCTGTACAATGCTGCTTGATCCATATGCAACAAGGCAGCACTGTAAAGAAGCCGAGGGCAGCAAGAACACGTCCAAGGACTTCACTAGGTAGATGCTACATTAACAGTAGGAAAAGGCTATCAACAATTAGCTACCTCAAAAGGCCCTATGATTATTAAGATATTTTTTCATTCTCAGGAGATTTAGGCTGTATATTTCTGAAAAGGTTTTTGGGTATATATAAAATGTAACTTATTTACTCATTCTATTTCTATTTGAATTATCTGTCACTTTCTTTAAAGTTAATAAAACAATTGGGCAAATAACATTTAATTTAGTTATGGGATTTAATAGATCTCAATTCTAGAGGTCTTGGTTAAGGAAAACAAAAGAAGATCTGTCAGATGCACAAAAAACTCAAATGCATGTTTTTCATAAACTTAAAATTTCTTCTTTTTTACCTCATTAACAGCGCACATTCGTGCCACAGAACCAATATTATTGGTGATAGTAACTAAAGTAGCTCTTGCCAGATCTTCTTTACTAACAGATTCTCGCTTCTCTTTATAAATCATATTTCCAAAACTGCAGAGAAATGAAAACCAAGGTTAAATTCACTGGCAACAAGCAACATTTCATACATTAGCATATGTATCTTTAATCTCCATATATTTGTAACACTAGGACCAAATGAGTAAAACTACATAGGGATACGATAAAAATGAACTAACAAAAATCTACACAAGGAGGCTGGGGGTGTAGCTCAGTGGTAGAGTACAAGCCTAACATGCGTGAGACCCTAAATTCAATTCCCAGTACCAGCCCCCCACCCAGTAAAAATATCCAAAAACACAAAAAACCACCCAACCTACAGAAGGACTAAAGTAGCATCTTTTAAAGAATTAAAGTTAAAATTAAGTCTAAAAAAAGAAAAAAACCACTTAGTTGTTACAAAGATTACCAAACCATCCACTACATTTAAATTTAATGCATAACAGTGAAATTAAAAGGCTATTGTTTTAGAAAGCCAAGAAAAAACAGGAAAGTACATTTTGACTTACTTTTAAAAAGTCAAAGTGTTTTCAAAGGTATCTCAGTTTTAATGTCAAATTCTATTTCATTCAATCACAACAAACATTTGACATACCAAGAACTGTGCTAGGGACAAAAAGGAAGTCCCTCAAGCAGTTTTGAGTCTAGTGCAGCAATGTCCAATAGAAATAAAATAAGCCACATGTAACTTCATATTTTCTATTAGCCATATTTAAAAAGGTAAAAATAAACAGGAATTAATTTTGATGAGATATTTAAGCAATATACTCAAAATATAGTCATTTCACCATGTGGCACTCACTAACCGCATTCCAAGGTTTGATATACATGAAGTTAGAGGTTATCATATGGACAATGCAGGCCTAGACAGAGGAGGAGAAAGCATTAGAAGCGCTAACTATAGCAGGAAAAATACAAATACACAAAACCAAACCATAGGCTACCTTGGGAACACAAAGGAAAACAGACCCTCTATCATTGTGGTAAGAAGAAAAAATTGATAAGGCATGAGGGAAGATTTTCCATTGTAAAAGGAACAAGAAACAGAAAAAAAGGAGAAGGAAATTCTAGGCAGAGGCAATTAAAAGTTAAAGGCACACAGAAATGAGATCTGAAAACATTTATGAAAACAAAAGTGACAACAAATGGTCAAAGTGAAGGGTATTTGTGGGAACCAACAGAAGCCACTGAGGAGTCAGGCAAAGGCCCTACTACCAAAGGGCATGGGATGTCTTGACAAAGAACTTGGAGTGTATAAGCAACAACCAGTTAAAAAGTATAATGGAAATGAGAATATGAGAAAACAAAAAAATATTTAGAAATAAATTTTAAAAACAACATATATACATAAATAAGACTTTTTAAATATCTGAAAGGTACAGATGTAGCCTTAAGCAAATAGACAAGTTCTTCAATAGTAAGACATCATCATAAAGATGTCATTTTTCCCAAAGTCAATATGTAAGCTGTAATGAAATTCCAAACAAAACAAACAACAACAAAAAAGATAAACTTACTTATTCTTACTTAAGAGAATGATGGACCAGCCATTCTGGATATTAAAGCCATTTTTATGTTTCTATAAATCTAAGAGTATAGTGCTGGTTTATCAACAGAGTAATGGGAAAAAAAGCCAGTGTATGATAAAGAAATCATCTGACATTAGCAGATTAAATAAAGGACTATTAAGTGTCAGGGCCTTCTTAAAAAAAAAAAAAAAAAAAAAAAACTAAAATGGGATCTGTACTGCATGTAAAACTGTAAGATAAATTATAAATAATTAATTTATATTAATTCAAAAATCAAAATATAAAAATAATACCACTAAGGTACCAGAAGAAAACAAGGATTTATTCCTTTATATATTTGGAATGTTAAGACTTACTTACTATGAATCAATATCCAGAAGCCATAAAAGAAAAGACTGATAAATTCAACTGTGTAACAATCCAACAGAAAAACAGAACATGAACAATCACTCACAGAAAAGAACATATAAGATTCTACACTTCACTTACTGTAAGAGAAATGTAAACTAAAATTATTCTAAGGTGCCAATTCTCTCATTAGATTAGCAAAAATTCAGAAGTTTGACAACAAACTACTGGTGAATCTACAGGGAAAACAGGCACTTTGATCTATTGTGGGCAAGGGTGAAACAGTACTGCTTCTTTGGAGGGCAAAGAAAGCAGCATCTGCAATCCTACTTTTGGCACTATCTTACAGATAAACCCACATGGACACAATGTAAGAGTATGACCATTCAGGGAGACTTCTAGGGCTGATGGCTACATTAGAGTATGTGCAGCATGCCGCACAATGGCACGACCTTCTGAATAAGGTAGACAATGAGGACATGCATTTGTATTTGCACAGAGCAATACTGGAAGGATTCTTCAGAATAAATAAAAGTGATTTCTTACTGGGTACACTCAGGGTAAAGTTCTTAATATATACTTAATTTTTAAACTATATCCATGTTCAAAACTTGGAACCTGAACAGGATAAAACACCCTTACAACTCCCTAATGTACTGTTTTCCAAAAGCTAAGTAAGCAACTTGAATAACATAAACATGAAACTCACCTAGATGCTACAGTCCAACCTGGCAGACCAAATCTTTCATAATCGCCTCCATAAATATCACGGACCAATTTGTCAGCTTGGGTGCTGTCACCTTTCGATGCCATTTCAAGAGCCTCTTCAAAACTTTCACAGCCAGTCAGTAAACTGCATAAACCCAGAAAGGTACCCCCTCCAAGGCTAAAGAGAATAAGGAAAATTTGCTAAGTTGCATTTACATACTGTTCCTTTCTCCTAAGTGAAAGGGTATAGTATTCATTTACTGAAGTGCTGAAGTATCAACATAATGAATAAAAGCAAGAAAAACTGATTAGTAAAACCAAACCTGTCAGATCAAAAAACAAACCAAATGGGGAAAAATCTCTTGGCATTCAATACTTTGTAGTTGCTAAAATATATTTGTGTGTGTGCACTGAAAAAGAATGTTAAAAAAAAGTACTATATAAATTAAAAGAGAAAAGCTGGTTTTAAATAGTTTCCAAGAAATGATCTTGTGGAAGGCATATTTTACTTGCCTGACAAGGCTGAAATCAATTAAAATGCACTTTGATCTACTGATGGTAAGGGTAAAAAACAGTACCAGGATACACTGCATATTGCAAAAAAGCATTTGCAATCCTATTTTGGGGAATTTATCCTATAGATAAGTCTACAAATGTATAAAATAAGAATCTACCACAATATAGGAAGATTTCTGAGATATACGGCTACTTAAGAGTATATACAGTATGCCTGAAATCATGTCTATTCTTTAAACTCAAAATCTTTGCTCCCTAATTTCACCTAAATTTCTAGCAAGTTCTACCCTTGAATCCTACTGAAGTTACCTAAAGACTGAATTTATTTTTCAGTGAACCAAAATAAGAAATACTTGTAATTCTTTGGCAGAATTATAATGGAGATGGATCTCAACCACCATAAAAAATAAAGTACTAATTACATTTATATCATTTAAACACAAGTACCACTTTTAAAATGTGTGTTTTTTCCACAAACCAACCTGAAGTACCCCCAAATCTTTCTTCTCTCATTGAATAAACAGAAGTTTCCACCTTGACTTAAAAGTTAATAAAGTACATAAGAGAATCCTAAGGAAAAAAAATTTAAATCTCCTACATTCACATTTCAGATGTTAAAGAAACCTCTGAAGAATATTTGGGAATATTAATTTTATCCCAAAAGAAGCTCACATTAAATTTATCCTATAAGAATTACAAGGTTACTCAATGCTGTAGTTTAAATGCCGATCTGTTCAGCATATGGCAGGGTTTAGACTTAAAATATATCCACAAAAAACTGAAAAACAGGGAAAAGAAAAATGCTCTGGAAAATAAAAGAACAAAATATAAATATATACTACAGTTTTGAAATCAAAATATTGTCACTTCCAGCAAATGCTTTTCTGTTAATCTGTTAAACTCTGGAAAAAACATTGTTGGAATCATTCCAGGAAAAAAAAATTCACCATTGTGGAAAATTTGAAGCCAACTGATGCTGACTAATACTATAAACATTTAAGAATTTTAATTTTAAACGAGATTTATAAAAATATATTATCTGCAACATTTTAACTTATGTATCATATTTGGTATTACACAAATACACAAAATTTCCCCAGTGAAACTAGTATCAATATAAATATAAAAGTATCAATATAAAATTGATCAAAGTACAGTTCAGTGGTACAGAACTTCCTTATTAGCATGTGCAAGGACCTAGTTTGATACTCAACACACACACACACACACACACACAGAAATAAAACAATGTGAATGCTGCTTTTTATTAAGACTAAAAACATTACTACCTTGTCCCGGTCACTCGTTTATAGTTATCTTTGGAGTGGACTGCTAAGATACTGACTCCTGAACCAATGTTCACCACCAGTAGTGGATAGGGGTCATCTAGGTTAAAAGGCATCTTTTGGCATCGCTCAGGTTCTGAGGCATTAGCAAAATAATAGCACTCTGCTTGTCCATTGAAACTGACAGAATCTATATACAGCAAGCCCTTTACAAGGCAGTCAAGTTCATCCAGTTTGTGCAGGTGGAGGTTTCCAATCTGTAAAAAAAATTAATAAACATTTGAGTGAAAAAATAAACAGCATTCAAAATACCTGACTTGACTACATTGCATAATTTTCGCATACTCTACAAAATTTCACTACCATTATTCCCATATTTTCACTTGCTTTTGTTAGTTTAGTGTCAAAATTTCTCAGGGATTTTATCTTATCCATTGGCTCTCAGTTGAGAGCAATATTACCTCCAGGGACATTTTAGTTTTCCAAAGACGGGGAAGAGGCAGGGACCAAACTTGTATTTAGTGGGCAAGGACCTGGGACACCAGACATTGCAATGGGTAAAACAGTTCTGCACAACAAAGAATTATCCCATCACTGCTCTCTCTTCAACTTTTTTGTCAGACATTTTTGTAGTGGCAGTAGGAAAAAATCTGTTTACAATTACCTGGGTCTATGTAATTAAGCACAAAGCATTTTATCCATTTAACTACCTAGGTGCATAAACCCAAAGAATTCTTCACACAGGAATTTAACCACCTTATTCATCAGGTTCCACTGTTTGGAATTTTAGTGTCATTCAGCATGTTGGAATGTCATGTCACCAAAATCAATGCCACTCATGGAGTTGATTCTCCAACAAAACACACCATAAAGAATCTGGCATTTGTACCTCTGGTATTGTTCATGATGAATCTCTATGTAGGTGCAAATACTTAACCACTTCATTTTTTCCTCTGGTATGATCATATCAGCTAATCTCATACTGATATAGAAACACTTTAATTTTATGTCTTAATATTATAGTTTGGATACCTCTTTGAAATTATTAAATTCATTTCAGGTTAAGAAAGAATGTACTATCGTGTATTGAACTTTTACTTAGAATTTACTTATCTGTATGGTCTAGACTATCACATTCTTGAGTAAGATACCTACTGTGCGAAAATCTTTTTCAAACTTGTAAGCACCACCTCCTGTAGCACACAGCACCGTTTGTAATGTTGAGAAGTTTTTGTCTCTTCCCATTTGGATAAAAGTAGGCAGGTCATGAGTTGGAAATCTGATAAAGTGCAAGTTCCCTCTTCGGCCAAAAAGTGTTAAATCCTTAAGTTCAAGGTGTACATCCCGAATGCCAGTGGATCCATATGCTACATTAGAAGTCAAATATTTCCGAATACTTTTTAAGCTCTCAACTTCCTCTTGCTCTTCCTCTGCTGTGATATCAATAGGTTCAAAATACGAGAGCTTTACTAGAGTTCCCCCAATATCCATGCCAAACCATGGGAAAGCTGTGAAATTAAAAACACAAAACAAAACAAAAAACCTTGATTCCAGAAATGCAAATTAGGAAAGAGTAATTATGTAACAGTCATTTATCCGGAACCATGCATTCAGTCAATAATGACACTACCACAAAAAACTCACTTTTCCCTGTTTCATTTGTATATTTTCTAAAGACTTATTTTTACAGAACACTTAAGAGATGGCCCAGGGCCTTTTAATTCCTGTTCAGATAGGCATTTCTTTTGATTTATGAAATACTTACCACATGTTCCAAGAAACAGGAAGAAGCTGAACCAATTTTGTTTCAAAAAATAGGTCATCTCACCTAGGGCTGAAGCAGCTTTTTGTTTCTAAAAGACTTTAGTATAAAACAAATTGGCCTATAAGCACGTCAGGTAGCTCATGGGAAATATGCTTTCTTAAAAAGAAATCTTTTTCTTTGCTCATTGAGCGTTATTAAGTTTCCCTGGTACATCTGGTTAATAATGCTGAAGGCAAGTCTACTCAGGGACAAGTACATTAGGACAGTATCATTCAGGTTTGGAACTGGTCTCGCTTACTAACTGGGTTATGTAACTCTGGAAAGCCATTAATTAACATTTCTGAATATTACTTTCCTCAATTCCCTTAGTAAATAATTATTAAGTAGATCCTCTACATCTGGTAGCAAAAAAGTAAAAAGAGTAAGAAAAATTTCCCGTCCTCCAGGAGTTTAATCTAGCAGGGAAATATAAACACAAACACACAAGAATAAGACAGGCAAAATAAAATTACATATACAGTACAGGCCAACAGAAGGAATGCTAAATTCTATGACTCTGTTTGAATGAAAGGAATTTAAAAAAAAAAAGCCAGTCTATACAAAGGCAAATATGAATAAATCACTATGGTTAGGTAATCAAGAACGCTAAAGTTCAATAGACAAAGATCAATCACAAACAGCATTGCAGGTTAGGCAAAGGAACTTAAGACTTAAATCAGAATCTTAAGACAATTCAGGGCACTACAGATATTCTCAGCAGGAAAATGGTACTAACAGCAAATTAGAAAACTTATTTAGTGGCAGGGAATAGCAAAGACAAGAGGTACTTAAAGTGTTCCTTCTTGTAAAGCAAGGCTGAGTTATCCTACATCTAGTAGAACAAAATCTCCTAGGTAATATTTCATAAATGCTATAGATGGATCTACATGGCATTTGAGAATCACTGGCTTTGGTCACTTCATCCTTCATGCTATGACATTCAGTTCTACAATATGATTTTCTTACATTTATCAGTCATGGTCCTTATAACAGATACAAGGATATTTTAGCATTGTTCCCAGACTGGGCAGGGGTAGGGTGGGGGAGATATCAACACTGCATTATTAAGAAATACAAAACTTAATTCTTAGAATGTGTTTAAAGAACAATTGATTGTTTCCAGAAAACTAGAGTTGACTTTACTGAGTACTCATTATCTGTCATAAATATGCTAATATTTATAAATATGTATGGTTCATCCAACCCTTAACATCCCTACTATAAAGCTGTCCTACTGTGTGCATTTTATAGGAGACAGATTACAATCTTGCTTAAAGTCAAACTTAAAAAGTGACAGAATTTCACCCTAGAAAAGTCTATTTCTGCTTTCTCTAGTATCTTAACCACTAAGATAGAGGATCAAAAATAATTTTAATAACTAAAATACATGGATTATAAAATGCTCGACAACAAAATATATTAGTTTTTATGTGAAAGTTGTCAAGGACAATTCTAAAATTCTATTTTGTTTCTAAAATATATTTTACTTGATACATGTAAAAACTAGAAACACGAGTCAATGAGAGGATTCTACACATTTCTGTATTCTAGAATTCACACATTTATTAAAATTAGTAAGTGATTTTGAATGTGAGGAATAATTCCCATTACCTTCTGGAGAAAAAGCTTAATTGTTTTTATGTTTGAAATCCAAATTGAAAATTAAGAGCTATGTTAAAAACAATCAATCTTTTAAAAATAAAATGACTTTGTCATTTGGGAAGCATGGGGCAGCAAAATTCCAAACAAGCATTATGCTTCTATGTCACCTGGATATACTGGTGTAGATAAGCAACAGACACAGAAGAAACCACTGAATTGTCTCAATTTTGCAAAGTTGCTAGCAATGGAGGCCATCTTAAATGAATAACACACTCTGGAAAAAAACAGCAGGCGTTTACAGAAACCACACCGTAAAACATTCATAGGTATAAAGAAAGGTAGTATGACCAAGTTTTGTTTTCAGTTTATTCATGAAATCTAGAACTTCTGCTTTGAGAAATTCATGTATGTTGGGTGCTATGGCAGTGGTCACAACTAGCCTCCCAATGATTTAGGAGGCTGAGACAGGAGAATTGTGTGCTGGAGGCCCACCCCGGCAACTGTCTCAATATAAAAAAATGTTAAAAGAGCTGGAGATGTAGTTCAGAGGTAGAAAAAAAAAATTCATTTAAAAAGTTACAGATCACTTTCCTGACCCTACCGCCCACCCTTTGTTCCAATAAACAGTACTGGGAAACAGTAAAACTAACAGAAGGGGAAATCTACACTAATTTGCTGTGAAATACACACTCAAAGAAAACAACAGGAGCAGTTCTGATCCAATAAACCAGAAATTCATTGGGTAAAACAACAGAATCCTTCTGACACTATCAACCAAAATGAATTCTGATTGACACTCGATTCTGTAAAATTTCATGGGAGGGGTGGAAATCACTATTGCCACAAAAAGTACACTTTGAAACAAGATATTTTCTACCTGATGAGCTAGCATAAGCTAAAAACCTGTTATTTAAAATTCAAAATACATTAAAAAGCAATAATTACTGATTTACTTTCTGTGCTTCATGTCAAGCCAGGTGTCAGATATACTCTGAATATATAACATATACACATAAAAATGTTACTGAGGGCATCAACTACAAAGACTTAGCAAGTTCAAAGTTCACGCCATTTTATTTCTCAGTCAGAAGACTTTGGTCCCAGGTTTATAAATATCCCAATACTACCATTCTTAAAAGCAAACCCCCAGATACAGTTACATGAAGAACTTTTAATTCTTATACAAAACCATGAATTAAAGTTCAAAGGAAACTTACTGTCTAGGCAAATATTTCAAGTTTATTCACATATATTGGGGAACAAGAAATAATCTACTTTTCTAAGGCAGCTAGGTTTCTGAATTGTAAGGTATAGCAGCAGTTAGTTTCAAAATACATACTAACTATTCCATCACGCATTTGGTGAAGTGTTTACAGAAGATGGCTCTAGAGTGCTACTTGAAAACTGTTCAGGAGATGGTCATTTTCATAGCATCATGGTGACCACTCTAGTTCATGTAGTGTTAGAAAGTGGTAGAGAAGGTGATTAAAAACACTCTCTGGAGCAGGCAGCAAAAAGTCTCATTTGTAAATGTGATTACTCACGCCCCCCTACTGACTGCAATCCTGTTTTTTAAAGTCTGAACTTACATGAAGGTGTTAATTTGCTTAATTTTTCAGAGAAAGAAAACGACTGCTTAGGTATAATTAGGTATAATTATCATTAAATGGTATGACCCAGTCTCAAAATCTAGAAAAAGGGGTTGAGAGTGTTGTTCAGGGATAGAGTACTTGCCTAGTATACACACGTCCTGGGTTTGGCCTCCAGTATCAGAGGGAAAAAAACGTTTAAAAAAGAAAACCTCACAAAAAAAGTAGAAAGACCTAAATAAAGTTATATGTTACTACAGCATATTAACTCTGTTGTTCAGATTTATGATAACTTCCTTCTTAAAATCAAGAAGGTAGGGGCTGAAAACAAAACTCATCCCTTCAATTAAAAAAAAAAAAAAAAAGTTGGTAAGGGCCACCTTTTGCATAGAGATCCTTTCAACTCAGCAGAGTTCTGGAATTCATTTCCTATGCCAGAGAAATAATCACTACTCAAAAAAGTCTTATGAGGGCGCAGGGCACTGTGGTGCAAGCCTGTCACCCCAGAGACTCAGGAGGTCGAGGCAGAAGGACCACAAGTTCAAAGCCAGCTTCAGCAACAGCAAGGTGTTAAGCAACTCAGTGGTTGCGTGCCCTTGAGTTCAATCCCTGGTACTGATCCACAACAAAAAAAAAAAAAAAAAGAAAAGAAAAGAAAAGAAAAAAAAAAAATAGACTCATGAGGGAAGTAACAAGAACATAGAAGACAAATTCTCAATCATGATCCACTTTTGTTGTTTTGTTCCTTGTACTGGGGATTGAACAGGGGATTAAAGCGGTGCTTTACCACAGAGCTACATTCCCAGCCCTTTTTATTTTGAGACAGGGTCTCATAAAGTCCAGGCTGACCTTAAACTTGTGATCCTCCTGCCTCAGTTTTGTGTATCACTACACCTTTCTAATGTATTATGAAAATCCTTACGCTTGCCACTTTTATCTTGGAAGAAAAATAAAAAAAAAAAAAAAGAGGGGAATGAAACTCAAAGGTCACTTATTTGCAACAACAATGATGTATACACAGGACATTAAATACAACCATAGGCCCACCTAATAGAATTAAATACCACTTTGCAAAGAAATCAAGTAAGTCCATATATAGCTTTGCTGCTTCAGACTAATGGACAGAAAGGACAGTTTGAAGTAGGTGATCAGTGCATAAGTAGCCTACTTACTGCATATAACCTAAACATTTCTTCTTTCCAGAATAAAACAAGTGAAAAAAAAAATGTATCTACGAAGCAAAACAAAACACGTTCCATAAATACAAATAAGCATTGTGATTATGGCAAATATATAGTACCTTCTCCATACTATGAGAATTTCCTAGAGTCACCCATAATCTGTTTATTTGGCTTTTTATTCTGTCTCAACTGGTCTTAACAGAGAGCTGTCTTTAGATCCTTATACACAACAAAAATAGCCCTCTACCCCAAGGACAGAGTGCTACCAAGAATTATCATCTTCCCTATCAGGCAGATCATGTACACAAATGGTAAAACCTGCATGCCCAATTACCTTTTCAAATGACTAAAAAGATATCTAGCCAGAGGACAGACTGTTAATTTCTAACAAGATGTGTCAAGTTTGATATCTGACTAGGGAAGTGGGGGAGAAACACTGAAAAGCTATATAAATACTACTGATTCCATCCCAAAGGGATCCTATATCAAAACAGAATTAAACATAATTTGGACATACAGAGAAACTAAATACTGAAAATATTCAAATCATAATAGGATGTTTTAAGGAACAAAATTCTAAAATGGACATAACTGGTATATTCTAGATATGCTTTGAGTTCTTAAGATTAAAAGATGTTTCACTCTTAACAATCACTCCTGATGAAAATTGTGGCGTTTTCTGAGACTAAGAAAACATGCAACTTCACATACCTTCAGTATTAAGATTCCTTAGTAAAGCTTTAAGTAAATTTTTCTTCTTTAGTAGATTATTTATTTCTAAGGGAGCTATATCAGAAACTATTAATGCCAAATGACTTTATTCTACTGGAAATAATTCTTAATAACTAAACTTACAAGTGAAATCATACAGAAGCATACTACACATATATGCTATACAATTCTTGGTGCTTAACGAAAATTTCAAGGCCTTTACCACTTGGGTTAGCAGAGCACCAACTTGAAACCTACAATGAAATATATTCATCACCTTTTACTATTATCTTGTTAATCCAGGCATACAGGTAAGTCAAACACACTGAAAAACCTATACCTTAAGAAATCATATCAGTCAAGGTACAAAAGAACACAAATGGACTTACTTTCTCCTTCCCCTGGGGCTGAATTAATGCATAATTTCAAATGATACTCATTATACAATTCAAATGAAACCAATTCCCTTAAAAAAATGTCTGGTTAATATATGCATCTGGTTTATAACCTTGTGACATTTCTAAAAGTAATGTTTTCTATTACTTAGGTGATTAATATAAGAAAATGTGTGTAACCAAAGTCATTTGTTTAACCAGTATGATATCAAGGTTTCTCTGGTATAGCTGGAAGAGTTAAACGGTGTTAATGCATACAAAGAAATACAGTGTCTTCCATGTACTGTCTGTCAGTAAATCTTATCATTACAAAAAAAAAAAAAAACCATTTAAAATAATAAAAAAATGTTTAGTTAACCTAAGTGGTTTAAAAAATCAGAATAACACCTTTTCAGTTATAAATATTTTCAGGACAGTGGAGGTTTGAGGTATTTCCCACACATCCAAAAATCAGATGCTTTTTATTTTTTTACTATGAAGAACTTAGTAGGCACCTTCTTATCCGCATAAAAACTGCTGATTAGTTTTTTTTCACTATTTTTAAACATTAATGATCTCAGTGTTCCACCATGTAGTAATAATGGACCTAGTTTAAAAAATAGATATAATTTCTCAACCTGAAATTTAAAATACTTAACGATAATCACTATAATCTGTTTTGAAACAACTCTGAAGGAGATAGTATTCATACCTGATTAGTTTGACTAAATAATCAAATCACTATCATAACAATGGCAAAGACCAACACTTGTAATATGTCATACTCTTCACTAAGTGGAAATTCTAAGAGAAGCAGAGAAAAAGTGTGTGTTGAGGGAAGATGTCCAAGTGTTATTGGATCTGTTGGAGATGTATTAATTAATTCAGCAACTGTAAACTACCAGTGTTTCTACATTGTCCTTTAAGCCTTCAAATCACCATAGACCCCTTAAATGAATACACAAGAATTCGACTATCACCAGAAATCATCATGAAAAAAAAAAAATAATTAGCACAAAAGCTATTAGATAAGAAAGATTTGTGTTGTTTCAAATATTCAGACTATGCCCTATGGGTGCTTTAGAAATAACTGAACTTTGAGCCAGCAAGGGATTCTGAACTTCATTAGCACAAGGTTGGCTGGGGGGGCGCCTTGAAAAAGTACTGAAGTAAGTTCAACTGCATCCTTAACATTAAAACCAAATCATCTCTCATTTGAATAACAATTAGTTTTCAGGGTGCTTTGGCAGGATGCTTCTCCTGTGAGGTTTACAAGAACCCTGGAGACCAGGCAGGCAAGGAAGATAGTAGTGCCCCTTTTTTATAGCTGGAGATTTCTTAGAACATTTGGCAGGATCACATGAAACTGTAAAAACTACAAAATAACAATATAACTCAAAGGTATGAGCATGAATTCCAACATTCCTACTTGTTCTGGGAGAATGAAAATATGAGAATCGTAATGGCTGAACGATTAAATAGCCATTACAGAAATAAAAGGCTTTAAAATGGCTACAAATAACAGAAAGCAACTAAAAGTTGACCGGCTTTTTTACAGCACAGTAAGAATTGTTTTTTTAAAAGTGCATGCATACACGATCAAAGAAATATCCCCACGGTCATTCACCATAACATTAACAGTGGTTGCTCCAGGTGGTGGAAATATGGGTGTTTTTTAATCTTTTTTGCTTATCTGTGTTTTCTTTAAAAAAAAAAAAGTGAACTCTTTAAAATTCTAAATAAAAAGGAGCAAAGACAATTTACCCACTGGCAGGTTACAGGCTCGAATGGTTAAAAGCTCCAACTGCAACAACAGTAACAACTCACAGGAACCCACCGGGATTTCAAGGACACAAGAAGCCCGGAAGCCAGAGGGGAGTTTAAAAAAAAAAATGTTGGTAATTGCCCCTCGCTGACAGCCAAGGCCACCTCATTCCAACCGGACTTCAAGCTGCCAGAGGGGACGGCAGTTCTAGTCTTGTATGACAAAACCCGAATCGAAAATTCCCTCTTGCACGCCCCCAGACCTCGAGGAGGAAGTGGCAGCGAAGGCTGGGCGGCAGGCGCTCGCCAAGCATGCACAGGGGATGCTGGGGGCCGCCGCCTCCCAGCCGGGGCTGCAGAGGTGCCTCCGCCGCGCTCCCGCCTGGGCGCGGGCGAGCAGCGCCGGGCTCGCGAGCAGGCCGCTCCGCCGAGAGGCTCCGGATGCGGCCCAGGGGCGCCCTCCCCACCAGGCGGGTCCCAGAGTCCCTCTTACAGGGTTTCTTGGCATCCTTGATCTTCATGGCGTCGGCCTGAGGGGCGAGGGGAAGCCTCGGGTCCGGAGCACGGGGAAGCGCGGCGGCGACTCCGGAGCTGGCAGGGCCGCGCCGAGAGGCCCGGCCGGTTCCTCCCCTCAGGCCGGGCGGGGCGGGCTTAGGGCGGGGCGGCGGCGCCTGGGGCGACGCCCGGCCCAGGAGGCGGCCCCCCACCCCTGCGAGGGGCGACCGGGACCGAGCGCGCTGGGGAAGGCCGCCGGCCTCGCCGCTCCGGGGCCCCCCCGCAGCCGCTCCGAACAAAAGGCCCCGGTCCCCCGAGCCGCCGCCGCTGCACTGAGAAATAGCCCGCCCAGGCTGAGCGCCCACGTGACGCGAGCCCCCCTCGCCCCAGTGTCCACGGGGCTGCTGGGAGTTGTAGTTCTCCGCGTCGGGAGGCACCGCTTCCCGGCCACAGCGGCGCGGGCGGACTACAAGGTCCAGGATGCATCGCGGCCCCTCCTCCCCCGGCCCCCGCCGCTTCCGGAGATCGCCTCAGAGTGGTCCCAGCCAGAAGGGGGCGGAGCTTTGGTCACGCCAGCGAGGCGGCCACCAATGGGGCTCGAGATGGGCCGGCGGGGAAGCCCCGGCTCCGACCTCGCTGGGCAGCTGCTGTGAGCACCGTACGGAAAGGGAACTTGCCGCGGCCTGATGGCTGTTCTGCTGGTCGCAGGTTTCCTCTTGAGGCAGGAAAGCTGGCTCTGGGACCCTGAAAATCGCTAAATTCAGGGCTCCGTGCACTTGCGTACGTTCGTGAGTTAAAGTCATTCACAAAGAAATCCTCTTGCTTAATGGAGATCTTGAATTTTGGAATTGGAATAATGGCAGTAAGAATGCTGACATTTATTGCATGCTTACCATGGCTAAGACACTCTGCTGAGCACTTTTTGTAAATTATTTACTGTGCATTTCAGCAGCCTTTTGAACCAAGTATCATAATTATTCGTTTTATTATCCATTTTGAAGATGGGTCAGGAGATGGAAAGTTAAAGCACTTGCGGAACACAGGCTTTTTACCATTGTCTCATGTTCCCCTCGGGGTCTCCAGCCCAGCTCCTTGTTGCAAAGGGGAAACTGACTCCCAGAGAAAAAATTAGGTGCTTACAGCAAAATCAGGACACCCTTGCCCTATGCCTCCTAGAGTCTGAGCCACCCACTTGGAAAGGGAAGAGGTAGTATTGGGAATCTTCTAGCCTCCTTTCTACTTTAGTTTTTCAGAAGCCAGGAATTCAGCGACTTTGACAATAGATGGCTTGAGAGTTGACAGCAGAAGAGTGCCCATTTCAGGGCAAAGAAACCCTTTTGTCAAAGAGCCTTACTGTCCCTTCCTTGTGGATCATGGCTTGGAAGTGGTGTGTCCCAACCAAAACTCTCCCTGAGCCTTAATTTCTCAACACAGAGGCATTAGAAGGTGGGGCTTTGGGGAGATGATAGGCTATGGGTCATGCCCTCATGAGTGGATTAATGTTTTTCTCCAGGGACTGGATGAGATGGTATTGAAGTGTGTTGGGTCTGGTAGGACTGGATTGGTTACCAAGATTACCTTGGTGTTCTGGTCTCTTCCACACTCACTCACTTGCCACTCCCCCACAGCTTCTACTGGGTGGTGCCATTCATCATGTTCTGAAGCATCATGAGGTCTTCACCCTATTGCAGAAAGCTCGGTCCTTGTCCCCAATGCCAATCCAATAACAAGGACATGGTTTTGAGAAAAAGGAAAAAGACAGTTTATTGCTTTGCTGCTAAAGGAGAAATACAGGGGACTCCTGTCCCAAAGAAGTTGATTCTGCCCATCGTGGGAAACAGGTGGGTTTTAAATAGGTGATTCAGAGACAATGAGATTAGGGAGGAGAGATCAGGAAAGAAAAGATCAGGGAAAAGATCAGGGAGGAGAAGGTTAGGGAAAAGAAGATCAGAAAAAGAAGTTTAAGGAAATGATCAGGGAGAAGTCAGGGAAAAGGTTGGGAAAAAGAAAAAGACCACCTAAGTTTGAAAGCCACAAGAGATATAGGTAGAGCATCAAGTGAACCCCTGTGACAACCAGAACTTATGTTTCCAGAACTAAGGGCTAAATGAACCTCTTTTCTTAATAACCCAGCCTCAGGCATTTTGTCATAACTACACAAAACAGAGTAAGACAGAGTAATAAAGCAAGGGATGTACTATTTATGGATCAACTATAAAATGCTGGCACTTTGCAAGGTGCTTTATTTTTTAAATTTAAATTTAATATTCACAACTACCTTTTGAAACATAATGGTTAAGAACTCAAAACTTGAGGGTTGGGGATGTAGCTTGGTAATAGAGCAGTTGCCTAGCATGTGCAAGGCCCTGAGTTCAATCTGCAGTACTGCAAAACAAAAACAAAACAAAACAAAAAAACCTAAAAACCCCTCACACTTGAATTCAAATCACATTCCTATCATTTGATTCTCAGTGGGAATAATGATGCATACATTTCGTGGGATTGAGGTGGGAATTAAGAATGCAGATAAAGTGCTTAACACCTGCTTGTCATACTGTCAAAAGCTCGGTCCTTGTCCCCATGCCAATCCAATGATGAGGACACAGTTTTGAGAAAAAGGAAAATGAAGGTTTATTGCTTTGCTAGCAAAGGAGAAACACAGGGGACAGACCAAAGTCTGTGATTCTGCCCATCAGCAGGAACAGGGGGCTTTTAAAGAGGTGACTCAAAGGCTACATTCCATGTGTTCTCTGTTGGAGTTGTAATTCGCTTGTTAATTTGGTCTGGATTACTTCCTTCCTGTGGTGGGTGTGTACTCAGGGACAGATAACTCTGCCTAGAAAGGTAATCCTGTTTCCCCTGAGATTAGGTGGAGAGAGATTAAGGAGGTGCAGGAAGAGATGAAGAGAAAGAAACATGTCCTTTTAAAAAATAAGTTGCAGTGGCAGGGCAGCAAGAGTTATATTCAAAGCATGAAGTGGACCACTGTTACCATATAAGTAATGATTATTCTGTTTATTCTTTCTATTATTATTATAGCACTAAGAAGAAAGGTTAAAAATCTAGACCCTTTGCCCATTTGGGATTGGACCCCAGTTCTGTTAGTTCTGGGGTTCCATATCTTTTATTATTTTGATCTCACATTAGTTGTTTAGAATATATATTTTTATTGTCTGTTCTATTTAGTTATACATGATTGCAGAATATATTTTGATTCATTGTACATGAATGGGGTCCAACTTTTCGTTTCTCTGGATGTACACGATGTAGAGTCACAGCATTCATGTAATTTTACGTGTACATAGGGTAACATGTTTGTCACATTCCACCAAATAATAATAAATAAGATGGTGGAATGTGACAAACATTATTTATTTGTTTTTTTAAGGAAACATCTTTCAAAGCTCTCAGATATGTGACCTGGCAACTGAGAACCCTAAGTGATCATTTTAGTCAGCTTTTTGCTGTTGGGATTAAAAGACACACCCAGAACGATTGTAGAGGATGAAATGTTTATTTGAGGGATCACAGTTTCAGAGGTCTTAGTTCATGGAAGGCTGGCTCCATTCCTTGGGCTCGAGGTGAGGCAGAACATCATGGCACAGGATTGTAGCAGAGAGAAGCAGCTCACATGGTGATCAGAAAGCAAAGAGAGGGCTGGGGAGATAGCTCAGTTGGTAGAGTGCTTGCCTTGCAAGCACAAGGCCCTGGGTTCAATCCCCAGCACTGCAAAAAAAAAAAAAAAAAAAAAACCAGAGAGATTCCACTTTCCAGATAGAAAATATGCCCCAAATATATTAAAAAAAAAAAAAAAAACAAAACAATACCCCAAAGCCACCCGCAATGACCCACCTCCTCCAGCCATACCCTCCCAGCCTTCAGTTACCACTCAATTAATCTCATCAGGGGATTAATTCACTGATTGAGTTAAGTAAGGTTCTCACAACCCAGTCATTTCTCTGAACCTTCTTGCATTGTCTCCATGTGAGCTTTTGGGGGACACTTCACATCCAGACCATAACCATGGTGGACTTAACCTTCTCTTCTTCTTTTATTTTCTATTGTCACTCCAGCCCAAACAGAACACTATTCTAGAATGATCTCATATTCCATAATTTTAATGATTTCTGATCTGACATGGCTTCAAAAAGTACTCTCTATCAGCTGGTTGCTGTGGCGCACATCTGTAACATCAGCTACTTAGGACACTGAAGCAGGAGGTTTGCAAGTTCAAGGCCAACTTGGGCAACTTAGTGAGACCCTTCCTCAAAATAAAAAAATAAACAGGGCTGGAGATGTAGCTCAGTGGTAGAGTACTTGCCTAGCATGCCTAAACCCTGGGTTTGATTCCCCAGTACAATCAAAAGAAAAAAGAAAAAAAAAAAAAAAAAAAAGTCCAACATCTAGTGATTTACCTATTCATTCTCGAAGTCTCACGTGCATATCTAGTTCTCTACAACATACATCTTTTGGTTGTTTTCTAACTCTTTTTAATGGTATCAGCTTGGAAGTCAAAGGCCGTGGTCTGAGAGGAAGGGGAGCTAGAAATCAAAAAAACCATAGGAATTTGGGTAAATTTTGGACATAGGCTGTCACTAGTTTTTTTGGTCATAGAAACAACTTTAAACTTAGGTTTAAGCTAAGTGACACCTGCAGTGTTACTGGAGTTAATAACCTGTTCACTGTTTACTCAGATACAGGATTATCATTTGGTCTATTCTGTGACACAAAAACACTGAACTTCAAATAGTGAGAATTCTAGTCTTAGATCAGTCATGGAATTTCTCTCCTCTGGCCTTCAAATCACCCATATGCAAAATGAAATGATGGAGATTGTGTTCATGTCTGCTCTTTGAGTTTCCTTTTATCAAAAGCAATGTGAGATGTGTTCAGCTGGGTTTTTCCCTAAGTTTCATCATGTGAGGAAAACACTGGACAGTAAGGCTCTTTGGCAAAACTTCCTCTGGCCAGTCTTTCTTCAGCCCCTGGTGACTCTCAGCCCCAAACCTCCCACCAGCAGTCAGATTAAATGCATTTTCTCTCTTTTCTATGTTCTTAAAACCATTCCTGGCAAAGGGAGTGGGGGGCTGGAAAGAGCCTCTAAAGGGGCCAGGAGATCATTTTCTGGTCTCAATATTTATTGTCTATGAACCATAATGAATTCAGCCCATCTTGCAAAGTGAGAAGAAGCCTGAACATCATGTCTTCATTTTGCTTTTGTTGATCCACAGAGGCAGGTGATGGATTGTACTTAATGACTATGAGAACTTGTGGTATGAGATAAATACACACTTACACACACACGTACACACACACCCTTCAAGACCCAATGAAGCCTGTCCTTAAGAATGTACTCCAGTCTTTGGAGTCACAAACTCAAATCAGTGTCCCCCTGTGGGAACACATCATCAATATCAGTACCACCCATCATCATCATCCCCATCATGGTAATGAAAGTGGAGTTTTATTCAACAAAAATTAAGCTTTAACTATGTTCCAGCTCTAGAGTGTGTGCTGGAGCAGAGAGGTGAAAAACAGGAACAGTAATCAAGTTAACAAATCGATAAGCAAGAATAGGCTGTGATAAATGTTGCGTGGGGGAATCAGGCTGATGTGCTAAAGAGGGCTTGGGGCTGTGGGCAAGGGGCAGACTTCACTTTAGATCAGATGATCAGCCACCTCTGAGGTGGTGTTTGAGTTGGAACCCATGCAGATTGCTGGGGAAACGTGAAGATAGGTTTGGTTTGAGGAATAGAAGCCACTATGTGTGTGGAGTCAAGGGCAAGGGGTGAAATCATAGGAGATTTAGTTGGAGAGGTGAACGTGCAGAGGCCTGAGGGCCTCTGAAGACTTTGAGCCTGGGAGTGACTCTCTGGCTGTTTTGTGCAGAACATCTGGAGAGGAGCCTTGACTTGGGAATGGGAAGACGAGTCACCTCAGACTCCGCCCTCGCCTTCCCAGCCCACGTACAGTCAGTCACCAAGTGGGGGGGACACCAGGAGCATACCTGAAACCACAGGGGCTTGAATCAGTGTGGCAGCCGCAGAGACAGGGACGGGGTACAGATGGAGTACTTGACCTCGCAAATGCTTATGGTTCCCACAGTGCCCCAGCCAGTGTTCTAGGGATTAGGGACACAGCCCCTGCCCTCCCGGAGCCTTCACTCCAGCGGGGCACAGACAGCAAACAAGCTTCGGGTGTGTAGTAGTGTTTAGAAGCGTGAGCATGCTGTGATGATATGAGAGCAGAATGAGGCGGCGGAGAGCGGTGGTGGTCACGTTGAGACGGAGCGGCTGCTGCGGTTGACTTAGCTGAGGTGGGGGAACAATGGCCATAGGTTTTAGGGTGTGGGCTTGAGTTTCAGCCTAAGAAGAGAAGCCTGGGGAATACGTGAGAGGGACGTCCAGGGTTCTGCTTGGCCTCGTCGATCCTCCAGGGCCACTCCTTTCCTGGTGTTCGGTCGTAGAAGCCAACTGGCCCCAGCAGTTAATGATTTGCAGGGCCAGGCCCCTGTCTTGGGTGACACAGACTTCTGTCCAGGATCGAGTCCTTATGGACATTTCCTTGGAAGGCAGGGAAGAGCCTCTCTCTGGAGCTTTCCTCTGCCTGCTGACTCCCTTCTCCTGGCACTTTGGCAGGTCCAGCCTATCATCCTCCCACCTGCTCTTGCCTTCCTAAAGGTCCCGTCTCAGCTGGTGGGACCAGCCACCACCCACTCATCCTGACTCCTCCTACCCCCTCAGCACACCCAGCAGCCGCAAGTCCTCTTGCTTCGCCCGCCTCTCTGTTCTTTCCTGTCCAACCTCATTGCTCTCGCCTGAGCACCAGCCTCCGGATTCCTCATTTCTGCTCCTCCCGGCCCTTCCTGCCTCTTGACGGGATCATCGCATACACCCTCCATACAAGGCTCGAGTTTTCCCCAAAGCAAACCAGGCGATCATTCCTGGGGCTGAGGACCGTGTCTTTCCCGGTCACGTTGTCTTAAACCTAAAATCCCAGGTCCCTGGGATGTCAGAGCAGTTGTGCTTGGTGTCTGCGGATATCTCTGGCTGCCTCTCTTGCTTCTACTTCCCCTTCGCTGTGTGCCCCAATAAGAGAAGGCACGCACAGCAGACTTGGTGACTTTACAATGCCCACACCCCGTGTGCTGTAGAGGGCTCTTTCTGAGTCCGCGTTGAACACCTAACCAAACACACACCAGAACTGAAAGCACAACCTAGAAATCTGCCTCTTCTAGCAAAGCTTCTCTCGTCCATGCTATTTTTGCCCCTGTACGTGATCCCACCTTACCACTCACTGCATAATAATGTAGCCATCCATTTTCTTTCCTGTCTCCTTTGCTACCTGGTGGGCTCTTTAAAGGTTGGAATCATACTTTTTATGCTTGATGTCCCAAGCCTAGCATGGGGTCAGATTCACAATGGGGGCTGGTAAACAATTAAATTGGATGGCTTTAGGCTTTGGTCCCTCAGGCACAACCTGGAAACTCTCATCCTTGTAGAAACTTCTAGCAACCACTAATTAGCAAGAATGGAAGCAGTTTAGGAGTGAATCACTGTCCTTTACAAGCTGGTACCGAAGGGAGTTTGTCTGGGGGCCATCGTGTTCTTCCTCATGGGGGTGACTCTAATTACAGTCGCTCGTCTTCCTAGGCCCGCAGTGCCTGCTTGTGTATTTATCAAGACTTTGATCAGGTTAGTGTGGACTGGAGTGGAGTGGTTAAGAACTGGGGGGACTTAGACCCCAATCCTGGTTGGTTGGACAACTTTGGAGTGGTAGTATTGCTTCTCTGTGTCTCAGTTTTCTTATCTAAAAAATGGAGCTATAAATGGTTCTCAACTACTACTGAGTGTTGTGAAAATGAAATGATTCCTTGTGCCTATAGTGCTTCCCTTAGTACCTGGCACTGGGAAGAGAGGGTAGTACTCGGAGAGAGACCAAGCACGCGCGCTGACATTCGTCTTCATTTAGTGTCATGTCTAGTCTCGGACCACACCACGCTGAGCACGCCCGTCTTGTGTGCACACCACTTTTGCCCCCACCACCGCACATGAGCAGCTCAGATTACGTGCCTCCTGACCTTGCGTGGAACAGGAGTCCTTCCGTTCAGAGCGTTCATTAGATATTGTTCAGTCTGACTTCCTCCCTTAGCTCAGAGAGCTGCCAGAGGGCAGGGCCTCTGCTCTATTCACTCGTATCCTCAACTCGCCATCCACTTCCTGGCACATAGACAGCTCGGACTGAATGAATTAAGGAAGGAACGAGCGCAGCTCTCCTCCCACCTGCTGCATTGAAGATGCTGGCATGGTGTACTAGGGTGTGCATGGCTTTGTGGGGGTGGGCACATGCCTGTGCATGTGGGGGGTTGTTCCGTGAGGCCAGAAGTGAAAAGATGGCAGAAAGCCCATGGTGACGGAGCCAGCGGCCGCTAGGGAGCTCTGGGCTGGTAGAACAAGGGACTGAGAGCACATGAGGACAGGCCTTGCAGGATTTTTAAGCCTGTCACTGCCACAGGCTTGGAGGCCAGGGTGTATAATAAGACTCACACAGTTCTACTTTGAAGAGCAGAGCTTTGGAAATCAAAAGCTTAGCCAACTAGCCAGCAAGAATAGCTTTCTGCAGCTGAGAGCCTTGTGAAAATTCCCGAACTGGTGATAATCCAATAAAAGATTTTATTTCTGGCTTTGAAAAGCAGGATATTTTTTAAACAAACACCTTCTCAATATTCTCTTCATCTATGATACCAATCATCTGATGCTTCCTGTGCAGAAGCCCAAGGATGGCAGAAAGGAAGGAGCCAGAAATAACCTGGTGATTTGCATGAAGTCATCAGGAATAAGAGGAGGAAGAGGTGCAGTCAGGTGGTCAGACTCCAGGGCTCTTCAGAGTGAGGTGCACAGGCAGGTGCGGGTACCCAAGCAGTATTGGCCCCAGGCAGGCTGTGAAGTAGGATATTCAGCATCACACCTCTCTGGTTTTAGTCCAGCTGATATTTTGTTTATGGCAAGACTTTCTGATGAACTAACATTGCTTTGGTTTCTATTTTGGCCTCAGATGTCACTGCCTGGGACTGTACAGTAACAAATGGCACACTGAAAAACTCCTTTGAGCAGAACTAGTCTAGAGCAGGGGTTTTGAAATCAATCAGACTTAGTTACATTGCTTAGCAAGTCCTCTGAACTCTCCGAGCCTCGGATCCCAAATCTGGAAAATGGGGATTCCTAAACTCAACAAAAACTTTGAGCACCTTCCATATGCTAGGCTGTGTTCTAAGAGCTTAGGATGCTGCAGTAACCTTGGCAGATAGGATTCCTGCTGTCAGGGACCTGCAGTTAAAGAAGTGAATGCTAGCTTATGATAAATGCTGAAATACTAAGAAAGTTGATGAGGGTGAAGTCAGAGAGAGGGAGAGGGACTCTTTGATGTGTGTGAAGCAGATTGGACCATCAAGGAAGGCTGTTCTTAAGAAGGTTGATTTGCACAGTCAAGGAGACAGGTGTGCAAAGCATTCAAGGGTCAGCCCTTTAAGCAGAAGGAAGAGCAAGTGCAAAGGCCCTAAGGCATGTTGTGAAAATAAGCAGCTGACCAGTGTGTCTGAACTAGCACATGCAAAGGAAGGTAAGTCAGGAAGACTGGCAGGATCCAGCTGTTTTCGGGTGTAGTAAGACACAGGGCAGAGTTTGGATTCCATTTCAAAGCAATTCAAAGCCATTGGAGGGTTTTAAACCAGACTCTAAACTTGTTTAAATAGTTCAGACTTTGTCCAAAGAGCATTAGCAACCCAGCAAAGATTTCAAAGCAGGGTGATACCATGCTTAGAGCCATATTTTAGAGAGTTAAGTCTAGCTATATAAAGATAGCAGCTTAGGTAGGACCAGAGACAGAGAGACGAGCTAGGGGAAGACATCCTGGTGGTGGAAAAATTGTGGGAATGATTGAATGACCTCGTTAACCAGATCACCAACCTCCTCAGGGCAGGGACTTCATTACCTCTTGCTTTGGAGGTTCTTCAGCACAAACATTGTCTGTGCAAGTTCATTTAAAATTAATATTTAACTAGCTGAGAATCTAACCAGATCTTTCAATCATTCTAAGGAGCTGAGTCCTGAGCACAATGCCGACCTTTCCCCTGGTGGAGAAGTCTGTCTCCTTTCCATGTTTGCTTTGTATCTGTTTCCTTTACCTCTGCTAAAGCTGAAGCAGAAAGAATGAGCCAACTTCCAACAGCAATGGGAGTGATTTCTATCTGGAACCAAGCAAATGGCTAAGCCCTTTCTGGAATTTCTGTTCTCAAAGTTATCCAGCCACAGAACCCGTTGCACAAGCAAGATGGCATTCTACCAGCCTATTAATAGAGGTCTTAGTTGACCAATATCAGGGATCCACTAACAATGATGAGTTGTTAATTGAGCATATACTATATGACCATTCTCTGATTTTAACCCTCACAATAGCTTTTTGCAATAGTTGTTCTTAAATAACTCTAAGAGAAAGAAACCAGGAATTAGAGGCGCTAAGTAACTTACCTAATATCATTCAACTTGCAGGACTCCAACCAGGATTAGAATCTAGTTCTTTTTGATTCCCAAGTTGCTGTCATTTTGATAGTAAATTTTCGTATTTTTTCTATTGTAGCAACTATTATATTTATTTACTGTCATGTATCCCAACAATTTAAGAGAATGTAAAGCAACTTCTGAAAATATCTGCTCTGGTTATCTATTACTGTAGCAAAATCACTGCAAAGCTTAGTGGCTGAAACAAAACAGCCAAAATCATGATTATCATTGGTGGCCCTTGGGCCCTGCAAGTCACATCCGACTCTGCCTCTCCTGTGGATGCAGTTGGGTATTGGCTGGGGCAGAATCACTCCGGTGTCCAGCACCTGGTGTGACTACAGGCTGGGATCTCAGTGGGTTGTTAATGGCGCTCACACACTGGCGCTCCCTGTGTTCTGGACTTCGCTGCAGATTGACAGATGAGTACCCAAAGCCTGCATGCCCGAAAGGAAGATGGAGAGGCTGCCCATTTCTTAAGGCCTGTCCCTGGAAGCTGCACTTCTGCTATTTTTATTGACAAAGCAGCTACAGAGCCAGTCCTTTAGGGAAAGAAGCACAGACTCTACTTTTCAACAGTGTGGATGTCTGAGAATTTGGAGGTTATTTGCACAAAATGCAAATTCTCAATGGAAGACTTTCCCAAACATCTCATGCCATTAGGTTCATGTCTGCAGTTCAGGAACTTGTCCCCTACATCACTTCCAGCTATGAAAGAGGTATGGTGAGTGTGTTCCTTGTTCCAGATCTTAAGTGTGAGTCTTTTGATCTGAAGACCTGTGAACTGAGTAGACAAGTGCTATGGTTTGGCTAAGTGTCCTTCAAAGGCTCATGTATTCAAGGCTTGGTCATCAGCCTTTACCATTCTTGGGAGGTGGTGGGACCTTTGAAAAGGGTAGCCTAGGGCTGGGGAGATAGCTCAGTTGGTAGAGTGCTCACCTTGCATGCACAAGGTTCTGGGTTCAATCCCCAGCACCATCAAAAAAAATGTGTAGCCTAGTGGGAGGAAGTTAGGTCGTTGGGGGTGTGTCCTTGAAGGGGACATTGAGACCAGGTGCTTCCTAATTCCTCTTTGCTTCCCGGCTGCCGAACTTCGCCACAGACCTCCGAGCAGCAGAGTCAACCAGCCATGGATTGAAAACTCCAAAATGGGGAGCCAAAACAAACCTTTCCTCTTTTTAAATTAATTATCTCAGGTACTTTGTTACAATTATGAAAATCTGACTAATGCGAGTTATCTGATCTTCATATCCAATGTATGTATAACGGGGGGTTAGACTTCAGAAAATTGCAGTAAACATTTCCATTTAGAAAGGAAAAAGTAGGAGGTCTATCGCAGCCTCTGGTTTGTTGCGAATCTGAAATCCAGTCAAGCACAAGTTTCTGGTGCTTCGATTGGGGCCCACATCTACTCAATGACTGCAGCTTGGTCCTCTGTGCTCCCAGTCCCACTTCATGAATCTCACTCTCCTTTTCCCTGAAATGGAAACTGTTTGGCCACTTTCCTCAGCCTCTTTTCCATACACATAAGTTTTGGGGTCTAAAGCTCTCTTTTTAGATGTTCCTTCCTTCTTTAGTCCAAGGGGATTTACATCTGGGAGCTTGACCCATTGCGATGCTTTGAATGTGATTTGTTTCCTCTGAGACTTATGTTGACATTCAGTCCCCAGAGTAACTGTTGAGAGACGGCAGGGCTTTCAAGAGGTGATAGGTCCTTAAGAGGGATTAATGCCTTTCTCATGGTACCGGATTGATTCTCCCAGGACTGGATGAGTTATGTGAGAGCTGAGAGCTAGTTTTCATAAAGCAAGGCCACTCCTCAGGTTTTGCCTTTCCCATAAGACCCCCCTTTGCCCTCGTTCCCATCACATCTTGATGCTTTTTAAAGTGTGGTCACTCCATCCTGAACTTCAAGCCTCTAAAACTGTGAGTTAAACAAGTCTGTTCTCTCTACATCACCCTGTCTTGGTTGCTGTTATAGTAGTAGAACATGGATTGAGAGGTAGACTAACCTATTCCCTAAGGGGAGCCACACTGGGAGACCTCAGGGACTTTCAGGATTAAACCTGAGACTGTCATACTGGACTGGGTGCAAGATGACTCAACAAAGGGAATCATATGTTGGGAGAGAAAATTCAGATATAAAGATGACAAAGACCACAGGTCACTCTGGTTCCTGGTGTCCTATAGCTGTAAGTCCCAGATATGTTTGGTCCCTATCATACCTCTGCATTCTTGACACAAACTCCCATTTCAACTCGAGTGGACCTGGGGAAGTTTCTCTCCCTCCTCCTGGAAGGATGTTTTGAGGAACTTTGTTATTTTTGGAAGCATTGGGAAGAAACAAGCATGGGCTTCAGGGCCATTGACTCATGTGCTTATCACTGTTAATTCAAGTAAGTCTCTTGAGCTTCCGTTAGGTACTGACAAATGCTAGGCAGTGGACATGTAGAGTTCAACAGGATCCCCAAGGTCCCTCTCTAGTGAGAGTCACCCAGAGCCAAATTCAAAATCCTCCTCTCCGTCACTAGCTTGTTGAAGTCCCCACTCAGTCAGGGACTCCATTTTCTCATCTGGGCAATGGGCATCACTTTATGGAGTTGGTGTGACAATGAAGTGTTACGTGGCATACGTGTGTGTGTGTGTGTGTGTGTGTGTGTGTGTAGATCATGTGGCACGAGGAATGCCTTATACGTTTGAGTTTTCCTTCTTCCTGTTTTCTTAAGTCAGGACTGGCATTTAGGGCTGGATTGCTGCTGTGTTGGGAGGGGCCCTCTGATGCACAGGGGATGTTTAGCAGCTTCCCTGACTCCCACACTTGAGGCAGCAGCACTGCTCTCCCCCACCCCAAGTTTTGACCAAAAAAAAAAAAAAAAAGTCTCTACCTATTGTGAAGTGGGCCCTGGGGTGGTGGCATGGTTGTCCCCGGTTTCAGAACCCTGCTTGGAATTTATGCCTAAAGCAGCAGATCCAACACCCACCGCTCCATTTGACTTCCAGTTCATCTGACTCCCACTAGGTTTTTACCACCCAAACTAGATGCCATGAAGAGAGGAGATTCTAATGCCAACTTTTTAATACTGGCATTGCAGACCGGAAAATCTGCACAGCTCCTTCCCTCCTGGAGGCAAAGTTCAGCCCTGCCCTTTAATTACCTCCAGTGATTTTTGCAGACCAAGTTGACTGATCCACCCTGGCTTAAAACCAGCAGACTTGACCAGATCTGATAGCGCAGAACGCCTTTCCCCAGCACCTTCCGCTCAGGCCTGACTGTGGGCCAAAGGTCGGTTTTGAGAGCACTTAACTGCACGGTGCTAGCCATTACCTGAGGGGGAGGCGGGAGTCCAGTTTCCAGAGGCTGCTCCAGAATTTAGCAGTGTGAGGCACAAAGAGGGTTGCAATCTCCCTGGACAGAAGCTGAGTTTGCATAGCGAGAACATGATTTGTCCTTGGATTGTGTTACAGAAATGTGAAAATATCTTACTTCTTTAAAAAGACTTCTATTTTCACTTTATCTAAGACTGAGAAAAAGTCGATTGCTCAGTGTTTGAGATGGGGTCTTGCTGTGTTGTCCACACTGGCCTTGAACTCCTGGTCTCCAACTGTCCTCTTGCCTCAGCCTCCTGAGTCGCTGGGACTACAGGCAGAGGGTCTTGAACGCATTCAGTTGCTGGTGGTGCTCATGATTTCACGGGGCCATTCCCCGTCCAGCCCCGTGGGGTGGGCTCTCTGGCCCAGCGTCACTTGCTAGCTTCTTGCTACTCCTCCCAGGCTGAGCTCCCCCAGGCCTCGCGCTGGGTTCCCTTTTCCTAGAACACGCCCTGTCTTTGTCTTCTTGGGCTGCTGTCCACACCTGTGTCTCCTTTTCTCTTTGCCTCTGGCTTTAACAGGAGTTATTCTAGGTCAGTGTTAGTGGGTCAGGTACAGAAAGAGTGAAAAAAGAAAAATTTGGATTTAACTCCAAGTCATTCCCAGTTACCAGTGGAGCCCGCCAAACCTCCTCCTCTGGGCAGAACAAAAAGAATTAGTCCCAGAATCTCTAGGCTTGGCAGACGACATGGCTTGGTGCTCTTGGCTATGGGAGTTGGAGGGCGTCTGTGGGTTTTGCTGGCCCAATATCCATTCTCGCTTCTTGGAAAAGTAACTTTTTTTTTTTTTCTTTGTGAAACCAACTGTTATGTTTTAAATGTGATTTGTCCCCCAAACTCATGCAGGAGTTTAATCCTCAGAGTCATATGTTAATGGTGTTAAGAGGGTAGAAATCTAATCTGATTATGTAGTTTAGCATGGGGCATTTGGGAAGTGATTAGAATTTCATAAGGTCATTAGGGTGGAGTCCTGTGGTTGGATCCTGAGGACTTTATAAGAAATGGGATTGAAACCAGTACACACAGGTGCACACACATGGACATACATTGTCTATCTCTTTCTGTGTGATGTTCTGCACCACCTCTAAACTCTCCAATTAGAAGCCTGTCATCCCTTGAGTCCCTGGCACCTCCATAATCAAGGGCCAAAAAAACTTTTATTTATTTTATTTTATTTTTGTAGTGCTGGGGATTGAACCCAGGGCCTTATGCATGCAATGTAAGCACTCTACCAACTAAGCTACATCCACAGCCCAAGAACTTCTTTTCTTTATGAAGTAGCTTGCCTCAGGTATTTTATGGTAATAGTGAAAAATGGACTAATATGAAACCTTCTGCTCACAATCTCTTTTCCCATGGTGAGCATGGAACCAGTCCTGACCATCGGCATCTTCCTGTTCTCTGATCATGGAGATTCATTCAGGGATTGTGATGTGAGCTAAAGGTGGGTCAAGAGGGCTCAATTTTGATGTTTATAGTGGCTTCTTTTTTCCCCAGGGATGCTAAGTTCAGAGGATATAAATGGTCTTCTTTTGCTTTATGCCTTTAGAAGGAACTGACTTTGAAGAGGCACCAGCAAGACCAAGTCAACACCAAAGAAATGAGAGACCCACACTCATAACATCTGAGTAATTCCATCTTGCTTAAAGTTACTTGGTCCAATTTAACCTGTTCCCAGGCATTTTTTTTTTTTTTTGTCCTTAAGTCACTTCGATTTCAGTTTGGGAATCAAAACAATACAGTCACAGACCTGACCTTTAAAACTAAAGTGGAACAGGCAGCCAGGCTGGGAGGGGGTTTCAGGCTGCACTCTTTCAGAAACTCCCAGGGTCTCGCGGTGTTGGTCTGCGGAAGGGATCTCCCTCTGGAGGAGATCTCCTGTCTTGTCTGGCTAGGTGAGCTCCCAGATGCAAAATAGTCCAGAGAGGGGGTGGTGGGGAACAGATGCTAAGGAGGTGATTTCCAATAGTAATTGCTGGAGAGAAGAGGTGAGAATTCCCAGTCTTGGAAAGAGAGCCCATCTCCAGAGCTGTCTGGGGGAAGCTGGACGCACCCAGCCAGAAATGTCACAGCACTGGGGAGGAGGCAGGTCTGGACTGACTTCGAGCTCTCTTTCTATTTTGGAAGTTTCGGGTTGAATGTGAGATATTTGAAAAACTCATTGAGGCCGCGCTACGTGCCAATAAGCCCACATCTCACTAACAGGACACGCCTTGGGGAGGAGGGTGTCTTGCTCAGCCCTCTAGTTCTGGTGCTTGTATAGGGTAAGTAGAAGCCGAGTGGTCTAGTGATTAAAAGCAAAGACTATAGAGCCTGATCCTGAACGGTCACTTGCTAGATGAGTGACTGCAAGCAAGTGACTTCCCCCCAGTGAGGCTGTGTACTGTCTGTGACATGGGATCCTCTTACTTGTGCATAGTGTTGACCTGTGGTTTGGCCATAAGACGTGAAGCATCAATGGCTTGCATCTTGTTTGTCCCCTCCAAATCTCCTGCTGAAATCTGAGTGCCAACGTGGTGGTGATGGGATGTGTGGCCTTTAAGAGGCACTTACTTCTTTAGGAGGGATAAATGCTTTTCTCATGGGATGGGTTTGGTTAGCTTGAGACCCCTCCTTACAAAGCAAGGCAGCCCCTGGTGCTTCCTCCCTCCCGCATGCTCTCCCTTGCCCTTCCCTTTCCCACCATTAAGTGGAGCAGCACCAGGCCCTCCCAAGATGTGGGCCCCATGTTCTTGTCTTCCCAGTCTCCTGAGCCGCGGATGAAATAAACCTCTTTCCTTAATCCACAGAAAAGGAGGCCCGGGAGGCCCTTGCCTGACATGCAGGTCATGCTCAGTAATGGCTGATGTACGAGGCGCTCAGCACCCACACAGGCCCTGAACGGACAGCAGGGAAGGGAAGAGCAAGCCTGAGAACTCACTCCTGCCCACCAACTTCAGGAGGGGCCCGGGTGAGCGGGGAGGAGGAGGGACCGGAGGTAAGAAGAGCGGATCCGCTCGGGATGGGAGGACCCAGTGGCCCATTCCTTGCTGCTTCAGTGACGTTTTCTTTGGAAATTGTAGTGTTTCCTTTCCTTGCTAAGTTGGACCCAGTTAGGGATCCCTAAATGCAGTCAGAGATGGGGCCTCATGTTCGAGGGATTTATTGGGGCGGTGTTCTCAGAAGAAGGGGAATGAAGGTACAGGACTAGCTACAGAATTTGTGGGGTCCAGAGCAAAAGGAAAACGAGAGGCTCTTTGTTAAAGCAAAGAGGAAAGCCCCTCATCCCGTTGGACGACAAGGTGACCATCATGGAGAACAGGATCAATCCCTCCTTGGAGCGCTGGTGTGAATGCTGACCCTTTCTAATTTGGCTTATTTGCAAAAAAAAAAAAAAAAAAAAAAAAAAAAAAAAAAAAAAAATGTTCTGGCCCGTGTCCAGGTGGGGAGCCCAGTGGACCCGCCCCAGCAGCTGCTGCTCCTGCACGAGGTCCTGCCCCGGCCCACTGCTGCCCAGCTGGGGAGACCGTAGAGGCAAAGAAGGAAGCATCTGGAGAGTTTGGTGGTGGCATGGGTTCTGGGGTGTTTTTGGACTAAACCTCTTTGGTAATGTGTTTAAAGAAAGCTGAACTCTTAAAAAAAGAAAAGAAAAAAGGAGGAAAAAGGAACTGTTAAAGTACTAAGATATAAAACCTTTTTCTTTCTTTCACAACCTCTCTCTCAAGTTGCCATGGTGTTTATTTGCTATTTAATGTAGTTTTAAATAAAAGGAAATTTAAATTTTAAATTATTAGTGTGAATTTCACTGTTCATCTTGATCTTGTGCCACACCAGTTTTAAATGCGAATATTAAAGCATTTAACTCACAGTGAATTCACCAAAATGATAGAATTTGTATTTTCGTATCTTGTCCCCAGAAGGGTGACTAAAGCTAGCCAAAAGAGATGAACACAAGCCAGGCAGCAGATGGTTGGAAGGGAGGGTCCCCTGGGCACGAGGTTATGCTGAACACCCAGCATGCCAAGTGTCCTGGCTGAGGACATGGAGCAGGCGACTCCCCTTCCCTCGGACCAGCTGCTTCAGCCCATGGAGGAAAGCAGCCCTGAGGTGATTGCATCCTCTGTGCCTGCAGATTGGGCATCTAGATTGCGGGTAGGGGAAAGGCCTGTCCCATGGTGCCTGCCAAATGTGTCCTTGTGCTGCCTGCCAGGGAAAGGCCAGCCACCATCCTGTCCTGCGCTAAGCATACCTGCCTAGTCTCAAATGCCCTTGTACTTGCCCTTGTACAGGCCTCTGCCAGGGGTGGAGGATGCAGCGGTCACTGAACAGGGCAGGGAGGGAGAGGCTGGGCAGAATGTGGGGTGTCAGGGGACAGAGGAAGTGGGGAGGTGGTAGGAGGTGGCATCTCCTGTGAGCTGAGGCCGGGCTTCTGTGCATCTCTACCGTCTTACCATCACTTACGTCTGACGTCACTACACAGATTCAAAGATAAAAGTATTACGAACTTCAGGATGTAGGTGGGGCTGGGCACCATGGTGCAGGCCTATAATCCCAATGACTCAGGAGACCGAAGCAGGAGGATGGGGAGTTCAAAACCGGTCTCAGCAACTTAGCGAGGCCCTAAGCACCTCAGTGAGATCCTGTCTCTAAATAAAATATAAAAAGGACCGAGGAGGTGGCTCAGTGGATAAGCCCCTGGGTTCAATCTCCGATTAAAAAAAAAAAAGCGTAACTGGGAACAGGGGTATGTAGTCCCAGCTACCAGGGAGAGCGAGGTAGGAGGTCCACCGGAGCCCAAGAGTTTGAGACCAGCCTGGGCAATGTTAGTGAGAACCCATCTAAAAAACCAAAACCAAAACCAAACAACAAAGACAAAATCATTTTAAGAAATCAAGTGGAGAGCCTGAAACCCGTCTGAGTACCTGACCTTATTGCCTGTGCTCCTAAATCCTGCTCTGGGGGTAAATGAGTGGGCACAGCAGGGAGCGAAAGCTAAGGCAGAGCACTGTCTTGCCCGGAGACAAGTGCAAGCTTCCCTCTGGACCCACAGGGAAGTGGGCCTGAGGTCCACCACGGAGCTGGTCTCTCCTCCAGGAGAGGGTCTGGGCTCTCCCACCCCAGCCCCACTGTGTGCTCTGCAGGTGGCACGTGTGGGCGGCTGCTTTCGTGGCTGAGAGCAATTCCTCAGGAGAGGGGGCAGTGGCCAGGCGTCAGCTGATGCAGAATAAGAACTCAGTCCCAGGAAAGGTGTCTGGGTGGGGCACCAGGAGACTCTGCTGCAGGCCACATCAGGTCACATCCGCTTGCTTCTCACACTACCTGTCCTCCCTGCGGGCTTCTCCAGGACCCCTGGTTGGTCACAGTTCCGGGAACCATGAAGAGAAGAGTGAGAGGGACACACCACGGTCCTTGCGCCAGGCATCAGTGGTGCCCATCCTCTTCCTCCTCTGTCCTCCTCCGGCTAGGACAGCTGCCCCTCTGCTGGCTCCCCTGTCGGGAGGAAGCTCCAGGCCTGGGAGAGCCACAGTTGGACATTGGTGACCAGAGGACCTCAATTATCACATGACCTCTGGTCCCATGGTGAGAGGATCCTGGTGGCACCTGTGTCCGTCTGGTCTGGCCTCAGCTTGGACCCTGCACCTACATGTGCACCTGTATTTCCCAGTCCCCTCCAGTTGGCTCTCCAGGTTACTGGCCTTGGTTCTTTGGAAAAGATGGGAAAATCACAATCCTATGGTGGCTTTGCAGAATTCTTCCTCATAGAGACCCGGTCTCTCCTTAAATTGATAAGCTGTAGCTTTAAGAATGGACTCAGATCTGGAAACTGAACCCCCAGGACTTGGATTTTCCTTTGAAAAGCTGGCCTTGTTCTTTTGCTCATCCGTTCTTGATCTCTTTTGATTGATTCTGTATAGTAAGCGGTGTTCTTGTTGCTTGTAGTTCTAATTTGCTGCTAAGTTGACTGTGTTCTGTGAGCCATTGGCCTAGATGCCGCAGGCCACATTCCAACCTTGCTGTTCTTTTTTTTTTTTTTTCTTTTTTTTTTTTGGGGGGGGGGTGCTGGGGATCAAACCCAGGGCTTTGTGCTTACAAGGCAAGCACTCTACCGACTGAGCTATCTCCCCAGCCCCCACCTTGCTGTTCTTTATGGCAATTGAATGTACCTTCTTTCTTTCTTGAAGTGCTGGGACGGAACCCAGGGTCTCACATGTGCTAGGTATGTGCTTGACCGGGGAGCTACATCCCCAGTCCTCGCCCATCTTGTTTCCTATGGTTTGTTTTTGTTTTTAGATGGGGCATTGAGCCCAGGACCTGTGCATAGAAGGCAAACGCTCCACTACTGAGCTACATCCTCAGTGCTATGGTTAAGTGCTTTTATACTGGTCTTGGCTAGTTTGGAATTTTATTATCCAATTTCTTCTAGAGAGTCCGGTTCTATAACTATCCCCTACGGAAAACAGCCACCAACTTCTTGTGCTATTGACCTGTCCTCCCCAACCCATTTCTTGTCTACTTGGTAAATGGAGGGCCCTCTGGACCCCTCCAGGGACGTGGCCAGCTGCTGGGCTTCCAACTTGCACAGTTGTCTATGCTGGCATGGCCCCTGCTCTGAGCCTTCAGTCCTTCCCTCCAGCTGGCCATGGTAGCCCTGGCATTTCTGCATTACTCATTTCTGGTCCTTTTTCCAGTCTTTCAAGAGGCTTTCCACCAGCATACTGGGACTGCCCCTGGGCCCTTGCCACGGTGTTAAATCCTGGACTCTGGGGAGAGTCCCTCCACATCCACAAAGTCTGCCTTATCTGTTTATAAATGCCTCGTGATCTGTCACACCAGAAGCCTCCACAGCGTTCCTCAGCCTGGGCTTGTGCATGCTGGCCGCGTCCGGCATGCAGTCCTTTCATTTCCGCAGGGGCATCCTCTAGGGTGGGCAAGTGTCGCTTTGTGAGGTGCCTACCCTGCTTGAAGCCTCTGCGTAGCATCCAGCTAGATGGTGGAGTGGGGGTTTCTCATGGTGGGACAGGGACACTTCTGCAGTCCTGCAGAGTTCAGGAGTGTCTGGGGATTCAAGATTCTCAAATTTATCTCGCCAGATAACTTTTCCCCAGACACAGGGGTTCCTCATCCCGGTCAGAGCCTTGTGTTTGGTGTAAAGAGATGTGTGTTCGCAGAGATTTGACGTTCTTTGAAGTTCTGCCACCCCTACTGTCTTCCTCAGTAAGTTCTGCTTTCTTCAGCCCGTGGCTCTTCAGCTGTGGGAGGTGAGGGTCTCCAGAGGCTGCTGAGCAGGCCGACTGTCTCACCTTGGCTGAAGGTTGATCAACGAGCCTGCCTTTTTCTCTCTTCAGTGAATCAGTGGCGCCGGCCAAGAGCCACCCAGCTCTGCTGTCTGCGTGGGTCTCCCCACTTCTCCAACTCCAGTGACACTGTGAGAGTGCCCGCACACCCTTCCAGCCTCCCCGATCCTGTTCACCAGAGATGAAGTCTCAGCCGTCACTGCCACTGCCCACTGGAGGCTGTTCCTCCCCTTGCCATGGCGCTTCTGCCGTCTTGTCAGGAGTGGTCGCCCGGTTGGTGACTGTCTTCTGTAGGAGATCGTTATAGAACCAGTCTCTCTAGAAGAAATTGGTTGATAAAATTCCGCTCATTCCCAAGGCCCCTCCTGGTACCCACCGTCTGTGTTAGTTGCCCAACAGGTGGAGCCTGAGGTGGGGATTGTTGTTCCACTGAATTGTTTACTTTTTTTGAGGGAACAAGAAAGAAAGGGAACAGAGAGAGCAAGACAAGGCTGCAGAAATCTAAGTGGGAAAGTGCTCTCCGCGAGTCCAGTTGGAGCCTGATCTTATGGGGATGCTCTGGAACACTAATGGAACCGCAGAGAAGGGCCCCACCAAGGCCTGGGCTCCTGCCACGCCCACCTCCAGCCGTTGGTCTCCTTTCCCAGCTTGGGTAGCACTGGGTGGTTCCCTCCTTCTGAGAAGCCTGCTTCACAGGAAAGGAGGTTGCAGCCTCTTGGGAGAGAGGCTCCCAGAAGAGGCCTGGCCTCGGGCCCAATTTCTCTGGAAAAAAACCAACAACCAAAAGGCGATTTCAGGCTTGAAGACATTTTAATTCATTGGGATGCCATGTCACTGCTGCCACGTCTGCCGGGATGGCTGTTGGCATGGGGATGACAAGGCTTGGGCACATGTGACCGTGGAGACAGATCTCACCTGTGGGGTCCTATTGTTGGAGGACATGGACACCAGGGGACTGTGTTTGTCTCGCTGGATTCTGGAATGTTCACCAAGCATTCAGCAGTTATTGACCTAGTTAAAGAATCACCGCAAAGCCTGCAGAACCCCAGGCGTGGGAAGCGCCGTCCTGCTCTGGCTGTGTCTGGGAGGCGGGCTTGACCGGGAGGAGCAGGTGCTTGTTCAGAGCCTGTCCTTTGGAATCAGGCAGTCCCGGGCTGGAATCCCAGCAACGGCTCTTCATGGCAGCAGGACTTTGAGAAGTGACAACTTCTCTGAGCTGTGGTCTGTTAAATGGGGATACATCTGAATCTACATCCGAGGGTCAATGTGAGAATTAAATGAGATAACACATGGAATAGACTTCGTGACATTCCGAGCATCTAAGAACCATTGAGTAAACACAAATTATTCTTGCTAGTACAGGGCTACATGAATTGGGGGGCAGTTGATATTCTGGAGGAGGCAGAGGAGTGTAGAAGAAGCCAGGACTTTGAGGTCTGAGAGAGTTGGCATAATTTCCACCTCTGCCGTTGCCTAACTCTGTGACCGTAGGCAACTTACTTCACCTCTCTGAGCCCAGCTGTCCTCCTCTGCCAAGAAGGAGTCAGAGACCTGCACTGCAGAACTTTAATTAAAAAGCACCCAGCCCACATCCTGGCTCGCAGTTGGCACTCAGGAACGCCAGTGCTCTTTCTTCTCCTTTTACAACACAATATTTAGCCCACGCCTTTGTTGTCTCACAGGTGTCTGGAGGGCCAAGCTGGCATAATATTAGCCTTTGAAAGTTTCTCAATGATAAGAAGGTAGGACCCAGAAGGGCGGAAGCAGTAATTACGCACTCACTTTGGAAGGCAGAGCTCAGTGTTGAGTGGGACAGAAGAGCCCAGAGGGGAGGCCAGAGCTGCTGTCCAACAGAGGGGACACTTCAACCCTCAGGAGTGACTGCTTTTCTTTTTCTTTTATGTGGTGCTGGAGATCAGACCTGGGACCTCAGGCATGCGGGGCAGGTGCCCTCCCACCCGCCTGCACCCACCAGGCAGCTTTCCTAACCCTTAGCTTCACGTCGGCAGAGGGAGGAGGATGCAGCTCACAGCCTCCTCCACACCGGGCTGAGCACCGGCTTGCTGTAATCTTGGGATCTTAGTAACCCCATGAGGGAGATGTTCTTATCCCCATTTTACACGTGAAGAAAGTGAGTCACAGAGCAGGAGGCCTTAGAATAGAAATCGGCAGAGAGCAAAGCCCTAGGTCACCACAGAACCCTGCTCGATCCCATGACTCCCGAGCACCTGGCTCCAGGAAGCACCCGGGGCTGGCTTCCCAGAGAAATAGGGAGGCCCCTGCCACCTGCATGAAGAGGGGTTTACCCAGGAGCTACATGCAGTTCTCCTAGAGGAATAATTGGAAACTGTCTTTCATAATGTTCCTGAGAACTCTCATTTCTCATTTTATTATTTACTTTTGGGGCTGGGGCTTGAATCCAGTGCCTTGCACACACTAAGCATGTGTTTGTTTAACTACGAGCTGCCCTCTAGCCCCTGAGTTACTTTTTAAGTAATTCTTTTTTTTTTTTTTTTTTTTTTTTGTGCTGGGGATCGAACCCAGGGCCTTGTGCTTGCAAGGCAAGCACTCTACTGACTGAGCTATCTCCCCAGCCCACTTTTTAAAAAATATATATTTTATTTGTTCTAGTTAGTTGTACATGACAGTAGAATGCACTTTGATACATTGTATATAGATGAAGTTCAATTTCTCATTCTTCTGGCTGTACATGATGTAGAATCCACGGTTGTGTGGTCATATATGTACATAGGATGATAATGTCTATTTTACTCTACTCTCCTTCCTACCCCAAACCCCTCCCCTCCCTTCACTCTCCTGTGCCTAATCTAACTAACTCTCTTCTTCCCTAGGCCCCTTCTCCTTATTGTGAATTAGTATTCACATATCAGAGAAAACATTTTGCTTTTGGTTTTTTTTGGGATTGACTTATTTCGCTTAGCATAATATTCTCCAGTTCCATCCATTTACTGGCAAATGCCATAATTTCATTCTTCTTTAAGTCTGAGTAATATTCCATTGCATATATATACACCACAGTTTCTTTATCCATTCATCTGTTGAAGGGCACCTAGGTTGATTCTATAGTTTAGCTATTGTGCATTGAGCTGCTAGAAACATTGATGTGGCTGCATCACTGTGATATGTTGATTTTAAGTCCTTTGGGTATAAACTGAGGAATGGGATAGCTGGGTCAAATGGTGGCTCCGTTCCAGGTTTTCTGAGGAATCTCCAGAGTGGTTGCACCAATTTGCATGTCCACCAGCAATGTTTGAGTGTACCTTTCCCTCTACATCCTTGCTAACACTTATTGTTACTTGTATTTTTGATAATTGGCATTCTGACTGGAGTGAGATGGAATCTCCATGTAGTTTTAATTTGCATTTCTCTAATTGCTAGAGATGTTGAACATTTTTTTCATATATTTACTGATCAATTGTATTTATGCTTCTGTGAAGTGTCTGTTCAGTTCCTTAGTCCATTTATTGATTGGTTTATTTGTGTTTTTGGTGTTAAGTTTTTGAGTTTTTTATATATTCTGGAGATGAATGCTCTGCCTGAGATGCAGGTAGTAGAGATTTTCTCCCATTCTGTAGGCTCACTCTTCACATTCTTGATTGTTCCTTTGCTGAGAAGAAGCTTTTCAGTTTGATTCCATCCAATTTATTGATTCTAGAGGGAATGCTTTCAATTTTTCTCCATTTAGAGTTATGTTGGCCTTGGGTTTAGCACAGATAGCTTATGATGTGGAGGTATGTTCCCACTACCCCTAGTTTTGCTAGCGTTTTGAACATGAAGGGGTGCTGTATTTTGTCAAATGCTTTTTCTGCATCTATTGAGATCAAACTGTGTTACTCTTTAATGGGCGGAGAAATATTTATTTATAGTCTGAGTGCAAAGTGACCAGGCTGGTTGCCACGGGAGAGATTGATGTCAGGGACAGTCTACTGGAGTGACAGGTTCCCATACAGATGAGATGCAGGAGAACGGCAGGCTGCTCCCACCAGCTGGCTCTCCCTATGACCCGGACTTCTCATGTTAGAGATCTGAAACACACCTGTGCTGTGGGAAGCGTTGGGCTCAAATTAAAAGAAAAGCGATCCTGGGATTGGGCAGGAATAGGGTCAGGTCTCAGCTCTCATAAAGCTTACGTGCTAATCCACATCAGTTTTTGTTCAGTGGTGACTAGAGATTGCATGATCTTAATTATCTATTGTCCTTTGTTCAGACCAGAGTGCACTGTGATACTTTTCTCTCTCTTTTTAAATAGAGGTGCTCTTTCCTAGTTAATGAGGTGCTCCAATTTTATCATTTACTTAGTTTTTGAGGGATATATTGCTCTTTATACCTGGTGTTTCTACAGATCTGTCAAATGCCTATCAAAAAGATTTCTAAATGTTCAAAGACATCAGATAATCGATTCCATCTTTTATCCCCCGGCACCCCTGGAGACCTCTCTTTCTTCCCTGCGTCTCCCTTCCCGCTCAGGACAGCGGATGCTTTGCCACAGCCGGGTTTGCCCTGTGTTCTTGGGTCTGGAGTCTTCCCGCTGTGTTTTTGTATTTCCTGTGCGTTCTTTACGCCTGCATAAACAAGACTGGTCAGGAGCCTGCCTGGCTGAGCTTGTGGCTCAGCTTCCCTCACACTTGATTGGTAGCTTGGCTTGGTATAAACATCTTGATTGAAAAGAATTTTCCATCGGATTTTGAAGCCAGTTGAAAAATGGGATGCAATTATGACTCTCTCTGCTTTGCACGTGGATTTCCCCCCCCCCCACCCTTTGGGTTCTTTCAGGATTTTTTTCTTTACCTAACAAAGTGATATTTCACAAAGATGAGTCTTTGCCATCTGTCTTGGTGGGATTTTTTTTTAATCTGAAAACTCATTTCCTTCAATTCTGGGAAATTTGATGTACAGCAAAAGCTCTGTCGAGTGACCTCGGTGTAAAGGCTTTGCTAGATTAACCGACCCCTTCTATTCTCTCTGAAAAAATATAGTGACGAGTGCCCACAGCATCCCAAGCACTCGTGCCCAGTGGGAGCTCCCACACCTTTGTTCTTATCAACTGAGTTCTATGTCCACTAACAGCAGTCGGTTGCATCTGGTACCTAAATCAGTTAAATGTCATATCTGCCAATGAATATGAGTATGAAAAGCAAGTTATTGCCATGAAAACAAAGTTGGAGACTTAGGGAAAAAATTGAGAAAAAGCAAATTGCTTGTGTAGAACACTGAGAAAATAAAAATTCTAAAATAATTCTAAAATAATTATTTCGAAAGTGACTTTAAATTCTTGTTTCTCTTTAAATAAGCGGAAACTGAAACTGTTAAACATTGGACGTGTGGCACATGCCTGTAATCCAGTGACTCAGGAGTCTGAGGCAGGAGTATGGCAAGTGTAAGGCCAGTTTGGGCAACTTAGTGAGACCCTGTCTCAAAATAAAAACTAAAGATTGGGGAGGTAGCTCAGTGATAGAGCAACCCTGGGTTCAATCCCCAGCACCAAAAACAACAACAACAACAACAACAAACGGACACCAAAACAACCTTAATGCACCACAGGAAATGCCTTGGAAATGTCTTAGAGACCCAGTTAGACCTGTACTCAAAGAGTGGGCCTTGACCCTGAATTGAAAGATTGGCGAATGAATATATGTTTATGTGGTTTACAGTGAAAATAAAGTACTAATACTAACTTAAGTGGAAGGATCTGGCAGACACCACCTGAGCCAAGTGATCAGTACTGGTCAAATGACATTGCAAGTCTCCCTGTGGGGAAGCATGTCAGGTCACTCTTGCCCAAAAGGCAAGACTTCAATCCTGCCACAAGGACACATGAGATAAACAGGTCAAGAGACATTCTACAAAATAACTGGTCTGCACAGAGACAGTGAAAAATTGATTAAGGGAGACTAAAGAGACATAGCAACTAAATGTAATATGTAACCCTGGACATTTTTATTTGTTTTTCTTCGTTATATATAATAATAGAATGTGTTTTGACATATTTATATATATATGTATGTGTGTGTGTGTGTTTGTGTGTGTGTGTGTGTGTGTGTGTGTTATTGTGAATTAGCATCTGTCTACCAAAGAAAACATTCAGTCATTGGCTTTTTTGGGGGGATTGACTTATTTCACTTAGCATGATCTTCTCCAATTCCATTCATTTACTGGCAAATGCCATAATTTCATTCTTCTTTAAGACTGAGTAATATTCCATCGTGTATGTATACCACATTTTCTTTGTTCATTCATCTGTCGAAGGACACCTAGTTGGGGTTCTGAGCTGCTAGAAACACTGATATGACTGTGTCACTGTAGTATGTTGATTTTAAGTCCTTTGGGTATAAACAGAGGAGTGGATAACTGGGTCAAATGGTAGTTCCATTCCAGGTTTTCTGAGGAATCTCCATACTGCTTTTCCAGAGTGTTTGCACCAATTTGCATTTCCACCAGTAATGTATGAGTGTACTTTAGACCCACATTCTCACCAACATTTATTGTTACTTGTATTCTTGATAATTGTCATTCTGACTGGAGTGAGATGGAATCAGTGTAGTTTTAACTTGCATTTCTCTAATTGCTAAAGATGTTGAAGATTTTTCATGCATTCGTTAACTGATGGTATATTTTCTTCTGTGAAGTGCCTATTCAGTTCCTTTGCCCATTTATTGATTGGGTTATTTATTTTTTTTGGTATTAAGGTTTTGAGTTCTTTATATATCCTGGAGATTAGTATCTGAGGTGGAGGTGGCAAGGATTTTCTCCCATTCTGTAGGCTCTGTCTTATATTCTTGATTGTTTCCTTTGCTGTGAAGAAGTTTCTTAGTTCGCTACCATTCCATTTATTGATTCTTGATTTTACTTCTTCCACTTTAGGAGTCTTGTTATGGAAGTCAGGTCCTAAGCCCACCTGATGAAGACTTGGGCCTACTTTTTCTTCTATTCAGCACAGGGTCTCTGTTTTAGTGCCCAAGTCTTTGATCCACTTTGAGTTGATTTTTGTGCAGTGTGAGAGATAGGGGTTTAATTTCATTTTGTTACATACGGATTTCCAGTTTTCCCAGCACTATTTGTTGAATAAGATATCTTTTCTCCTGTGAATGTTTTGGCACCTTTGTCTAGAAAGAGATAACTGTATTTATGTGGTTTTTTCTCTGTGTCTTCTATTCTGTACCATTGGTCTGTGTGTCTGTTTTGGTGCCAAGACCATGCTGTTTTTTTTTTTTTTTTTTTTTTTTTTTTTTTTTTTTAACTATAGCTCTGTAGTATAATTTAAGGTCTGATATTGTGATGCCTCTTGCTTCACTTTTCTTGTTAAGGATTGCTTTGGCTATTCTGGGTCTCTTATTTTTCCAAATGAATTTCATGACTGTTTTTTCTACTTCTATGAAGAATGTCATTGGGGTTTTAATAGAAATTGCATTAAATCTGCATAGTAATTTTAGTAGTATGGCCATTTTCACAATGTTAATTCTGCCTATCCAAGAGCATGGGAGATCTTACTAAGGTCTTCTTCTAAGGTCTTCTTCAGTTTCTATCATGATAGACACTACTGAAATACAGACAGATGATAGTTGGAAACTATTTTGAAAACTTATACTCTAATAAAATAGAAAATCTTGAAGACATTGAAAAATTTGTAGAGACATACGACCTACCCAAGCTGAATTAGGAGGACATACACAATTTAAAGAGATTAATTTCAAGCAATGAAATAGAAGATGCCATCAAAAACCTACCAACAAAGAAGAGCCCAGGACTAGACGGATTCTCAGTCGAGTTCAACAAGATCTTCAAAGAAGAACTAACACCAATACTCCTCAAATTATTCCATCAAATATGAAAGGAGGGAACCCTTCCAAACTCATTCTATGAAGCTAGTATCACCCTAATACCAAAAGCAGACAGACACATCAAGGGAAAAAAAAAACTTCAGACCATTAGCCCTGATGAACATAGATGCAAAAATTCTCAATAAAATTCTGGCAAATTGCACATAAAAACAAATTAAAAAGATACTGCACATTATTAAGTGGGGTTTGTCACAGGGCTGCAGGGTTGGTTGAACATATGGAAATCAAAAAATGTAATTCATCACATCAATACATTTAAAGATAAGAATCATATGACTATCTCAATAGATACAGAAAAAGCATTTGACAAAATACAGCACACTTCATGCTCAAAACACTAGAAAAACTAGGGATACTAGGAACATACCTCAACATTGTACAAGCTATCTATGCTAAACCCAAGGCCAAAGTTATTCTTTTTTTTTTTTTTTTTTTGCGGTACTGGGGATTGAACTCAGGGCCTTATGCTTGCAAGGCAAGCACTCTACCGGCTGAGCTATCTCCCCAGCCCAACATTATTCTAAATTAAGAAAAACTGAAAACATTCCAAGAACTGGAACTAGACAAGGGTGCCCTCTTTCACCATTGTATTCAGCATTATCCTTAAAACTCTAGCCAGAGCAATTGTACAGAAGAAAAAAAATTAAAGGGATGTGAATAGGAAAAGAAGAACTCAAACTATCCCTTGCTGACAACATGATTCTATATTTAGAAGACCCCCAAAACTTCATGCCTTGATGTGGGTCTGCTGTAATTTTGTACATTTGGGGTCCTGTAAGCCTCTTGTACTTGATTTTCCATTTCATTCTTGAGATTCGGGAAGTTTTCTGATATGTCATTGAAAAGATTGTGCATCCCTTTGGTTTGTAGCTCCACACCTTCGTCTATTCCAATAACTTAAATTTGGTCTTTCATGTTGTCCCATAATTCTTGGAAGTTCTGCTCATCATTTCTAACCATTCTTTCTGTGAGGTCAACTTTATTTTCAAGAGTATATATTTTGTCTTCATTGTCTGAGGTTCTGTCTCTCACATGGTCTAGTCTGTTGGTGATACTTTCCATTGAATTTTTAATTTGGCTTGTTGTTTTCTTCATTTTGAGCATTTCTGCTTGATTCCTTTTTATAATCTCTGCCTCTTTATTGAAGTGATCTTTCACTTCCTGCATTTTCTCTCCTTTATTTTAAGATCAATCTACCTATGTACTTTCTAAACCCCTTCTCTGACATTTCTTCTCCTGTGTTGTCTATGGACTCTATTGTTGGAACATCTTGGTTTGTTTGAGGCACTTTGTTCCCTTGCTTTTTCATGTTGTTCATGTGTCTTCTCATCTAGTGGTATGGAGCTGAGACAGTACAGATTCTACCCTGTAGTCTCCTAGTGTCCCTGAAGGCTTCCAGCACCTCACCTTTAAGGGGGAGACCAATATAAACAGCACCCAATGCAAATGATATGCAGCCTTAAAACCAAATGGCTCCTATTAAGGCATCTACAGTTTTGTCACAAAGACATAAATGAAGTGATCAGTTATTGTCTATGATATAAACAGTAAGTTTGCTAAAAGGGTTTACCATTTCAAATGATGGACAAAGAGGTAACAGAAGTATTGTAAGATGTGATGTTTATGAGGGAGAGGGAGAGAAGGTAGAGGTAAAAATTTATAGTAAGAGTGAGGGAGGAATTAATAGAGGTTGGCTGCTAGAATGAGAGAAGTGAGAAAGAGAATCCAGGGAGACAGGGAGGTGAGAGAAAAAATATGTACAGATTGTTTTTTAAAGTAAAAATATAGGAATACACAACAAAACTGTCATACACTATTCAGGCATCCCATTCCTCAATAAATTGATGCATGAAATATTTGGATTCAAAGATGGTAGAGGTGTGAGACAGAGGGCAAAAAAAGAAAGAAAAAAGGGGAAAGTCTCAATGGAAAATTGAATGATTGCTTCCGTTGGCTTTCAAAAAGATTCTCAGCTTCCCTTCTTCACGGATAGGTGGGGTTGTCTGAAGTTTGATGTTAGCTCCAGCCCAGTGGGTGCTGGACCAGTTGGGTGGGTAAGCCGATGGCAAGATGCCTTCACACCCTTTTCCAGTTTTCTCACCCATTGTAGCTGGCCCCTTCCATCCCTGCACAACTCAGGACCCACTGAGCTGGAGACAAACCAGTTTTCTCCAGTTTCTTCAACCTGTGCTCTCCTCTGGGTAACTGCCCCTAGTCTCTGGCTTTCCTCAGACCTGCCAGACCTAGACTGGCCCACACAAACCCAGCTGCAATCTGATGGTCCTCAGCTTCAGCTTCTCAAGGCCCTGTCTTGCTGCAGTCTCAAGATCTCAGTGCCCTTTCAACTTGCAGACAGACCACCAGGCATGCGTTCACACAAAGGAGTGACCCTGCAAAGAGACAACCAGTGGCAGCCACTACCACACTGGGCAGAAAGACCTCAGGTGCAACCAGACCTGCAGGTACCCCAAAGTATCTCCAGGCCCTGGCCTGAGTCCCCAGATCAAGGGGGCCATGCCCCAAAATGACAGCGACTGCACAGCAGGTCCTGGCTGTTGTCCCAAAATGGCAGCAGCCACATGTAACCAATCCTGCAGGTACTGTGACAATGGACTTCCAGGCACAGCAAGCAGCAGGTGATCCACTGGCAGTCAGCAGGTGGTCTGTAGGCTAATGGAGGACCGTCAGCTGGTGGATGTTGGGCAGTGGGTGATGGGTAGGCAAAAGGCAGGCGATAGGCAGGAAAGAGGCTGGCAAATGGGCAAATGGTGGATGATAGGCGACAATCAGTGAATGATCTGTGTTCAAAAAGTAGGCGATATGCTGGCAGATGGCGGGTGATTGCAGTGGACGAATGGGGTAAACAGCAGGGAATTGATGAGCAGCAGAGAGAAATGGAATTTCCTCTGCTTGAATTCCAAGTTACTGAGCAACATGGAATGCAGCCTCCCTCCAGTTCACCATCTTGGATCCGTCCGGAAAATTTATTTTGATGCCATGCTTTCAGAGGTTCAGTCCATGGTTGACTGGTTCCATTGCTTTAGGCCTCAGTGAAGTGGAGCATCATGGCAGAAAGGTGTGGTGAAGGAGGAAAGTTGCTTACCTCAGGGTAGCCAGAAAACCTAGTCGGGGGAAGAGGAGAAGAAGAAGAAGATGAAGAAGAAGAAGAAGAGGAAGAGGAAGAGGAAGAGGAGGAAGAAGAAGGAGCCAGGGAGACAAGGTCTAATCCTCAAGGCGTGTCCCTAGTGACCTACCTTCCCCAGGCATGCCTCACCTGCTTACTTAGCACCCAGGTAGCCCATTCAGATGATTAATCCATCAAAGGAATTAATCCACAGATTAGGTCCCACCTCTGAACATTATCTCAGAGCTCTTGGGGGACACCTATATCCAAACGTAATAGTAAGCAACTTAGGAGTGACTGAGAGGAAGGGGGGCTGTGCATGCTGACTTCTAAGTTACCACCTTAGGTGACAAGGTACGTGATGATACCAGGTACATCTCAGGGACTTCAGGAGGAGGAACAGTGGGCCACAGGGTGGGCATTTAGGGCAGGTTGATGAGTTCAACCTAAAAAACAGCAACTGAACATCAGCAGATGTCCAGAAGAACGGAAGTGGGGTGGTCTGCAAGGTCACCTCCTCAGCTTATGGCATCTGGAGACATGTGTCTTAGAATTGAGATTCTGCCCTGTTGCTTCCCAGCCTAGCTGGACGGACTTTCCTATCAGCAGTGTAAGAGGGGTGGCTGGTGTTTCCTCACCTCCTTGCCAACACTGGGATTTTTTGACTTTTGATAATTAGATGGAGATATCGATAATGAGAGTTGGTATTTAATTATTTCTTACAAGTGTAGACATTTTCTGTTTTTGCTCATTAGTCACTCAAGTTTCCTCTTCTGTAAATTGCATAGCTCTGACACATCACTTGATCATTTTTAAAACTGAGTTTCCAGTCTGGTGTGGTGGCACACACCTGTAATCCCAACGACTCGGAAGGCTGAGGCAGGAGGATTGCAAGTTCTAGGCCAGTCTCAGCAACTTAGGGAGGTTGTGAGCACTTAGGAAAAACCTGTCTCAAAAGAAAAAGAAAAAAGACTGGGGGTGTGGCTCAGTGGTCAAGTACCTCTGGATTCAATCCCTGGTGACAAACAAACAAACAAACAAAAATAACAACTGAGTTTCCAGTGCTCTTCTTGGTGTTTTTGAAGAACTTTCTGAGGGTCTCAGGTGTTGATCTCCTATCAACTTTGAATACTGCAAGTATTTTCCAGTATGTCATTGGTGTCTTTTGCCTATATGATCTCTAATGCTGATGTAATGAAAATGTGATATTTTAATCAAATGGGGTATGATGTATGTTTTTAGAGTTTTAACAGGCCCTTTCTCACAGGTCACAGATATTATTCTCTAATAATTTTACCTTTCCTATTTATGTCTTTGACTTTTCTGTAATTCATCATTTCATATAGGATGGTAGAGGGACTCTCCCTATCTAACCTCATTTTATTACATGGTAAATCATCTTTCCAATATCATCTCCAAGATAATCTTTTCATTTCCATTTGTTATTACACAACAAGTTCCCAGGAGTACATGGTCTATTTTTGAGCTTTCAGTTCTGTTCCATTGGTTTACCTGATCTTAAACATCACCACACTGAATTGACAATTGTGATTTAAAAACGCACCTTCATGCCGGTACAGTGGGGCACACCTGTAATCCCGGTGACTCAGGAGCCAGAGGCAGGACGATGGCATGTTTGAGGACAGCCTGGGCAACTTAGTGAGACCCAGTCTCAAAAGCCAAAAATAAAAAAAGAACTGGGGGATGACTCAATTGTAAAGTGCCCCTGGGTTCAATGCCCAGTACACCCCCCAACACCGATCAGTTCTCCAGCTCTTCAGACACAAGTGTCCTACCGTTCAATTATACTCCTAATTATCCAGGTTAGTGCAGACTCACAGGTGAGTTAGTGCAGACCCACAGGTGAGTTAGTGCAGACCCATAGGTGAGTTAGTGCAGACCCACAGGTAAAGGGCTCAACCCCACAAGACTGCCCCCCTTTTGGACGTCAGTTGCAAGTCGTGGGTCCTGAGGTTACCCACATTTTTATCTCACTTGGTTACAATTTGGGATTCTCACAAACCCTTTCTTAGATTCCACAATTTGCTGCAACAGCTCATAGAACACAGGGCAATACTTACATTTACTGGTCTATTATAAAGTATGCAGAGGAGCAGCCATATTATAAAGTATGCAGGGGACAAGGCCCCAAGGGGTTCCCAGTGCAGTGGCTTGTCCCCATTGGGTTGGGCTGTGCCAACTCAGAGCCCTATGAACCCTTCCAGTTAGGGTTTTACAGAGGTGTGGTTGCTCAAATCATTAGCCATTGGTGGCTACACCCAAGCTCCAGGCCCTCTCCTCCCCCTGGAGTTCTGCAGATGGAGCTGAAACTTTCTGCCTCTGACCATTTGTTGGTTACTTTGGCAACCAGCCTTCCCATCCATCCTTGGGGGCTTTCCAAAAGTTGCTTCATTAAGGTCAGATCTGGTGTGGTTGAAATTGGCTTGTTGTGAATAACAGAGACACTCTTCACCTATCAGAGGTTTAGGAGCTCTGTGTCAGGGACGAAGACCAACACACACACACACACACACACACACACACACACAACTCACACGCTCACATATTTTTTTGTAGTACTTGGGATACAACTCAGGACTTACACATGCTAGGAAAGTGCTCTATCACTGAGATGTACCCTTGGTCTGTCTGTCTCTTTATCTATCTAAATAAATATATATATTTAATATCACAGTATCACAAGTAGACTTGAGTAAAGCCAATTACTTTCCACAATGTGGGTGGGCTTTATCCAATCAGTTGAAAGCTTTTGGAGAAAAAAGATGGTTGGCCCCTAGGGGAAGAGGGAATTTTGCCTCCAGAAGACCTTGGGAGTTGAACAGCAGCATCCACTCTTTCCAGAGTCTCCTGCTTGTTGACTTAGCCTTCAGAGTTTACTTTTGGTAGCTCCCACAATTGCATAAATCAATGCCTTAAAGTTTCTCTGTTTTTCTACACACACGCGCGCGCATACACACACACACACACACACACACACAAACACACTATTGATTCTGTTTCTCTGGAGAGAAATTTTTTTGAATCATTCTATAGAGCAGTGTAACCTTTGTCAATATAAAACAATAACTCTGTTTTAAAGAAACTAAGAAATACTGTATTCTGAGTGAAATATGAGTGCCCATGGCCTATGAATGTGTTCAAGTTACCTTGAATGATGTGTTCTGCTGTGAGAGAGGCTGTGTGAACTTTTATAGTCTAAGAACAAAGAAAGACATAAGTCAATATAGCCAATGAATACTTTGGTGGTGCATTAGGTAAGTGGATCTCAGCAAAGCATGTTGTGATCTTATAGCATTCCAAGCTAAAGGTTGGTGGAGACCGAGAGTTCTGCTAACTGAATATTACATTCTGAGAGAGTTACGTTATAGTCATAAGAACATTAGATTAGATGTCAGAGTGAAAATAAATAAACAAATATTTTTATTTCCATTTATTTATTTTTGGTATTGGGGATTGAACCCAGGAGTACTTTACCTCTGAGTTACATTCCCAGTCCTTTTTATTTTTTGTTTTGAGACAGGGTCTTGCTAAGTTTCTGAGTGTGGCTTTGAAATTGCAATCCGCTTGCCTCAGCCTCCTGAGTTACTTGGTCTACAGGCATGCTCTACCACATCCAGCAATAGCTTATTTTTTAAAGGGGTCTAAGCCAGTCCAAGATAATTTGGACTCTCTCAATGTGCAACATTCCATCTCTCCACAATCACAAGGTTCTGCTCAGCCAGGGTCAGTCTGCAGGGTCTTTAATATAGATGTGACTTCTTCAGAGAGCATTAGCATCACACACTGATTCTATATTTAAGACTTAGGGTTCAGATTCTTAGATTTATCTGACTGGATTTAAATCCTTCCTGAGTCATTTATTGCATGATTTTATATCATTTTCAACGTTCTGGTCTTTGACTTCTCAGCTGGGTCCTGTTTCAAGGAAGAATATATCTCCATTTGTCAGAACATTACTTCAATTTTGTACTTGGATTAGAAGAACTGTGAACATTTTCAATAAGTTTTTGTTTTTCCTAAGATTAATTAGCGTATGATGACTTCACTCTGAAGTGCTTTTAGTTAATAGTGTTTAGTGTCTTCTCTTGAGTGGTGCTGATACTGGGAAAGTAGAGGACACATATTGAGTGAAAGTATCTATACCTGGATATTTGCCCAGCCAGGGGCTCTTAAAAGAAAGAGTATCACTAAATAGCATCTTACATACAAGTAGAAGTGATATTCATCTCAGCAGATCATCAGACACACAAACAGTATGAAAAAGCAAGGGAACAAAACATCCTAAAGAGCTCAAAACACCTCAACAACTGGTCCCATTGACACAACAATGTAGGAAATTTTGGAGAAAGAATTTAGAAAGTTAAAATGTTCAATGAACCAAAAGAAGATGTAAAGAATAAACCTAGAAAATACAGGAAGTGAAAGATCATTTCAATAAAGAGAGATTCTGGAAAAGGAACATACAGAAATCTTGGAAATGAAAGACTCAATAAGTCAAGTTAAAAATTCAATTAAAAGCCTCACAATAGATTAGATAACTTTGATGACAGATCCTCAGGTTTTGAAGATGAAGTATATAATCTTGAAAGTAAAGTTGACAATAAAGATGTTAAGAGACCATGATCAGAATATTTAAGATGTCTGGGATAACATTAAGAGCCCAAATGTAAGAAACTTTAGCACAGACAGAGTACTAAAATATAAGCTAAAGTAATGCACACCTTTTCAATAAATAATATCAGGAAAATTTCCAAACCTTAGGAGAGAGATGAAAATTCAAATAAAAGTGGTATTTAGAACCTCAAATAGGAAAGATCAAAAAAATTCTCTCCAAGACATGTTATAATTAAAATGCCTAAAGTACAGTAAGTATAGAATTTTAAAAGCTGCAAGAGAAAAATGGCAGGTCACATTTAAAGGTGAGCCAGCAAGGATTTCAACTGATTTCTTAGCACAGATCTTAAATGTTAGTAGGATTGTAATAAATTATACCAAGTCCTGAAAGAAAACAGATGCCAATCAAGTTTACTATATCCAGAAAAATTATCTTTCAAGATTGAAGTGAAATAAAAACCTTCCATGATAGACAGAAACTAAAAGAATTCATAACCACTAAGCCTGCAACAAAAAAAATTCAGTGAACTATTTCATGCAGAAGAAACAAAAAATAAAAACAAGAGTCAGAATAGGAATGAATATACCTAGAAGAATACTCAGTGGAGAATCAGGACTGAATTAAGAATTAGAAATAAGTAAAAATGGCAGGAAATAAAAATCATCTCTCGGTAATAACATTAAATGTGAATGGTCTAGATTCTTCAGTCAAAGGACATTGATTGGAAGAATGGGTTAAAAAATAAGAGCCAACCATACATTTATAGGCAAAGATACCCACAGGCTGAAGTGAAAGTATAGAAAAAGATATACCATGCAAATGGAAACCAAAAGCTAGCAGGGGTACCTACTCTTGTATCAGATAAAGTAGAGTTCAAGTCAAAATTAAACAGAAAAAACATCTTACTGGTTAACGGAGTTATCCAACAGGAAGATATAATGATTGTAAATACTTATACCCTAAATATTGTTGTACTTACACACACAAAACAAAACCTTCTCAATATAAAGAATCAAATAGACCACAATACAATTTTAGTGGGTGAGTTCCACACAACTCTTCCAGCATTAGATAGGTTATCCAGACATAAACTAAGTAAAGACTCTTCAGAACTAAAAAATACTATTAATCAAAAGGACTCAACAGACATCTATAGAATATTTTACCCATTGACAACTTAATTCACTTTCTTTTCAATAGCACATGGAATTTTCCCTAAAATAGATCATATTTTCAGGTACAAAGTCTTAGCAAATAAAAAAAATAGAGATATTTCCTTGCCTATTATCATATCATAATGGAATAAAATTATAAATCAACAACAATATAAAGATAGAAACCATTTTTAACACCTGGAGATAAAATAATACACTTTTGAATGAGGAATGGATCATAGATGAAATTAGGGGGTAAATAAAAAATACTCTTAGAAACAAATAAGAGTAGAGATATGCTGGGGTTTCAGCCACACCCAGCATGGATGAGAAAAGGGTTATCTACCAGAGGATGATGCTGGCTATAAATCAATTAATTATCCATAAACTTATCTAATTGATAAACACACAAGAGCAATACTCTTTTCAAATGAGAGGGAGTGTGATGGATTGAACCATACCAGATCTGGCCTCTAACAACATGGAGTAGCCCACCAGTTCTTTTTATTATAGTCACACAGGTAAAGGGGGCCAAGATGGGGAGGGGCTGCTTCTGTGATGAACAGGATGGGGTGGAGTTAGGGGAGCCATTTGCTCAGGAAAACTATCATATAACCTGATGGTGAACCACTCCCTCACAGGGCCACCTACTCCCCAGTGATCCGGAACAGTCCTGAATGGTTGCCAGTTCCTGGGGGTCAGGCCTCAGTGTCCCATGGCTCAACCATGTCTGATTCTGCTATGTATATATGGTTTCCCACAGAGATATATAAAAAATTCTAGGACAGTAAGGAGGTAGTTCTAAGAGGAAAGTTTATAGCATTGAGCTTCTACATTAAAAAAAAATAGAAAGATCCCAAGTAAGTTATCTACTGTTATAACTCAAGGCCCTAGAAGAAGAACAAATTAATTCCAAAATCAGTAGAAGGAAGAAAATAATTAAGATCAGAGTAGAAATTAGTGAAATTGAGAATAAAAATAATAAAAAGGATCAATGCAACAAAGAGTTGGTTCTTTGAAAATATAAACAAGATTTATAAACCCCTAGTTAAACTAAGAGAGAGAGAGAGAGAGAGCTAAATCAACAAAATTAGAGATGAAAAAGGAAGGATCACCATAAATATTTCTGAATCCAGAGGATCATTAGAAACTGTTTTGAAAATTTATATTTCATAAGCTGGACAATACAAACAATATTGACAGATTTATAAACACATATGAACTACCCAAAAGGAACCATGAGAATATAGAAAACTTAAAGAGACCAATATCAAGCAATGAAATTGAAGGATTAATTAAAATCCTTCTAATGAAGAAAATCCTAGGACTCAATGGAGTCTCACCCAGGTTCTATCACACCTTTAAAAAACAAATGCCAAACCTCCTCAAATTATTCCATGTAATAGAAAGGGCGTGAACACTGTCAATTCATTCTATGAAGCCAGAATCACCATGATAACACAAGCAGACAAAGACACACGAAGAAAACTCAGACCAATATCCCTGATGAACACTAAAATACTTAATAGTATTGGCAAACCACATTTAAAAACACATTAAGGAGATAGTACATTGTGAACAAGTGGGTTTCATTCCAGAAATGCAAGGCTGGTTCAACACACAAACCAATAAATGTGATAGAGCTAAGAACAAGAATCACACAATCATCTCCAAAGATGCAGAGCAAGCATTTGACAAAATCCAGCAGCATTCATGTTAAAAATACTGGAGAAACTAGGGGTAGAAGGAATTTACCTCAAAATTTTAGAGTTTATATATAAAAAACTCAATGCCAACAGCATACTGAATGGAGAAAAAAACGAAAGCACTTCCTCTAAAATCAGGAATAAGACAAGGATGTCTATTCTTACCATTCCTATTCAACATAGTTCTTGAAACTCTAGCCAGAGCAATCAGGCAAGAAAAAGAAATTAAAGGGGAATAAAAGTAGGAAAAGAAGTCATCAAATTATCTCTGTCTGCTGATGACATGATCCTGTATTTAGAACAAATATTTAAAAAAAATGAAAATATATATAAAAAGAAGATACAAAAAACTCCACCAGAAGACTTCTAGAGCTGATAAACAAATTCAGCAAAACAACAGGATACAAGATAAGTGTACACACATCAATTGCTCCTATACTCCAATAACAAATCTTCTGACAAAAGAAATAAGGAAAACTATTCCATTCACAATAACCTAAAAATAATATGTGGGATAAAGCTAACCAAGGTGGTAAAAAAGAGCTATAAGAAAACTATAACACACTTAATAACAAAATTGAAGAAGACCTTAGAAGATGGAAAGATGTTCTTGGCCAAACAGAATTAATACTGTCAAATAGCCATACTACCAAAAATATTATACAGATTCAGTGTAATTCCCATGAAAATACCAATGACGTTCTTCACAGGACTAAAAAAAAGTCCTAAAATTCACTTGGAAGAAAAAGAGACCCAGAATAGCCAAAGCAATCCTGAAGAAGAAGAGCAATGCTGGAGGCATCATGAGACTGGATCTCAAATTATACTGTGGAGCTATAGTAACAAAAACAGCATGGTATTGGCATCAAAATAGGAATAAAGACCAGTGGAATAGAAAAGAAGACATGGAGACAAATCACATGGATGTACTTATTGGATACTCAACAAAGGCACCAAAAAACATGTTGGAGAAAAACGTTTTTAACAAATGGTGCTGGGAAAATTGAATATCTGCATGTAAGAATGAAACTAGTTGTCTGGTTTTCACCCTACACAAAAGTCAATGCAAAGTGGATCAAAGACCCAGAAATTAGAACAGAATCTTTGTTACTGCTAGAAGAAAACATAGGTTCAACACTCCAACATATTGGCATAGGTACCAACTTCCTTAATAAGATTCCTAGAGTCCAATAAATAAAACCAACAAATAAAATTTAAAAGTAAAAAAAAAATAAGTGTGACCACATCTAATTAGAAAACTTCTGCACAGCAAAGGAAACAAGAGCATGAAGACAGAGCCTACAAATGGGAGATCTTTGCCCCATTTTAATCCTCTGACAGGGGATTAGTATCCAGAATATATAAAGAACTCAAAAACTTGACACCAATAAACCAAATATCCCAATTGATTAATGGGAAAAAGAACTAAACAGACACTTCTGGAAAGAATAAATAAAAATGGCCAACAAATACATGAAAAAATGTTCAACATTCCTAGCAATCAGGGAAATGAAAATCAAAACTACATTGAATTTTTATCTTACACCAGTCAGAATGGCAATTATCAAGAATACAAATAATAGGGGCTAGGGTTGTGGCTCAGTGGTAGAGCACTTGCCTAGGATGTGTGAGGCACTGGGTTCGATTCTCAGCATCACATATAAATAAATAAATAAAATAAAGGCATTGGGTCAAAAAAAGAATACAAATAATAATAAATGCTGGTGAGGATATGAGGAAGGAGTTACACTCAAACATCTTTGGTGGGCCTGCAAATTAGTACAACCACTATGGAAAGAAATATGGAGTTTCCTCAAAAAACTAGGACTAGAACCATCAGATGACCCAGATATCCTACTCCTTGATATTTATCCAAAAGAACTAAAATCAGCATCCTATAGAGATACAGGGACCCAAATGTTTATAGCAGCAAAATTCACAATAACCAGATTATGGAACCAACCCAGGTGCCCATCAACAAACGAACGGGTAAAGAAAATGTGATGTAATGGAGTTTTACTCAGCCATAAGGAGGAATGAAATTATGACATTTGCTGGTAAATGAACGGAATTGGAGAACATCGTGTGAAGTGAAATAAACCAGATTCAGAAAGTCAAGGGTAGATCTCTCTCTCATATGTGGAAACCAGACAAAAATCAGGAGAAAAATGGGGTGGAGGACCCTATGAAATAGAAGGGTGATCAGTGAAGCAAAGGAAGGGATCGGAGAGGGAGGGAGGACAGGAAAGGAGAGGAACTGTGGAATGAAATTGTTGAAATTATGCTGTGTACATATATGAATATATCACAGTGCCTTTTACCGTTATTTATACCTATGAAGCAGTAATTTAAAAAAACTACAATTAAACAGAAGGAAGACCAGTAGAGTAGAGGAAAGGGGACAGGGGGAGGGAGGAGGGAAGGGAAAGAGGAGCAAATTCCATTCCAAGCTCATGTAATTATGTCAAAATGAACCCCAACATCACATACAACTATAATGCACCAATAAAAACATAAAAGAGGTTAAAAATTACTTTCAGTTGAAGTGTAATATACCTATGTAAATGCGAATATATGTTAATGGTACAGCTTGATACATTTCAAAACACGGAAAGCTACATTTCCAACTGCTAAAAGAATAGATCCGTCTCACCAACTTTTATGCTTTATATGCAAGAAATCACTCAGTGTGTCCTTTCTGCCTCAGTACCGTCTAGTGCATGGCTCCCGGTGAGCTCAGGCCGGCATACGACTGTTGAGTATGCTAGGGACAGAATTGCAAGTTCCAACTTTCAGCTTCAGTTAGTATTGATAAACGGTTTCCAAAGTAATTATACTCATGGACACCCCCTCTCCAATATGGGAGCCTTGTGGTTGTTCCACATTCTTACCCATGTAGGACTTTTTTTTTTTTTTTTTTTTCCAATTTAGCTGCTTTTGTTTGCAGGGGAATTTTAAATTTGCTTTCCCTCTGAAGTTCTGATCATGCAAGTCTATGAAATAAACTAATAGGAGACAGCAGGAAGAAGAACATTTATTACATGCCCAATCGTCATGGGAACCTGAGACTCAAGGAGGGGCAAGAGAGCGGAACTTCAGATGGAGCTTCACAAAGGGACGGTGGCTTGGGCTTCTGGGGAGGGTGACAGCGGGTGGTGCAGGCTGGGGCAGCTTGTGGGAGGACATTCACAGTGAGCAAGGGCTGTCTGGTGGTGCATTCTCCTGGGTAACAGCTTCCTGTGACCCAGGGCCCGTCTCCCAGTCTCTTCTTCCCATGGAGCGATCTTTCCCAAGCAGAAGGTGGGGTATCAGTATCTGCATCTGCTAGTTATTAACGTAGCGAGACTTCAGAGTCCTGTGTGTGTGCAGCAGTCTGCGGTTTCTCTGAATAACCAACTCTAAAACTATGTGGGTTGGGATATTTTACTGTCCACTCATTCTTTTTTTTCCCAGCCTTATTGAGATATAATAGACAAATAAAAATTTATATATTCAGGATATACACTGTTAGGTCTCCAGAACTTATTCACCTGTAATGGAAATTTTGTGCCCTTGGACCAACATCACTCCCTGCCCCTCTCCCAGTCCCTGGCCACCACCATCCTACCCTCTGCTTCTGTGAATTTGGCTTGAGTTGATTCCCGCATAGGTGAGATCATGTGGTATCTGTCCACCCCTTCTGGTTCAGGGGGGTTTGTATAGTGTGTTTTTTGTTTGTATTTTCCCGAGGACTAGCAAAGCTTGTTTCATTTTGTATGTGTATTAGGCATTTGGGCATCCTCTATTACAGAGATATTTTTTTAAAAAATATCTTTTTCTATTGCATTTTTTGTTTCTTTCTAGTTTATTAAGGTGGAAGCTTAGGTTATTATTTTAGGCCTTTCTTCTTGTTGATACAGTAATTTTAAGGTATACATTTCCCTCTTCCCACTTTAACTGCATTCCACAAACATCTTTTTGGTTTTTTTTTGTCTTTGTGTTTTTTTTTTTTAAATGTTGATAGACCTTTTATTTTATTCATTTATTTATATGCGGTGCTGAGAATTGAACCCAGTGCCTCTCACGTGCCAGGCAAGTACTCTACCACTGAGCCACAACCCCAGCCCACTTGAGGGTTTTTTTTTTCAGTACAAAATGTTGTCTGATTTCTCTTGTGATTTCTTTGATCCCTAGATTATTTTAAAGCATGTTGTTTAATTTCCAGCTATTTGAGGAATTCCCACACTATGTTATTGGCTTCTAATTTAATTCTTCTGTGGTTGGAGAGCATTCTTTCTATGATTTCAGTCCTTCTACATTTATCAAGATTAATTTTTGAAAGACAGCTGGATGGATGTTCATAAACTGGAAGATTCAACATCCTACTCATTTTAATAAATTTCTGCAAACCAGAAAGAAATTGCTTTGTGGCCTAACAGCTGCATTAGACTTTGACTCTGAAAATCTCTCTGCTCAGCTCTTTGGCATCCTGCATTCTCGGCAAATGTCTACTGAGAAAAATCGGCATGCTTAAGACTTCTCAATCTCCTGAGTTTCACTCCAGCACTATGCAATAGCAGAAAGCCCTGCAGGTTTCTCTTTTCCCTATTGGTGCCTGTCTGCCCAGGTCAAGTTGTAATCCTTAGGCGATGCCCAGATGTGCCGAATGCTCCAGGGGAAACTACCAGCTGCCAATCTGAGAGTTCTGTGCTCTCTTCCCTCCTGCCTGGGATTTTTCCTCCATCCAGTCCTGATGCTTCCACAGCAACTCTGACATCTTTTAAATGCAATTTTTGTAATAGGTCTTTATGGTTGCCGTCAGGGTCGATGCGGACCTGTTCCAACCTCCTACATCCTACCCAGAGGAAGTTCCTTGCCCAGATTATTTTAGATAACAGTATACTTTGCTGTGCTACTTACTAATTTTTGTTTCCCATATGGCTTTCTGTATTCCTTTGAAATTATTTCTCTTTCGGCTAGAATTTTACCCACAAAAGTATTTTTTAACGAGATCTTCATGTGATAAGAGTAAAGTTTTTAGTATAGATTAAAATTCTGGGTTTGATGTTATTTTCCTTTATAACATGAAAATACTGTTTCTCTTTGTAATAGCAATGAGTTGGAAGCTATAGAAATGTCCATCATGTATACAAAACACTTTGAATAGATGTTTTTCTAATCTCCATTGTCTGATTTTAATAGGTGACCTGCTCTTTCTCACTGGAAGCATTTGCATTTTCCTTCTGATTTTGATAGTTTGAAATATAATGATAACATGAGTGAAAATGGATTCTTACCTGTTTATCACTCTATAAAGTCCTTTGATCTAAAGTTTTTCATTTTTTTCTAATCTTGAGGAAATTTTTAGTTATTGTTTCTTCAAATAGTTTGTTACCTATGTTTATTTTATTACCCTTCTAGGACTTTTTTTTTTAAATCTAAATGCTGGAAATTCTTCTCCCAACCTCTTAACTTCTCTTCCACATTCCATCACTCTTTAATCTCTGGCAGAATGAAAAGAGTAAGGAATGGAGGAGACAGGAAATAGCCTTGGCATTTAAGGTTTAATAGAGGAAGAATGAGAAGAGGGAGATTGAGTGTGTATCAGTCAGTGTTGTGTTACTATAACATAATACTGGAGGCAGCTAGCTTATAAAGAGAAAAGGTTTATTTAACTCACAGTTTTGGTGGCTTATTTGGAGGGGATGTCAATTTGTCCTGTATTGACAGCAGTGTATGATGGCACACCATACACTGTATGATGTGAGTACACATAGGACTGAGTTATCCTGTCTCACACAGGAGGGGAGAGAAGGAAAATGGACAGGACCAGGCTGCTTCTTTCCTAATAAGTCTCTTACAGGAACTGACAAATGGCTTGCATGAGAAATACCTCACAGAGACCACAAAGCCTCCTGTGGGCCCCACCTCCCAAAGATTCTGCCACCTCCCAGCAGCAGCACCTGGGGACCAAACCTTTGATCTCAGTGGACACAAATCATGTTCCACCATAGCAGAGGGTGTGTCCCAGCAATAGGCAAGGCTGCGGTGGCCAGGGGAAGGAGAGTCTCAGGGAAGGTGCGGTGGGGACTCTCCTGAGGACCCACGCTCACGAGAAGCCCCGTGTTTCTATTTTTGCTGTTTTAGTCTATTGGATTTTGCAGTAGATGCTCCTTGCCGATGTAGATCAGTTTTCGTAGGGAAGGTGGGAGAGAAGCCAGATTGCTCCAAGTTGAGAAATAAATGGGAGGCGAGGAGTAGAGACAAATATAGACCTTTCCCCCAAAGGCGTGGCTGTGAAGGGAGATTCAGGCAACACTGGCCCTGAGGTCAGGTCACAGAACACGGTCAGTTGTCTTCTCGAGGGGACAGAGCTGACTTTCTCTCTCCCATCCTTTCTCCCCTTCCTTCCTCCTCTTTTCTCCTTCCCTCTTCCCCTTCCCTCCTTTCCCTTCACATCTACATGTTTAATTTTGCATCTGAAAACACATCTTAGTTGACCAGGAAGATCCAGGGAGGCTGCGGAGAGGAGGGCAGGGAGGAAAGAGGGGTTGAGGCTGGGAGGCCCGAGGAGGGAGGCAACGGGGGTGAGTGGGGCGGGTCCAGCCTTTCCCCAGGACGCAGGAGGGGAGGAGGAGAACGAGGTCAGCCAGGCAGACCTGCAGAGGGGAGTGAGGGGGCGGGAGGAAGGCCAGGGCTCCTTCCACGGCGGGCGGTCGGGGTGATGGAGAACCCGGTAGAGCTGACACTGCAGGCTCGGCTTTCCTGGGAGCGCTCCTCTTCCAGAGCTGTGCCCGAGGGGCCCGAGGCGAGGGAAGGGCTCCGTGCACGGAGCCGGGCAGCCGGCGCGGGTGGGCAGTCGGTGGAGTCAGGCACTTCGGCCTGGTTGCGGCCCCCACGATGCCAGGACCCACGACCCAGACTGGCGACCAGGACATCGCCGGGAAAGCCAGGCCCAGAGGGGTCGGATCTGGGAGCGATCCTGCTCTAAGTACTGGGGGTCTGAAGTCAGGAGGCCGGGAGGTCGGAATGAGGGAGGCGGAAAGCCCGCTACCGAGTGCCCGCAGCAGCCCAGCCCAGGGGCGCGCCCATCTCACCCTACCCGGTCTGCGGCCACCGGGGCATTCTGGGTCCAGATGACAGTTGTGGAGGCAACATGGAGGTGGTGTGTGAGTGTGAGTGTGAGTGTGAGAATGTGTGTGTGCATGTGTGTGTGAGTGTGAGTGTGTGTGAGTGAGCGTGAGAATGTGTGTGAGTGTGTATGTGAGCGCGTGCATGTGAGAGTGTGTGAGAGTGTGAGTGTGAGCGTGTGTATATGTGTGTGAGAATGTATATGAGAGTGTGTGTGAGTGTGTGTGTGTGTGAGAGTGATTGTGTGCATGTGAGTGTGTGGGGGTGAGAACGTGTGTGAGCTTGTGTGTGAGTGTATGTGAGTGTGAGTATGTGTGAGAGTGTATGAGCGTGTGTGTGTGTATGAGTGTGTGAGAATGATACCGCCATTTACCGGTGACGAGTTCTGCTCCCTCTAACGTTGAAGTTTGAACACTAGAGAAGCAGCCAAGGCAAGCATAGTAAGCAGGTTTTATTTAAAGGTAATAATACAGACTTCTGGGAGGAAGAAGGGGGCCATGGCTGATGTTCTAAAGTCCCAAGAAGTGAGTGCACCCTACATCTTTTATAGGTTAAAGTCTCTTCTGCTCTCCAGTTCTCTCCCCCTTATCTCTCCTTCCTGCCTCCATGACTAGGCCTGGTTTTGCATTAAGTGAGAAGCCATGGGCAGGGGGAGGGCCAAGGTGATTCAGGCAGGCAAGGGCCCAGGGGGCATTAATTAGCAGCTCCATGCTTGCAGTCCTTGATAAAGGCAGGTAAATTTGGTAATCAATGGACTCCGGAGATCTTTGACATTCCATTCTTCCAGGGGCAGTCTCCAACTTCCAGAGGCAGATGGCTTCATGGATTCATTTCCTCGAATTGACCTGATCCCCTATTTCTACACTAACTACCTGTCCTTAATTCTGGCTTCAAGAATGTGAATGTGTGTGTGAATGTGTGTGTGAGTGAGCGTGTGTGTGAGTGTACAAGTGTGTGAGAGTGTGCGCATGTGAGCGTGTGTGTGAGTGTGTGAGCGTGTGTGTATGTGTAAATGTGTGTGTGTGTGTGTGAGTGTGTGATGGGGTGGAATTCATCCACTCTACTTGGCTGTGCAGAAGAAGGAAGAAAGGAGGCAGGCTGGAGGCTGGGAGCTGGGGACCTGCTGCTGCTCTGCTGGTCTCGCGCATCAGGACCACCTGGCTGAGAGCCCTCGGCTTCTCAAGGGAGGCGCCAGACAGGCCAGCAGAACATGCTAAATGGAGGTCAGGAGCCTGGCCTGGGACCACCCGAGGGTGGAAAGGGGAGAGATCCAGGGCAGGGACTTCCTTGAGTGGTGTGTGTTTCACCCCCTCCCAGATGTACCTTAAGAGAAGTGAGGGGGCTTCTTGAGAACGTGGCAAGTGTCTCCTGGAGTTCGGGGGCCACCTGGAACCTGGGCCTGCTGCTTCTTAAACTGTCTGAAGGCAAGAGCTCGGTCACAGCTCAGGGGTTGTGGAGATGGGGTTGACTGGTGTGTGTGTGTGTGTGTGTGTGTGTGTGTGAGAGAGAGAGAGAGAGAGAGAGAGAGAGAGAGAGAGAGAGAGAGAGAGAGAAGGGGGGAGAGACTGGAAGGTAAGGTCATCCTCAGTGGATGCAGTGCTGGAGGCTGCTGGGATGCTCATCATTCTCAGCCTCCTCCTTCAGAGAGCCCAGAATGGCCTCAGGATTCCCAACTAGTGTCCTCTTCTCTTCCGGAATTATCTGGGGTTGCCTAGAGAGACATGGTGCTCAGCTCGGCTCAGTTGCTCCTCCTCACCTTATGGCACTTGGTGGAGATGCAGGGGGTGCTGTTGGGCCAGCCAGGGCCAGGTCTCCAGATAAGGGTCCTTCCAGGCCTCTCCTCCCCTCCATCCTTCGTAACTCCTTCACCAGCCCCTGACCCTGGCCAGAGATGGAGCAACAGAGCCACAGCCCAAGTTGCCCAGTGTCCGTCCTGGGGCCAGGAGGCCTGTGGCACTCAGGGCTCCTGGCCTAGTTAGGAAAGGATTGAAGTTGTGGGGGAAAAGTCGTACATTGCCACACATCAACAGTGTTTGTGAAAGCCCTGTACCACCTCAGCAGTTGAGATTTCTCCACTCTCCCGGAGGATTTGAGAGAGCCCACAAGGACATGCATGAACCAGGCCCTGCCTCTCTAGCCAGCATCTTGAACCAGTACAGGATGCAGGCCTCTTACTGAGAAGGGCTTGGACCTTTCATTGGCAGACCCGGATTCTAAGCCTTTGTCACTCACCAGCCACAGGACTTTGAGTGTGGTGTCCCTTCCTTCTCTGAGTCTCACTTTCTTCAATGCCTGGAGGACATCCTGTCTATTTGAAAGAATGGTTGCAGGAATGAATGAGATAGCACATGTAAACAGTGACTTTTCCCAGTACCTGAAAAGAACAGGAATTCAAAAAGTTGCTTCCTTTCCCTTTCAACTTTCAACTCCACGTGGGGATCCAGAGGTCAATTCAGAGGCCCAAAGAGCACACAAAATCACACAACCTGGGAGATCTGACTCAGGTCCTCTCCTCTAGGACCCTTCCCCAGCCTATCCCCCTGCTCTCGTCTTATACCTTGAATCTTTTGCCCTAGAGAAATTCTTCTAAAATACTAGTCTGAGCCTTGTGTAGTGGCACATGCCTGTAATCCCAGTGACTCAGGAGCTGAGGCAGGAGGATTGCAAGGTCAAGACCAGCCTCAGCAACTTACTGAGATACTATTTCAAGATAAAAAACAAAAACAAAAAAAGATGGATTGGGGATGTAGCTCAGTGGTCAAGTGCCCTTGAGTTCAATCCCCAGTACCCCAAAAACCAAAACAAAACCAACCAAACAACAGCCACAACCACCACCACTACAACAGCAAAACCACTAGTGTGTTCAGGTGACTCCCTGCTGTTTCGAATTGTGCTTTTCACCTAATGGTTTCTGGCCTATTAGTGGGCTGTGAAATCAGTTTAGTGAGCTGTAATCAGCATCAACATTTTTTTAATAGACTGAATGTCAGTCTGATTCACATAGAGGTATTGCTCTGTGAGATATTTATTTCAATTTTTAAAGAAGCTAAGTATGTATTCTACGTAGAAATTTGAGACAACATATTTGACACATCATTTAGGATGGTATGCAGCTTCCTGTTTGAAGCTGCTATTGTCTATTCGTATTGCTTTTTTCCATTGTATGAATGCCCTACAGATTCATTATCCAATTCTGTTGATTGACTTTTGGGTTGTTTCCATGTTTTGAATGAAGCTCCTAATGAATATTCTTGTATGTGTCTTTTTGGGGATATACCCACTCATTCATCTCCCTCCCTTCCTTCCTTCCTTCCTTCCTTCCTTCCTTCCTTCCTTCCTTCCTTCCTTCCTTCCTTCCTTTGTGAACCCAAGGCCTCATGCATGCTTATGCATGTTTTAAAATATTTTTACATTTGTGGTTCAGTTTGGATAATTTCCATTGACCTGTTATCACTTTCATTTTGTATTTCGAAGTAATCAATTTATTATTACCCTATTTGGTGAGGTTTTTATTTCAATCACACTATCTTTGAATTTTGGGGTTTATATCTGGCTTACTTTTTAGAGTTTGCTTATGTCTTTTGAAATTCATCAGGTATTCTCCTGTTATGTTTATCTTTTCCTGTAAAATTTAAAAAGCATATTTATTACGGTTATTTCATGGTCTGTGTTTGCAAATTTCAACATCTGATTCATCTTTGGGTCTGCTTCTATTGACTATTTATTCTTTCAGTTGTCATATGTTCTTTTGTATGTCCTTTGTATGCCAAATCAGTCTTAAAAATTATGTTTATTTTATGTACTACACAGTAGAGTCTCTAGGTTCTATTATCTTTCTATGAAAAATATCATTTTGTCCTGCCAGATGGGTAAATCTCTGACAGATCACCTTCGTCCAGTGGAAGTTTAGTTTTAACCCTTATTAGGGCAAGCATCTTTCAGTTTTGACCTTATTCTGAGAATGCAGTCAGATCTAGGATGTGGATTCCTCCTGTGCTTGGCCCATGTCTATGAAGCTTTCTCTAACTTGACAGGACAAGAGGCTCCCCTGTGTAATGTACTAAGCTGCTCTCCCCCTCTTTTCCGGTGCAGCCATTTGCCCGCCTCCCAACTACTGTCAGTCTATGAACGTCCTAGCTAGCTATTGGTTCATCAGTCAGCTTGCAAGTATCCTTCTCCATTATTGGTCCCCTGTTAGCCTGGCGGGATTCTTAAAGATAGCTTCACTGCCATCCTCTCTCTTACTTTCTCTCCCCCTACTCACTTTCTTTCTCCTCCTCACTTTTCCACTCTCGCGCCCTTTCTCTTTCTTTTCTCTTCTCCTCTGATTTTCTCTCTTACCCTGCAGGGAGACACTCTGTTTGCTTAATAAACTCCCTTATGTGATTTCCCAGGTCCAGAGTGGTTTTCGTGGGATTCCCTACACCCTGTGCATGAACTCTTGAGTAGGCAGCCACGATTTGAAGAGCTTGGCTTGCAGGTTTTAGCGCACCCCTCCAGTAGTTCCCTTATTTGCAGGATTTTCCTCCTTGATTTCCAGTCACTCTGTCTGTCCCCCATACACAGTATAAACAGGACCGTGCCAGAGATGGTTAATGTGGTTCTCGCCCAGCATGTTGGCTTTCTTTTGAGGCTTGGATCCCCTTGCTTCTCCCTGCCTTTGGTTTCTGTCCAGATCATATAATGGATACATGGGGGTGCTAGTACCATCTATTCTGCTATTACCAGACCTGGAAGCTCTCCATCATTTCTCCCTAGGATCTCAACACCAGTGGATGTGGGAAGACTGAGAAGCTAAAGAAGTGTTGACCAAGATCCCTGAGAAACCAGAGCTGATAGGAAGGAGGCAGAATGATGTCCTGCTGAGGACAGGGGCTTTGGGGGCAGCTCTGGGCTGAATCCCTACCCTTCGTGTACCACCTGATGGTAATCACAGTGCCTGACCCACAGGGACTGTGTTCTCTTCTAGGAATGATGATCCCATTTTCACAGGTGTGTGTGTTTGAGAGCGTGTGAGGGTTAAATGACATTCTTAGCGTCTGTCCTGGCACATCATAGGGCTGTTTTAGAGAATGATGTCTTCTTTCACTGGGGGGCTTGAAGGAGAGGGAAACAGCTGGCAGACAGCTCTCCCAGATAGTAGGTGGGTGCCTTCTACTGGGACTAGAAGTCTGTCTCCAGCTCTAGGTTTGGAAAACGACAGAATCCCAGACCTCAGAAGTTCTGTATGTTAGTTAAGACGTATCAGGAGCTGGAGGGTCTGAACCAGATTCACCAGGACATTCTAAGGAAAGGGCTGGGATGATGGAGTTAGGCAAGAGACCTTCCTGAACTGCACCTCCCAGGGCAAAGCCCAGGAGACCACACTCCAAGCAGCTCCTCCTCTGGCTCTCCAACCACAGGTAAAACAGCCCTAGGTACCAAACCCAAGCACATGCAGACTTTTTTGAGGTAAGATTCACCTTAACACCAACTTCGTATTGTAACAACTGTAAGGTGTGTGATTCAGTGACTTCCAAGACATTCACGGTGTGGTACAGCTGTCACCCCTGTGACAGGCCAGCTGCATCATCCCCCAAAGAAGCCCTATGCCCACTGACTCTGTCGAGGTAAGGTTGTTTATGTGGGAGGAAGTACCCGGGCTTGAAAGTCGAATGTGGTTTGAATCCCATTTCAGAGACTGCATATATGTTCCTGGAATCCAAGAGCGAAGACCTCCATCCACTTTGTAGGTGGAACACAGGACATGGGCACCTACCTGGACCTCTTCCTGTGCTACAACGGGGCATGAAAGGAGAAGAAATCACTGGGGCAGCCCGGCCTCGCTTTGAGGAGTTCCGGGGGCCTAGTGTCGCCGTGGGGACGTGTGTAGGAGTAGCAGGTGAGTGCTGGACAGTGCTGTGCTGTGCAGTGTTCCCAGACACACAGGGCAAGCAGAGTCGTCTACAGAACCTGCAATCTGCAGGAGGGGATTGGCCTCCCAGCCACGTGCAGCTGCCAGGGCCTGATTGGAAAGTACTGGCTTTCATTTTTCCTAGGCTGATTTAATGGCCCCCAATTCCAGCCCTCTGACCTTGTTTCCTCTCTTTCTCTGGCTTAATTCCTGGAAAATGGAGTCTGGAAATGCCTGGGGCCTGCCTGGGTGGGCCTCAAAGGGAGAAGAGACAGGACCGAAGGGTGCAATAGGGCGAAGAAAGAACCAAGAGTGTTTGCTCTGCAGCAGGATGGGGTCTCCCAACCAGAATCTCAGATCCATTTAGGGAGGCGATGCTCCTTTTAAGCACTTCTGAATAAGTAGGCTGAGAATCCCAAATTAAAAAAGATATTTTTCTTACTGTGTTTCATTAAATATTAGTTTGTTTTCTGTTGCCTCTTTGAAAACATGATCTATGAGACAGAGAGAGAGAGAGAGACACACACACACACACACACCAGGATTGAGCTATGCACTGGAGAAGCAGAATGTTCTTAGCTCTAGGTGGCTAGCCACTGGCTGGAGCTGAAATCTCTAGAAAGCTCCAGGCAAGTTCTGCCTGGAGCCCCGGCAGGAAGGGAGGGGCTAAGGTGGAACCGCCCAGCGCTGCCTACGTTGGGCTGCAGGGCAGCTGCAGGGCCTCCTTCCTCCTTGCTCTTCTTTTTCTTTCTCAATTGAGGTAAAGTTCACAAACATGACATCAGCCATTTTAAAGCATACCACTGAGCGTCATTTGTGCATCCACAAGGTGCTGCAGTTCCAGGGCATTCCATCACCTTCCTAGGAGGCTGGGCACCTGTTGCGGATGGCTCCTCACTGGCCCTCCCCCCAGCCCCTGGCAACTACCCATGTGCTTTGGACTCTGTGGCTTTACCTCTTGGGTAGGTTTCGCCCAGTGAAGTCGTAGGAATGTTGTTTCCTGTGAATGTGGCCTTTGCGCCTTCCCTCAATCCTTTTGTACCCTGCAGTCAGGTTCCTTCTCCCTGAGGTTTTGGGGCCCACCCCAGCTGTCCTCAGGACTCACACTCCATTTTCCAGGAATTTAGGCCAGAGACAGAGAGGAAACAAGGTCAGAAGGCTTTGGTAGGGGGAATAAATTCCACAAGGAAAAGTGAAAGACAGCAGTTTCTGATCAGGTCCCAGTAGCTAAATTTGGTTGGGGGGGCCAATGATCCGTGGCCACGAGGTTTCACGTACCATGGTTGGGCCCTGTGTGCCAGGCCACGTGAAGATGGGCTCTCCCGGCTCTTGACTGGAACCAGGTGCTCTGTGCCCTCAAAGGATAAAATGTAGCCCCCTGAGACTGTGGTGGGGCTGGTATTCACTGCGTGGTATTTCAATCAGGCAGAAAAGCGTGGCAAAACAGCAAAGGGATCAAGCGCCCCTTACATAAGTGGCTACACCTGGCGGGAGCTCGGGCGCTCTTTTAAGATACATGCTCAGGGCTGGAGAGGCAGCTCAGGGGTAAAACAATTGCCCAGTGTGTTTGAGGCCCTGGATTCAAGCCCCAGCACCACAAAAATGAATAAATCATAAGGACACACATATGAACCCTGGGCCGGGTCGGGTGCTTTGCTGATTGATATCCTGGCAGGGTTTGGAAACTCTAAGTGGAGGAAATTGTAGGGGAGAAAAGTAGAGGTTCTCCAACTCCAGCTCTGCGTTAGTGATACACGAATGCCTTTTTTGGTTTTTCTCTGTGTGTTTAATAACTTTTCTGTGAAGCCACATGCCTGGCCCTTGTTTCCTGGGAAGGAGCAATGTGGGATGGAGTGAGAGAACATCATTTCAGGCAGGCGGTCTCTGGACTTGGTTCAGGCGGGAGGGCCTATTTACCTTAGTCTATGAGGTTCCGACACAGACACACGGGTCTCTGAAACTCACACTGTGCCCCTGCTGCTCCTGTCTGATAGTTCATGACCGTGGGCAGGTCAGTTTCCTTTTCAAGGTCCGAGCTTCCTTGGCTGAAAATGAAGACATTGTATTTTGTAGCAGTTTGAATAGAGTCTCTGAAAATGTATGTTTGCCCAGAATCTCAGAAGGCAGGGGAGACTTTCCACCCTTTCAAGTTTTGATATTTGACTCTGAAATTAACTGACAGTGACAGGAAAACAGGAGGAAAACACAAAGCAGGCTTACTAGCACTAGCCCAGCCGAGCTGTGCACAGCATGTGGGAGAAACCCAGCGACAGGCCTCTCAGAACAGGGCCTGGGAACTCTGCCTCGCACAGGGTCTTCGATAGCTTTTAGGGAATTGACAGTTAGTTCTAGGCTCCCTGAGGCAGGGAGAGCGGGGAGGTAACATAAGCAGAAACTGAAGGTAGAAGAGGCTCATCAGTACGTTTATTGTATAGGTCCTGCTGCTGCTGCTGCCCCGGGCCAAGGGTCTCCAGCTGTCTCCAGCAGTGCACTTCTGTGCTTTCTGACAGACAGGGTGAGGGGAACCCTTTACAAACTGCTGTCCTGCTTTGGGACGTACAGGGGGAGGACAGAGAGCTTTTCTGCTTGCTTTTTGGAAAATTGTCTTAAGCACATGCTTCATATTGTGGGGAAGCACAGTCTACTTTTCCACATGATTTTATTTGGAAATGGGGTCTTTGCAGGTGTAATTAAGGTAAAGATCATAACGAGATCGTGTTATGGACAGATAGATGAGGATGGTGGGTACATGAGGTCGAGAGAATAATTCTGTAAAATAGGCCCACTGTGCTGACCCCCCTCCCCCACGTGCTCTCTTTGCCAGAAAGCAATTCTCCGGCAGCCCTGCCTGCCTGAGTGGACAGGATATGTCACATTCCTCAGCAAACTCAGGCAGAGGCAAAGGTCAGGCAGCAGTGTAGGTGTTGAGTGACGGGTAGAGAGGTTGTCGACTGGTTATTAAAGAGAGAACAACCGTTTGCTAAGGGTCGCCTCTGTGACCTTGCTCCTGGGCACTCTGGGTGGCTGACAATTAACCTCTCTGTACCCCTGCTCTTGGTCAAGTATGCAGGGAAGAAAGAGAAGACAATAATTTAAAAAGGGCTGTTCTGGGGTCTGTAAAAAAGCAAGTCACACCCCTCCCATGGGCTTTTGGCTGTGAAAGTCCCTTCTCTTTGGAGAAGTCTGTTTCTATCACTTCGTTAAATAAAACTTGCTTTCTACACTTGCCTTCACATTTCTTGGGTGCTTAATCTTCGACACTGGGGAATAAGAACCAGTTCCTGGTCTCCAAGATGGATATCAATCCTACTGGAGGAGGGCTGGGGATGTAGCTCAGTGGTAGAGGCTTGTTTAGAATGTGTGAGGCCCTGGGTTCCACCCCCAATAATGAAAAAAAAATCAATCATATTGGATGAGGGGGGGCCCTAAATCCAAGGAGAATGTACTTAAAAGAGACAGAAAAGGACACCGGGCCATGCTGAGAAGCAAGCCATGTGGGCCCAGGCAAGGGTGGGGTGATGCGGCCACATACCAGGGAATGCTAAGGCCTTCAGCTCTGAAGTGAGCGAAGTGGCCTGGCAGTTCCTCTCAGCCTCCTGAAGGAACCCAAGGAACTGACCTCATCGGCACCTTGATTTCAGACTTCTGGTCCCCCCCACGGTGATGCATTTCAGTTATTTTAGGACTGTGCGTGATCCTTTGTTACAGCATCCACGGAAACAAAAACCGCTTAGATCCGCTCCTAGGATTAATCCTTGTCTTCATGGTGCTTCCAGTTTTAGATTAAATTTGTTCCTCGTGGTAGATTCTTGCCTGGTGACTCTTCTGGGTGCAAGTAGATTTTATCAACCCATTCTGCCCCTTTTTCACAGAGGCCACGTCTTCCCCAGGACTGCAGGCTGGTGGCAGCCCTAGCACTGGGGTCCATGTGCCTTTTGTCCTGCAGGGGCGGGTAGAGGGTACTGAGGTCACTTCTGGAGGCTGCGTGTGGACTGTGAGTCCCGTGGGCGTGCGCTGAGGGAGGCCGGGGGCTGCTGTGCCTGCGTGATGGTGGGCTGGGACCTGCCTGTGGGACTCGGCTCCCGTGGACTCACAGCCTCCTCCTGTGTGTAGAGGGGAGGCCTCGCAGGCCCTCCCAGCCTGTGGGAAACGTAGACTGGACTAGATCTCATCACTCTTGCACGCAGAGGTGGGCTGGTGATGCAGTCAAGTGCTCTTCCAAACTCAGACCAGGTCTGAATCCCAACTGGACAGTCTGCTGGCTGTGGGAGCCCGGGCCACGCTCTTACAACCTTGCAGAGGTTTTGCAAGGGTCGGGGGCAAACCTGCAGGACGTCAGGGTCGCAGCAGTCAGTCTGTCCGAGACAGCAGCTGCTCTGACCACCCCAAACTTATACCGGGCCTGGTTTCAGTCTCCCCACAAATGAGCTCATGAGCTTTCCTTCATCCCAGGAGCTCCTGTGTCCTGCACTGTGTGGGAAAGTCTCCAGGGTCCTCGTGGGAGGGAGGTGGACGTGGGTCTTGATCCTCCTGGTTGAAGTGGTCCCTCTGCCATCTCTCCTGTGTGATCCAGCTCTCCTGGCTCCCGGGGGAGAAGAGAGCCGACTGGCAGCTTTGCTCTGGCCTCAGACAGCATGTGCTCCATGTGATCAGGAGGACCAGCGTCCGGGGCCTCAGTGTCCGGCTCTCTAGAGTGCACTCACCTCCTGCCCTAGAGCCAGGCGCCCTTCCACTTCTCCACACGACGCTTCAACTCCCTCCAGCCACCCTCACAGGGAGAAGGAAGATGAAATCATTTCAAAACAAGGTCACTGGAGCAGGGTCACCCTGAGACACCCTGAAAGGTGAGAGTAGCCCCTTCAGCTGATTCCAGTCTTCCCAGGACTCGGGGCACATTGAGCAGCGATTCTCTCTCCCCTTGACTGTCACTCTCTCCCTCCAAACCCCCACCACCAATTTTGTTGATGATTTATTTTGGGCTACATTTTTGGTTTTAAAATGTAATCGCAACTGACACATAATTGTGCCTGTGTACAGGGGATGATGATATTTCATACACGCATAGATTGTGCAATGATCAAATCAGGGTAAATGAGCATCTTTTGCCTCAAACACTTCTCAGTTCTTTGTGATACAAATGGTCCAGGTCCTCTCTACTCGCAATCTTGAGATACACAATACGTCTCTGTTGGCTTCAGTCACCTGCGATGGAGCACTAGGTCTTACTTCTCCTAACTATCCTTTTGGACCCATTGATTCACTCCTTCCCAGCCCTCTTTTTTTTCTTCCCCTCTCCAGCCTCCAAGGACCACTATTTTCCTTTCTAAGAGGTCATTTGCCTATTATTTCTAAGAGATTTTGGATTCCACACAAGTGAGATCATGCTGTATTTTCTTTCTGTGCCTGTCGTGTTTTACTAGCACAATGCCGTCTAGGGTCCTTATGACGTTATCCCAAACATCAGAAAGCCATTCTTTGTATGGCTGAATAGGATTTGCTGTGGACATCGCTGTGTTTTCTTTATCATGCCTCCACTGACAGACTTTGAAGTTGTTTCCATTTCTGGTTGTTGTGAATAGTGCTGCCGTAAACATGGAAGTGCAGTTTTCTTTCCAACACACTGATTGATTTCCTTTGGATGTGCCCAGTGCTGGGACTGCCGAATCGTATAGCACTTCTGTTTTTAGTTTTTCGAGGACTCTCCATACAGTGTGGAGACCACAGTCCTCAACAGCTGAGCTAATTCACATCCCACCAGCCGTGCGCAAGGATTCCCTGTAGCTCATCCTCTCCAGCGCTTGTTATCTTTTTTCTTTTTGGTAATAGACATTCTTATCAGAGTAAGGTGATATTTTATTGCTGTCTTTATTTGCATTCCCCTAATGATGAATGATATTGAGCTTTTTAATTATTTATTTATTTAATTTAGGTACTAGGGATTGAGCATTTAACCACTGAACCACATCCGCAGACTTTTTTATATTTTTTATTTAGAGATAGGGTCTCACTGAGTTGCTTAGGGCCTCACTAAGTTGCTAAGGTTGGCTTCGAACTCAGGATCCTCCTGCCTCAGCCTCCCAAGCTACTGGGATTACAGGTGTGCACCCTCACGCCTGGTTATGAGCTTTTTTATATACCTATTGGTTATTTGTATGTCTTTTGAAAAGTGTCCATTCAGAGTTTTTGCCCATTTTAAAATCAGATTTTGTTGTTGTGTTTGTTTTGCTGTTTTTTTTTTCTCCTCTTATTCTGGTTAAAAACCTCTTCTCATGTGTGTAGGTTGTAGATGTTTTCTCACTTTCTGTGGGTGATCTCTTCACTCTGTTGATTGTTTCCTTTGCTGACCAGAAGCTTTTGGTTTACTATGACCCCGTTCATGTGTTTTTGCTTTTCTCACCTGTACTGTTGCGCTTATAAAAAAAAAAAAAAAAAAAAAAAAAAAAAAACCTTTGCCCAGACCAATGCCCTAAAGTGCTTCCCCTATAATTCTTCTCACAGTTTAATAGATGTAGACCTTACGTTTAGGTCATTGGTTCATTTGGAGGTGAGTTTTGTCATTGCTGAGAGTCGGGGTCTAGCTTTTCTCTTCTGCTTATGCCTGTGGGTATCCAGCTTTCCCAATACCATTTGTTGAAGAGAGTTTCTTCTCTCCAGTGTATGTTCTTGCTGCCTTCGTTGAAAATTAGTTGGCCTTGATACACAGATTTATTGGTGGGTCTTCTATTCTGTTCCATTGGTCTATGTGTCCGTTTTTTTAGCCAGTACCTACCTGTCATTGTTTGGTTACTATTGCTTTGTAGTATGTTTTGAAGCTGCGTATTGTAACACCTCCTTCTTGGCTATTTGGCATCTTTTGTGGTTCCAGACAACTTCTGGAGCATTTTTCTATTTCTATGAAGAGTATCCTTGGCATTTTGATAGGGGTTGCATGGAATCTGTAGGTCACTTTGGGTAGTATCGACATTCTAACAATTCTTCCAAAACGTGAAGCATCTTTCAATCTTTTGTGTCATCTTGAATTTCTGTCATCAGTGTTTCATACTTTCATCATTAAAGCCCTTTCTCTTCCTTGTTTAAATTTATTCTGTGTCTGCCCCGTGCTTGAGATTGGTACTTCCCATGTGCTTCCATGATGTAGTTATCATCCTTTTGCAGCTAGTCTAGAACTCTCTGAGGCACTTCATATAAGGTCTGCCTAGTGGTGGTGAATGCCGTTTTTGCTTGTCTTGGAAGGTCCTATTTCTCCTTCATTTTTGAGGGATTGCTCCTCCAAGTTTAGTAGTCTTTTTGACAATGCTTTTCTTCCTGAACTTTGCATCATCCCATTCTCTCTTGGCCAGAAGGGTTTCTGCTGAGAATTCTGCCGTCAGTCTAATGAGATTCCCTTATAAGTGACTTAATTCTTTTTCTCTTGCTGATTTTGGAATTCTTTTTCTGACTCTTAACTTTTGACGGTGTGCATAGAAAATGCCTCTGAGAATTTTGTTTGGTCAAATCTATCAGGGGTTCTTTCTAGCTTCCTGGACCCGAATGTCCTTATCTCTCCCAAGACTTGGAAAGTTTTTAGGAATTACTTTAATGAATAGGTTTTCTGTGCCTTTTCCCTTTTCTTCTGGAACCTCCCATAATGTGGATGCTTCTTTCTTAATAGTGTCCCATAACGTATCAAAGGCTTTCTTATTCCTCTCTTTTCTTTTTAAGAAAATTCTGATTGAATTTTAATTCTTATTTCAAAAGGCTTGTCTTTAAGCTCAGAAATTCTTTTGCTGTTGAGGCTCTTAATAGTGTTTTTTATTTCACCTATTGAAGTCTTCAGCTATAAGATTTCTGATAGGTTTATTTTAATGATCTCTCTTTGCTGAAATTCATATTGTGAATTGTTTTCCTAATTTCATTGGACCATCTATATTCTCTTGTATCTCATTTAGTTTCCTTAACTACTTTCATTTAAAAATTCCTGGTCAGGCAATCCATTGACTCCCACTCTTTGTTTTTTTTTTTCAATTAATTTTTTAATTTGTTTTAATTAGTTATACATAACAGTATAATGCACTTTGTTACACCATATATAATGGAGTATAATTTCTCATTCTTTTGGTTATTTCTCATTCTTTGGTTACATGATGTGGAATCCCACCAGTGGTACAGTTACATACGTACATAGGGTAATAAAGTCTGATTCATTCTACTCTCCTTCCTACCCCCATAACCCCTCTCCCTTCACTCGCCTCTACCTAAAGTAACTATTCTTCCCTAGCTGCCAACCGCCCCAACCCCCACCGCCCCCGCTACAATTGTGAATTAGCATTCACATATCAGAGAAAACATTTGACTTTTGGTTTTTTGGGACTGGCTTATTTCATTTAGCGCCATTCATTTACTGGCAAATGCCATAATTTCATTCTTCTTTAAGGCTGAGGAATATTCCATCATATATATGTATATATATGTATCACATTTTTAAATCCATTCATCTGTTGAAGGGCCCCTAGATTGGTTCTATAGTTTCGCTATTGTGAATTGAGCTGCTATAAACATTGATGTGGCTGCGTCACTGCAAAATACTGATTTTAAGTCCTGTCAGTACAGACTGAGGAGTGGGATAGCTGGGTCAAATGGTGGTTCCATTCCAAGTTTTTTAGGAATTTCCATACTGCTTTCCATAATGGTTGCACAAATTTGCATTCTTACCAGCAATGTACCTTTTTCCCCACATCCTCACCAACATTTATTGTTGCTTGTTTTTTTTTTTTTTGGAGTTCTTGTGTTTGTTTGAATGTGTCCTGGTACTTTGCCCTCCCTGTTCTTCTTATGTCTCTATGTTGGTATTTGTGCATCTGGTAGGTCAGCTGCCTCTACCAATTTTAGGGGATGGCTTTTGTCGGAGAAGACTTTCTGCTGACCGTGTGTGTTGCTTGGCTGGGTTACATTTGCTTCGGTTCCAGGTGGGCTCTGCAGTGTACTTTTTGGGCAGCTTCTTTGGACCTAGCCAATGTGGTTGGTGCCCAGAGGGGCCTCCGTGGCCTAGGCTGCAGGGGTTGAGGGTTGGATCTCCAGGTGAGCTACAGCTCCCTCACTCACACAGGGCAGGTTTGCTGGCAGCTCTGAGTACGATATGCTGAGCTCAGGTGTCCCTCAGTGTTTGTGGGTCCTGTGAGGTTGGGGCCACACTGGTGGGCCCAGGTGAATGTAGCATAATGTGCTGGTAGTGGTGTGGTGTGGCTATCAGTTTCCAAGGCCACGAAGGCTGGGCCCCACCAGTTGGTGGCAAATGGGGCACTTGGTAGCGTACAAGGGCTGTAAAGGTGACTTCACAGGTGTCCCAGGGCTGACCTGCACAGGCTTGTCTGCCCACCTACTTTTTGCAGCTGAGAGGGGGTGGAAAGAGCTCGGGGTCCTATTGGGTTGAATTTCTGAGAACAGACATCTCAACTCCTTCTTGTGGCCATAGGAGGGTGGGTGGGCCACGTGGGTTGCTTCTTGAAGGTCTCAGCAGGCTGAGTCACTCAGAAAAGGCTGCTTGTCTACTTCCTGGGGTCATGGGTGGGGGAGGTAAGGCCATTTGTCTGCTTTACTGGGCCTCTGTGGCCCGAGCTGCTCAGAATGGGCTTATGTTCCAGAGTGGTGGGTAGGTGGGGCCACCCGGCTGCATCCAGGGAACGTTGGTGGGCTGAGTACTCAGGGCTGGTTACCTGGCCACTTCCTGAGGCCAGGGTCCATAGGCTGGGTCACCCAGCTCCTAGTAGGGCAGTGGAAGGATGGGGGTGGTGTCCTGGCTATTTCCTGGGTTTGAGGGCAGGTGACAGGATGACCTAGCTGCTTTTGTGGTAGTGGGAGGGTGAGTGGAGCTGGTCAGTTTTCTGGGAGCCCCTGCAGGCGGGGCTGTGAGGGTGGACTACCCAGGTGCCTCCTGGGGCTTTGAAAGTGTAGGTGGTACTTGGGGCTGGTTCACAGGGCTGCGTGGGTGGAGCTGCTTGGAAGTCAGATGCTTCACAGGAAGCTCATGGCCTGGACCTATGAGACCTGTGTAGCAAGAGCCCGTGCATGGCCTCCTGTGGGGTGGGCCCTTCGTCCAGGGCAATGCAGTGGTTTGGCAGATTGGTAGTTCCCTAAACTGGTCTCAGGGTCTGTGAGGGCCCCAGGGGTCTTTGGTGTGAGTAGAGACTCCCAGGCTCTCCTGTGTCCTCCTCCCCTCCCTTTGAAGTCCTTGGCCTGGGGTTGGTCTTAAGGGATGACGTGGTCATGCCCTTGTTCAGGCACGGAGCATCTCAGCACTCTGCTACTTCTCTGCCATTCTCTGCCACCTCCCGAGCACTCTGATGCTGCCCTCAAGCGCGCCAGGAAGACAGCTGCTGTTCTGAACTTGCTCTGGTCCTTCACGGTGGAGGGAAGCACGCCAGGCACCTCTACTGAGCTGTCTTGGTGATGCTTTGGTTCTTCCCTTCGTAGTTTCTTGAGGACCCTCCGCAGCCTTTTCCATGACAGCTGTGCTGCTCTACGTTCCCACCCTGGTGAAAGGTTTCTCATTGCCACACTTCCTGTCCACACTTATTACCTTCTGTCTGTCTTCTTCCTGTCTAGCCATTCTTCCTGGGGCAAGCACCTGCCCATTTCGGTCTTGATTTGCATTGCCCTGATGACCAGTGATGTTGACCCCTTCCTCAGGGGCCTATTGGCCATTTATACGTCTCCTTTTCAGGAAGGTCCATTTTAAAGTTGTTTTGCCCATTTTAAAGTTGTACTTTTTGGAGTTTTTGTTTGTTTTGCTGTTGAGTTCCTTACATGCTCTGAGTATCAACCCCTTAGCTGATACACGGTTTTCAAGTACTTTCCCACGTTGTGGTTGTCCCTTCAGTCTGTTGGTTGTTTCCTCGGCTGTGAGGAAACACTCTAGTTTGACATAATCCCACTTTTCTGTGTTTGCTTTTGTTGTCTTACTCAAAATCCTCACTCAGATCAAGGCCATCCAGATTTACCCCTATGTTTTAATAGTTTCAGGCCTTACATTAAGTGTTTAATCCTTTTGAGTTGCCTTTTGTATATGGTATGAAATAAGTATCTAATTTCATTTTTCTTTTTTGCTACTGGGGATTGAATTCAGGGGCATTGGACCACTATTTTGTATTTTATTTTGAGACAGGGTCTAACCGAGTTGCTTAGTGCCTCACCATTGCTGAGGCTGGCTTTGAACTCGTGATCCTCCTGCCTCAGTCTCATTTCATTTTTCTACATGTGGGTATCCAGTTCTCCCAAAACTATACCTTGGAGAGACTGGCCTTTTCTCAAGGTGTGGTCTTGGCACCTTTGTTGAAATTCAGTTAGCTCTAGATGTATGGATTTATTTCTGGACACCTTCTGCTCTGTTGGTCTCTTGGTCTGTTTTAATACCAGCACTATGCTGTTACTATTTCATTACTATAACTTTGTAGTATTTTTGGTGTGGTCAGTTGGATGCTTTCAGTTTTGCTTGACACGGAGTTGGCTAGTCTTTTTTGGTTCCATACGAATTTTAGAATGTTTTTTCCTATTTCTATGAAGAAAGTCCTTGGTATTTTGATAGGGATTTCATTGAATCAGTGATAATCAGTGATTGCATTACCAGTGATAATGGATTTTGACTGTTAATTCTTCCAGTTCATGAGCATGGAATCACTTTCCATTTGTGTCATCTTAGATTGATCCTTCCTTCCTTCCTTCCTTCCTTCCTTCCTTCCTTCCTTCCTTCCTTCCTTCCTTCCTTCCTCCCTCCCTCCCTTCTTTCCTTCCTCCTGGGGATTGAACCCAGGTCTCATGCATGCTAGACAAGTCCTCTACTACTGAGCTACTCACCCAGGCACACTGCCTTTACATTTTCAAAAAAATTTTTGAGAGAGGATCTCACTAGGTTGCAGGGGCTGACCTTGAATTTGTGATCCTCCTGCTTGAGCCCCCTGGGTGGTTGGGATTGGAGGCATGGGCCACTGTACCTAGCTTTCATTTCTTTTATCAGTGTTTTTCTAGTTTTTAGTATTGAGATTTTTCTCCTTCCTGGTTAAATTTATTCCTAAGTTTTCTTTTTTGTAGTGATTATAATGGAATTGTTTTCTTGATTTTTATTTTAGTTCACTATTATTGTGTAGAAATACTACCAATTTTTATATGCTCACTTTAGTGTCCTCCAATATGACTGGATTTGTTTCTTGGTTGCAACAGTAATTTTGGTGGATTCTGGGGTTTTCTGTGTATGAGCTTATGTCCTCAGCAGACGGGGACTCTCTAACTTCTTCCTTTCCCATTTGGAGGCCGTTCTTTCTTCTCCTTACTTAATTGCTCTGGCTAGGATGTCCAGTACCATGTTGAATGGAAGTGGTGAAAGTTGGCATCCTTGTTTTGTTCCAGGTCTTAAGGAGAAAGCTCTTACATTTTCCCCATTCAGCATGATGCTGGCTCTGGGTTGGTTATATGTTGCTTTGGTTCTATCTGTAATTTGTTGAGAGTTTTTATAATGGAGGGATGTTGGATTTTATAAAATGTTTTTTCTTCAACTGTTACAATGATGATTTTTTTTTTACCCTTCAGTCTATAAGTGTGAGGTATCATGTTTATTGATTTGCATGTGTTGCACCATTTTCACATCCTGGGGTGAATCATGGTGAATGATCCTGTTCCCTCTCTCCCGTTTAGGCCTGACCTATCAATGTACTTGTTGCTTTGACCATAATGTTTGGTTTTGTGATAGGCATTTGCTTCAAGTCAGGTCAATCAGCTAGTGACGCTCAGTTCTGGGACTTCTCTTGGAAGTATTGGCAAGAGAAGCTTTCTTTACTTCTGGATTTAAAATTTGCAATATGTCCAGCTTTAGATCTGCAGCTACTTGGAGTCACTTTGCCATCTGTTCTGGAGGTCCTTCCTGAGAAACCAAGATGGGGAAAGCCAAGCATGTGTGAGAGATCTGAGCCCTCATTATGCTGTGTGAACTCTCAAATTCAAACATCCATTCTTGCTGCAAAAAGAACTGGCCTTAGTTTTTGGCTTACAGTGGTTCAAGATGATTTTTGTCACTTGTAGTCTTCCGAGTATTGCTGCTAAGTCTTCCCATTCATGTTTTCTAAGATGGGACACAAAAGATCATGGTACCGCCAAAGTCAAGCGGCAGGATGGGGAAGAGGATGTGGTCTTGAGGGCAGGTGGGTTTGGAGGGGTTGTAGCCTGCTCACTTAGACTCTCCTGCAATGTTGCTCTTAAGCCCCAAGACTTGCTTCAACCCCTCCACCTGCAGTGGATGGCAAAATAGGGACCTGTACAAAGTCTATTTATAGAGTCTTGGTAGGGAGCTAAGAGCATCTGTCCCTGAAGTGCTTTACAAGGTTATCTGTGTAATCAAGGTTAATCTTGCTGTCAGTGACTGAGAATCAAGTCAATGTCCCTAGTGAGGACATTGCAGTGCATCTTGAGTTTGGGTTGCTTTTGTCTTTGAACCGATATTCCTCTACTCCCCTCTGACAGACTGCAGACAATTCCTCAGCCTTCACATCTTGATTTAATAACCTGGTAGACTTTTCCTGCTTCTTCACCCAGGGTCTAGATGGAGGGTAAATGTTCAGAATGTAGAAACATTTTTTTTTTAATTAATCCTCTGTGTTAGTCAGCTTTCCATCACTGAAACAAAATACCTGAGATAATTAACTTATTTAAAAAGGGCTCACTTTTAGAGTTTCTAGTTTATGACCACATGGAGTCATTACTTTTAGGTCTCTGGTGGGGGTGCTGAATGGCCGTGGTGGGGAGTGTGTGGTGGACAAAATTGCTCACTTTATGGCCAGAAAGGAAGAGAGGAAGGGGAAGAAGCTGTAGCCTGAGCTTCACAGGCACACCCCAGTGATCTGAGCACCTCCTACGAGGCCCCACCTCCCAGTGTCCACCTTGGAAGCTCAGCTGTGACACATGGACCTTTGGGGGCATTCAACATCCAAACTCCAGTATCCTGTTCTTAATTTCCCTGCCAATTGCAGATCCAAAGGTGACCATCACCTGCTCTACAATACTTTATGTGTCATGTAAGCTCATAAAATCCAGAATTCCCTTCTCTGCACCCATCTGCAGTGACTTCTAAGGGTAAGGAATGGCAGAAAGGGTGATGGTGGTCCCCACTGCCAGAAAGGTCCTCTCCCTGGCTCCCCACCAATAATGGTGCCCCAAGTACACACATAGGGTATCACCTGCCATCCTGTGGAGACAGCCTGTGGAGGTCTCTGTCTGCTGACTGTGTAGTACTCCTGCCCGCTTCTTTGGTAAATGGTTTCATCCAGATATTCAGGGAAGGCTCTGACTAGCTTAAGCCAGGGTTGCACAATCTGAGCAGCATGGACATCTTGGGCAGGAAAATTCTTTGCTGCACATTTTGGGATGTTTATCAGCCTCCCTGGTCTCTACATACTAAATGCCCATAGTGCCCTATGTCCTGGTTATATAATCAGCAATGTCTCCAGATACTGCCAAGTGTCCAAATGTCTCTGCTGAGAATCTCCACAAGAGACTGACAGAAAAGGAAACTGAGAGACAGCAATATACATGCTGAAAATCCCTTACTAAAATGCCTGGGACCAGAACTGTTTTGAATTTTTTCATGTTTTGGAATATTTTCATCTACATAATGAGATATCTTGGGGCTGTGATCCAAGTCTGAAAACAAAGTACATTTTTGTTTCCAATGTACCTTAAACACATAGCTTTTTCCTCTTTTTGGTCCTGGGGATGCGTCCCAGGACCTCACACATGCGAGGCAAGTGCTCTGCCGCTGAGCTACCCCAGCCCTGAGGGTAATTTTATACACTGTTTTAAAGTTGGCGGATTTTCCACGCGGGCACCATGCCAGTGCTCACAGTGCTTCAGATTTTGAAGCATTCCAGATTTTGGATTTTCAGATTAGGGAATCTCAACCTGTACCTTTAGATCCAGGCCTGGGAGGAGGGGCTCCTGGCCTGAACATGGAAAATGGAGGCTGTGGGTTCCTGGGCCACAGTGTCCCTGCAAGGACACCCAGGTGTCTGAAAGAGTCTGTTCAATCTCTACCCCATCCCGGGTCAGATTTGCTCGCATTGGAAAATGTGAAACTAATGTCAAGTGGTCCTTGATGGCTGCTCAGGTCCCCTGGGCAATGTGACCCTGTCTAGGTCAGGGAGCACCAAGAAAAGGAGGAGCCACAGGCCTGGGGCCACCATGCGTGGCCCCCTTGCCCATGCTCAGCGCACCTGCTGCCTGCCAGTGTCGGTCCTCCTGGGGTCTCCACAGAGGGAGGTGAGCTTCGGCAGCCTCCACACCCAGGACCAGCCTCACCCTGCGCGTGCACAGCCTTTCGAGGGGCCCCAGGCTGAGGGGCTGAGAGCTGAGCTCCCGGCCCATGTCACCATCCTTGACCTCCCTGGGAACATGCCCACATGGCGGTGTGGGCCAGCACTGCGTGGTCAGCCTTCCTCCTTTCACTTCTTATACTTTCCCTCACCCCACATCCCGTTCTCCAGGGGCCCTGACCTGGGTGGGTGAAGCAGCCACCCCGCCGTCGTGCGCGTCTTCTCTACTCTGGTCTCAGGGAACTCGACCGCTGCTGTTGTCCCTGTCATTCATTTGTTGATTGGCCCACGCCCGCTCAGGAGAAGGAGGACTTGGTCTTGATCACCCAGGAGTCCTCAGTACCTGCAGCGACACCTGGGCCCACTTTTGCTCAGTAACTGTTTGTTGAGAGAGTAACTCGGGCAGGGGGCGAACCCCAGGTCAAAGCCTCCCTCACTCTGACACTCTCTCCCCTCTGACCTGGGGTGGCCTCCTCCTGTGCCCCTGGGACCTGGTCTGTGGCTATACACACCATCCCCTGCGGACCCCAAGCTGGATGTTGGGTCTCCATGTCTCTGGGGAACTCTGGATCCACTTTTCTCACTTTGTGGTCCATGAAATGGACTGTCAGCTAATCCCGCGTGAGGCTGGCCCGACCTCCAGGAACCAGTAATCCTGGGCCCCTGGGCACGGACGGGGCAAAAAGAAGGCACACATCGTGGAGCAGGCTGAGTTGGGGGTTCACGAGAGCATCTGGTAGCTTCTCTGTGACTCATCCATTTATTTCAATGACATCAGAAAATGACAGTCTGTGGGGAAAAGGAAAGCATGTTATTTACCCCACACAGGGGAACCACGCTGTGACATCATTTTTTAAAAGTGTTAAAACTTTTTCTATTAGAACCCGTGGCGAGCTGGAGAAATCTGCTTGGCCAAACGCCCACTTTTCCTGCTCCTGCTAGACCTTCTGGGGTGCTGCCTTTGGCACTGTTTAAGCCACACTAGAAGACGTGCCACCAAAGCGGACTGTGCCCAGCTTCCTGACCATCTGGGAGTGCACCAGGAGGTGGCATCAGGGAAGGCGCCGGACGCCGCTGTGCTACCGGATCTGTCCTAGGCTTCCCTCTGCCTGGACCTCCACTCTGCTGTGACAGAGAGAACCGTGCCCGGGTGACACCTGGCTCTCTTTCTGACTCTGGTGTTCATTAGTCATATGACCTTGGTCTGCCCTGCGGTCTCTACTCCTTTCATTTCTCTGATCCTTAGTCTTCCCTCTCCCAGCAAACCCAAGGGTCCAGCTCTGGTACTGGGGTCCCGTGAGTCTTTAGGGGGGCAGGTCACTTGCTGCCATGGGCTTCTGCTTCCTGCAGAGGCAGTGGCTGACTGCTTGGCCTTAGGTTCAGTCTGGTGAGAGTTTCATCTCAGGTGAAGGGCCAGTTTGGCTCCATGCCAGTCCTGACCATTCCTGGGTTCTGGGTGTCACCTGAAGGCTCCTGCCCTCTCTTTCTCTGGTTCTGGGAAATCTCCTTTCTTTTTCGCCCCTCTCTTCCTCTTTCTGAAACACCACGCTCCCTCCAGAGCTGAGCTTCTGAGCTACCATACGGATTTCTGGGCTCCATCTTGAAATTAGTGCTTTCTAGTCACAAAGTGAGGTTGAAAGGCCACGTTATCTTCTACAAAGGCCTTTTGGCACGTCAGTAACAACAACAACAGTAATAATAACAACATCTTACATTTAAGGTTTTAAGTTTATATTTTACAGAGCTTTCAAATACATCATTTCATCAGCCATTTCAGGGCCCCTTGGGTAAGTCCAGAAGGACCCTCTCCTCCCCTTTCCTGAGCTGAGTGGTCCCTTCTGTGCACGTGTGGCCCCACACAAACATTAGAGAGCACTTTCAGGTGCAAATTAACTGACCAAACTCTCCCTGTCTCATGCGACTTTCTGCTCCTAGAATTTGGCTGTTCAAGGGGAGAGTGAGTTTTAAATTTCATTTGTTAGAGAAACTTCATTTAAGAAGGATTTTTTTTCAGTCCTTGCATTTGGTATTTCTTAAAGTCAGGGCTTCCAAAACTAAGGGGGAGGATCAAAACTCCACCCCTTCCCACCAACACCACCCTGAGAGACGGACCTGGCTCTTTTGTTGAGCGGAGGGGCTGATAGGAAGAGGGAGGCCTGGAATCCTTGGGGAAGCAGAGGGAAAGCCAGTAGCCTGGTGAGTCCTTCCAGAAGACCAGGGGCCCTGGGTGGGGCTCTTGAGTGGCAGGCTGAGTGGACTTCCTGCTGGGTGGGGAGAGGCTAGCTAGGGGTGTCCTGGAGTGAAGGACGGGTCCACCTGCAGGTTGGGGGTGTCCAGAGGGGCTTGGGGGATGGGATAGTGTGGGCAGATCCCAGGACACCTCTTCTAGGACTGAGCTTCTGTGCTACCTAAAGACTTCTGGGCTCCTTTTTGAAATTAATGTTTTCTACCTTGAAGTGAACAACTAGGTCCCCTGAGGCCATTTTGGTGATAGAGGCCTTTCTCTGCTTTGCCACCAGCTCTGTCCCTAAGTCAGACCTTGTTTCGCCGTTCCCTTGCCCAGGCAACCCTCTAGCTCTCTGTGGCCTGGCACATGCGCTCCTTGTGGTTGAACCCCTGACTACCTCCAGCCGTCTCTCTGCTCCCCTCTGCTCCCGAATGCGCCAGGACTTCCCACATTCCCCTGCTGTTGGATAAACCATTGCCAGGCAAGTTTAACTCCCTTTCCTGACCCTGGTTCCTCCAAGACCCAGGATTGGAAATTCCCTGTCCTGGACAGCCACCTCTCTTCTTTATACTGCCATTAGGGAACCGTTACATATAATAAGGGAATTGCTTCTGTCCCCGACCAGAGGCTCCTTAAGGGTAGAACACACTCTTTCCCACAAGAAGTGTCATGCTTAGGTGGGTGTGTTCTGCGGTCTAACAACCTGGGTTCAAATCCTGGCTGTGCAATTCATTAACCATCTTCTCTTGGACAAGTTCCTTAACTTCTCTGTCTCAGTTTATTCAACTGGTAGGTGGGTTAATAACATTTTTATTAAAGGGTCGTTTAGAGAATTAGATGAATATATGTATAAATATATAGCAACTAGAATGATATCTGGTGTATAACACTGTGAGCACTAAGTAAATCTAACTGTGAGCTATGAGCATGGGAAGCAAGCCCAGCCCGAGGCAGCACCCGGGACACAGTGCCTGTGCACACTTTGAGAAAGTGCCTCCATCTCTCCCTGGCTCATCCTGTCTTCCACATGCCTCGTCCCTCCATCTTCCTTGCCTCCCTCCCTTCTTATTCCTTCAGTCTCTGACTGACCACGCATCCTCACAGAGCCACGTGGCTCCACTGGGGACCTCGAGCTGGAAGGTCCCAAGTTCTGCTTCCTGAAGCTCCAGCAGTGGAGGCTCCTAGGCCAGGAGCCAGGGGTTGGTGGGAACAGTGGGGATCCAGGGGATGTGCACTGGATGCGGGGCAGGGGAGGGCGGGTGCGGGAAGGCCCTGTAGGAACAGTCAGGCCCAACGAGCTCCCTTTGCTCATGTTTCCTGAATACACAAGACTCTGTCTCTACAGTTCTTCTGGATAAAAGGAAAACAGACTCAGGAATGAACAAGGCAGAACAAGGGCCGGAAAGAAAAAGCAGGGAAAAGCATTCACTTTCCTTTCCGGATGAACTCTGCCTGAATCTCCTATTTACCTGCTCCGGAGAAGAGTCTAGAGCTTCCAGGCTGCACTCCAGCTCTGGATCCCCACTTGCCAGATGGTTGACTGACGGCAACTTACAGAGCCTGGGTGGGACGAGGGTCCCGTCTACGAAATGTGCTCACTGCTCTTCCCGCCCTGGAGAGCGGGGTTGGTAGATGAAGTTGTTTGGATATGCTCTGGAAAGTGCAGCAGCTAGACAGTGAGTCTTTGTCACCATGACAGGACCAGGAGGACCAGGCATCAGAGGCCTGTCGGCTGGACATCTGTGGGCTCTGGGCAGCCTGGCTGTGGCCTTCCTTGTGCCAGAAGCCCTCACTCTCTCCTCTCCTGGGTGGAACTGGCTGGGGTGGAGGATGGGCGCTCTCTGAGTGCCTGGTACCTGGGAGACTGCCAGGCCCTCTTCCCTGGCCTCACCCCGGAGGACCCAGGAGGGGCAGGAGAAGAGCAGCTGTTTCAAAATTTGGAAAACAGACCCAGATTAAGTGCTGGGCAAAGTTCAGAGGGCCAGTCCCCTCAGGGAAACCAGGGCCATCCAGGAAGGAGAAAAGAGGTCTCCTGTGGGCTCAGACCCTGCAGGGCCCCAGGGCAGATGGGCAGCAATGGTTTTGAGCTTCAGCAAGCCTCGAGAAGCTTTCTCTGGAAGAGATGGGCATCCTGGGCAGAGACAGCTGGGGCCCTTAAAAGCTGCGTGCGTTTAGGGAAGAGAGAAGAAGGAGTTAAAAACAAGAGACAAAGAACAAGCGGTCTCCCTCTCTTCCTCTGGCAGTTCCTGAGCACCGAAGCAGGGCCGGTTCTGCGGGCAGGGGCGCTTGGCAAACAAGGGCTTCCTCCTCTTCCTCGCTGGGCAGGTTCTCCGTCTTTATTCTTATCCTTTAGTTTGAAACATTTTTATTAGCCTTTTTTTTTTGTCTTAAAATTTTAAACAGATGTTTATAAAAACACAACAAATACACAACACAAAACAAACCTCGGTGAAAATAACTCACGACGATATAGTCCATGGACTCAGACGGTGCGATATATTTATATAATAAAAGATGAAAATAGTCACTTTCCATAATAAAAATAAGTTCTATTTTTTTTTGTTTATTTTACAATATACTTAATACTCTCTTCTTCTTTTGCTTCCTTCCTGTCCTCCGTTCCCATCTCGGCCCGGCGGTCCCCACCCCGCGGAGCTGGAGTCCCAGGCGGCGGGCTCAGGAGCACGCGTGGCAGCCGCACTCCAGGTGTCTCTCCACCTCCTCCACGAACGAGGAGCCGTCCGCGCACTGGAAGACGTATTTCCGCCGCTTGCTGCGCGTGGGCCGGCAGCACTGCGCCCCGCAGCCCCCGCGACACTCCATGACCGGCACCTTGGAGGCCGTGGCACAGGACGCGTAGCCTTTCTGGCGGCGGATGGCCTCTCGCACCACCTCCCCCCGGCATGGGCTCTCTGCAGGGGCAGAAGAGGAGGGTCAGGACGCAGGTGGCTGGCAGGACCCGGAGTTCCCAGCCGGGCAGTTCTGGAACACTGGGGCCTGAAGACCACGTGTGCTTTCTCTTTCACTTGTCCATCTGCTGTGGCGGCCGCCTGTCCACCCACCCACCCACTCCCCAGCCTCCATCCGCCCGGCTACTCCACACATAGTAAGGGCCCTCACTGGGCCAGGCTCCATGGGAGGCCAGCAAGGAAGCCTCCAGCCTAGGACGGTGGCCAGCAGCTTGGTCTCTTCCTTCAAGGAACTTCAAGTCCAAACCAGATGAGGGAAACTGGTGGACTGTGGCCTAATCCTGTCCCCAACCCATTTCATGGGCCCGACACATGCTTGCCCACTAAACTAAATCCACATTCAAAGAGCCAGGAGATTCCGCTTAAGACTTGGAATTTCTGGCTTGTTTGGAAACCAGAAAGTGGTGAGGCGGGCTGCCTCCCTGTCCCGTAGTGATGGGTTGGGGCTGAGTCTCCAGGGGGCCAGGAGAGAGAGCTCCAGGTTGCCCTGCCCTTGGTCTGGAGTCCAGAGCTATTTATAGGACCACTTGAGTGGCTGTATTTGTAATGAGAATCTGAGGTGGGACATGTTTATATGAGAGCAAAGGGCAAAGGACCCTGCCCTGACCTGGGGGCTTCTCTGGGAAGTGACCATAGAGTTGAGATCTGAACATGAGGAGCAAGAATTAAAAAGGAAGCAACTTCCCCAAAGCCCTGGGACTGATGGGAGGGCGGGGCAGGGGACCCCGGGCCTGGCTGAATCTTCAGCCCTGAACCGGCTCTTCATCTTCAGCCCTCTCCTGTCCTCAGGACACTGGGCAGCGTCTGGAGCAGGTGCTGAGGAAGGAGGTAATGGACTTGGAACCTGGTCCCTCGCCCCTACAGCCTGGTCATCCCTGAGCCAGGTTCCTGGTCTGGAAGATGGTGACATGTTTGCTGGTCCTTCCTGCTAACTCACAGCTCTTGTGAGCATCGGAGGAGACTGAAGGAGAAAGGGCCCTCTGCCTTTTAAAGCTTGAATAGGGTAACGGGATCTGCATTAAGTACATATAATTCTTTAAAATTATGAGGTGGTTAAAAGACTCAGAAAGAGTCAGTGACAGTGTGTGTGTGTGTGTGTGTGTGTGTGTGTGTGTGAGAGCAGCCTGGGCGGAGGAGGGAGAGACGTGTGTCAACATGCTGACGGCTGGGCTGAGGGACCATGGCCGCTGTGTACACACCCCTGATGACTTTTCTGTGAGTATTTGAAAATAGTTAAAAAGTTTCTTAAATGAGCAGTTTGCTAAAGAATAGCTTTCATCTGAGTTTGACACGTGAGTGTCCTCTAGTGACAGGGTGGCCTGCCTGGGATGCTGGTGGCAGGGAAGAGGACTTCTCAGTGTCCATGTGGGAGGAGGACTTCCAAGGGGCGACAGCCACTTCAATTTTAACAGAAGCTGTGTGATTTAATTGGCCTTGTGGAGCTCACCAGAGCCGGGGCCACTAACTGGCATGACTAACGGGTGTTCATGGGGACAGTCAGACCCAGCCACAGCACCGGGACTGGACGAGCCCACAGAGGCATGGCGAGGCCTCGCAAGGACCAACACTTGGAAAAGAAAAGGGAGACAAGACCCAGGACAAGGGAAAGGGCTTCCCACCCTGGGAGAAGTCCAGCGTGAGCCCCATCTACTGTGCTTGTCCCGGTTTTATCCTTCACTGAATAAGTCACTTATCACTCACTATGATAGGTCAGCAGTTCACACTTTAAGAATCTTGCATGAATTTTTTTTAACTTTTAAAAAAGTGTTGGTGTGTAACACTTGTGTATATTTACAGCGCACCACGTGAGGAATGGATCTATGTGTACGTCAAGTGTGATGAGCCAGTCAGGGTGATTAGCATATCCATCACCACAAGCATTCATTTTTTTGTGGTAAGAACATTCAAAATCTTCTGTTTTTTGAAATATACGCTATTGTTAACTAGTTACAGTCACCCCCCTGTGTGACAGATTACTGGGACTCAGATCTCCTATCTATGTTCCATTTTGTGTGTGTTGACCAGTCTCTCCCTTCTCCTCCCTTCCCTAGCACTGGTAAACTCTGTTCTACCTTCTAGTTCTAGGAGATCAACTCTTCTAAATTCCACATATGGGTGAGATGGGGTGGTACTGGCCTTTTGTGTCCAGATTACTTCATTTAACATAGTGTCCTTTAGGTTCAGCCACATTGTCACAAAAGGCAGAATTTCATCCTTTGTATGGCTGAGTACTATTCCATGTGTGTGCATATCACGTTTTCTGTATTTATTCATCTGTGGATGGGCACGGGCTGATTCTGTATGGGAGTACAGATGTCTCTTCAACATGCTGATTCATTTCCTTTGGGCAAATACATAGTAGTGAGGTTGGATCAGATGGTAGTTCTACTTTTAATTATTTGAGGACTCTCCTTATTGATTTCCAAAATGGCTGTACTCATTCACATTCTCATCAACATTGTGTGAGGGTTCCCTTTTCTCTACGTCCTTCCCAGTACTTTTTATCTTTTGTCTTTTCAGGAATAGCCATTTTTACTGGAGGGAGGCGATACCTCATTTGGTTGTGATTTGCATTTCCTCATGAGTAGAGGATATTGAGCAATTTTCCACATGCCCATTGGCCACATGTGTGAATTTGAGAAATCTTTATTCAGGTCTTTTTCCCATTTTCAAATGTGATTTTTTGTTGTCGTTGGGTTGTTTGAGTTCCTTATACATTCTGGATATTGCATCATTCCAGACCCCCAGTGTGCAAATATCATCTTTCATTCTGTAGACTGTCTCTCTACTTTGTTGATAGATTGCAGTACAGAAGATTTTGGGTTGGTGTTAATTCCATTTTTCCTTTTCTTCCTTCATGTTTTTGCTGTCTATGCTTTTGAGGCTTATCCAACAAAAGAAAAAATTCTTGCTCTGTACAGTATCATGAAGTGTTTCTGTGATATTTTCTTCTATTAGTTTCATAGCTTCAAGGTCTGATATTTGAGCTTTTGATCCATATGCTCTAGTTTGATTTTGCTGTGTGTGGATGTTCAGCTTTTCAACATGATGTAAGACTGTCTTCTCTCTAATGTGTGTTCTTGGCTCCTCTGCCCATCAGTTGGCTGTAGATTCATGGATTAGTTTTTGGGCTCCTAATCTGTTTCACTGGTTTGTGTATCTGTTTTTAGTGGCACCATGCTGTTTGTTACTATTGCTTTGTACTATGTTTTGAAGTCCACCCAGCTATACCTAATTTTTTGAAAGTTTATATAATAAAGGTCGTTGAATTTTGTCATGCTTTTTTCCTGCATCTATTAACATGAGTGTGTACTTTATCCTTCTTTCTGTTAATATCATATATCACATTTTTTGGATTTGCCTATGTTGAACCATCCTTGTATACCTGCCATGAATCCCACTTGATCATATTGAATGATCTTTTTCATCTGCTGTTGAATTTGGTCTGCTGTTATTCTGTTGGTGTTTTTGCAATTGTGTTCATCAGGAATGCTGGCCTCAAGCTTCCTTTTGTTATTGTTGTGGTGGTTGTCCCTTGTCTGGATCTCAGGGTAGTGCTGTTCTGGTGGAATGAGTGGGAAGAATTCTGATCTCCTGAATTTTCTGGAACAGTTTGAGAATAACTGTAATTAGTTCTTCTTTAATGTTTTATAGAATATAGCAGTGAAGTCATGAGGTTTTCCTTTGATGGAATGGGTTTTCATTACTGGCTCAATTTCCTTACTTGTTTTGGTCTGTTTGGGTGATCTGTTTTTTTCATAATTCAATCTTGGTGGGTTGTATGTATCCAGAAATGTATCCATTTCTTCTAGGTTGTCTATGTGTAGTCATTCATAATAGTCTCTTATGACCCTTAGTGGTTCTGTAGTATCAGTTGTAATGCCTCTTATTTCATCTCTGATTTTGAATTTTCTTTTTTTCTTAGTCTAGCTGAAGGCTTGTCAATTGTGGTAATATTTTCAAAGAACCAGTTTTTCATTTTGTTGGTCTCTGTATTTGCTTGTGTAGTCTCTATTTCTATCCTACTAGCTTTGAGTTTAGTTTGTTCTTGTTTTTCTAACTCCTTGAGGTATAATTTTCATTTATTTGAGGACTTTCTTATTTTGGGATGTAAACACTTATTGCTATACACTTCCCTTTTAGAAAAGCTTTTCCTGTGTCCCTTAGGTTTGGGTGTAATGTGTTTCCATTTTCATTTGTCTCAAGGAAATTTAAAGTTTCCCTTTTAATTTCTTCATTGACCAATTGGTTGCTCAGGACCATGTTGTTTAATTTCCATGTATTTATACAGTTTCCAGGGTTGATGTAGTTATTTTAGTTTTGTACTATTATGGTCTGGAAAGATACTTGATATCATATCTGTCTTCTTGAACTTGTTAAGACTTGTTATGTGACATTACATGCTCTGCTGTGGATAATGTCCATGTACAGATGAGAATGCATATTCTACTGCTGTTGGATAAAATGCCCTGTGAGTATCTGTTGGTTTCACTTGGTCTGTACTATAATTTAATTCTAGTCTGCCCTTGTTGATTTTCTGTCTGGAAGATTGGTCTGCTGATGAGAGTGATGTCCCCTACTACCCTGTATTACAGTTTATTGCTCCATTTCATCTATTAATATTTGCTTTATATATGCTCTGGTGTTGAGTGCATATATATTTACAGTTATTATAGCCTCTTGCTTAATTGACTCTTTTGTCATTGTGTAATGGCCTTGTCTCATTTAATAACTATTGATTTAAAGTTTTTTCCCATTGGATATAAATATAGCTACTCCTGCTTGCTTCTGGCTTCCTTTTGCATGGAATGTCTTCCCCATTCCTTGACAATCTGTCCTTACAGGGAAGTGAGCCTCTGGTAGGCAGCATATAGTGGGGTCTTGTGTTTTAAATCTATTCAGCCACTCTGCCCCTTTTGTTTTTATTTTTGCAATGCTTGGGATCAAACCCACAACCTCATGCATGCTAGGCAAGTGCTCTGCCACTGAGCTGAAGGCTTGTCAATTGTGGTAATATTTTCAAAGAACCAGTTTTTCATTTTGTTGGTCTCTGTATTTGCTCCAACCCATCTGTATGTTCTAATTGGTAAATTTAATGCATTTACCTTCAAGATTATTGATAGGTAAGGGCTTACTTTCGCCTTTTGTTAATTGCTTTCTGGTCATTTGTAGATCTTTTCTTATTTTTGTCCTTCTTTTGGTTTACTTTTGTAGTTTTCTGTATTGCTAAGTTTTGCTTCCTTTCATTTTTTTGTTTGTGTATCAATTATAATTTGTGTATGTGTGTGTGTGGGGGGGTTACCATGATGTAAACATAAAGACTCTTGTAGTAATAGTAGTGGAAGTTGATAAGAACTCTGATTACATATAAATACTCTATTCTTTTACCTTGCTCCCTCAAAATTTATGTCTTTTTTTTAAATCTACATTTATATATTGTGTCTTCCATAACAACTTATTTTAGCGACAGTTATCTTTGACCATTTTGACTCTAAACCTTTATACTAGGAATTTGAAAGATTTATATACTACCATTACAATAATGGATGATTTTGAATTTGATAATAAATTTATCTCTACCACTAAATTTTATACTTTCATATTTCATGATAGTAATTACTGCCCTTCCACTTCCAGTGTAAGCACTCCCTTAAAGCATTTATTATGTGATGAGGTAAGGAATGACCTCAGTTTTGCTTGTCTGGGAATGACTTACTTCTTTTTCATTTCTGAAGGATAGGTTTGCTGGGTATAGTATTCTTGGCTGGCAGATTTTTCTTTCAGCACTTGAACATATCCTCCCATTTTTCCCCTGAACCCAAAGTCTTCTGCTGATAAATCTGCTGATAGTCTAAGGGAGAATCTTTTACATGACTTGACACATTTCTCTTGCTGCTTCTAGAATTCTCTCTTTGATTTGTAACTACATAATTACAATGTGGTTGGAGAGGAAATTTTGGGGTTGAATCTGTTTGTGGATCTTGAGCTTCCCGAATCAGTATATCCAAGTCTCTTCCAAGACTTGGGAAATCTTCAGCTATTATTTCATCAAATAAGTGTTTTGTGCCTTTCTCTGTCTTTCCTCCCTCTTTTACTACCATAAATGTGGTAATTTGTTACTTAATGATGTCCCATAAGTTGAGGATGCTTTCTTCCTCTTCTTCTCCTCCTTGTCTTCCTCCTTCTCTCTGATTTGTTTCAAAGTATGCATCTTTAAATTTAGAATTTTTCTTCCACTTGATCTAGTATATTGTTGAAACTCTACACTGTATTTTTAATTTCATTCAATTGTTCAGTTCTAAGATTTCTGTTTGATTTTTTATTTCCATATCTTTTTATATCTATTTTTATATCAAAGCATGAATTGTTTTTCTGGTTACATTATCCCTCTGTATTACCCTATATCTCACCAAATTTCCTTAGGCTCATTATTTCATATTCTTTCTCATACATTCCATGTTTTATTTTCTTTGTGGTCGGTTATGGAAGAATTATTCTGCTCCTTTTGTGGTGTCATGTTTCCTTGCTTTTTCATGTTTCTTGTGTTCCTATGCTGATATCTGTGTGTTAGCTAGAATAGTCACCTCTTCCAATTTCGTGGAGTAGAGGAAGACTTTCCCCCATGGATGAGCCCTGGGGTGTAAATTGGGCGGGTGTCTTGACTTTGGTTCTAGACTGGTGTCACAGTCTGGTCTTTATGCAGTTTCTTCTATGTCAGTGTTGGTGATGCCTGAGAGTGCTTCTGGACCCACTGCAGGAATTTGTGATGGCAAACGTGTGATTTCACTGAGTGAACGATGGGCTGCATCTCCAGCTGAGGAGCCGTGTGTGGCAAGGCATCACGATCAGGCCCAGCCTCCCTGCCATGAAGAGTGCATTGTGGACTCAGGTGCTATGTTCACCACTGCCACACCGTTCGTGGATCTGAGCAGCTGGTGTCCTAGTGCTGCCATCATTCATGTGAGTGTGGAGAAATGATGAAGGATGAAGATGTGATGCCTAACCATCCTGGATAGTGGTGGCTCAGGTTGTAGGTGTCAGTGGGGGCCTCCTGGTTCTCTGCTAGTAGGAGTCGTGTCTCTGAGCCAACCTGGAAAGTGGGGTGGCTGAGACAGGGTGCTGCACCCCACTCTGTGTGCTGCTGGAGTTTCTCTGGTCACCAGGCCCTCCCCAACTCCCTCACTGTGCTCCAGAACTCTCCATTAGACATTCTAGTCAACACGTAGTTGTTTTTTCATTCATCATTTAGGTTCTTTTATGTGTTGGAAGAGACATCTGTTAGATAGCTCCAGCCAGTCAGCTTGCTGATGTCACTCAGAAGTCTTAACTTTTGATCCTTCATGCACTGTGTTCTCACTTAATCCTCACAGTAAACCTAGGCAGTGGGCACTGAGTTATCTGTGCTTTTAAATGAGGAATTAAGACCCAGTGAGTTAAAGCTCAAAGTGCTAAGTGCTCAAAGTTCTGCTCAAAGTTCTAAGTGACAGAGCTTGGCCATCTTCCTCATGACAACAATGGTGCTTCCAACTGTTAAGACTCTTAACCTAGACTTTTCATGTAACTGGTTTATGTAGTTCAGCTTCCAAATTCTTAGCACTGTGCTGGGTACCACACACTTTATCTCATGTATTCCAACAACCACACAAGGTCGTATGGTAACCAACCCCTAAAATGGTTCCCAATGACCAGCACATCCTGGTATCCACGTTCTCTATGTTGTTCCCTTCCTCAGTGGATGCCCTTGACCCATGTCACCAATATGATATAGAAATGATAGTGTGAGTTACTTCCAAGGTGAGATATGAGTCACTGTGGCTTTGTGGCTTACTTCTGGTGCTCCTAAGTTTTCCCTCTGCAAGAAGCCAGCTTCCCTGTTGTGAGAACCCCCAGATATACCAGGTAGAGAAGTCACATAGGGAGAAACTGAGGCCTCCTGCCAATGACCAGCACAATGGGACTGCACCAAAGTGGAAGCAGATCTGGCCTCCTTGGGTTAGCCTCTGGAAAACCAGGCCCTTGGCTGTGCTAAATTCAGCCTTGGCCGATTCCAGTTAAACTGTTTTTGAGTTTCTGATCCACCCAAACTATATGGGATAAAAACAAATACTTTGATTATAGCTGCTGTTTTGGGGCCAATTTGTTATGTGGCAGTAGGTATATGATACAGGAAGCTATCGTATTGCCCCCATTTTCAAGCTGAGGGACTTGCGGCTTAGAATGTGACTGATCCAAGGGCACATGTTACCTCTGTGGCACAGCCTGAGGTGTTCTGGATGTGGAGTGGCACTCTGACCCTGCATCCCTGCCTGTGCTCCCTCCCATGAGCACGGCAGACTCACCTTGCTCACAGTGCTCCCCACTGAAGCCCGGCTGGCACAGGCAGCGGGGCTGCCCTTGGTCTGAGATGTGGCACTGCCCGTGGTGGCACTTGAAGGCTGAGCAGGCATTGGCGGAGTCGTTCTTGTGGTCACACAGAGCCCCTCCATAGCCCTCGGCACACTTGCACACGTACGAGCTTCCAGTCGCCACACATTTTCCATGGTTGCAGCTGGAAGCAGAGAGGAGGAGGAGGAGGGAACCAGAGTTGGTACTGCCAGATGCTTCTCTGTCCTGCCCAGCCAGAAACCAGGGGACCCAGCACTGTGGGACCTCAAGCTGATTGCAGCCTGAGAGCTTTGGCCCTGGGGTCTGCCTCTTTCAGCCCAGTGGCTGAGCATCTCTCTTTTCTTAAACACTCTGTCTCAGTGGCCAATCAGCTGCAAGCTCCTCCAATGTCCATTACCAGCTGTGATGACAGAGGCTCACAGGCTAACAGTTTTACACACACACACACACACACACACACACACACTGTGCCTGGAAGAAAGTCAGCTTTCTGCAAACATTTCAATGGCTCTATTATCTTAAATGATAATGCTATTACTACTACTATACAAGTTGAGCATACTTAATTTGAAAATCTGAAATCCCACATGCTTCAAAGTCCAAAATTTTTTAGCACCATCATGGTAGCACAAGAGGAAAACTGCACATCTGGCCTCATGTGGTGGGTCACAGTTAAAATGCAGGTGTTCTAAAAATACTGACTAAAGTTACCTTAGGGTTGTGTGGATGAGCTTCATAGGAAAAAATGAATTTCTTCTCCAGACTCAGGTCCCATCCCAAGATCTCTGCCCCACCTTGTATACATGCATAAATATTCCAAAGTCTGAGAACATCCAAAATCCAAAACACCTCTGGGCCCAGGCTTTTCGGCCAAGAGACATATTAACCTGAGCAGGTTCCTCTTGCTATGTGGCAGGTTCCATGGGAAACTCTTTTTTTACCCAGCATCACCTATTGTCACAACTGCCACACCTCTGCATCCACCTCTCCTAGGTGGGAAGACTGGTGGGGAGGCCTCTATTTTTAACCACAATGTCTCATTGTCCCTAATGGGATGACATTCAGAGCCAGGATTCATGCTAATTTCAGAGTCATATATACACACTCAAGAGTAACACAGGGAGCTGAAACCCTTTACAGCTGTCTGCCCTTTCTGACCCAAAATATTGTTTCCCAACTTGTTTAGCCAAACAAATGACCAGTCTTGGCTCTGGAGGTGTTTTTGGCTGAGTCAGATTCCACAACACTGGGAACACCAGGTCTCTTGTATTCAGCATACGGTCTGGCACATAGTAGGCCTTCCATAAGTATTTGCTGGAGGAGTAACGGAAGATGAACCCATCACGTTACTCTGCCGAGTGTGGTCCAGCAGACCTGGCGCCCTGCCCGGGGCACTGGCTGAGGGGCAGCCACACGGGGCTGATTCTCCCTTGTTCTGCCTGCCGGCTCCATTGCCCGAGGCTGTTCTCCCCGACAGGGGTGCCTTTTCTAGCACAGGAGGCAACATGGAAGCTGGGGGCAGCTCTGGGCAGGTCAAAGGCGGCTTGCAGAGGCAGGTGTTTGGGCGAGGCTCTCCTGCGGATGTCTCTGAGCCAGACCTGCAGCTTGGATGCCCAAGCTCAGCCTCTTGACTCTGGGCAGTCACGGGCACTACCCGCCGCATGACCACTGCTCCTCCGTCAGTGCCCCCTTCTTGGGTGGGCACAGGGCCAGCGTGCATACTGGGAGCCTGGAGCTGTTAAGACACTGACCTGTGGCCGAGGCAGGGGTCCCGGGCTTCCTGGTCGCACAGCGGGCCGGTCCAGCCCGGGTGGCACTCACACACCATGCTGTCCTTCTCCACGGAGCGGCACAGGCCGTGCCGGCACACGGTGCAGGACTTGCAGCCTGGCGAGACCCCTGGGGACTGTGGCGGGAGGGCCTTGAAGTCCTGCAGCTCGTTGTTGATGCGCACCTCGTGGATGCAGCCGTGGAAGCCACCCAGCGGTCGGTCTGCGCCCTGGCGCAAGGCCGAGAGGCCGCTGGAGGTGGGGATGCCTGTGGGAGGGAGCGGGCAGCCTGAAGCGCCTCCCTCCCGCCCAGCTCGCCGGGGCCGGTCTGAACGAGAAGGTGTTCTTCACCGTTCTTAGTTAAGGGCTCTGGGCCTCCGCTCTTCAAACTGATGGTGGCCTAAACCTGGGCTGCATCCCAGGAAGGACCTGAGTTCTTGGTCCTGCACTTGAATTTAGGGGGCACAGTGGTGCCTACACATCCCAGGGGCTCGGGAGGCTGAGGCAGGAGGATCACAAGTTCAAAGTCAGCCTCAGCAACTTAGTGAGCCCCTAGGCAACTTAGGGAGACCCTAAAAGAAACAAGGAGTGGGATGCGGCTCAGTGGTTAAGTGCCCCTTATTTGGGGTTCAATCCCCAATTACCACCCCCCAAAAAAAAACCCAGGGGGGAAAAAAACACAAAAAACACTTGAATTCATTGTCAATGCTTAAATATAGAAAATATCCCACAAAAATCCTGTATTTTGAGCTTCCTTAGAAAAACTGAGGGGAACAGATCACCATTGTCACGTGGCACTGCCAGCTTAAACAGGGAGGGTGGTGCCGAGTCACCCGAGGACCGCCAGACCCTGCAGGAGAACCCAGGGCAGACCGGCTGGCGTGTGGGAAGGGAGCCTGGAGGAGCAACCTATCCAGGGGAGCGCTGGGCTCCGCGTTTTCTGACCTCACACCCTGTGGATTGTTCCCCTCTTGTCAGGGTCCAGAGACACTGTGGGTAAAGGCCTGGCTTGCCTCTCACCAGGTCTGCTTTGTGTCCCCTTTCCTGTCCCATGCCACTGCCTGCCCACCCCTGCACTGGGGGCCGAGCCAGCCTGGAGCTTAAGTGCTGCTGTGGCTACAGCTGGAGCAGGTGAGGGGCAGGAGCGGCTGCCTTCCTCTGGGGAAGCTGTGTCCCTGTGTCCCTTCTGGGCTGGCTCTGGGTCAAGTGCACTCCCTGGACCCCTGCGTCTGGCTGGCTTGTTCTCAGTGAACACTGTGGACCTGGCCAGCCCTCTGAGGTGTCTTGGGTGGAGTCTCGGGGATCTCTGTGTTGAACAAGCTGCTCTAGTGGCTTTTTTAATCTTAGCCGCCATTGCCTCCTTCAGGAAGTCCCCCCGGATTGGCTTTGTAGTGGGTGCTGAGATGGGAGCAGGGGAGCCCCTGCCGGTAGGTCTGGGTCTAGGTGCTGAAGCAGAGGGCCAAGGCGGGTGGGGAGGGAGCGTTACCTCCAAGGTAGAGGGGGCTGTTGATGCCCACGGCGGGCTGCTTCTGGAGCTTCCCCAGGCTCTTCGGGGCTCCTTTGTCTACCACCAGGTTCAAGGTCTGGTTTAGCATCACCAGCTCCACGCTGTGAAACTGCCCATCATTCACAGTCTCCACACTGGGCAGGGGGAGAGGGAGAGAGAGAAGGTTCACTGAGGGTCTTCCTGCGCCGGCCCTGGCTGCACACTTGACCGGCAGGACTTGCATCTTGCTCTACTTTTTATCTGGAAATAGCTTCAAGATTACATAAGTCCAAAGTAAAAACTGCACAGAAAATACGGATTACCCCGGTTCTCCTGTTATCCCCGTTTGCGGAACCATTTCTCCCTCTCCACACACAGGCACAGCTCTTGCGCATCATTGAAAGGGAAGACACACACGACACAGCCCCTTAACCCCAGACGGCTCAGTTTGCACTTCCTAGGGACAGGAATGTTTTCTTACGTGAGCAAGCACGGCATAGTCGCCAACTGCACACCACCCTCAAGGTCTCTCCTAGTGTAATTTTCCTCTGTGGCATTTTCCCTTGCAGTACAAGATCTGGTGTAGGGGCAGGAAGTACATCTGGTGATCACCCATGTTTTCTCTGTCATTCACTGAGTTAGGCAGCTCCGTCCTCAGGCCGCCTGCATACCACCTGGGAATTATTTCCTTAACAAATTTTGTTTCCAATGGCCCCATCTCCCCCTCAAATACCAGTAAGCCTGTCATGTTTGCACTGTTCTAAGAAATGTCCGAGAAAAGAAAGCTTGGGTGTGATTTAAACTTTTTCCCAGTATATGAAACGCATTCTCTTACAGTTAACATTTCACCTAAATTCACCTCATGGGCCACCAGGGGTATGCATCGCACAGTTGGGGAAGTAAAGTGTCCCAACACCCCTGCCAACTAATTTTTTTTTTTTTTTTTTTTGTCCCCAGTACAGAGAGGAGAAGATGGAAGCGCATGGAAATTAGTTAACTGAAGACCCTACACTTAGCAGGGTTCAGCAGGGACTTGGACGAAAGTACCCCTGCTCCTATGCTGTCTCTGCTGGTGCCCCCGGGCACTCACAGAGGGCTGACGGGCATGGCCAGGCCTGATCCTAAGTGGCTCACTCCCATTTTGTGAACGTTGGGACAAGACTATGAAGTGGACACTAGATATCCTCTTGCACAGAAAAAGACACTGAAGCCCAGAGGGGTGAGGTGATTTGTCAGAGGTCACCCAGCTGATACAGACCAGAATCCGTATTCGGAGGCAAGTTTCTGACTCGAGTTTTGCTGGGAGTTCCAGGGGCTGGGGAGGAGCAGGGATGGCAGGAGGCAAGACTCTGGAGATGTGCCACCTCCTTGTTCCCTGAAGAAAAGGACTCTCCGGGGTTACACTCTCCTGCTCGCTCAGGGGTGGGGTATAGGCAGACTTCCTCTCTCCTTGAAATCTCCTAGGGGCATCCTGCTGGCTCCAATGAGAGGGTCCAAGCAGCGGGTGGCACTGATTTCTCAGGAGGGCAGCTTCAGTGACTGACCCAGGGTTAGGAATTTCAGCTGAAGAGTGTGCGAGGGGGAGGGGGATGTGCTCAGGGGAAGACAGGCTGGGCTGGGTTGGTCCCTACTGCTGGACGGGACCACGGCCAGTCAAGCAGTCATGGAAACAGACCACCCTGATCTCAGTTCCCTCATCTGCAAACCTCTGGAAATTCTTGTGATGATCAAGTCTGAGGAGTACGCCCAAGTGCTCTGCAGTCTGTAAGTTCCTGGGACGATGTGAGCGGTTATTAGTGTTGTTTAGAATATTTATACCAAGAACCTATTGTTGCCTGCAAACATAGGGATCCGATTTCAGGGCTGACCCTTGGAAGGGAGCGGTGGCAGAGGAACAGGCAGGACCCCAGGACCCACCCAGTCCAGTGGGCAGTCCCTTCTCGCATCTATTCTTCCTCCCCCCGTTTACCTGCCCATGCTGCCCCCCTCCATCCGCCTCCCTTTTCCCCCTGGTTCTCCCATCTGCTGGGTCACATCCACCCTCCATCTATCCATCCGACACCCACCCCAGTGAGCAGTGGCCATGCTATCCTAGGTGCAGGACCAACGGGGACACCTGCTCCACCTGCCTCAGCCTTTCCTCTTAATCAAGTGGCCAGCTTCTCTGTGGACAGCCGAGACACAGGGGAGCAGCGGGAAGAGTGGCGACCCAGAGACCAGTAGGTTTCTGCCTGGTTCCGACAGGGAGCTGGGCAGTTGCCTGGAGGTGGAGATGCCTGATTCCAGAAGCCTCTCTAGCTGCTCCAAGCTGTGAGCCCAGGACAAGGCCGTGATCCTGCAGAGGAGTCAGTGGAGGTGTGTGTGGGGGGCTGGTGTGCAGGGACCACAACCCTCACAGTCTGTAGCCACATGTGCCAAAATATGCAGATACACACTGAGCCGACATCTCAGTGACATTGTCCTGAACGCACGCCGGCTCCTGTGTGAGCCTTCAGTCACTGTGACGAACACCTGAGACAATCAGTGGGTGAAGGGAAGGAGAGGTGCATTTTGGCTCACGTTTCCACAGGTTTCAGTCCGTGGCCGGTCGGTTGGCCCTGCTGCCGTAGACCTCTGCACGGTACATCATGGCGGGAGTGTGTGGCAAAGGAGGCCTGCTCACTGCACTGCTCAGGAAACCAAGAGCAAGAAAGGACAGCCGTGCGTGTCCCAGTGTCCCCTTCAAGGACACGCCCCCAGTGATCTCACGTCCTCCCACTAGGCCCCGCCTCCTAGAGTTCTGCCCCTCCCCATAGTGCCACAGACTGGGGACAGAGTCATTAACAGGTGGAGGTGTCTGAGTAGATGCCTGGCAGTCACCTGTCATGGGGGCTCTGGGCGGGTGGTCTTGGCATTTCCGTCCAGCGTCGAAGTCCAGGGAGGGGCAGTTCTTTTCCTGTTCTGGACACGCACAGGCATGCTGAGCACACACCGGCTCCTTCCTGGCTGCTGGCTCCAAGCCTTCTCCCTTCTCCGCTTTCGGAGGTCCCCAGCCAGCCCAGGCCCTGGTGCATGGCCTCGAGGCCACCATCCTGGAGACAGTGGCTTGGCAGTTGCTGCAGCAGCGAGAGCGGTGGCTGCCAGCTCCTGCCCCAGACAAAGCGCTGGGCTCTGCAGTGCCCAGGAGCCTGGCTCTCCAGAGGAGTTGCCGACAGCCCTTCCTCCAGGTGAACCTCCTGCCAGTTCGTGCTTGGCGTGAGGATCTATCACGCTGGGTCCTCCCACTTCTGTAAGCCCAGTTTCTGCTTGATTATAATGAGGGTTGTACTCGTTTTATGCTGGGCTTTAGAGGGTAGTGCATGACCCCTAGCAAGCTCTCAGGAACAGGTGGAGATGGTGACTTCCTCCTCTGTGATTCTGGGCTTGGAGGAGCTGGGCGTGGCAGAGACTGGAGATGCAGGTTACTAGTCTGCTGGTTTCTCAACTTCACGACCTTGGTGGCTTTGAGGATCTGTGTCATTCTGCTGGCTTATGGCCACTTCTGAGGAGGGTACTCTTGTGGGCTCCTTATTACCTAGGGAAGGAACCTAAAGACTGAAGCCACAATGCTTGGAAGTGATGGAACTGAGGTTCAAGGTCAGGACTGATTCCAAGCCCAAAACTCTCAAGGCCTTGTTCCTGTGAATCAATGCTTGTGGGTTGATGGGTCTCCTTCTTCTGGTACATCTGAACCAGGGGTTCTGGAATCATGCCCAAAGCCAGTGCTTTTCAAGCTGTGGGGTCCCAGAGGCCTGGAAGCTCCGATTCTTTACCACCACCCCCAAACAGGATGGTTCCATTTTTACCTGTCTTTTTTAAAAACATGTAATTCTTGGCCTTTAAGATAAAATATCAATGGGAAGAAAGGCTTTGCTGCTATCAAAGAAAAGAAAATGAAAAAACAATAAAAACCTGGTGTTTGGTCTAAAAGAAATGGTTACACTGGGTTGCCAAGCCCCGGTAATCAGTCTCCTAGAGACACATGTAGGGACTTCAGAAGAAGACAGGGCCCTGAGAGTCTTCCTCATCATCTACTGGGAGATGGAGAGGCCCGGAGGTGGCAGAGGTGGCTGGAAGGCTTTTGCGGGGGCAGGCGTGAGCACACCCGTTGGCCAGAGTGGCCTGGAGTTCTCTTCTGCCTTGACAACAGTGGTGGGCGGGCCCGTGTGGCGTGCTTGGTCAGGTCAGGGTGGCGGGGCCAGCAGCTGTGCGCTCTGCAAAACCAGGACTTAATTCTCTCACTTAGCACTCTCAGAAGGTGGGGCCACGCTTCTTTCTCCATCTGGAAACGGGAGACTTCAGGCCCAGAGAGACATACGGTGCTCCGGTGCTCTGCTCTCACAGTGGAAAAGCAGAGGCTGTACTTAAATCTGCTGTGTGAGGGAGGGGCTTATGAGGGTGGTCAGTCCTCCAGGTGCTGGTGGCGCTTACCTGTGTGCTGACTGTGGCCAGTAGGTGGCGACAGAGCCACACAAGAAAAGAGTCCCTGGGAATTAGGACTGAGACCCTAGGCCCCACTGCAGCAAGCCCCATGCTGTACCCTAGGGACATGCCACACTTTCTTCTGGCCCTGGGCCCAGCACAGTAGGAGAGCAGGTTTGGGTGGACACCTGTCCTGGGTTTAACCCCAACTCTGCCGCTTACTGGCCTCATCTGACCAGTTGGCTTCTCATCCCTCAGACAGGAGTGATGCCAAGTGCCTGAGGCCTGTGCCGAGGACCACGGAGACAGCGGCCTTGAGAGTGGATGGACTGTGGTAATCAAGACTCCAGGAGCATGTGCGGCACGGACAGAGCTTCCCTGTGTAGACTGTTTTCAAAAGTTGAACATTTAAAGATGAGGTATTTCACACAAATCTCGAATTTCCAGCCCCTCCTGATAATCGGACTCCCTGAGGTAGCTCATGCTGGAGCCGAGGTCATCGGCCCTCTCGTGAGGCTTGTCCCTTCCAGGCTGCTGCAGGTCCCCCAGCACCCTAGCCTGCTCCCCTCTACGTTCCCACAGCGGCTCCCTGTTGGGCCCCCTGGCCTCGCAGGCAGGTGCGCTTGCTTCTGACTGGTCTGACCCCGAGTGTCAGAGAAGTCTGTCCCCTTCTGTGGCAGGGAGGGGCTTGAGCAGCCTTTCCTGTGTCTGTCCTGGGGTCTTGTGCCTTCACCACCTCCTGTGACCACAGCTGAGCAGGGGAACAGACCAGGCGTGGGCAGGAAGGAGGCCCTGGAAGCCAGCTGCTCCAGGCCTGTGAATCCTGCGGCACCCTGGCCGCTCACCCTGGCCCTGAGCTGGTCCATGGGCGTCTCTGTGGGTAGAAATCTGCAGCTGCCAACTCGCCCTGGCGGATGAGCTTGGCATGGCTCCCTGGCTCTCACCCCAAGGCTGACGTGGCCTCCTGGTGCCACAAGATCACTGTAGTCACTCTGAGGAGGTCCATTTTTATTGGTTGGAATGGACTCCTGAGCTCCTCCACAGCTGTCACCTCAGCCCGTGCCCTTGGTCCCTGATGGCATCCCCTTCCCAGGGCTCCTCCTCCCGGTCTGTGGAAATGCTCCTCAGCGTGGAGGAGCCTCTGGGACACACCTCCTCCCCAGGGACCCTCCTGTCCAGGCGCAGTATCTGCTCCTTCTCCACAAGTGTCCCCACCAATGCCGCTGTGTCTCCAGGGACACCTGTTGACGCTCCCAGGGAACTAGTGCTCGTTTAACCCCTCACGTCCCTCGTCTGCAACACCTAAACAATTTAAACTGAGCAACAAGTACACAACTTACGGCACCTTTGAAACAAATATTTGTGTTTGTAGAGTTCTAATATTTTGAGAAGAGTAATAGGTAAATGATTTGTGATGATATTCATAAAAATTATTGATATCACTAATATTAGTAATGATATTATCCCAATAAACTCTAGAGTATTACTTCCAATGTACATTAATGCACCTTTGTGGATTCCGTTGAAATAGTCACAGACCTGAAGACTTGGGGATGCAATGGGATAAGCTGTGTCTTTCTCTCTGGCTGATGTGTGCCTACTCCCACGTCTCTGATACCAGGCCCACGTCTGGCCCGAACAGGGTACCTGGTTGTGTTTTCTAAGTCAATGTATAAGCGGAGGAGAATATTGTAGGTTGAGCTTCCCTAATCCCAAAATCCAGAACTCAAAAATCCTCCAAAACCTGAAAATTTGTGAGCACCAACGGATGTCACAAATGACAAATTCCACACCTGACCTTATTTGAGGCGCCACAGTCAAAATACAGGTACAATAAAAAGATCATATAAAATCACCTTTGGTTAGCAAGGGCCTAAGCAACTTAGCAAGACCCTGTCTCAAAATAAAAAATAAAAAGGGTCAGGATGTGGCTCAGCGGTTAAGTGCTCCTGGGTTCAACTCCCAGTACCAGAAAACAAACAAACAAACAAAAACAATTGCCTTTGGGCTACATTGTTTATGAAATATAAGTGAGTTTGGGGTTTAGACTTGAGACCCACGCCCAAGATATCTCATAAAGTATATAAGCCAATATTTCACAACGGAAAAAAAAATCCAAAATCTGAAACATCTGTTCTAACCACTTGGATAAGGGATATTTAATCTGGACTGGGACAAAAACAGGGATGGATGCCTCAGAGAAAAGGATTTGGAAACAAAACCACATTTAAGGTGGGATTTCTGGAGTCTGGGCCCAGGCTGCTGAAGAGCAGTAATGAGGGTCCCCAGGCTTGGCACGGCTCCAGCCAGGATCGCCTGGATGTGCGTCGCTGGGACCTTCCCACGGAGAGGCCAGGCATTTCCCCAGTGCCACTGTGAACTCCTCTGGCTCTCTGGTAGCAGCTAGCTGCACTGCCACAGGCCACCTATGAGCCGGCCCTTCTCTAAGCCATCGCCACCGTCGGCCAGCGTCAGCAAGGGGAAGGGGCTCCACTCAGGAGCCCAGGCTCCGCACGGGCCTGGCTGCCCCGGAAGCTGGCCTGCCTCCTCAACAGGTCAGTGCCCAGGCTCAGTATGCCAAGCACCCTCCCGACTCTCAGCAACACCCAGGAGGGGCTCCTGTGGTGTCACAGTGCAGAGTCACTTGCCCACACCCAGGTCTGTGTGGACCCAAATGCCTTTGGCCAGGCACACGGTTGTTGGCTGCCTGAGGCCCTGCCTCCCTGGTTTTCTGTCCTCCCGCTTGGTCCAGGGCCACTGGTTCCAGGAACAGGCGTTAGGAGACCCAGGCTCCAGGGAGCACTGAGGCCACTGGGCGATTGTTCCTCCATGTCCACTGAACCCGGTTTTCCCTAAGCAGGCTGGCTTTGGTGCGTCCACCCTCCACTGTGAGTCTTCTGGTCTGGCTGATGCCCCTGCCCCTTCTCTCGTCTTCGCTGCTGTCCTAGCCTGCTTGCTGCCTTTTCTCTGCTCACACTAGTTCCTCACCTGCATCAAGATGGAACTCAATGGGCTGCTTCTCCAGGGAGTTCCCGTGTGAACTGGTGGTCCTCGGACCTACGCATCGGAATCACTTGGAAGGGTCCTTAAAACATGGATATGCTGGGGCAAGCCCCGCCACCCCCAGCCCAGGTGTTGGATTCAGAAGTGCAGGACTGGACTCTCTGTGTGCATTTCTACGGCTTCCCGTGTGGCTGGTGCTGCTGGCCCATGCTCAGAACCACTGTTCTGTCGTTGTTGTTAGTTTTGTTTTGGGTGCTGGGATGCAACCCAGGGTCCTGTGCTTGCTAGGCAAATACTCCACCACCAAGCCATGTCCCCAGCCTGAACCACTGGCTTTAACCAGTGGTTTTCAAACTAGGTTGGTTGGGGGAGAGCTGGGGGCCTCCATGTGCAGAGGGGGAACATGGCTTCTCCCCGCAGGGAGGATGCATTTAGTGCTCTTGAGTTCAGTATGAAGTTTCAGCTGAAGAAAAGATGCAGTTGTGGGGGAAGAAAAAGTCCACACGTTTCTTCCTTTCACCAACCCCAGTGAAATATGCCCTTGTTTCCCGGGGAGGAGGCTGGCCTCTATTCTGTACTGTGCCTTCCCCAAGGTCTGTTCCTCTTTGGTTAGTGGTTTTCATGATATGGGGGTAACAGACAGACATCTAAAAATTCTAGTGGTTATTTTTAAAAAGTATTATAAAAATGTTTAATCATTTTATATTTTGATAATTACTTAGTACCGGTTTCAGATTTGGTACTTTTTTACATTTGGGACTATTTGCAGACTTTACCTGTTGAGCATCACTTATCCAAAATGCTCTGAACATTTTTTGAGTGGCATGTTGGAGATCAGGAAGTTTCAGGTTTTGGAGAATTTCAGATTTTGGATTTTCCCATCATGGGGGACGTGCCCTTGAAGGGGATATTGGGACCCCAGCCCCTTCCTCTCATTCTCCCTCTGCTTCCTGGCCACCAGGAGGCCCGCTGCTTGCTCCACATGCTTCCTGCCTGGTGTGTGGCTCATTCATAGGCCCAAAGTGACGCAGCCAAGTAAACAGGGACTGAAACCTCTACAACTGTCAGCTAAAATAAACCGTTCCTCTTTATAAGTTGATTTTCTCAGGTAATTTGTTGCAGCAGGGGAAAGCTGACTAGCACACAGGGTGACTGTCCTGAAGTTGTCCTTCAGGGCAGTTTGGAAGTCACTGGAGCAGTCGTCCTGCTGCCCAGTGCTCTTGAATGTCTTTCCTTGGCATTGCATGCTAATTGCCCCGTGTTCTTTCTTAAACTAATAAAAGATTAGGATGACATTTTGAAAAGGGCGTCTCATTAAGCAGCCCCGTTCCCATTGGAGCACCTGGCTCCATGCACAGTAGCCAGCTGGCCATTCATCTTGTGGTAATGAGGTGTCATCTTCCCGCACGTCCTGGCCTGCCTCTGCCTCGGGTGCTGCCTTGCACCCTCCCCGCTGCCACTCTGTGCAGGAAGTGTCTGTGTATGGGGTGGGGCACCAGCACCACCCTGGCTTCTTTACCCGTGGAGGTGCGTGCGGCGGCTGGGGGTGTGGTCCTCACCTGTACACCGTGGTGGGCGGGGAGCTCAGGCTGTCATACACCAGCCTCACGTGGCCCTGGTACAGCTCCAGCGCCAGGGGATCGTTGTCTCCCTTGTAGAGAAGGATGCCGTTGTCCTTGTCCGTGGCCACCTGGAGAGAGTGCCAGGGCACACGGGTCAGGGGTTACCTGAGGTTGGCCTCTCCCGCTCCTCTTCCAGGTGGCTGCTGCTGGTGGGAATTTTAAGACACACCAGCACCTGGGCTTCACCAGAGTGAGCTCCCACGAACCTCTCAGAAGTGGGGCATAGGCAGATAATTTAAAAGTTCTCTGGGGATTCTGAGATATTGCCAAGGCTGAGAGCCACAGGCTTCAGACGCTGCCACCCAGAGTGTGTCACCTGCCTGCCACCTGCACTCATTGCCCGGCTCCTGTCTGGCTGTGGATGGGATGTGCGGCAGGTAAGTCTGACAGGACACCTGCATGTCTGGCTGGGTGGGACCCGACAGTGGGGTCTCTGGGTGGAACTAGGGTCCAGGGGCGATGGCAAGTGAGCTTCCTTCCCGTCTGAGCACCAGTTCTGTCAGGGGCCCGTCACGAGGCTGCCAGCTCCGCAGGTGTGAACGTTCTGTGCGTCTCTGCGACCCCTGCACCTGGAGTAGTGCCGGGATGGACGGCACTAGGTGGATCTTTGTTGAGCAGAATTTCCCAGAAACTCCAGATTTAACCTGGGCTAATTTGGCCATCACCAGAAGGGGGCAGAGCCCCGGTTAGTGCCCCCAGCACCCAACCCCAGTGGCAGGGTGATCACCATCCCGGTGTCTCTGGGTCTCCTCCTCCGTGACCGGCCTACAGGCAGGGGCCTGTTCTTTGCCTATCACCCACCTGCCCTGCTCACACCCACCCCTAGAACAGCACTTAGGTGGGTCAAAAATCCAGTCTGGAATAAACGGGCTCAGGCACCTGAACGAAGCCACTGGGAAAAGAACTTGTTCACACGGAGTGGGTTTCCACTCCCTAGCATGTTCCGTGTGTTTGTCCTCTGGGCCTCTGCCCTTGCTGAGCTTTCTGCTGATCCTCTCCAGCCTCCGTTAACCCTGTTCTCTCGTTCCCCCACTCTTCTACCTTTTGTCAGGAAACCCCCACTCATCCTTCGCCTCTCAGCCTGGTGTCACCGCCTCTGAGAAGCCCTCCCTGACTTCTCCCCACAGAATGGGGTTGCTGCCCCTCCTGCACGTTCGGGCCCCAACCTGTGGGCCGCCACCTCTCTCCTCACCCTCATGGATGGACAAGGTGCTTTTTCTGTCTTGTGTACCATCAAAATCCCACTTCCCAACACGGTACCTGTCACATAATGATTGAACAAATATTTTCTAGAGGAATGCGTGCATAAGACTAGAAATGGGAGCTGCTGTTTGCAGTGAGGGCTGGTCAGGAGCATCCATAGAGCTCTCTGGACACAGCTGGCCCGGCTTCCCCAAAGCTGAATATTCTCCTTGATAATTTTTTTTGGGAAGAAGCAGGACTGCTATGATATAGGGCATCCCTGAGGTTCTCTGAACATTCAGGGTTTGGGGACAAACTGGGGTCCTTCCAAGGGCAGGGTGGGGCAAGGCGCACCTGCAGGGAGATGTTGGCCTGGGGCCGGACCTTGGCGGAGGCCAGTTCCACATAGGAGTCTTTGCCCACGAAGTTCACGGTGATGAGCTTCTCGCATCTGGGGCCAGCAAAGCCTGGGGGACAGCGGCAGGTGGGCTCCTGCTGCACCACAATGCACTGGGCTCCGTTCTGGCACTCGTACTGGTCACAGGGGCTGGTCTGCAGCAGAACCATGGGCGGGGGGTGCTCGCAGAAGAGCCCACTGGTAGGAGGGAGAAAAGCAAGGGGGATGGGCACAGGGTAGAGGGTGAAGAGGAGACAGTCAGTTACTTACAAGGAGCCTCTAACAGAGAGCCTGGGATGGAGAAGGAGATGAGTTCCAGGGTCGAGTTCCAACCCTGCCACTAACTGGGGCAAGTCCTTTTTTTCTTTAAGTCCAAGTTTCCCCATTTTGAAAATAACTGAGTCAGACAGGTCCCCAAATTTCAGTGTCATCAGAACGCCCAGGGTGAAGTTGTTAAAGTACAGCTTCCCATCCATGGATGGATGAATGAATAAACAAAATACACGCAGCCCGCAGTGAGATGCTGCTCGGCCTTCGGGAACAAGGAAATCCTGACACAAGCTCCAGCGTGGATGGGCCTTGAGAAGAGGATGCTGAGGGAAATAGCCAATCGTGAAGGGTAACAGGGTCCTATGCAAATGAGCTCCCCGGAGTGGTCCAATCCAGAGACAGAAGGTAGAACAGAAGTTACCAGGGGCGACAGGGAGGAACGCAGGGCTGTTATTTAATGGAACAGAGTTTCGGTTTTGCAAGATGCAAAAGTTCTGGAGATGGATGCTGGTGATGGTCACATGATGGGGTGAATGTGCTTAATACCACTGAACTCTATCCTTCAAAATATGTAAGATGGTAAATTTTGTTATGTATGTTTTATCATGGTTTTTAAAAAAGTGCAGACTCTCCAGCCCCTTTTTTTCCATCCCTAAATTTTAATTCTGTAGCTCTGTTGTGGGGCAAGGAATCAATATTTTCATGAGCCTCTCAGGTAGAGGGTCTCAATCCAGCTTTAACAAACTGACCGAGAACGCCATGGCTCCTTCCAGGCTCAGGATCTGGGAGTCTACGTGCAAAGCTTATTTGCATATTTTACATTTATGTCACCTGGTGAGAATTGATATGAATGAACTGTCCCCAGTCTGACCCCCACTTGACCCTTGCCTCCCCTGCCCTGTTAGTCAGTGTAGGACCTAGACCTGGAACCCAGGCTTCTCCTTCCACATCCCCCACCGACATCCAACCACCTACCCAGTGCCTCTCACATCCCCTTTCTTCTGGCTTCCATCGATTCCAGAGATTGTTCCAAGCACTTCCACTGACCTCCATTTTTCTGCCATTGTGATACTATAATGTTTTTGCTCTCCAGCCATGTGGGCAGGTGGCTACACCACCCTGCACTCTGGGCTCCAAGATGGCGGTCTGACATGGGCTGGGACCTAAGTCCATTCTACAAGAAGTTGCTTTGGGTAGCTGCAGGGTTGCCTGGGTTTGGGACTCCAGCTCCTGCAAGCTGACCCAGGGTATCACCTTCCTGAGGAGCCTTTTTGCCATACCTGAAGCCCTGGGGGCAGATGCAGGTGTAGCCATTGACTGCATCCACACACTGGGCCCCGTGGCGGCACTTGTGAGCTGCGCAGTCGTCATTGTCTGTCTCACAGAGCTTCCCGCTGTAGCCAGGGACGCATTCGCATCTGGAACACAGGCAGAGTGAAGCTGCTCCTTAGGCCTGGGCAGCTTCCAGGTCTGGCTCCTGCACCTCCCTCTCTAGGTGGCCTCTCCCTCCCTATCTACTCAAGGTCCTTAAAGTTCTGCCTGCCCTGGCTCTACTCTGGTATCCCTGTGGTCACAGCCTCTGTTCCATGAAGTTGAGGTCTGCCTGCTCATGCAGGGAGTGAGTGTGTCCAGGAGCAAGGCTGAGGGGCACAGGGTGGAACCACACAGCTGTTGGCTTGGATCTTCCCCCTTCTACCTAGAATTGACATTCAGTTGTGTCAGGAACTATGCTAAGCACCTTTCAGAGTGTCTCCCTGAGTCTCCCAGGACACTGCAAAGGCAGATCTACATCAGGAAGAAAGCAGGGCTCAGAGAGCTGAAGTCACTTCCATGCCTCGCGTGGCGTGATGGTGTACACTGTGACAGATGCTGTGCTACACACATCAGCCATTCATGCCTGTGTTTTAGTTTCTTCATCTTTAAATACAGTTGATGATAAATAACTGCCTCTTATGGCTGTTTTAAAAATTAGACGGTACTCTGTAGAGTGCACCAAACGCTGAATTGATAAGTGTCTGAGGAAGTAATGAAGGAGGAAACGATGCTGTTTGCACCACCCTTGATTTTGCTTTATTGCTTGTTCATTCCCTCCCCCCGTCCAAGATTTGAACTAAGAAGGGAAAAGTCTCTTATCCCTTAATAAAATGGCTCATTCTTATTTCCCAGGAGAGAGGATAGGAGCCGCTGCCCCATGCCAGGCTCCACACATGGACCCAGCCCTTCCCTAAAGAGCAACGTGTCAGTAGCTCCATTCCCAACTCTGCCTCCCCAGGTGTAGAACCCAGCTGCTCAGAGAAAGCCACTCTGGCTGGAACCTGGCCTCCCTGAGTGGGAGACGTGCATCTGCAGGCTCCTCCATCCGGGGCAACCCTGAATCAAAATCCCAGCATAGAAACAGGCCTAGGGCTCCGAGGGGTCTCACCCATGGGGACTCAGGTGTACCCCAGGCATGAGTGAGCACAGTGCTTCCTGGCTCTTCTGTCTCCTGCAAAGCCTGTGCACCTCTCTGGGCCTACCAGCTGAATTCCACGGGGGAGAGTGAAAATATGAACCACTGCCAGTCCACGTCAGAGGAGCAGCTGGCAGGAGCAAGCTGGGGAAGAGAGGAGGCAAGGGCTGGGCCTCCCCTCCTCCCCTCAGTCCTCCCCCTGAGTGCACGGCGGGGGATGGAACCCACAAATGCATCTTGGCATTGCCGCGGGTGGCAGAGCATGGTACAGGCTGCGGATCCGTGGCTGGTAAGACACTGAGGGGTGGGGTGTCCCTGAGGGGAACAGCTCCCCCAAGCTGAGGGTTGACTGGGCCTGTGTTCGGGGGCAGTGAAATCTGCCAGGATCTGATCACCTTTTTGTGCTTGGCTGGCAGATTTGACGTACGTAAGGTACTGCTGCTCTAGAAGTTGCAAACCCACACATCACAGACCACCTTCAGCCGGCAGCTTTTAACAGAACAAACTGGAAATGCCTTTGAGGGGGGCAGGTACTCAACACTCTGGGCCCGCACTCTGCTACCATGGGAAACCTGGCCCTGGAGACTTTGTATTCATGTCTCCTGAATTCAAAAGAGGCCTGGAGGGAAGCGCAAGCCCTCTGACCATGTCCAAGACTGGGGCAGCTGCCCAGCGCTTAACAGGACCAAACCCAGCCTTTTAAGTGCTATTGATGAGGTCTTTATCAGCCATCAGGGAAGTTACTCACACTTCCAAACTAAGCAGTGGGGTTCGGAGGCCAATGTGTTTACATTCTCCTCCACCTCCTCCTCTTCCTTCCCTTCCTCCTCCTCCTCCTCCTCCTCCTCCTTCTTTAAATGCTACAGCCCTCTCCACACTAGCGCTGTCAAGGTTTTAATTTATTTTTTACTACTGGGGACCGAATCCAGGGGTGCTCTACCACTGGGCTACACTCTCAGCACTTCTTTTTATTTTTTGTTTTGAGACAGGGTCTCATTAAGTTGGCCAGGCTGGCCTCAGATTTGTCATTCTCCTGCCTCAGCCTCCCAGGTTGCTGAGATTACAGGTGACACAATGCCTGGCCACATCTCAAACTTTATCAAACTTATAAAATAGTAGGGATCTTGCTAAAGTGCAGTTTCCGATTCAGGGAGTCTGGGCGGGATTGGGGAATTGGGATTCCCAACAAGCTTCCGTGTGTGGCTGCTGCTGCTGGTTTGTGGACTTCACTCCCAGCAGCCAGGATTGAAACAACATTTCTTTGTCACCTAAAAGAAGCAGCTGGTGACATCCCTGCATTTCCTACTGCTTTCAAATGTTTTGCCTTTATCTTTCTTTGAGTTGAAGTGTAAGGTTTATGTGGCTTTAACATGTGTTGGATCTATTGGTGGTGGACCAGGGGGAGAAACCAGTGACCTTCTTGTTTACAGGACATCTGGATTCTGGATTTAACTGAGAAATTGGCCAGGCCTGGGTGGGCCTGCAGTCCACACCTTTCTATGCCTATTTGCAGGAGGCTTGCTTTACCCGGCTGTGCCTCTTGGAAGGTGGGCAATGGTTCTACATTCTAAGGTTGTGGGTGTTCCATGAGAACGTACCCTGCCTGGCTCAGAGCAAGTTCTCAGTGTGTGCCAATCATTGTGAGCTTTGTGTGTTTGAGGTTTTCAGTGTTTATGGACAGGTAGGTCCTGTCTGCCCTCTGCCAAGACCTCATTAGAAGAGCATACAAGGAGATCTCCAAGGATAAACCTCTTCACACTTAGGCAAAGGTTGCGCTGACCGCATCTCTCTTGCTAACACCCCTTTAGGCCGCCATGGAAGGTGAGTTGTTTGCTGATGGGAGGGGAGGGCAGGGGGACAAGAAGATACAATGCTGTACTGGAGAAAGGGTTATTGATCTAAATGCATCTGAATAAAAAATTAACATTATCGAGCTGGCGTAGACCTTCTCAAGATAGTGTCTCCTAGGAGACATTGTGTATAAAATATCCAAGATATGAAAGCTTGACTGGTTTTCTTCATTTCCACATTGTCCTAGAACTCAAGGATTCTTGGTTACAATACAGAGTGAGATTTCGAGAAACAAGTCCAGAGGACCATGATAACCCCTAACTCCCGAGTATTTCCTACCCTAAGCCAAAGACATAGGGTCTGGGAACTCGCTGCCTGTAACTGAGAGCTCGACAGGCTCAGGGTAAGGGTAGTTCCTACCCCGTCCAGACCTGCAGGGTGAACTTCCACCCCGCAGGCTGGAGACAACACTGGACAGAAGACTGGCCAGCATCCTCCTTAGAGGCTGGGCAGCACAGCCCTGAGTTCCAGAGTCAGCTTCCTCGTCCTAGGGGAGTTCAATGTAAATGCTTCTGCTGTCAGCTGAGGGCGCATCCTGGGATTCCCAACTGCCCTGGTCTCTGCCTGCTCCCCTGCACCATGACCCTGGGTGATAGAGCTTCCTTCGGCTCTCGGACAGAGTCTGCTGGGGAGGAGAGGGAGTAACTGCGTGTGGAAAGCAGCTCCGGGGACAGGGAGAGCATTCATGGCTGCAGGATTCTGCCATCCTATCGATGTCAGAGCATCCCAGGTGTCGAGGTCTTAGGATCTTCTCCAGAAGAAGCAGTGGCACCAGTTTTCATGGTGGAGGGTGGAGGGAGAAGGTGGGAAGAGAGCCTAGGAGGAATTCCCAGGAGTGCTGTTGGATTCTCAGACTCGGGAACTCTCCCGAGTCAGCCTCTCCATCCGTGAGCTCCGCTGACACCTATTGGCTCTGCTGCTCCCTATGGAGACACCTCCACCAATGGCTGTGGCTGCTGAACCCAGTGGAGCTCCTGGTCCCCCACAACCCTCCCACAGATGTGCAAGCTGGCAGACCTTCTGTAGCCACAGGTAAGATGGCTGGGAAGCCTGTGCCCTGGGAAGGTCACCAAACACCCTTTGCACTCTGTGTCCTCTGAGCAACTTTCTTTTAAAGCTCTGGAAGGGACAGGTGTGCTAAGAGAGAGAGAAGGAGAGGCAAGAGAAGAGAGGAGAAAGGGGAAGGAAGGGAAAGAGAATATATCTCTCTACCTCTCTACTGGCAGAGACTTAGAGAAAGAGAGATAAGAGACATAAGAGACAGAGGCACACACATAGGGAAACAGATTGAGAGAACTGGATACCATGGCTGAGTCAGAGAGAGAGAGAGAGAGAGAGAGAGAGAGAGAGAGAGACCCCACCCACCTGCCACACAGTGACCCAGAGCCTCAAACCCAGACAGTTGGAGGCCAAGTGCTGGCGGGCAGGACTGCAGTCCTACCTGAATCCTTTGTCCAGGGAGACGCACTTGGCCTCGTGCTGACAGAGGTTCATCTCAGGCACACAATGGTCAATCACCTCATCACACAGCTCACCTGGTGGGAGAGGGACAAGAACTCAGGAATCAGGACACCCAGGTTGGAAGGTCAGACATCCCACGTTTGTCAGAAGGTCACAGGAGCCAGGTCCTCGCGCTCTCCTCTTGGTGTATTGTTTTTCCTGACCCCTGCCTCAGTTTCCTTCCCAGGGGAAGACCCCAGCAGCCCTCGTGGGTGTAGCACCCCCACTTGGGTGTTTCCCACAGTCACTCAGGGGTGGCTGCATCTGAAACCGCAGGCCGGGCCCCATCTCGGGCTGTGCTGTTCACCCGCTGTTTTCATTCCACACCTCTTCACGGAGCTGCTCCTGTGCGGGAGGTACCATGCCAGGTGCTGGGGCACAACAGTGACCCGCTCCTGTCCTCTTCCGTGGTTTAGTGGTGGGGGATCTACAGACAGGCAGGCCATTGCAATCCAGGCATGAGGCCGCCATCGAGGTAAGCTGCAGAGCCTCACCGGGAGGCCGGAGGGAGCTTCTTGGAACGGCCGAAAGGCTTAGCTGCATAGTTGTCCCGCTGCAGATCGAGAAGCCTCTTGGGAGTTTCAAGGGGAGGAAATATGAGAGGAGTTTGAAGTTCTGTTCTCTGGATAACTAACCTGGATGTCTATAGTGCTGCCAAATGCCTAGTGGGTCATAAATACCCGGGATGCCCTTGCACATGGGCTCAGATAAGCTCAACCACCTCAAAGAGTGCTTCAGGAATGCAGGGAGGGCATCTCCCAAGCAGGGTGGGTTTTAGGGTCTGACTTCTGGATTTTCTCAAAGTCACCCCATCAAACCAGGTGGAGATCTAAGGGAGGGAAACTTCTAACCACAGAAGTTCTCCTTGGGGCCGGGGATGGGAGAGCTGTGGCCGGAGCAGGCTGCCTGGGCTGCTGCCCCCAGGGGCCAGGGCAGGAGGTCCTGAGGGTGAACGAGATGTCCGGAGCCTGTTCTCTTCTGGGGTGGGGATGAGCCTATCTTTGCCATTCCAGAGGGGGAGCTTTTCAAGGCCACAGCAGCCACTGTGTTCCTTATAGGTCTCCTCCTCTCCCTCGTCCTCTGAGGAGGCCCAGAGAAGCAGCCAAGTGCCTGTGTAAGACTTGGATATTTTGGGGGACAGAGGAGCCACAATGCTCTGCCCTCAGGAACAGAGTGCAACAAATCTGGAACCAATCTGGTCCTTGCAGACAGGGGCAGGGTTCCACTGAGGCGGGAGACAGGTCTCCTTGGTGCCCTGCCACTGCCGGTCTGTTGAGTGAGGACTCCGGGACAGCCCCTCCTCTGCCACAGAACTGCCACTGACTGTGGCTTTGAGCACCTTGGCCCTCTCCCGAGCTGCTGGGATTTTGAGGAGCAGCGTCTTCTGGGCCAACGATTCAACTCTCTCGTGCTGCTTCTCGTCCGGGGAGCCCCTGTGGGCTGGGCATGCCTTGGGCTTCTGATGTCTCCAGTGCCCAATTCGCTGCTCTGCATGAGAAGAGTCACCTGCCGCTAATGCAGCTCTTGGTTACAGCCCTGCCCTCGGGAGACGGGAGCGAGGGAATGCGCCTGCAGGTTCTCTCCACACAAGGGCTCGTCTGGGCCCAGGAGGCAGGTGGTTTCTCAGCTGCCTTGGTGCCTTCCAGCGGCCCACGGCCAGGCTGGGCGTCCTGGAGAGTGGGCTGCAGGCTGCGCAGGACACAGGGGCTGCTCCACTTCCTCCTCTGCCATCCCTAGGGCTGCTTCTCTCGGCACCACCCCCTGCTTCACTGCTGACAGAAGAGCCCCTTCGGGTGGGCTCCGGCCCATTTCCTCCGGCCTTAGGCCTGCAGGTCCAGAATCGTAAACTGACAACACAATACCTCGGGTTGGCAGTAGTGTCTCGGGGTGGGATAAGAGGGAAGCCCAAATATGTTTGGAAAACTGCTGGGTTAAACAAACACAGCTTTCTCTAGGGCAGGATTTTCAGAACCTCTGCTAATTTGTGTCAGCAGCTCCGATAAAAAGGTCGTAACTGCAAGCAGGACTCCCCAGTCGCTTCTCTGTCTGGGCTGTGCCGCTTCAGGTCACTCTCATATCAGTCAGTTGTGTTTGTACCAAGTGGTATTGTTTTCCTTCAAAATCTAATAGTATATTTGGTGGTTAATGTGGGCGATACAGGTGTTGGGTCTTGGGCTGGTGGGTGGAAAGCCATCCCCAGGAGCGATCCCTCTGTGGGGCCTTCCTGCATTCTCCAGCAGAGCAGGTTCCCCGGTGGTCCTGTGACCTCCCGGGCTTACATGGCTGTGTTCTCATTCTGTGGACCCCCACCCTCCAGCCCCCACCACTGGGTCTCTCTCTCCTTGACCAGGAGCTTCTGTGAGAAGCTTTGCTCATTTTTGCATCCTCAGCTCCTAGCAGAGTGTCTGGAGAAACAGATTTCCAGAGACAGCTGACCACGCCTGAGCAAAGCTGTCCACAGCTCCGGGGCCTCTGCCAGCCTCACACACGCTGGTCACCAAGCTTCCCAAAGGAGGGCACGGCCATCAGTTCAATCAGTGGACAGCCAGGAGAGCCCTGGCGACCTGCTTCTTAGTGGGAAGGAGTGAGTGACTTGCTGGGGTGGGACTGGAGGGGATGGACACGCCAGTGGACAGGGTGCTGGGCAGCCCTTCCTGGCAGGGCAAGGCCTTGGATCTTGGTCTCTGTCCACAGGGAGATAGGAGGTGGGGTCCCTCTGCCTTTAAGAATGTCATTAAGGAGACACTGTCCACTCCGTGCCATGGACCCTGCAGGGGGGTCTGGGCCCTCACCTGTGAAGCTGGGGGGTCCTGGCCCTCACCTGTGAAGTTGGGGGGGGTCCTGGCCTTCACCTGTGAAGTTGGGGGGGTCTGGGCCTCACCTGTGAAGTTGGGGGGTCCGCTCACCTGTGAAGTTGGGGGGGCACACGCAGGCGTAGTTGTTGACCCCGTCCACGCAGGTGGCGTTGTTCTCGCAGTCGTTGTCCTCGCAGTCGTCGGGGTTGACCTCGCAGCGCTGCCCCTCGAAGCCCAGAGGGCAGGAGCAGCTTTGGGGACGTGAGTGGGCGGAGAGACAGGGGCCAGGAGCGGGGCGGGTTGGAGGGGAGAAGGAAGGTGGAGACACAGTCAGGTCCCTCCTCTGGACGGGGTCCAGGGCAGCACCTGGGACCCGGGCGGTCTCGGGCCTGGGCAGGAAGACCCCTGGGAACCTGCAGGATGGTGGTGACTGGCTCCCTGGCCCTTGCCGGCCTTCCTACCAGCACTGCCCCCACCGTCCCTAGCTGGGGGTGGTCTCCTGGGCGGCTTCAGTTCCTGTGCCGTCCTCTAAAACACCCGCCCTTTCCTCCGTGGCACAGACCAAGGAGGCAGAACACCCCATCCAAGTGACGGTTCAGTGTGTGGAGGGGGAGCTGGGCCTCCCAGCTGAGGCCACGGCTCTGCAGCCAGGGTTCCTGGGTGTGAGTTCCGGTCTGCCACCTCCTGGCTGGCTGACCTCGGTGCTCGTGGAATTAAATGAGATAACACAAGTGAGACACTGGGAGGGGACACGGTGCCCAGGACGCTCTGAGCATGTGACCTGGCATTAGTTCTCGGGAGCCACGACGCCTCCTCAACCTTCCCCAGGGAGGCCCTCTCTCTGTGCCGTGTACTCCTGCCACTTCTGAGCCCCTAGCTTCTGGGAGGTGGGAAGACCCCTCTCCTGCCAAGGCCTCCCGGTGAGCTCGGCTTGAACACAATGAACCACAGGACACATTTCCTTTGTCTGTCCCTGGGGCATTAAATCTTTTAGAGAAAATCCTCAAAGCCCTGTCCTCTGCCTGACCTTGGTCACACCCCGGGAATGGGCAGAAGCAAAGAGGCAAGGGGCTGGGAGGTGCCTGTGGGTGGGTAGGAAGTGAGCCTCTGATTAAACCAGTGCTGCAGGGAACCTTCCCCTTCCATGGCCAAGTTCATAACCAGGGATTTATGCTGCAGAAATGTCCAGCTTCAGACCCTGGAAGTCTAGGCCTCTGTTTCAGAGACTGCTCTGATTTGGGGTCTCACTGAAAAGGTAAACTAAACTAGTAGGGAGTGAATTCTGTGGTCCTAGAATCAATCCTACCTCACCTGATTCTCTGCAAACTGAAAACCATACCACATTTCCCACAAAAGGCTAAGGACTGAGCTCTCGGGGTAGTAGAGAAAAATGACTCACTTTTTTTTGTGTGTGTTAGGAACCCTGGGCATTCGCAAAAAGGACTACTTCTTCAGGATCAGAGCGGGTAGGAGTTCACGGATCTTAAACCAAGTGTGACTGCAGGTTTTCTTGAAGCTCTACATCCTGGGTTTGCCCCAGAATGTTAGGATCGCGCAGCAGCGGGCAATGATATGGTGGCTCAGAGGTGGGGAGGGGCCCACGTCTTCCCTGTCCTCACTGGGAAACCTTGGAGGAGTTGTCAAGAGGCTCCAGGAGCAGTTAGTCAGCCTTGGGGATGCTGAGGGCAGGTCATGTCCCTTCCTGGTCTCCTGGTGGCCTTTGCTCCCTGTGAGCTCACAGTGCGGCAAGATTAGAGAAGCCTCTGCATGAAGGGGAAAGATGCTTCTGGAATTCCGACTCCTAAGAGGAGCTGTGGGTTGGACTGTGTTCTCCAGAAAAGACAGGTGAGGTCCTCGCCCAGGACCTCGGATGTGACTCTATTAGTGTCCTTGCAGAGCAATAAGATAAGGACACACTGGCTGGGTGGATTCCTAACCCATCATGGTTCCTCATAAGAAGACAAAGGTGTGAGGACAGAGGCGAGAGGAGAAGGTCCTGAGACAGGGAAGGTGGAGACCAGAGAGCTGGGCTGACAGTCAAGGAAGGCAGCAGACTCGGGAAGCTAGGAAGAGGCGAGGAGGACCTTGCCTGCTGGTGTAGACAGAGCCTTTCCCTGTAGACACTTGGATTTGGGGCTTCCCGGTCCAAATGCGTTTCTGTTGTCATGAGCCATACAGTCTGGCAGCCCTAGGAAATGACTCCGGGAGGGAAGGGGCAGCACTTCCTGACCAGGGCCTGCCCGTAGCGGTTGGCCCTGTGGGGACCTGTTGTGGAAGCACCCACATCCCAGAGTTTGCCTCACCCCCCTCCTCCTGTGGATCGGGGTCTTTTTCCTTTCAAATTTAGCTTTAGAGACATTTCCAGCTCCTCTGAAACCCCTCAGGACGGAAGATGGCAGGGGAGACACAGGAGACACAGAGTCGCCTGCGGGGGCCGCCCCTCTCCCCGGGCCCGGTTCTCTCCTTCTGGCCGGGGCAGAGCACCCTCTGGGCCTGCAGGTGAGCTTCTTGGCCACCTCTGGGAGATTCCGTGTGTGTCTCTCCTTTTGCTCTGAGAGAGCTGGTGGCAGTGGGGGGTTTGGGCCATTCCAGGCAGGAACAGGAACTCAGCCTGGAGTTTCACTGGTCAAGAGTCAGGCAGGGTTGGAGGGGGCTGGCCTGGCAGGACACGTGGGTGGGTTGGGCTCCCTGGGGAGGAGCAGGAGCCCAGAACTCCATTTCTTCCACAGACCACGAAGTAGCCCCTGACCAGAGTGCTTTTGGACACTGCAGCCCAAGCTCTTAGATGTCCGTTAGAACTTGGCACCGTTAGAGCTTGGCACCAGGGTCTCGCCTTTATGCCCAGAGGCTGCTGCCTGGTCCACTGTGCCAGGAGCTGCAGCCTGAAAGCTGCTGGTTAGGCAGGAAGCATTAGGGGCCTGATATCTGGGCAGAGGCCAAATCTCACACCTCACGGCATCTGTGCCTCTTTCTTCCTGAGACCTTACCACCAGCAGGGAAAGAGGACTGAGGTGGGGATGAGAGAGCCAGAGAGACACGTATCCCAGTGTCGGGATACGTGACCCAGAGCAAATCGACCCCTGTGCCTCAGTTTCCTCATCTGTTCAATGGGGTTAGTACCTGCTTCCTGGATAGAGTCGTGAGAAGATCTAAGTGGGACGATTCCTGACTAGTCAGGCTGGCTCACAGGGAGCATGTCATTGCTATCAATTATTCACAACCCAGAAAAGAGCGGTGGGGTTGCCAGGCTGCCTCTGCCCTTCTCTGACTTAGTTGGCAACTGCGGCTCCTTTGCAGACTTCCTAGCTTGGCAGCAGAGGTTGGCACCTGGGTCCAAATCCAAGACCCAGGGCTTCCTATGTAACTCCAGGCAAAGGGCTTGTCCCTTGGATGCCTCCGCTCCTTATCTGTACAGTAGGGATAATCGTGTTCCCTGGGGGTGGGAAGAGTCTTGACACCATTCTCACAGAGGAATCTGCCCTTGAACCCCGAGGGCAGGGGGGCCTGTGGTGAGCTGTACCTGAATCCCTCCTTGTGGCTCTCGCTCAGGTGGCAGGTGCCTCCGTGCTGGCAGGGGTTCTGGATGCAGGTGTTGATGGGCACCGTGCAGTCCTTGCCCTGAGGAGAAGAGAGAGAGGCGCCGTGAGGGAGGCTCGGATGGCTGTGGTGACCTGGAGGCCCTGGGAGTTCCCAGCCTCCCTGGGTACAGCTGAGGAGGCCCTGGACAGGCTTGCCCTGTGACTCAGAGCAAGCCGAAGGACACCCTCGCCTCTGGTCACACTGCAGTGACGAGGAAGAAACCCAGAGAACCCAGGAGCCTGGGCTCCAGCTCCTTCCCTTCTGGAATTCGCAGCATCCTGTCCTCGACGACAGGGCTCAGTATGGGCTCTGGACACCACCAACCCGATCCACATCCCAGCCCCACGTCTTCCTGGCTGGCCGCCCTGGAACTTGCAAAAGCCTCGAAGCTCTGATAGGGCTGTTCTGAGAATGAAGCCAGAGCTTCCGTGTGAGGAAGTGCTGCCTGTCAGGTGGCGCCTGCACACAGTAGGCCTACTTCACAACTTGACCCAGGTGGACTGAGGCTGATGTGTGGCCAATAGACTGTGTCTCCTGTGAGATGCCACCCCCGGGTTTCATCCTCGATGGGTCTGGATGTTTGCTCGGAGTTCAGCAGGGGAGCCCGGCGTTAGGCGAGGCTGAAACCCCGCCCTAGGTTGGAGTGAGGGGGTTCCTCTGGACCAGGCTCCTCCCGCTTCCAGGCTCCTCTGAAGGGGATGTTCAAGCTGTCAGGGGCCAACCAGGCGGCAGGTGGGGAGGACCATGCCAGGAGAAGGAGCAGTCAGGACAAAGGTGCTGAGGAGGGCGGCCTCAGGGCGGAAGCTGGAATTAGACCCACCATCCCGGGATGCAGCCGGCTCTTCTCAGGCCTCTGGCTCCTGCTTCTCCCTTGAGACTAGGGGACTGAGTTGTACCAAGTATTGGCAGCAGTGCTGTACAGGACCCGGTAGCATGGGCCAGGGGTCTGTTGCCTCTGGTTCTGGGTCCCGGTTCCGCGGCCTGGGCATATGCCAGGTGGGGGCGATCACGGGGGCCCTCCCACCGCCGTGCCACCTGCTCGCCATCTGCCAGAGAAAACCCTCTTTCCTTGCTGCTGCTGCCAGTGCCTGTCATGGAATGGGACTGGGGCTTCCTGGTGTGTGGTCACTGCCAGCCGAGCCTGCCCAGTGCAGCTTCCGTGTGGACGCTCAGCATCGTCTTATTCTCTCCACGCTGCTGCCAATTCAGAGGCTGGGGCATGGCCACCGCTGTCTGGTTCTTAGAGCAAGTTCGTGCCCTGTCACAACGAGAGGGCTGGCCACTCTCTGAGGGGAAGGCCAGTGCAGCCTGGGGGTGATCTGGGTCGATCCGACACTGAGCAGCACAGGCCCCTCAGTCAGTGTGGGGACGGAAACTGTAACGCCGATTCTCACATTATTGAGCACACTTTCCATTCCAGGCCTCATGCTAAGTGTTTTATATTCATGATCGCACAAAGTGTCCCCAAGAACCCTACAAGATCGGCATCATGGTTATTACACTCATCTTCAGACAGGGAAGGCAGATTTGGGACGTGAGGTAATAGGTTCAAGACTGCACAGCAGGAAGAAGAACTGCAACTGCACCGACAGCTGAGTCCAAAGCCAGCGCTGGGCCTCTGTGCTTGACCACGGATCCTGGCCCTCTTCAAACCCAGGTTCTGGATGCAGTGGATCAGAGCAGAGTTCAGGTTGGCTGCCGTGCGCCCAGAGGAAATGATAGTTCTCCCCAAGACTTGTTTCATTTTCCGTGAAATGGGAATAATAGTACTGTTAAGTATCCTGCATCCAAACATCCCAAATCCAAAATGATCCAAAATCTGAAACTTTTAAGGACTGACATGATACCGCAAGTGAAAATTTCCACACCTGATCTCACAAGAGGGGTCACAGTCAAAATGCAGGCACAGGAAAAAAACTGAATAAAATGACGCTGCGTGTGTAAGGTGAGTGTGAAACACAAACGGACCTCACCTTGGACCCAGGATGGCTCATCACGGAGATGCAGATACTCCAAGACTGGAACAAGTCTGAAATCTGAGGCACTTTGGTCCTACGCATGTCAGAAGGGACACAGCCTCTCCCTACCCAAGGGGAGTAACTTATGGTAAGAAATCACGTACCCGTGAGGGACGAGCATGTGACAGCAGCTCATAGTAATGGTGGCGATGACAAAGACTGGGTTTTGGGTGATAAAATACCTTCTTGGGTCTCTGACTGGTGCTAAAGAGCTCAGGGGTGTGTGCAGGAGTGGCAGTGGGTAGATGGACTGCAGGGCAGGGCAGGAGAACCTTGAGACGCTTTGGGCAGGGCCTCCTGAGCCCCTGCCTGGGCCACCATGCAAGTAGCATCTACTCCAGGTCAAATATTCCCCTGCTGTGGGGTGGGGTGAGGGTTGGAATGCCAGTCTTCTGCAGCCCTCGATGCCGAGCATGGAAATCTAGGAGGCAGATCCTAGTTCTCAACAACATGGTAATTGGGCCTGGAGGTGGGATTTTAGTCACTTGTGTGTCCTTGAGGAATAATCACCATTGCCAAGGTCTGGCTAATTAGCCTGATTTAATTCTCCTCAGCTGCATTTTGCTCATATCTTCCAGATAGTGAAGCTCCTTGGTTCTCCTCCGATTTCTACTCTCCACCGTGTGTGTGTGTGTGTGTGTGTGTGTGTGTGAAGGGCATGACTCAGGACGCTGGCTTCCTTTTGAAGAGATTGGAAACAGCTATCCTTACTGGAAACCTCTTTCTGAGATGGGGCTGGGAGGGCTGCTGAAACCTTGCTACTCAAAGTGTGGTCCTCGGACTAGTAGCACTGGCATTCCAAGGAGCTTGGTGAAAATGCAGTCTCAGGCCCAACTTTATGTCTCCTGAAGCAAAGCCTGCAGTTTAACAAAATCTCCAGGTGATTCTTGAGCGTAATGAAGTTTGAGAAGCACCACTCTGAGACACCGAATGAAGCTGAATGACTGAGAAAGACATTTTATTTTCCAAACCCTAAAATAATGGCAAGATGGTTACCCTTTGGGAAAAGTCTCCTGAATGCTCTCACTGAGGTAGGCATGTGCAAACATGACCCTTTTCTACCCTGACAACAGCTGGTGAGCATGGTTATTCCCATTTACAGGTGGGAAAGTGAGGCTTGGTGAGAATCAGTGGCTGGTGATGTGGTCAAAGATGTAGACTTTCTTGCAAGAGGTAGCTGGTCCTGGTTTTAGCTTATGTGCTTCCCAGGGGTGGGGGCTTGGATAAGTTCCGAGGTCTTTACAAACCATAGTTTCTACACCTATCAAAAGAGGATAATAAACTTATTTCACAGGCCGATTAAGAGCAGTACGTGAGGTAACATGCCGTGACCACTTCACAAAGGCCTGGTGTTCTTTTAGGTTAGCACAGCTGCCAGCAGATGTTAAACAGTGCCTGCTATGCTTTTAAAATTATTTTTAAAGTACTGGGGATTGAATCCATGGGTGCTCCATCACTGGGCTACATCCCCAGCCCTTATTATTTTTAAATTTTTGAGACGGGGTCTTGCTGGTTGCTGAGGCTGCCCTAAAACTTGGGATCCTCTTGCCTCAGCCTCCTAAGCCACTGGATTATAGGCATATGCTACTGCACTGGGCTTGCTGTGCTTTTTTTGTCATATTGTGGCTTCCCAAAGTCATGCAGCTAGTCAAATGAAAAACTGAGATGTCAGGAAATCCCTTGGTAAAGGTCTTGGCCTTGACCTTGATTTTGTGGGTGACAGGGACTATGGTCAGCTTGGTGACTTATCCAGAACTACTCTCTCAGTTGCTCCCCTTGAGTGGGCTCCGACCCCAGCAAAGCAGGTAAGACGAACTCAGCCAGGGAGTCAGATGCAATACCTAATTAAATGGCTTCTTTGGTTCAAATGGCTCCACTTTACATTCGAGGAAACTGAGGTGAGCACAGCAGGAGTGCCCAAGGTCCTGTAGCCAGAGGACACGGGCTCAGGGGTTCCCTCCACATGGGGTTCTTTCCATTGCCACATCCCGTGTTCTGTTCCTCTTACCCTGGAGAGTCAGACAGGTCCTACGTGACCAGGGACTGTCACCCTAGCCTTGCAATTGCTGAACCTACTGGTGGGCAGTGAATGGAGTGGCCTGGAGCACGGGTCCTAGAATCACCTGGCTCTGAGCTTGAATCCCAAGTCCCTCACCTACTGCGCTCAGTTTCGTCAACTGTAAGGGTTATTTTAGGAACGGTGTCCTAAGGCTTTGAGGAAAGGTACGCAAGGTGGTATAGCTTGCTTAGGGCACTGTCAGTACGAAGTAGACCCGCCATAGTGGTGGCTGCTGAGTGTCATAGCTGGTGGCTGTTGTTGTCATAGCCATCGTTTTTGTCACCCCCATGTACATCACCATGATCATCCCTATCATCATCGCTATCACCATTATGATCAGCATTACTGTCTTCACTCTCACCAACTCCTTTATCACTACCACCATCACCACCATCATCCGCATCTTATCACCTTCACCATCAAACCATCACCATCACCATCAACATCATAATTATTACCATCATTGTGACTGTCATTATTATCCCCATCATTATTGTCACCATCACATTATCATCACCATCACCATCACTATAACCATTACCATTACCACATTATCACCTTCGCCATGATAATCTTCGTCATCACTATCAGCATAACCAACACCATCATGATCATCACCACCATCATCAACATCATCCCATCTTATCACCTTCACCATCACCATCACCACCATCACTATTACCATTATTTTCACCATTGCCATTACCATCACCATCATAACCATCACCATCACATCACCATCATAATCATCACTATCACCATTATTGTGATCGTCAATATTATCCCCATCATTATTGTCACATCACCGTTATCATCACCATCACCATCACCATAACCATTACCATAACTATCACCTTCACCATGATAATCTTCATCATCACTATCAGCATATCCAACACCATCATCAAGATCATCATGACCATCATCAACATCATCACTATCAATTATCATCAGCACCATCATCACCACCACCACCATTACCATCGCTACCACCATTACCCACAGCATCAAACCATCCCACCATGTACCTCAGACCTGCCTGAGCTGTAAGGTTCCTAAAGGTCAAAATTCCTGTTCAAATTGTTTTGAAATCTCTAAGGTGGCCAGAGTCTTGTGAACAAAGTTAAAACAATTGGCATTATCCTGATGTGGCCCTGAAGGTGAACTCTTTTCTCTGATGTGAATGGTCAGACTATGGTCAGGGGTAAAGTGGTCAAGTATAGTCTGGACTTTCAGACTCAGGCCAAGTTCAAAGAGAAGGAAGCAAGCTCAGCATGTGTGTTTAAAATAGGGATGATAACATCCAACAGTGAAGGTGATTATAGAAATTAGAGGAGGGGATAAATGCTTAAAGTCTAGTTGTGTGCCTGGTCTTTAGTCAATAATGAGAGAACTGCCCAGGGACTGGGAATGTAGCTCAGTACTAGAGTGCTCCCTAGCAGGTCTGAGGCCCTGGGTTCCATACCCAGCATCACAACAGCAAACAAAGGGACAACTAGACATGCATAGACCTGGGAAGATCATCAGTGCACGTCTCCATTCTAGGAGAACCATCACCATCATCATGAATAGTCCTTGACTATTCAGGGCCACAGACTGATCATCTGATGAACCAGCAACCTACCACCTGTTACAAATGGCCCATCTCGCCTAGCAGGGTTAGGGTTAGGGTTAGGGTTAGGGTTAGGAGGAACCTGTGTGCAAGAGTAGAAGTGAAAGGCAGTGCTGACTGAAGGCCAGGTCCCGTCAGGGGTTCACTGCACACCTTATTGTGCATTTCACTCTCACGTGGTGAGCTGGTCCTAGTGGACAGATGGGAAGGCTGAGGCGAAGTCACTGGCCATTACTGCATAGCTAGTAAATGACAGAATCTGGAACCCACACATGCTCTGCAGTGTAATTCCACAGCTTGGGTTTTCTCCACTGAACCCATACGAGGAAGGTCGGAGAAGCATGGCTCCTGCGTACGCCGCCTCTCCATCTCTGTTCTCCCCTGCTGGGAACTGTGTGGGTGTAGGATGGACAGGCCTGGGACTCTGGGGCCTTTGAGGCCTTGGGGACCTATGGCTTCAAAGAGAATCTTGGGCTCTCTGGTGCCAGCCCCATAGGTGGCACTCTGACACTGTCTGCTGGAAGCATGGCTTCAGCCGAGAAAGCGACCAGGCAGTTCTGTTCCCTAGCTGCAGTCTGCCTCTGAGACTGTCACTACACATGCACAATCCCTCTGGTGATGGAGACGCAGCTATGTCAGTCACCCATCACTCCGCCTATGCCAGACGGACTGCGGGTCTGTCTTGGACTCTTGGTGTGTCCAGAGCATTTGGATGGGGCCTTGAAGGCTGGAATCTGGGAAGGTCTGCAGAGGAGGCTGGAGCCACAGCTCTGCTGACCCCTCTGAGACATGGCGAAGGACTCAGCTCTCAGGACACCCTCTTGGGGAGAAGATTTTGACTTCAGAACCATGAAGACCTGGGTCTTAATCCCATCACTTCCAAGTTTTGGGAAGTTGGGTCAATCCCTGTCTACAGTCTGAGGCCTAGTTTCCACATCTAGAAAATGGGAATTAGTGAGAATTTTTCATAGGTTCACTGCGAGTGTTTAAAAAGAAAAGAAGAGGGTAAAATGCCAAGCAGAGAGCTTGGCACAGTCTGTACTCTACAGATGTTAGTAGGTGGGCAGGGTAACTTCTCCTGGGGGTACTAGGTGAGAAGGAGGGAGGAAAGGACTGTCTTGGAATTAGCCTAGATTTCTGGGGAGGACAGAAGGGAGAACCGAGGGTCACTCTTGTCAACCACCCAGGGCCTGCCAGCAGTGTGGGTAGACTTGGCAGCCCCCAGCCTTTTAACCCCTATCTCTGTATCCTCGTCAAACTGAAATCAGCACTTTCAGGGCAGGACGTAGGGTTGGTGAGAAGGTTCTGGAAATCCCTTGGAAAGGGAGTTGGTGGGTTTCAGGGAGGCCTGTACTGGGAAGCACTTGAACTCTCTGAGCTGTCATTTCCCCATGTTTCACAAAGAAAATTCCAACACAACAGCTCCCCATGTCTGAGTCTCCCTCTCGAGACTACAGGGGTCCTCTTTGATTGGCATGGGTGTGACAAGACCAGGCAGCTTCTGCCAGCTCTGAGAAGAGGAATGTCCCTGGAAAGGCCACTTTGGGGTGACCTGTGAAGGCTCTCCTGGATAGGGTCAGCAGGCAGGTGTACCACCCTGGCTCCAGGAAGGAGGAGGAGCCTGGGGTGTGGGTGATGGACGGGGGCGGGGGCACCTGCCATACCTTGTAGCTGTAGGGGCAGGTGCAGCGGTACTGCTCCACAGGGTCCTGACTGCACGTGCCATTGTTCTTGCACGGGCTGGAGAGGCAGGCGTTGCACTTGGCCGCGATGTTGATATCCACTGGACCTGGGCAGCAAAACCAGGGTTGGTGGCAGCTCTCTGAGTGGGCTTTCCCTGGGCTCCTGCTCCTCCCCGTCTCCATGCCGGGGGGGCAGCTGGCTCTCTGTAGCCCGCACATCCATCCTGGCTAGAGTCCCGTTAATTTAACCATTGTCCAGTGAGTAAAAATCACAGCGGGGCATGATACAGAAGCATTTCTGCAGTCAAGTCAATTACCGTAATTAGCTGGATCCGATTTGGGTGCTAATCTGCAAACAATGCACTGTAATTAGAAGTCCCCTGTGTATCTTCATATTCCAGAAGCCCTGGACCCAGGCTCTGTTTGGACTTCCCACTTCTTCACCCTCAAACACTCTTCCCACAGAACAGTCCATGCAGGCTCAGGAGGGAGGCCTACACCAAGGCACACATAGGAAGTCCTCCTGGCAAAACCCTAGAGGTAAGAAACAGATGGCCCCACAGGGCACAGCCATGTGCTGGCACTGTGCTCAGGGACACTTTGCATCCGTGACAGTTTCAACAATCTCCTGCTTTCTTTAGCCATAGAGGCTGGAAAGAGGGCACAGTCCTCATACGGAGCTTTGCAAAGGGGATAGTGTCTTGCTGCTGCAGCTGACTTTGGACATGAGCCCTGGGTACATAGGACCTACTACGATAGCACTGTGAATGATCCCAGAGCCAACAGTCCTCAACCTGGACATGGCTGGAGACTGGCTTCAGGAAGCGGCCCTTTGTGGTGGATGAACAGAAGGGGTCTGACTGAGAACCTTCTGTTCTTAAAGTTCCTCAGGTGATTCCGACCTGGGCAGCCAAGATGGAGAAGGCTATTTTAGGGCTATTTGGGTCTTTTGTATCAGATCAGATGTCTGGGAAGCTGGAGGTGGAGAATTAAAATTAGCTTTAAGTCAACATTTTTTTTCTGCTTTTATCATAAGTTTGGGACACAGTGAAATTTTAGAGGGCAATGAAGTATAACTGTAAATAAAAATAAACATTACGATTCTAAGAGATGAGCAAAGGACATGAACAGACAAATGTGGAATGTAAATGGAAAGTAAATTTTTGAGACAAAATGCAGAATCTGCAGTAACTAAAATAAAAGGAGATATGATTGTTTTTTAATTTTATATTAGCTCTGACTACAAAATTAGATAAAATAATGAGAGCATCTAATGCAACAGGCCCTCAGAGAGTGCTGTTGGGAGTATAAGTTGGTTATAACCCTTTCTGGAATTAATTGGGCAATATGTGTGAAGATCATGTACTTTGACTCAGTAATTTCCATTCTGTGAATGTCACCTAAGAACGTAATTTCATGGAGAGAAAGACTTTTATGCATCCATGGTAAGGAAAACAAAACAAAACAAAACAAAACTGGAAACACTCTAAAGATTTCAAACTAAGTAGTAGTGGAATTATATACCACATGGTCATCAAAGCATGCATTCTGGAAACAGAAGGACCTAGAATCCTGTGTGTTCTTTAGAGATCATTGGGGCTGGGATGCAGCTCAGTGGTGGAGCACTTGCCTAGTATGCCTGAGGCCCTGGGTTCAGTCAAAGCAATGTATTTGAGTCTTAGTTTTCTCATTTTTTTTAAAATGAGGGTAATATTAATATTTGCCTCAAGAAGTTTTGCAGAATTACTTAACTTGATACATGAAAAATGAGAATTAGGATAATATGCTAAAAGTGCTTAACATAGCATTAGTCACAGAATAAGAACTCAGTAGTTTGTTAGGATAATGATACAATCAGTAAAAATCACATGTGCACAAAGTTTGCCGCAGTAAAGTGGGAAATGCTAATAATGGTGGGTGAGCAAGGCAGGAGATACTTGGGATAAAGATGTTCTCAGCTTTGGAAAAATATGTGCAGGAAGAAGTCAGTGAGAACAGTGCGGGGAGTCGGCACTCCGTGTCCATACCTCACATCCTGCGTCCCTATTAAACCACCACAGATAGAAAACGTTCAGAAAAGAACTGTGTCTATACTAAGCACGTATAGACTTTTGGGGGGGTCATTATTCCCTAAACAATGTAGTGGAGCTGCTTTCTACATAGCATTTTTGTGTAGTGGGTATCCTAAGAAACCTAGGGAGGATTTGAAGAACACGGCATGTGTGTGTATAGGCAGAGAGGACACTGTTTTGACAAGAGACTCCAGCGTCCTTGCATTTTGGTATCTGTGGGGGACCTGGAACCAAGCCCCAGGAATGCTGAGGGCTGAGGGCTGTAAACATGGCAGCAGAGGCTGGGAGCAGGGGTGACAGTGGGTGCTGAGCGTACCTGATGCCCTGGGTTCCCTCGCCCACATGGGCGGGGTGGTGGGAAGGTAGCAGAAGGCTTCGGGGGAGAGTGACAAAATGAGATGAAGTTCCACATTAATGTTAGCATCTGAGTCTCTGTTTGGCACATGGGAGTGAGAGGGTAATGATTTTAGAAGTCCCATCGGTTGAGATGCCCAGCTCTGCCGGGCTGTTGGAGGAGACAGCCCACCTCACAGAGGGTAGTGTGGGCAGGTGGGCAGCACCTACCTTTGCACTGGAACCGGTGGGTGGGGGTGGTGAGCAAGAGTCTGTCAGCCATGGACTCGGGGCTGCTGCAGCGGGCGATGCCGGGTTCCTTGTACCCGGCCTTCACCCACTCTGACAACCAACGGAGATTGCAGTCACAGTGCAGCGGGTTGGTTCCCAGTGCCCTGGGAGGCAGAACAGGAAGTTAGGGCCCCTGTCCAGCCTGGTCCATAGGTTCCATATCCTTGGCTGCCTGGAAAAGCAGGATTTTCTGACTTTGGTAGATGGGGGGTATCTGACATGGAGACAGGTGGAGAGTGATCTCTATGGGAGCAAAGTCGGTATCTTGAGTGTATTTCCAATCCTGCACGTGAGCCAATCCCCAACCTACTCCCCTCCCACTTTCAAGGCGTGGCTCTCACCACCCTGGCAAAATGCTATCCTCAACTCAACTCCGACCCTGGCTCCCCTAGAAGCTTTCTGGAACTCTGGCCATGTCATTATCTGGCTCCCGTCCCGTCCACTGCTTGGAGATGTAGTCTTCAGAGAAGGTCTGAGACCCAGAACTTTGGAAGCAGCTTGAAGATGTAGGAAGGAGGGCATAGTTCAGTGTGGACATCTCCAAAGTGGTTCCCAGAAGAAAATACTAGAACTTAAAAAAAATCCCACCCTTCACCATTTCTATTTCAAATGTTTTAAAATATGCATGCATAATACATCAGTATTGCAGTGTATGCACACGAGATATGAAAATGATTGCATACACATATAGAAGGACTACAAACTCAAACATTTTCATGGACAGAGGAATGTAGTAAGAAAACAAACACCAACGAAACAGGAGGTCCCTGATCTAAGAAAGAGAGGTCTGGCCTGGAATTTAGGGAACTTGAATTCTAGTCCAAAGTCTCACTGAATTGCTAGGTGACTCTCAGCGAGCCACTTTGTGTTTATGGACCTGTTTTCTTGAGTAAAACAAGACAGGAAAACCTGATTCAGAATGTGGGATGGTTGCAGTCAAAGTAATCCTTGAGCTGAGTTGAGCCTCTGCTGCTTATTGGCCATGTCGCTCTTGGACAAATTCTTTAAACCCTCTAAGTTTCAATTTTATCATGTATCAAGGGACAAAATTGCCTCAATACTGTAAGAAATAAGTTAGATAATTCATCTAAAGTGTTTAGCATATAGTAAACATTTTCTGGCAGTTCTTCTTACATTGTTTACAGAATTGATGATGCCTTTTTGAAGGCACTGGCAGCAGAGAACAAGACAACGTAGACGTATGGATACACTGCTGTAAAATAACCTAGTCAGCCTTTGATTCCTCAGTTCCACATCTGCAGATTCAACCAAGTGTGGATCAAAAATAATTGAAAGCAAACACATCCTGCTTTCCTGTCATTATTCCCTCACCAATACAGAACAACAAGCAGTCACATAGCATTTATATTGTATTAGGGATTATAAGCAATCCAGAGACGTGTTAAAATGTGCAGGAGGATGTGAGTGGGTTCTTTGCAAATGCTATGCCATTTCCTATAAGGGACCTGAGCATCTTCAGATTTTGGTCTCTGCAGTGGCTCCTGAAAATAGTCCTTTGCAGATATGGATGGATGACTGTTGGTGTGTATGGAACGGATGTGTTCCAGAATGCTAACCCAGGTGACATTGCGATGACGTGGCACCATTATGAACTTGCATTTTGAGGGAATGCACGCTGGGGAGAAAGAGGTTACTTACAGGTGGGAAAGGGATGTCAGGTCATTGAAGGAGCCTTCGGGAACAGTGGAGATGTCGTTGCCATGGAGGGTTCTGAGAAGGAAGGGACAGGTGAGAAGGTTAGACTCAGGGACAGTCTGAACCCAGCCACCCTTCAGTAGTTCCCAGAGCACCACTGCTGGCAGCGGCAGCTGGTGCTCTGGCTGCAGGTGCGTGGTTGCTCCTCTGCCCAGCTCAGCAGCGGGGCTGGAGGGCAGAGTATTTGAGGAGGAAGAGTATGCACTTCAATTGGAGGGAATCAGAAATCAGTCCCTTTCGGAGGTGGAACACTGAGTCAATGACTTCTCTGGGTCTCCGTTTTCAGCCCTGAACAGTGGAGAGGCATGTCTTCCCCCCGGAGTCCCCGGGATTTCACAGATGATGTTCTTAACTGTGCTTAAGACCATAAGTTCTGGAGCTAGGTTGCTTGCCTTCAGAACCCGACTCTACCGCTTTCCAGCTGGGTGACTGTGGGCAAAGCAGTCACCTTCTCTGAGTCTCCCTTTCCTATTGTAAAACGGGAATGAAGAGAGTGAGATTTGCCATGGAGGTTGCCATGCAGGTGTTAGTCCACCTAGAGAAAGCCTAGCACTCCAGAGGCATAGCCGAGAGCATCCTCCAACAGCTAGTCCAGGGGGCTGGCAACCCGCTGGGTATCCTCAGTCACTCTCTTGGGTGTGGGCAGCTGTGGGCTATTCTCCTTTGCAAAGTGGAGGATACTGAGCCTCTGCCAGTGCCTGAAGGACAGGTTCGTGAAAACATGGATTGAAACTGTTCTGTGCTCCAGGTAAAAGGGCCGATCTACAATCCAGGGACTGTACGCTCCACTGAAGGATTTGCCATCAACAGCATAAAAACAAACAAACAAACAAAAACCCTATTTTTAAAAAACACACACCCTAACTGGATGACTCACTTTGGGTCTGGTCTGTGAAATGCAAGGTGGGTAAGTCCTAGAGACTCAGAGGCTTCTTCAGTGACTGATGGGCCCCATCGAGTGTGCTGGTGATAAAGCACCATTAAGGGTAAGGACTAACAACTTTAGCGCAGGCCGGAGTCCTAGCGAAAGAGACAGGGTTAGCATAGGCAGCGCAGTGTAAGCAGAATGGTAACTAATGAACCTCTTTTGTTTTGCTTTCCACTGAAGTTAGCCTGCTCTGTGTCTTCAGCTGAAACAAAGATGGGTGCTTATTTGTGTTTAATATAGAACAGGGGTTCTCATATTGAGTGAGCATGGACCTTATACCGCATGAGCATTAATGCTAGAAAACACACAGATCTCTGAGTCTCATTGCCAGAATACAGATTCTGTGGGTCTGGGTGGACCTGAGATTCTACATTTCCGACAAATTCCCTGGTGTGCAGATGCTGCTGGTCCAGGGACCCTTTCGGGGACAAAGGTTCAGAGAGCTTCTCCCTTTTGTATCCAGGCAAGGGCTGCATTTCCCGCCTCTTCCTCCCACATCTCCTCTCATTTTCTTTTGGCCCTGGAAATCGAACCCAGGCCGTGCACACACTAAGCACGAGCTGGAGCCACGTCCCCAGCCCCTGCTCCCCTCTTCCTCATGGTCAAGCTGGATTGCCATCCTCCTCACCACCAGCTCCTTCTCCCCGCCGCAGTCCCCGGGTCACATGCTTTGGGGTGGGATGGAGTGGGTGGGGAAGTAGTCCCAGACTCTTGGGAGCAGGACAGTCAGAAGAGGGCTCCTGCGGCCTCCATGGGTGAGAAGAAGCCCGGCACTTCCTAACACACCCATGGCGTCATTTCCTCTCTAATCTGTAAGCTTATTTATGAAGCCCAGCCCCCACCAGCATCGTTAGTGCAACGAGAGGATTTAAGCACCCCGGTAAGCGCTGGGCTGCTGGACCCTTGCTCTCCGGATGCCTGGATGCTCACAGTTTGTCTGATGGTGGCAGGGACTGTCCTAGTCCTAAATGTGGGCTGGAGTCAGTGGGTTCTCTTCTGGGCAGGTGAGGCCGCTTCCAGGAGACCTGGGGTGAAGAGCTAAGGCTCCGAATCCTGGGTTTGAGGCCGCCTCTCATTCTCTCCGGCTTCACAAGTTGAGACTTCATCTTTTGGGGCTGTTTTCTCATCTCTAAAATCTCTGGGCAGTCTTGGAATCTACCTGTAATGGTGGACGTCCTTGCAGGGTGTGGGGTGCTCAGCACCGACCCCATCTTTTCTGAAGAAGTTCCTCTCCTGTCCATCGGGAATGTCCCTCCTCATTTCAAGAGCTTGGTGCTCCTGGGGGAGCCAGCACTGGGTCTGGTCAGTCAGCGTCGCAGTGAGTAAGTTGAGCAAGACCTCAGCGGGACGCAGGGGCCCAGAAAAGGACACCCCAAAGTATGGTGCTCTGTCACACTGCACTAGAGGAGCAGCCTCAAGCTCTCCCTGAACTCCCGCTGGTCACCACCCCACTTTCTTGTGATCCTTTCTTTCCTGAAGCACAGGAAGGGATTTTCCCTGAGATTCCTTTGTTGATCTAAAGACGACCTCCAGCAAACAGAAGCAAAATCATCTTCGTATTCTGACGTTTCATCTGCGCTGAAAGACCAAAGTTACATCACAGAGAGGGGACTGAAAATCTATCACCATTCCAAAGTTATGGGCCAAACTACACGTGCCTTCACCAGATGAACCCATCTTACCCTGAGACTCCACTTCATATAAGAAATGTTTCTCCCTGTGAAAACCCGCCTCTGTAACCCATCTCCTGCTTAGCACACCCTGCTTAGGAATGGAAAATGTCTCTGTTATTCTTATACAATGTACTATTATGTTCTCTTTCTCTCTCTCTTTTAGGAAGCTGGGCTTTATTCTGCAACACAGAGGGAACACGCTTTGCCACCTACCCCAGACATAAATTGTTATGACTCAGGTACTGACCAGCAATGTGCGTGTGGACCCCGTGCAGGGTTCTAAAGACAAACCAGAGCCCCCAAATTCTGAGCTTTCTTCTCATAAACATACCCATATCATTATTTACAGATTTCAATTTTGTTCTGGTATCAAAAATAATACTAAAAATCTATCACTAAACTAACTTTATTGTATTTTTTCCCTCTTAAATTTCTTTGCTAAATATTAGTTTCCATTTTTCTTGGGTAGTCTAGTGGACCCTGAACTGGGTCATTCTGACCCACTTACTATGTTGTTATGGTGTGGACTTACTGGCAGCTTTTGGGTTCTGGCTATAGAAGAGATACCCTACCTTCTGCAAGTCTGTTGAGGTGTCCAGAGACAACTTGGTTGATGCTCCTTGACCCACTGGCAAATAAAACTTCTGTCATATCTTGCTTCAAGACTGCCCCGGGGATTTATTTCAAAGGCACCACAATACCAAGACCTGGGAGGAACTTTGCCCCAAGCCATTGTCTATTCTCTGGCTCTCTCTCTCCCTTAAAAATCACTTACTGTCCCCCCAAAACTGAGCACATCCCCCACTTCCTCTCCCCTAGGAGGAGGGCATTCACGCCTGGCCCATCTGTCCTCCTGGATCCTATACACGCACGTGTGGTAACACACTTGTGCCTTTTCTCCTGTTCATCTGTCTTCTCTTGGTTCAGTTCAGATTTAAATGGACCCTTCAGAGAGAAACTGACACCACCCTGGAGGGCCAAGGACAGAGACTGCCGGGCCGTCCCTGGACCTGAAGAGTCAGCCCAGGTCCTTCTGTGGGTCTGCTAAGCTGCTGGCTGGTAAACAGCCCTTCAGTACACCTGCCTCAAAAGGAGAAAGGCCCCCTGCGTGCGACATCGACTCAGGAAAGGGGAAAGAGGCTGCGAGGTGGACAGCCACAGCTGAGAGCCAGCTGGGAGCCCAGTACCCACAACTGAATTTTCCAGGTACCTGCGGCGGTAAATTCTCTTTCTACCCCTCAGGTGGTCTGAGCTGACCTCCTTCCGGTCAGATGGGGCCAAACAGCCCACCTCCTTATCCAGGAGGAGGAGCCAGAGATGGGACGCTGGAGCTTCCGCCAGCAGGACGCCTGCCTGAGAAGCAAGCGCTCGGTCCCGTGGGTGTGGCTGCTGCCGCCAAGGTCGAGGCCTCTCCTCCCGGTTCTCAGATGGATGGATTTTGGGAGCCGGTCCTCTCAGTTATCCACATGGAGAAGGAGCCTGAAACTGTGCATCCTGCTCCTGCGGAAGGCAGTGGTGTGTCCCGTGACTTGGTTCTGCACTGGGAGGGAACCCCACATTTGGCAGAGTGGCCCTGGGCCTATACCACGTTTTGCATACCTCTCTGATGTTCAAGAAAGGTCTGAAATGGCAGGGATAAGGACAGACAGATGTAGTTCAGCGCTGGAGTGCTTGCCCAGCACGTGAGAGGCCCAAGTGCTGCCCCAGAGCTGCCAAAAAATCAAAAAATCAAAATAGATAAATAACCCATGTGTGGTGGGGACGGAGGTGGCTTGTGGTGGCTGGGAGCAGAGACAAGCAGCATGACGTCCAGACAGGCTCTGCCCTGACCCCATGAGGACAGGCAGCTCCCGTCCAAGGCACTTGCCCTTCTTGGCTGTGGGGCCTCTGTCCAGGGCATCACACTCCCCTGCGTAGGGTGCGCTTCACCCCGTCCCTCCGTAGGTGACCCTCTCTGGCTTCTTGGTCTCAACCTTGGAAGTGGAGAGACGCTGAGAGCAGTCTTCTTGGGCTGGAAGCCCAGCTCTAGCATCTACAGGCTTGTCACTGTAGAGAAGGTGCTCAGTTGCACTTGGCCTTGGTTTATTGATCTGTGAAGTGGGGGGAGGAGTGGGAAGTCCTTCCTGGGGTGGAGAGTCATGCTTTACAGAATGTCAGTGACACTCACCAAGGTTTTTACTTTCACAAAGCCTTTCTGATGACCACCGTTGGGTCATGCGTCAATGTGACTCTGCTCCTGTCCCCTGGGCTCCTCTCTCAGATGTCACCTTGTACTGCAGATGCTGGCTGACTTGGCTGCTTCTCCTCCTGGACCAAGAGCTCTCCATGGTCAGCAATTGTGTCTCCTCCTCCTCCTCCTCTTCCTCCTCCACCTCCTCTTCCTCCTCTACCTCCTTCTTCTTCTTCGTCTTCATCTCCTCCCCCTCTTTCCTTCTTCTACTTCTTCTTTGTCTCCATCTCTTCCTCCACCTCCTTCTTCTTCTTCGTCTTCATCTCCTCCTCCTCCTCCTCCTCCTCCTCCTCCTTCTTTCCCACCAGTGTTCAGTGCAGCAGTAATTCACAGTGGCATTGAGAACGGCATGAGGAAGAGGATGGCCTGGAGCGTGTCCTTTCTAAAGGGGTCTCTTCATCTGATAAATGATAGGATTGGACAGTGAAATTTCTAAGACTTCCTCTTCATTTCCAAGATTCTGTAGTTAAATGTGTATTTATTTTTAGTTTGGAAGTATCCTGGACCATGATTTGAACATCACAGGGGTCACTTTTGGCTCACCAGAATTTCCTGATGCTCCACAGCTGGTCAAAAGTGAAATGTGGTTGCCTGGTAAGGGGGTGAGCACTTTGTCGGAAGGCAATCAAGCAAAAAGCCAGTGGAGCCCTTTCCAGGGCTGCTGTGGGGGTCCTGCAGTCCACAGAGCGGCATGGGTGTGAATAGCACGGTCCCCCTCGAGGGACCAGGAGATAAATCTGGGCTGATGGATGACTCCCACGGGTGCCCTCCTGAGCGTGCGCTGTAGCAGCCTCTGTGTGCTGATTGACTCCAGGTGGCTCTGCTGCAGCTGAGGCTGGGGACCAACACTAGGGACCACACACAAGGCATGTGACTCAGCGAGGGGCAAAGATCCCCCAAGAAGAACCAGGACGTCCACAACCAGAAGAATGAGAAGTCACGCTCCATATATGCATAAGTGTCAAAATACATCCTATTGTCATGTGTAACTAGTAGGAACAACAACAACAGCAGAATGTCCTCTTCTAGCTATCTTCAGCTTCGGAGTGAAGTGGAAGAGGCGTGTTTCTTACTTAGGGCTCCTGCCGCCTTCCTGGTGCGCTCTCTGAAGCGCGTTCGCCCTGCAGCCCACCCAGGCATCTAACTGCTCTCTTGGCCTTTGATGTTTATCCTCTGCCAGACACCAAGCAACCCTGGGACTCTATTAACTTTTGACAGTTTAATCAAAATAATGAGAGTCCTCAAAAATACGAAGAGAATATGAGGTGCTTCAGCGTAGTTGTAGATAATGCGATTCCAGACTTTGAAAACCCTCTTTTCCCAAACTCCCTAAATTGTAACTATGTTACTGACTTCATTCATTTTTAACTTTGCCTCACTTCTTACAGAAATGACTTTATACTACCACCTAGTAATCAGTCTTTAAAAAATGGTTTCCCTTCAGTCTTTCTTCACAGACATCAATGTTTACAAGTTAAAATTAGGTCAGGGTTATTTTTCCGTGTACGTGCCATGCTAAACCCTTTCACACTGCAAGCTGATCTCCTTTCTACCTCTTTAATTAACTGTACTTCACTGGCTGGTTGTATCACGGTTTCTTTAAACGTTTCCCCACTGTGGCCCCTATGGGTAATATTTAAAATTTAGTTTAAAAATAACAGTGCAACCAAGATCATAATGCATAGAACTTTTCCCTCATGTTGGATTATTCTTTAACATAAATTCCTATGTGTGCCATTACAGGGGAAAAGGATACCAATAGAAAAAAATATCGCCTGTAAACAGTTTTATTTTCCCTGAATTGGTCCTTATGCAGAAAATGGTTGCTCCCCACTGAGGTAGATGGTTGGATTGAGGGGCTCTCAGATCCCTTTTTATTCCTGAGATCTCACAATTCTAAAATGATGATGCTAAACACCTACTAAATCTTAATTCAAGATGCAAGCACCGCGTGGGGCGTGTTGAAGGGATTTCTGATGAACTAATGAGAGTAGCCCTGCTGGGTAGGAGGGAAGACCCTGGGCAGGCTGGCATGCTCACTGCTCCCCCCTGACAGACAGATGGACAGGCAAATGCTGTGTTTCCTCCCGCTCTTACGCTGAGTTGTCCCAACCAGAACTATCCCTTTAAAACAGGCAGATCTCACCCGCTGGCAGCAAAGCCAAGCACAGAACTGTTGGATGGGCATGGCAGACGATGGGCTGGGATGGCAGGGGACCAGAGAGGTGGCCGGTGGAGCTTCAGTCCTGGTCAGGGGGACACTCAAGTCCTGTCCTGTCCAGCCGGGAGGAGGGAAAGGGCTTGCTCCGCGGATGTTTCCATTCCCCAGCTCCCCAGAGGTGGCAGGTGATGAGTAAGTGACAATAACAGATTGTGCACTGTCAGAGCTGGTGCTTCCTTGTCCCCGGGGAATTGACTCTTAATAACAGTGCAGATGACACGTGGAGGGGGTTGTCGCTGACATGGGTGTTTTGTGGGCCTCGATAAATCACATCGGCCTGAGCCACTGGGATGGGCCAGCTTGTTAGGTGCTGTTCATGGGCCCCATGGAGAGGCCGGGGACTCCCAGTGAGGAGGCTGGACTCTGCAAACTCCTCAGTGCTGGGCTTTGGCCAGTGACCTCCCTGATCAGGGCCTCAGTTTCCCCATCTATGATATGGGCACCATCTTCTCAAGCTCAGCCCTCGTGAGGACACAATTCAAGGGGGACACTCAAAGGATCGATTTGCAGCGAGCATCTGCCTTTCCCAGTAAACAAGTGCAGGATGGAAAGAGGCACAAACCAGGTGGCAGTGGGCCTCCGTTGTGGGTAGCACAAGGTGCCGCCTGCCTCCTCCAGCCAGCAGCTCTGGGGGAACAGTGGTAACAAATGAATATTTATGAGGCGTTTCCAGAGGCCAGGGCTGTGCGAAGTGCATGCGGTATCCCATTTAACCCCACAAGACCCCGGAGCAGGTCCCACAATCATCTCATTCCATAGAATAGAAAACACAGCAATGGCTGGAGAGCCGAGCCTGGGACGCAGGTGGGCTCGGGGGCCGCCCAGCCTTTGTGGGGAGCTCATCTGCCTGGGGGGGGGCAGCCCTCTCCCTGCAGGGCCAGGCGGGTGGCAGGCGAGGAGCGGGCGTGGAGGCTGCGGACTGCCCAGCCCTGTCCAAAGCGGGAGGGCTGCTGGGCCAGGCAGGAAAGCAGAGGCCGGCCCCGGAATGACCAGGACTCTTAATTTTACAAGAGAATGTGGAAGTTAGAGTTCGTGTGAGGAAACCTGTATTGAAAATTTGGTAGTTTTTCCAAACTTTGTTTTAGGAAAAAAGACACTGGGAGAGCCAGCTGTCTGCAGGGAAGCAGGCCCCTGGTGTGGGCTTTGTTTCCTGCAGAGGGAGACGGTTCTGAAGGCAGAAGAGCACCTGCAACAGGCTGGGCGTCACAGTGGGGCTCAGGTCAACGCCCTGCTCCGGGCAGGAGGGCGGGGTTCAGCGGCACAGCAGAGTTCTGCCACGCGGGTCATTGATCCCATTTTACATGCGAGGAGGTGGAGACTCAAAGAGGTCACGTGATCTGCTCAAGGTCCACACGTGCCAGTGGGCTTGGGCCCCAGGAATGGGCGACTCTCGCTTTCTCTACCCCACTCAGCGAACAGGGGTCCTGGGTGGGCTGTGGCCTTGGAGCAGGGAGACGGGGGCAGGGAGTGGGGTGTGCCTCCCGCAGTTCCCAGCACGAAGTCAGCGCCAGACCCGCACTCACAGCACGCGGAGAGATCTCAGCCCGACGAAGGCATGGACAGGGATGCACCTCAGCCGGTTGTAACTCAGGATCCTGCGGGAAGGGAGACAGGGGCTGTGGCCGGTCCTACTCTCCGCTACGGGCAAGGGAATGTTACACTGCGCATCAGTCAAAGCAAACGGTTGCTCCAATTTCTCAGTTTGGATATATTGACAAAAACATCCTAACAGAAAAGAGTAGGGAAGCCCCTCCTGCTGCCCCAGGAAGCATCTTGGTTTTGGCTTTCCAGTCTCCTGCCAATGACTTCTTCAGAACCCTAACCCTAACTATAGCCCTCACCCTCACCCTCACCCTCACCCTCATCCTAACCCTCACCCTAATCCTAACCCTCACCCTAACCCTAACCCTCACCCTAACCATAACCCTAACCCTCACCCTCACCCTCACCCTCACCCTCATCCTAACCCTCACCCTAATCCTAACCCTCACCCTAACCCTCACCCTAACCCTAACCCTCACCCTAACCATAACCCTCACCCTTATCCTCACCCTCACCCTCACCCTCACCCTCACCCTCACCCTCATCCTAACCCTCACCCTCATCCTAACCCTCACCCTAATCCTAACCCTCACCCTAACCCTAACCCTCACCCTAACCATAACCCTAACCCTCACCCTCACCCTCACCCTCACCCTCATCCTAACCCTCACCCTAACCCTCACCCTCACCCTAACCTTCACCCTCACCCTCACCCTCACCCTCACCCTCACCCTCATCCTCACCGTAACCCTAGCCCAACTTCTTCGGGAGTCATTAGGCTGCAGTTCCTCTGCCTGCCCAGACAGAAGGTTCCAACCTACATTAATTTCCTGTCATTGACTAAGGTCCACCTTTCACGGGGCTGCAGGAGCCCTGAGGATCAGAAGAGCAGAGAGCCTGGGCCCCCGAGGAGAGGAGAAAGGTGGCCACTCACTGCAGGGCCGGGAGCTGGTGAGCGCGGGGGTGACGGTACTCACAGAGTAGAGAGGTGGGACATGTTACTGAAGGTGAAATTGGTCAGCATGCCGATGCTGTTGTTGCTCAGGTCACTAGGAAGAGTCGAACGGAAGGGTCATGTCTTACTGCTGGTTGCTCCTGACGGAGGCCGTCCCAAGTGTCACGCATGCATTCCACCCATCCATCCATCATCCACCCATCCCTCCACCTACCCTCCACGCACTCACTCACCGGTCATCTACCCATTAGTTATCCACCTACCTGCTCGCCTACCCACTTACCATGCACCTCTCCATGCACCCGCCCACCCTCACTCACCCACCATTCACTCCTCCCTCCCTCCCGCCCTCCACCCACCCATCCATCCTCCCTCCACCTCATTCATTCACTCACCTCTATCCACCTACCCACTTCCTATTTACCACTCACCCACCATCCATCCCGTCATTCATCTCACAAAGGTTCATTTTCTAGTCAAGTAGTTGTCCTCCCTCCCTCCTTCCCTCCCTCTCTTCTTTCTTCCTTTCCTTTCCTTTCTTTTCTTCCCTCCCTCCCTCCCTCCCTCCCTCCCTCCAGCTATTCAATCATTCAATTACTCATCCATTTCGTTCTACCAACAAAACCCAACACACTTGGTCACTTCTCATCTGGAACAGTTTTTCTGAATGTCTCTGCCACACCTCCCTGGGCTGGTCTTGGTGCCTCAGGCTGCTCCCCGCAGGGAGGAAGGCTGGGAAATGCTGTCAACCTGCCACGCCCTTCTCCCACCCTCCCTGTCAGCTCCCGGCCACCCGAGCCCCCCAAGGTGGCTCCTTACATGAGCGTCAGGTGTCGGAGGGCAGACAGCTCCCTGGGCACAGCTGTCAAGTGGTTTCCTTCCAGGTACCTGAAAGAGAGGTACAGAGTGACAGTCCCTGGGAAGGGACACCCCACGAGTGTCACTCTCTCAGAGACGCCTCCCGGACTTCCCAGGCTGTGCCGAGTTGCTTTTCTCTCTCTTCACTCCTCCCACCCCCTCGAGCACACACTACACTTGTCCTTTGATGTCCACTTGTGAGACTGGTCAGTCAATGATGTTTTCCTTCACTACTGGCAGGCTTCATGAAGGCAGAGGTCCTGGCCCACACTGCCCAGCACTGGCTCCCGCAAGGCTCTTTACACGATGGATACGTAATAGGCTCAGCCCTCACAGTATCCTGCTTGGCAGGAATTCACAGTTGAGAAAGAAGTCCAGAGATGTTAAAATACTTGTTCAAGGTCACAGAGCAAGCAAGCAGTTGAGGTAGGATTTGAACCCAGGTTTCTCTGACTATACAGTCTTACCACAATTCTGCAGCCTTCTGGAGTGTGGAGGGAGAACTGAGCCATGATTTGTCTTAAACATTCTCATTTGAGGTTGAGTATTTGTTTGGAAACTGAGGAGTCGGGGGTGGGGCACATGCTGGTGTGGCTCCCAGCAGGCGGACCACATGGCAGGAGGAGGATGCACCCAACATCTGGGATGTCCCCAGATAAGCAAAGGCTGTGCCTTGCCCCACCGGGACTCCAGGGCCCTGCACCGACTTGCTCCATCAGGACAAGGCCACCTCTGGGGGCTTGCACACAGCATAAGACGAAATTTGCAACGATGTGGATGTGATTGTGAATACAAAGGCGACTGCTACCCGCTGAGGTTATTCCTACCCTCAAGAGGGCGCGGACCAGATCATTCACTGTTGCTCCTACTTCCCAGACTTCAGACGACATCACAAAGCCACTGCGAGGGCCTACCAGACCTGCTCTGATCTCATGGGTGGATTTCCCAGGATCCCCTTCGCAATTGCCAACCCGCAGTCACTCTGTCCGTCTGCTCAGCACCTGCCCTGAGCTCCAGGAGGGCAGACCCAAGCGGTCTTTTGCAAGCCCAGCACGTCTCACAGTTTAACGCTGCGATGTCAGTCACCTGGGATCTTGCTGGGAAAGCCGATTCTGATGCAGCAGGTCTGGGGTAAGTTTGGAAAATCCTCATTTCTAACAAGCTCCCTGGTAGTAGGGGAACTGCAGACCCCGATTTGGGTGATAAGGTGCTACCGTTGCCTGGTGTCCAGTAGATCCACCATGGAATGATCAACTGGGGTAGGAATGGGTAACTCAGGATATGGGCAAGTTTGTCAATGGCCATCCAGGCCGGGGTTTTGGACAAGCTGGGACTTGTATATCCACGGTTAAGACCAAGCGCCTCTTCGTAAAGCTGGCCCTAGCGACCTGATAAGGTCTTAGGTTGCCACGGATATTGGATGATGACCCTCTGTCCTTGGTCTTTTGCTGGGTACCTGTTATGTGCCGAGGGTTACGAGATGCGGGGAGACAGCCTTCCCTCTTGTGCCGTGGGGGAGCCGGGCAGCCACCTGCACTCAGGTGGAGCCCCTCGGCAGCAGAGCAGAGGGAAGTGCGGTCGCGCGTGCTCATTTATCAGGCCCATGTACCTGCCGAGCAACCGCAGGGTGCCAGGTGCCGTGTACACAGGTGAACGAGACAGCCAGGACCGCTGCTCGCGGGCTGTTAAACCCAGCGGCAGGGCGGAAGGAGCGCGGGGCGGGGCTCAGGCACGCAGAGACGTGTGACATCACCTGTGATTTGTGTGCTGGAGGAGGGGCAAGGGGCCCTGGTGGAGAATCCACAGGGCTCCAGCAGGAAGGCGGCCGGCCGTGAGGAGGGATTGGAGGTGAGAAGTGACAGGGGAGGAAAGAGCAGGGAAGGAGGGGTCAGCCAGTGTGGCTTGAGGCAGCCCAAGTTCCAGTGTGGAGGCAGGAAAAGGAGGCGGGGCCGAGGACTCCTGGGAGGGTGGGGGGTTGAGGCAGATCACCCCTCGAAGGTCATTTCCATTTGCAACACAGGTACGGTGCTGGTGTGGCCGGTCACCTGTGCTGCACCTTCTGTGCACGCCTGAATGGGACAGGGCCAGGGGCTGGGCTGCGGGTGGGGCAGCAGTTGGGAATCCCCGGTGTTCTCCTTTGGGCAGGAGGCTCTTGGGGTGGCAGGACTGCAGGGTCCATGAAGATGAAGCAGGAGCATCAGGCCGGCGGCCACCTCGCACACCCACAGGGAGTGGGACTTGGAGGCAGGAGCCAGCTGGATTAGTAGGACTGCAGCGGCGCCGTCCAGGGAGTCTCTCTCTCTTAAAGGACCATTCAAATCTTTATTAAGATGGATTGATGCCACAGAGATGATTTTCAAAGTAACAGAAAAGACTTTATCTCTTCCAAATAGTCCGTGTGCGGGTACCTATCCTCCTCAAAGCTCCACCTGATCTCTGATAGAGCAGGCGCTGTGGCGTGGCGTCTTCTCTGATCACTAGCAGGCTTTGTTGTTGCTATTACTCTTGTGGCCATCGATCCTGCTTTTGTTAGAATGTCTCCCAAGGCCACTCACGTTATCTGCCTGAGACATCTCCCACTCCGTTGTTTTGACTCTACACTTAGTGTCTCGAATTTGTCCTAAGGTGCACTATTTGGGGATGGATGTGGAGATGGAGGAGGGAGTAACCGGTCCCAGTTCCCGTCACTTGCCAGGATGCAGGTCCTGGAGTTTGGATCAGGTTATTCATTTTGATTTCAGCTATGCTGTGATAGCTCAAGCTCGAACTGTGGGGCAGAATTACCTAGACTGCTGAGAGTTGCCCTCGATGGCTACATGACTTTGGGCTAGTTACTTACCCTCTCTACACATCAGGTTCCTCAGCACTATTGTGGGGAATAATAAAGAGCTCTCAGTGTAACTGTGAGGATTAAAATAAGTTTATATTGAAAGGATTGAGAGTAGGGCCAGGACATAGGAAGTGCAATGTCCAAATCAGGGAGTCTCTCTTTGAGGGAGACTAATGAACCCCAGGGAGCTGTGTGGGAGTCCGGCAGACAGAGGGCTCTGGCTGGCCACCCTGTCCTGCGCTCCTGACTCTGCTCACTGTCTGTGCCCCCTGGTTTGCTACGACCACTGCGTACAACCTGGAGGCTTAACATAGAAATCCGGATAAAATGCCCAGACTGAGCTCTGGGTATTTACGGAAGGCCCATGACAAGCACATCTGAAGGTGGCCCTCAGGTGGCCTGCCGTGTCCCTCGAGGCAGGCAGCTTCACCTCACAGACACGGGGCTAAGGAAACCCACAGCCCAGACCAAACTCACCAGTGGTCCCCAAGGTAGCGACAGACTCCTCCATCGCCTCAGTGAACCCTCTGGGCTGGGGTGGAGGGTGTTTTGCTGACTCAGAAGAAAACAGCACTCCAGGGGAAGACCCCCTGCTGGCCGGTGCCTGAGACGTCACCCTCGGCAGTGGCACCACTCGCTCTGAGCCCCTTGTTTTCACCTTTACCCATCACAGTTTTGAGAGGGGATGGAGTCATCCCTCCAAATCCACGGGCATCAGTTCCAGGATCCTGCTGATGGCCAACTGAGATGTCCCAGCCCCCCGTGTAAAATGGCCTCGTGTCTGCGTGGAACTGAGGCAATCCTCCTGTGTACTTTATGTCCTCTCTGCAGGCAACGTAAATGCCGTGTAGACAGTCATTATTCTGTATTGTTCCGGGGACAATGACTAGAAAAAGACCCATACCTGCTCAGCACAGATGCAACTTCTTTTGTTGAAATATTTTTAATCAGCAGGAGGTGGAATCCGAGGACGCAGAGCCCAGGGCTGTGGGGGATGACGACTCTGCTACCTTGTCTCTCAGCCCTGCTGGGCGGTAAGCTCCGTGCCGTGGAGAGTGTCCTCCAGCGGGGCGGTTTTGTCTCTTGCTGTATCCTCTAGTGCACAGTGTACTGCTCAGCTCATAAAAGGGGCTCACCCACTTGCTGAATCCACACATGTGTAGAAGGGTGTTTGGATTAAAAAACAAAACCCATCATGGTCTCAAGGGAAGCCTTGGGCCCGGCCCGGATACACGTGCAGGATGGGCCATGCTCTGCTGGTGCTTCCATTTTCTGAAGAGCTGAATGAACGGGCACGTGGCCCAAGGGATTCTGGGAGGTTGACATCATCTTTTAGGAAACGAGGAGGTTCAGGACTCTGGAGGCCAGTAAGGAGACAGAGCTGCCTCTGGAGCCGTGGGGGCCTCTCTCTGGTGCCGTGCCAGTGTAGCCTCCTTCCCTGCCTGGAACCCTTGGAGGTTCCTGCTGTGTGTTAGACAAGGGCCGGCCGACTCCTGTCCAAATCTGACTGGAAAGACCTTTGTGGTCTTTCCAGTATTAGTCAGGGTTCTCCAGATAAATGGAGCCACATGGAGAGCTCTATGTTTAAGCTCATGGTTTTGGACTGGGCTCTGGTGCGAGACTCCAACACGCAGACCAAGAACCAAAGTGGAATCACCTGTGCTAAAGTGCCCCAGCACCAAACCCAAACCAAGCTGTCTATCTGCCCTTCTAAGACACCAGGACAAGTGAGAGGTAGCGGCCAACCTTCCCCAACAGGCCACTTTGAACAGGCACAATCCGGAAGGTCCCTCTGCTCTAATCCCCATGCAAAAGCAGTGACCTGAGGTAACCTGATGTCAACCCACGTGCAGTTACTTTTCTATTCTTCTGTCTCCCTGTCCCCGCCTTATAAGGAAAATAACTTTGACACCTCAATCCTTTATTTTTTCTTTGAAATTTTTTGAGGTGGGTCAGGGGTCTCACTAAGGTTACCCAGGCTGGTCTTGAACTCTGGCTCCTGTGATCCTCCCACCCCAGCCTCCAAGTGCTGGGGTTTCCGGCCATGACCAGAGCTCATCTAGTTCTTAGTTTCTGTATTTTTCAGCCCTTCTCTGTCTATAAAACCAACCTTTCCACACAACCTACTGGGACACGCATTCTATTTTATGGACTGAAGTGTGGCCCAGTTTAGGACCACAAAGTAAAGCCAATTAAGATCTTCACACTAAATTTGTTGTGACTGTCCTTTGACTATTTCCTATCTATGGGGGTGGGGAGAATGTGAGGGTATTTGAAGGAATTGGTTCATGATACTGTGGGCTAGCAGGCTGCTGGTAGACTGGACACTCAAACAGGGTTTCTGTGGTTCTTAGAAATTCTGAAGCAAAATTCCTTTTCTCCGGGAGACCTCAGGGATTTTGTTGCTAACATCCTCAACTGGTTAGGCGAGACCCACCCTCACATTTGGGACTCTAATCCCCACTACCGAAGAAGCCTACTGATCGTGGGTGTTAACTGCATCTGCAGAAAACATTCATGGCAACACCTAGACTAAGCGCTTGACTACAGCCTTGCTAAGTCCACACAAGAAATAACCATCAGGGCCAGCTTATCTCAGGTTCCTCTCCGTTAAACTCTCCCCTGCCTTCTGGTTCCAATCCGCGGTCTTGCCCTTCCTGGACACGGGAGCCCCTTTGGTGGGGGTCACGTCATGCCTACGTCAGCCCCTCCTCTCCCTCTTTGCCCCTCCTCCTACGACGCTGGGCTCTCAGCTCCCCCTGTGGTGACAGTCCAGGGCCCAAAGCTTTGGGTGTGTTTTCTTCACGGCGCTTAACCCCACGGTGACACCTCCCGTGTGATTCTGTGCCCAGCGTTGGCAGAACGCGTCCGTGTTGCCCCGCCCCGCATCCCACACACTGCCTGGCGACAGGAGGACGTGGAGACCCCCGAGTTCCCGGTGGAGCTGAGCAGGGGCTGCTCTCAGCAGAGTCCCCGGCGGGCCTGGCCCTGGTGTCCTGGCTCAGAAGAATCAAAGGCTCCGCTCAGAAGCACAGATGCCGCGTGTCTGTCGCCCGCTCTCTTTGTAGGCGGCGCTGGGTGGCGACTGGAACTCCAGCCCAGGCCCCAGGGTTCAGAGCAGTGCCCCCCCAGCCTTAGAACTGTGAGTGTTTCTGGAGGGTCAAGCTGTGCACTGACCTGCATTTAAATGCTCGGTCTCAGCCCCCGAGCAAGCCCAAGAGGCATCTGCCTCCCCTGAAAACCCACGCGGGTCTGTGCAGGAACGCTGCCCCGCTGTGCCCAGCTTGCCAGGCATGCAGGAAGGACGCAGGACCAGGGTGGTGGCAGGGACCAGGGACACCTCCTTCCCGGAGACCCCACTGCAGGCCTGATTTCCACCAGACGCCCAGGGCCGTGCAGAGCAGCTTGGGAGTCAGGCACCTGGCTCTGTAAGAGCTGTGTGGCCTTGGGCAAGGTGCTTGACCTCCCTGAACTTGCACTTCCCAGCTGTAAAATGGGGCTTATATCATCACTAACTTGATGTGATTATAAAGATTAAGTGGACAGATCTTAGAGCAGCCTGAGAGTTGAAACTGGGACCATACATGCGTACACGTACACACGCACGCGCGCACACACACACACACCCAACAATAGGATGATCAGGAGGACCCGACCCCTGGCTGTGCGTCCTCTGCTTTTCCCAGTCCTGCTCAGCACCCTTCCCTGACCCCTGCGTTTCCCTGGGGCTGCATGGCTGGCCTTCACCGTGGCTCCAGCGTCCCGCACACCGGGTCTCTTTCCTCCTGCAGTGGCCGCAGTGCGTGGCCCTCGGGTTTCTGGAGGGTAAGATCTTTGCCCCCTGAGGGTCTTCCCAGGCACTTCCTCCCCCTTCCCCCTTCTATTTTCCTGGGGCTGCTACTCCACTGCCCTTCCCAGACCCCTAGTCTCTGGCGAGCTGCCGCCTTCGTGGACACCAGGACACTCCCTGACGTGGTCACAAAGCCACCGCAGCTCAGCCCCCGCACTCCCTGCCCCTCCTGCTCTCCTCCCCGCCCCCCACTGATCCCTTTTTATTTTTTAAATCAGTGTCCTGTGGACACTCCTGATGCCAAGACCACCAGGCCACGTCCTGCAGGCGCTTAGGGATGTTTGGTTGGGACCTTTCCACTGTCCCTCCCTTCTCCTGCCCCTCCTTCCTCCCCAATCCCCTTCATCCACTCTGCTGATCTTTCCTCTGCTTTGGTGAAATCCCCCTCCCTTCCCTCTTCCTCCCTCCCTCTCTCCCTCCTTCTCTCCTTCCTCCCTCCCTCCTTCCTCCCTCCCTCTCTCCCTCCCTCTCTCCCTCCTTCTCTCCTTCCTTCCTCCCTCCCTCCTTCCTCCCTCCCTCTCTCCCTCCTTCTCTCCTTCCTTCCTCCCTCCTTCCTCCCTCCCTCTTTCCCTCCCTCTCTCCCTCCTTCTCTCCTTCCTCCCTCTCTTCCTCCCTCCCTTGTAACTGGTTAGCCTTCTTATTGCCACCCCCCACTCTGGTTTCTGAGGTGGGGACTCCTGTCACTCAGTGGCTGAGCCCCAGCTCCCAGGCGTGATAAGCCCCTAAGCACTTGAATGGGTGGGTGGGTGGGGGACTCTCAGCTCCCAGCCTGTGCTCGGCCTCCCACAGCCCCTCCTGAGGTCCGGTGTCACGGAGGAGCGTCCTCTACTGATGCCATCTGCTGAGGTCCCCTCTGTAGCAGGGCCTGTGCCAGGGCTCCTCAGCGCTGCTGTGCCCGGAGCTGGTCCCCTCTCCAAAGATGGGGTCAAGCCATCCAGCTGGCTTGAGGCACAGTCTCTCTCCCGGGCCAGAGAAGGGCAAGGACACCGTGCGGGGTGGGTGACTCTCTTCAGAGCTCCGGGGAGCTGCAGACCCTGGGCACGGCAGACCCTTTTTGGAGAGGAGCTGGCACGGCTGGAGAAGGCCCAGCTGTTGGAGAGGACACAGCCAGGACCCAATGGCACCTTCGCCATGGTGCCAAGCATCCCAGGCTGGGCCCTCTCTGCTTCGTGGCAGGCAGCCGTTCAGAGAGGATGCATAGTGTCACCTGCAATCCCCAACAGGCCAGGGCTCCAGGTAGCCCTCAAAGCACCTGGGCCTTGCCCCGGAGGCGGTGGGGTAGTGACTGGTGTCGGTCCGACAGACCCGGGCTGCAGTCTGCGCCCTGCTGCTCAGAGCTGGTGTGATCTTAAGTGACTCGACCAGCACAGAAGCACAAATACTGCGTGTCTCCTGATGTGGACCCTGGAGGGCACAGCCCTGCCCAAGGCCAGGACTGACCTGGGCTCTGCCCGTCACGCCCCTTCCTCCGCTTGGGCTGGCAGCCTGGTTCCAGCCTGCCCGAGCACCAGGGAACGCCACGAGCCAGGATCTGTTGCTCCCCCAGGGGCCTGGTGCGCTCAGGTCCCACGCAGGAACCCGCGAGGCAGAGGGACGCTCCCTGGAGGAGCCGGCTGGTACAGGCTAAGCTGCCCGGGAGGGGCATCAGAGTGCCAGACCGCGTGGCTGCGGGGCGCTCCGGGGCTCCACATCCCCGCCCTGTTTCTACGTCCCCCAACACAGGCTCTTATGACCCCCCCTTTGTGTCGGGGCATCTCTGGGGAGAGTGGGGTCCCATACTCCTCTCCGGCCAGGCAGACACCGGGGCAGCCGGCTTCCTGTTCCCCGGCAAAGCCCGCACCTGCCACCTTGGCCCGGCTTCTGCCACCTTGCTGGGATGCGTTCAAGAGGGCCCGGCTGGCGTCGGGCCGGAGATGCTGGGGTGCAGTGTGGAAGGTGCCGGTGTGGGCCCCGGGGCGCGGCGGGTACTCACAGCTCAGTCGTGTCCTTGGGCACGCCTTTGGGGAGGGCGCGGAGGCCCTTGTTGCTGCACCGCACCACCGTCTCCAGGCAGGTGCACTGCTCTGGGCAGCGCGGGCTCAGCAGGCAGCTGCTCTCTTCGTTGCCTGTGGAGAGCCCCAGGGTGAGCGTGGCAGACGTGGAGCCCACCAGGGGGCGCAGGTGAGCAAGGCTGGGGCGGGGGTCACCCTGCTGTTGGCAAAGGCCAGCAACTGAGCCAGAGCCAGGCTGGAGGGAGCTGCGGGTCTGGCCACGGTTGGAGGGGAAGGGCACACACCAGGGCACGGAGGGGTCCTGCCTTTGGCTGAATGTGGCTTAAAGATTATCAAGGAGGCTCAGGGAGATGACCGTGAGGGGAACAGAAAGAGGCCCCTGTGAGCCGATCAGGAGTCAGCCAAGCGGCCGATGGGGTGGGCAGGGCGGTGGGCAGAGCCCGGTCTCCTCCTCCCTCTCTGCTTTCTCCCCTCCCCACTACACAATCCCTCTGGGGTGGCGAGTGTGTCCCCAGTCCCCTTCGTTCTTTAACCTTAGTCGATCTGCAATCCAGTTAATCTGTCCTTTGATAATTGGTCAAGCAAAGGACAGGGCTGGCTTGAATTTATGCAAACAAACATGCCCTCTGGGATCCTGAGACCCAGAGCCTGAATCTTTCTGTGCCCCCTTGTCAGCGACAGGACTTTTCTTGAAATCTGTTTCTCCTGAGCACATACCCTGCGCCTCACCATGACACAGACAGGAAAAGCAAGGCCCAAGGCCGCCCTGTACAGTTGTGTAGGTTCTGTACAGCACAAGGGGTCACAGCATCCAAGGGCCCGCCCTTGCTGCGGACAGGGCAGATGAGTGTGTTTTGAACACCAGTGCTGCAGTGACCGGGGCTCATGCCTGATGGATTTCTGACGATGGAAGGACATGACTTCAGAGAGGGGCACCTCATAGTTTGCAGGGGGAGCCACTGGGTTAGCTGCAGAGCCCCTCAGAGCTCCAGCCATGCCCAGGGGCGGAGTGGCAGCAGGTCCCGGGGATGCTGCCCTGCACTGCCAGCTGCACCTGTGCTGTCCTGTCCCCCTGCTCAGCCCTCTCACCGTCACAGGTGAAGTCCTGGATGGCCACGTCCTGGATGGGGATCTCCTTGAGGAAGAAGGGCTTCTGGCACCTGGGGTTCCCGCTGACCACCCGCCTCTTCCTCAGCCACCTGCCGAGCCAGGCCAGGTGGCAGTTGCAGTTGAAGGGGTTGGACAGGAGGTTTCTGAGGAGAGAGGGCGCGCTGAGGCCAGCCCCGCCCGCTGCCCCCGCGCAGCCCTGGGACCCCGCGCACAGCTCTGCATGTGGCCGGAGAGGCCAGGCAAGGGCTCCCAGCTGTCCCGCGGTGGGGCTGCTCCTGTGGTGAGGGGACGGGCCGCGGGGACTTCTCCCAGCCCGTCTGAAGCCAGCTTCTGCCTGGTCCTGATCCTCTGCCCTGTTTCACGTCTGCCTGACCCTGGGACCCCAGGGTCCTGAGGGTGGGGCCCAGCCTTGTGGCCTCTGTGTCCAGAAACGAGCCCCACATCCTTCAGGCACCTCATCCACCTGTGTGGGTGACGGGCTGGACTGCAGGAGGGACAGGGACAGCAGCCTGTGTCCCCGAGTCTGCTGCGGGAGGGGGCCACCCAAGCACGTCACAGGTCTGCGTCTCACGCTGGCCACAGTGGCTCTGGGAAGGAGGGGCCTTCATTCTCATCTCACGGACGAGGGAAGGATGGCCCAGGGAGGCCCCTGAGGAGGGCCAGGGAGCCCTGGAGTGGCTGCCGGGGGTCACAGTCACCCAGAGCCTGGGCGTCAGCTGTCCGGGGCAGCCCTTCTCTGAGCGCGGCAGCTGTGGGAAGTTGGGCCAGTTCCTCCACGTGGGGCTGGTGCCCTGGGGTCTGGACTCGGCCCTCTTAGCATTTTAGTCCCTGGGAGGGGCGGGACATGGGCTGCAGTGGACCAGTCCACCGTGTTAGGTCCCGGCCGGCCACCTCTCCTGTGGACGTCCCTTGTTCGTCCCCTTTGCTCCCGTGTTCAGCACTGTGGACTGGGCATCTGTGTGATCACAGGCTGGCATCTACTCAGGCTGCCCACAGGTCCAAGCCTCGAGCACACAGCAGGGAGGGGACAGCGTGTGTCCCGTCCTTCCAGAACTTATGTGACAGGAAGCAGGTGGCACGCAACTGACAGGTGGAGCAACATGGGGCACATCTTAGGAGATGGTCAGCGTTAGGAGAGGGTTGGGAGAGCAGGGCTCGAGGGACAGATGACAGCAGAGGGGCACCGGGCAGGGCAGGTGGCACCCGGCAGAGAACGAGGCGGAGGCAGGAGGAGGGGCGCCGGGTGGAGCCAAGGCCAGCGGAACGCCAGGGAGGGAGTGGGCTGGGTGGGGCAGGACGGAGGAGGTCAGCAGAGCCTTGCCTCCTACCAAGCCTCTCAGCTCAGTGCTACAGCCATGCTGGGCTTTGCTCAGCTCCATGTACTGTCTATGCTCCAACGGACCACAGGGCCTTTGCACATTTCTTCCTGCTGAAGGATATGCACTTCCCACTCTCTTTAACAAGCCCACGTTTCAGAACACAGCACCAGTATTTCTCAACAAAGCCTGTGTGGGGTTTCCACAGCACTGTGGACCTCCCTCCTGCTGTGAGCTCCTGTAGGGGTGCTGGTCCATATTTCCTCAGTACCTTCATGGTGCCCCAAGCGCACCAAGTGTTTATTAAGTAGACAGATGGCCAACGCCAGCAGGCGGCTGGGGCATGGCACCCGCAGAGGAGGAGCCCAGGCAGACTTACATGGTGGACAGGGAGACCAGTGTGGTGAAGGCCCCGGGGGTGATGGTGGTGATCCGGTTGTCATAGAGGGACAGCAGCCGCACAGAACTCAGGCCTGCGAAGGTGTCGTTGCCCACGCAGCTGATCAGGTTGCTCCTCAGCATCCTGCGGGGCGGGTGGGAAGCGCGGGCACAGGCGTCATGCCCTCCTCCTGCGCAGGCACCTGGCCGGGCTGTGACTGGTGGGACCATAGGACACCCGCAAGCCGGGCCGCCGGGTGCCACCTGCGAGAAGCCGGCCTGGACCCCCGCGGCCAAGTGTAAACGCGTGTGCCGTTGCTGGTGCGCACCCCTCACTGTGGCGGCGCCAGGCACGCGCGAGTCCGTGTGCACGGCCCGGGGTTCCGGGAGGAGGCGGGAGAGCCGAGCGGGCACCGTGCGCCGCCTCTTGTGCGCACCTGCGTGTCCCTGCGCGGCTGCGGGGCTGGCGGCCCGGGCAGTCTGCCACGCTGGCTGCACAAACTCGTGGCCGTGCGCGTGCCCCTAGGGAAGCGCGTGCCCTGGGCCTGCCTCGGGGTTTGGCCGGACGTGCTTGTGGGGGGCAGCAGGGAGCGACTTGGGGGCGGTCGGGTGCCCCTGCGCCTCTTCCCCTCACAGACGGGAGGTGTCCCTGGCTCTGGCTCCAGGGGAAGGGGTCCCACCGGCCGGAGGTGCCCGGGCCTCCCCCCGGCCTCCCGGCCCGGCACTCACAGGGTCTTGAGGCCGCTGAGGCCGCGGAACATGCGCCCGTGCGCGGCCTCCAGCTGGTTCCCCGTCAGCATCAGCTCCTGCACGCCGGCCGCCCCATCGAAGGCGCCCTCTCGAACCTCCTTGATCTTGTTGTTGCTCAGGTTTCTAGAGGAGGAGACAGATGGGGGACCAGGGGACAGAAGGTCAGGATGCCAGGGAGTCACGGCCCTGCAGGCCTGCAGCCGGGGAGACTGGGGTGTGGGAGCTGCCCTGGGCCCCCTGACATGGGGTCCTCAGTCCAAGACACGGGAGCGAGGACCCGGAGGCACCCAGCGGACTGGCTGGGAGTGAGGTGTGTCAGAGTAATCCTCTTTCCAAAGCCCTGGGGGACTGGCGGACTTAAAATAGGGTTCTCAGCTTCCTTTGGGCCCCAGCTTTTCTCACGAAGCAGTGGTCCTCTAGAGAAGAGGGTGGGAAAAAACAAAATGTCTCCTCGCAGCGGTTCTCACCAGAACCGACACTAACAGACACTTCTGGTTGTATTCACTGAGTACTTGTCATGTTCCACGGCAGGAGAGAACCAGCCTTCACAACCACACCACGCCTGAACCACCACCAGACACTGCCTGAGTCCCATTTACAGACGAGGAGACCAAGGTTCAGAGAGGTTAAGTAGCTTGCCCACAGCCACGCAGTGGAGAGAGCTGGGATTTGAAGCGGGGTCTTCCTGCAGGTAAAACGAGCTGCACTGAACTGTCGCTTTCACAAGGGCCTCACTCCCTGATGTCACTTGCCTGCAGAATCAGGTTGGGGATGAGGTGTCATCTTAAAGCGTGCCTGGGTCCTCTGAGCCCTCGGTGTTGCCATTTCTGGTTCTGCCCCAAACTCTCTGAGTGCAGGTCCCTCCCTCCCCTTGCCCACACCCTGCGCAGGCCACAGAAGAGGTGGAACAGCAGGCAGATCCCGGGGGCCATGACACAGGCCTCCTGAGTTCCCCTTGGCAGGCAGGAGGAGGGGCCTCCAAGGACCACCCAGATGTCCAGGCCTGAGGCACCCCTGGCTAGTGGACGGACCCAGCTGGGGGAAGGGGCCGTGTTCAGGGACATCTGCAAACAGGAACCCCCACAGCCGAGACCGCCTGCCAGCTCACCGAGCACAGGGAGGCCCCTGAGCTGGTGGGCTCGCAGAGGAACACAGGTGGCCTGGTTGTGGCTGGGACTGAGGCCTGGAGGGGAGGGCCTGATCCAGGTCCCAGAGGGCACCCAGAAGGGAACACCCCAGTCCCTCTCCAAGAAGAGCTCTGGGCAGCAACCTCAGGGGTGGAGCCTCCCCTGGGGACGGACGTGGAGCTAGTGGTGGATCCAGGGTGCCCCAGGCGCCGCGCAAGCCACCCTCCCTTTCCCCGAGAGGCTAGCAGGTCACTAGAGAGTCACGGTGCGTGCCTGTGGGCTGGTGTGGAGGCGCCAGTCCCTCTTTGGGATCGTCTGCTCCTTGCCACGACTTCGGTCTCCTCCTCCCCTTCCTGACAGCAGGAGGCCACGCTCCCAGGCCCCTCCCCAGGCCTGAGAGTTGGGGTGGGGTCACTCCCTGGGATCACCTGAAGCACAACTGCTTTTCCCATCAATCCTGGTCACCTGTCCCCGGATGACCCAGGAATGGAGGTAATGTGAGGGGGGCCTGCAGATCACCCCCAGATGGGACGTGGGAGGAGAGATGAAGGTCCTCCCGGCAGCCATCACTCAGCGGGCTGCAGGAGAGGTTGGCTGGAGCGCCTGCCTGCCGTGGGGACTGGGGGAAGCCGGGAAGTGCAGACGAGCCAGGGCGGCTCTGACGTGGAGGCCGCTTCCTCGCGTCTGTTCTTTAAACCAGCAGCATTAACATCACACTGCTGGAAGGTTTGTGGATTTCCTCCGGTGGGAGAGTGAACAGAAGGGAGGCAAAAGGAGGGACAGAATCCTCCCGAAGCTGTGGCTCTCTCCATCCGTCAAAGCCCCGCTCACCGCTGCAGGCTGTGGAGGGCTGAGGACAGGGCGTGAGGTTTGGGCCAGCGCTCCAGAAACGGCTCGGGGACATCCAGGGTAGCGAGAGCCCTGACAGTCCCACGGCAGGGTCTTCCCGAAGGGGCTCCCTTCCAGGTAACCCCACAGTGCACATCCAGGGCCACCCACGGGCCCCTCTGTCTCTGTAACCTCCGTGAAGGAAAACTGCTTCCTCGGGCTTTGCTTGAGGAGGACGGGCACTCACACCCGAGAGGGCCCAGCCTTGGCAACCCACCCTGGGGACGGTGACACAGAGGGTCTCAGCCCCACTGCCTTGGCACTCTGCTGCCAGTACCCTTCAGACCCCATTCTCTTTCTCCCCCAGACACACAGAGGTCTTGGAGCTGGAGGATTCGTCGGGCTGCTTTGGAAAGCCAGGACCTAATGGGGCAAGGCTTCAGGGTTGTAGCCAGCCCCTAAATTCTGACTACAGCACCCGTTTAAAGCCTGGTCCCACTTGGAAATGCCATGGGAAAGTTACCTGGAACTTTCTGTAAAAGGTGAACTCTTGGTCATGATATAACACATGCTCTGTTATGCTGTCAGGACAAGTGGTCCCCTTCACCCCTTATGAGTCCACCCCTTGCTCCGAGGTGGAAATTCTCTTTTAAGCCAGGGCTGCAAGCTCGAGTGTCCACAGGGTCCAGGCAGGTACCTTAATGGGGACTGGGAGCAGGCCCAGGAGGGGTGGGTGCAGGTGGTCAGGAGCCACATGCCCCAGTTAAGGGGGCAGCTGCTTCTCAGTTCACCTCAACTGGGGATGTGGATGCTCCAAAAGGTGCCAGAAATCCGTACTTTTTGGTTTCTGTGAAAACCCCTGGTTTTTAAGTTGAGCTTATTATGCTAATGTGTTTTAAATAGCCAGGTAACATTCATTAACTTTTTATTACAGTTTGTCCAGAAGTTATTGTGAGTGGTGTATCTAAGATGTGTACCAGTCACTGTGGTGTTCTGGAATGTTGGATTTCTCTAGAAGTAATAGCGCTCCCGTGCCAAAATAAAACAACACAAAACAGAAAAGAAAGTGAGCAGCAAATTCTGCCACCACTGGCTGATCCCACCATGTGCTCCTGACTCTGGCTGGAGGACCAGCAGCCTCTGGTTGAGAAGCTCCTTCAGCAGTGGAAATGCACCAGTTCCCACGGCAGCGAGGCCCTGCGCCACCCACCCAGTAAGGGACGCTCTCATCTGCATCCTGGGCACAGGTGATACTCAAGAGCAGCCCGAGGAGGAGGGCTAGCTTCAGGATCCCACATGGCGGGTAGGGGCCAGAGGCTCAGCAAACACACTCAGGAGTGAGTCTGACCACCTGGCTCCGTGCTCACTCTCCTTTGCCCGAGTGCCCTGTAAGGCAGACTCAGGAAAGGGAAGTAGAGGACCCTGCTCCCAGAGTCCTGGCAGGCCTGGCTAGCACTAGCTACACTGCTGGGCAGAAATCCAGACGGACCTACCACCTCCATGGAGGGGCAGGGCTGGGGATGTGTCTCTCTCTCTTTTTCTTATGTCAGTGGTGGCAGCTGGTGGCCTTTGGGATCAGCCTTGCCCCTTGGGTCACTGGCTGGCTGGCTGATACTCAAATACATGCAGGGATTTACGCATACCAAGCCGCACGCTGTCTGCCGCCCTCAAGGGACACAGCTCCCCGCTAACCTGCACTGTTACCACTTTCAGCTCCTGGCTCTGCCACTTGCTTTTTGACCTTGGACGAATTGCTTCCTGTTCTGTTTCAGCTTCTTCATTTGTGGAATGAGGTGCTATTCAGGCTGTTCTCGGGAGAGGTAAATGAGGTAGGATCAGCAGCGTCTAGCATGAGCAAAGCGCCCAGGAAGAGCTGGCTGCTAGCCGCCATTATCACGCTGATCATCACCATGGCCTTGGGTCCAGCTGTGGCCCCTGAAAGTGTCTGGGTGTCAGGTTTTAGTTTGTAAATTAATTTATTTTTATTTTTTAAATGAGTGCATTATGATTATATGTAGCAGTGGGGTCTGCTGTCACAGATTTGTACATATTTGTTCACACACACAATACGCCAATGTGACTTGGTCAGCATCATTCCCCAGTATCTCTCTGTTTTGAATGTCTGCCCAGCCACCTGGGGTCCCTCAGCCCAGGTGCCGTGCCTCATCTTCTGCGCCCTGTCTCACTGTCCCGCTGAGCTGCACACCCAGCCCCATACCCACTTCTGATCCTCCTCATAACTTACAAGGAGGCAAACTTATTTCTACTGTAGCAAAGATAAAACTAAGGCCTACACAGGCCAAGGACACTCTTGTGGTCACACAGCTGGAGAAGGTCCAGGCTGAAGCTGAAGTGAAGGCTGGTCCACCTGCCAGTTCTCCCCAGTGTCTGAATTTCTGGATGCTCTCGAGAAGTGGGGACACTGGGCAGGCCTGACCTTTCCAGTGAGGCAAATATGGCATCACCCCTTTGGCTGAGACCTGGGCCTACGTTTTGCCAGTCCCCACTGCTCCCTTTCACTGCTTGGTCGCTGAGGCTGGAGTCCGCAGCCCCTCCTGGGTTTGTGTGGCTGTTTCCTGTGGTGTAAAAGCCAGTTCTCTACGCTCTGTCCCTAGCATCTGGAAGACAGGCACAAAGAAGGTGCGTTACCCCTAAACTGGGAGAGTGCGTGTTTCTCTGCAGAAGCGAAGGCTGTGCTGCCATTCACTGGGCACTGGGCCATCCTGACTCTCCTAACAGCAGCTTCAAATCCATACCCGGGGAAGCTTCTGCCTTGAGGTCAAAAACAAAGCACGCATTTCCCTGGTACGTTGGAAAGGACATCTCCTGGCAGGTGATGGGTGGTATGTGTGCTTGGTCCCTGAAATTAGTGGAGTGCTGGACCAGTCCTCTCCAGCTGTCCCCTCAGAGTGCTCTGCACTGCCTACAGGTGCAGGCCAGTCCCTGGTGCTGTGGTCAAGGTGGTACTGTGGGCAGGGAGGGCAGGGGCCAGAACAGCACCACTGAGGCGTGATGCCAGCCAGGGCCTATCCTCCCTGGCTGCAGGGTGCCGACGGGTGGGGTACGGAGAAGAGGAAAACAAGTAGGAGTTATAGCTAATTCCCACTGTGCTTGGCAGTTATAGTCTGCAGAGTCACCAGGTACCCTGCGTTAGCCAGCACGGCCGCGACTCCTAGGGAAACACAGGTCAGTCTCTCATGGACTCGTCCATAGGGAACTGGCTTCAGGAGTGTTTCTGCTTAAAGACACCTTGTTTAATACGTTGTTGATGCATTCACATTGAACTTGCAGCCTGCAGCTCCGGAACTCCTGCCCGAATGAAAGACGCCCCCCGCCAACACACATTTCCTCTACAGACAGGGCTCAGCCTTCTCAGGCTGACACAGACTCACAGTCTGTGGCCCTGAATAACCACAAAGGACACTTGTTTACCACAGGAGGGCTGAATCCCAGCTGGAGCATAGCGGGAACGTGTGTGGGTGACTGTCTTCTCTTGCACCCTGTGCATGTCCCAGAGTGGCCTTGAAAGCAGAAACAGTCTTGATTTGGGAGCTACACAAATTCTAGCCAGTGGGTGAATTTCCAAATATATAATCTGTCAATAATGAGGACTGATGATGTTTCCCTGGCTTAAGAAGCAGACCCAAATTCTGGGGCCAGGGGAGATGGAGCAGGGGATAGGGGAAGGGGGTCAAAGAGAAGAGAGCCCTGGGAAGGGGACGGCAGAACCTGTCTCTGTGCTGGTCACCTCTACTGAGGCACCGGGGAAGGGAAGAGGAGGGAAGGAAGCCCAAACTCGCACTAGTGTGACTGCAGGTGGATCCACATTTAAGCACCAGGCCTGATATTTATTTGCTGGGTGGTCTTAGAGAAGTCACTGAACCTCTCTGAACTCCAGTTCCATGACTTATATAAAGGGGACTGTGAAGCCCGTACAAGATGGATGAGTAAGAACCAAATGAACCAATGCATGTCAGAAAGGGGACATGGCCCCTGGCTCAGGACAGGTACCTTAACAGCACAGCAGTATTACTTTTGTTACCTTATGACTTGGCCTCAACTGGGCAGGGAGAGGCTGAGGACAGTGAACAGTCCCGTGGCCGAGAAGCCAGTAAGACATGTGTCCTCTGGCTGAGCCCAGGCTCTGGCCAGACCCAGGGGCTCCGGATGGAAAGCCAATGTGGGAACAGCTGACACCCTCACCACCACATGTAGGGACGCAGACACCTCGGCTCCGCCTGGGAGCAGGAGCCACAGTGGACTCATCAGAATGGCCGAGAGATGGGTGCCGGACGCCACTGCTGGTCCTTACCTGAGTCCCCGCTTGGGTAGTGGTGTGGGGTGGGCCAGGGCTGAGCGCAGGGGCGGGGTGGGGCAGGAGTGCTGTGGGCAGGCTCACCACAGTGACCATCGGGCACAGTCTCGTTTCCTTTTGGCTGTCTCTGTGTCCGCAGCCCAGCGCTGGGCTCAGCAGGAGGCCGGGAGGGGCCCAGCCGGGCGAGGGGCAGCAGCGCCCTGGCTTCAGCCGTCTGAACCCAGAGCCCGCCCGGGAGCACAAGCGGCCGCCCTGCCCTGAAGTCCACTCACATTTTCCGCAGGTTGGGCAGCTTCTTGAAGATCCCCGTGGCCTCCAGCACCGAAATCTCATTGTCGTTCAGTCGCCTATGCGGGAAGCAAGAAGGCCAGGGTGGGTGAGGGGTGAGGCGCCTCCTTCGTGCCCTCTGCTCGGCTCCCTGCCTGGCTTTACTGAGTGACCCGACCGCACAATCGGCGAGGTGCCCAGAGCCACGGGAGGTGGAGGCGGCTGCCGGGGCAGCCTGAGCGCAGGGCGGAAAGGGAGCCCGTCAGCCGGGGAGGGCCTTCTGGAAAACTCTCACGGGCATCCACATTTTCGTGCCCAGTCAACTGCCAAGTCCCTGCCCTCATTTTGTGGGCACCGAGGGCAAGCTCGAACCCTCAGAGGCTCTTACGGCCTCCGCGTCCTCCAGGCCACCCAGCTCCTGCCTGAGCTCTCCCTGAACCGGGCGGCTCAGCAGCGCCATGTCCCCCATTCCTCCCGACTCAGGAAAGTGGGTGAGCGGCAAGGCCCGACCTTCCACGCCCGGTGGGGATTCGAGAAGTCAGAGAATGACATGAGCCAATCTCCGCCCCATCCGTCCGGGGCCTGCCCTGTCTGCGCTCGTCTCAATCTTCCACGCCCTCGTCTACGGCTGGGGAACGGCCTTGGACCTGAGGGGCAGTGTGGCCAGTTTCAGGAGCAGGAGGGAGCAGGTGTCAGGCCAGGTCTCAACCCCAAGCGAGGCGCCGTGTCCCCAGTAAGCTGTGCACTTTGAGCTCTTTTTTGGATAATTCGACACATTCCCTTAGTAGCATGGCCAATAGGAAGGTCGGATATACTTAATAACCTGGTTGTCTTCTTGGTTTGTCACGATTTTCAATCTGATCCCCACCTTCCTGGTGAACTCTCAGCTCCACAGGGCCAGCCAGGCCTGCGGCGTTCGCATCTACAGATGGGCCGACTCATCGGAGATGAGCCAACTCGGTGCCAGGCTCCCGAAGGTGCTCAGATACACTTATAGGATGAATGAACGGATCTTCCTTAGGGCAAGCCCCCTGTCCCTGCCCGGGGCCAGGGGTCTGCCTCGGCCTCCTGCGCAGAGGACGCCGAGGAGCCGCCCTGAGCGGAAGGGGGCCACCCTCAGGGGACTGCCCTGGCTGGCGTGGGTGGCGGGGTGCTGGGGGGCGGTGCTGGCCCAGGTGGACTTACAGGTCGGTGGTGTGCTCGGGCAGGTGGCTCGGGATGCGGGCCAGCTTCTGGCTGGAACAGTCCACGATGGTCCCCTCACAGCGGCACCTCTCCGGGCACGCGAGGTCCATGAAGCACTCGCTGCTCAACCTGCTGCGGTAATCCTCGGAGCCTGGGCGGGCCAGAGAGGGCATCGTGTCACCGGGCTCCTGCAGAGCGCCCCTGGTCGCCCGCAGGGGGAGGGGGCCCCGGCCCGCAGGGTGCCTGTAAGGGTCACTTGGTAGACGCACATGGCCACCCCTGGTGGTGTTCACAGGGCGCCTGAGCTCGCAGGCCCCTCCCTGCTTTTCACATGATCTCTGTCCCTCATCCTTTTTCCTCAGGGAAACCAGCTCACACTCTGGGGTTCCTACGCTTTTGTGGGTCAGAGCTGGAGGACACTGTGGACGTCCTGCTCAGACACACTGCAGTGCCGGGGCACAGAGGCCAGCCTCCAGATCCAGGGAGCTCCCTGCTCCACGAAGCCCCCCCTCCATGGAGCCTCTAACCATTCATGATGACCCCAGCAGAAGAGTGTCCCATGGGCTTCTGCGGGGCTCTTCCAGGGATAGGAATGAGCGTGGGGACAGGTGCAAACTGTTGTCTTTTGGGTCTCGCTGGTAATGCAACGAACTAAGGAAGAGAAACCTGGGGTCAGAAGTGACCACTGACATAGGGCCTCCGTCTAGGCAAGATAGTGACGAGGACTGGGCAGGTGGGGATTTGGAGCCCACGACGCTCATGATTGGGAATTTGGCTCTGAGTTGCTGATATTTCTTTTCCTTTATTTTTTTTTTTCTCAAGAGAAGCTGGGTATTTAAGGGATATTGATATTGGATTCGGGTGTGAAAGACTGTGAAGGTGCACAGCACGAGCTGAGGGCCGGATCTGACCTCCATCTTAGAGAGGAAGTTCTATTTAACTACGGGGCAAGGGCAGTCCCCGTGAGTTGAAAGTGGGAGCTAAGATTTATTTTTTCCAAATTGCATTTCTCTCAAGGTCACAGCAGCGCGAGAGACGGACAGTGTGACGTGTTTGAGGTGCCCTGGGGAGCAGCTGGCAGGCCTCTCTCCGTGAGCACATGAATCGTGCTGGCGGTCAGGGGCGAACCCGTTCTCTTGTCAGGCCTGAGTCCCTTGCTGGGCCAGGTCTTTTTCATTCTCTCACCCCACAAGCTACCTGAGCACAAAGCTAGGCAAAGCAGGAGCTCCGTCCACGTTGGGCTACGCACGTGGGATGCCTTTGGTACTCGAGCGTCCTGTGTGCATTTCTGAAGTGGCTCAGAGTGCTGCACGTGGCTCGGTGGGGGAGCCAGCTGGGTGATACTTGGGATCTTATCTGGGGTCTTATGGGGTGCTAGTAGTCTACAGGCTTCAGCAGCGGTGGGCAGTGGCTTGGCCAGGCCTTGCTATGAGTTAGCCTGAGTCTCTCGACAGGGGAAGTGCTCCTGCCTCGCCTGGGTTGGTATGAAGCTGAGCGCAAGGTCCGGGAAGTGGGGTCTCTCCAGGAAGGGCAGGTGGGGGTGGGTGCTTGTGATTCTACTTCAGCTCCCTCCTCTGCCACCCGCACGTCGGAGGCTACTAAAACATGGGTGGAGCTGATGGCACTAGCTGCCCCTTGACAAAAGCCAGGCAGTCTCCTTAGAGCTTGGGCGATTCCCTGGAAGCCCTGCAATGCCCTGAGGGCATCCATTTTATGGGCAAGGAGACTGAGGCCTACCGGGCGCTATGTGCATGGCAAAGGGGTGATACCAGGGAGGCAGCTGCCAGGGGCACGTAACTAGCACAGTGCGTTACCAGAGAAGTGTTTAGACCCAGACTTCATCCTGGGCCTCTGGGAACGATCACGCGGTCCGACGCGGCGGAGGGATTTCTCCGGCGGGCTACCGTCAGGCAGAAAGCAGCGGTCTCCCTCCCTCGGGGTTCCCGCCCTGTGCTAACTGCTGATGGGGAATGGGCGTGGGGGGTCTGCTTCTGAAGTGGCACTACCTCCCAAGCCAGGGAGTCGGGAAGCTGGCCACGTCCTCCTTTCCCTCTCCGCTTTCTCCCCACCCCGGGCTCCTGTGAATAGAATCCAGGCACGCAGCCTTACTGTTTGGGTGGCTTCCTGGCCCCATGTCTCACCCACATCTCCTGCCCCGGGCTTGCTGGCATTGGCCCCCTGAACACCCCCACCTGGACCATTTTCACCCCGACACATTGGTGTGCTGGGTTGGGTGAGTTCCATTTTGCAAACCCTGCCAGGTGACTTCCCGCTCTTGTTCCCTGCCGGTGGATCCGTGTGGCAATGGTGTGCAGGGGCGTTCTGCACACGTGCGTCTGTTTTCCCATCACAACGTGTCTGCAATGGGATCCTAGCAGAGCAGAGGATCCCTGCCTGCTGATCACAGGCAGAAAGACAGGAGGGGACGCAGTTTGCTCCTCAACACAGAGAGCCTGAAGACATGAATGGCTGGGGACAGCCGCCCGTTAAGTGCATTTTCGTTTTAATCAAGGTGCGAGCCGGCCGTGGTTAGCAGGAATCGCTCTCAGCGGTACAGTTAGATTATAACTGGCGGACCTCTGCAATGGAGCCGCTGACCCATTTTAATGAAATGATTTTGCAATTAGATTCGATGGACTAATGTGTTCTTTCCAGCATCCCCCCTGCTGTTTTTGTTATTGCCCTGGTTTGCAATAAGGAGGGGGTCAGAGAGCCATATTTTATGGGGGTGGGAGCCAGAAATGCTCATAAGGGCGTATGTAGATAACCGGGAAAGTTGGTTCCCCAGTCAGAGCCAGTCCGAAAGGCCACCTCCGTCCCTTCGTATTTCATCACCGAAACTACCCAGGGTTTCTCAGAGCCATTTGTTATGCCTAATGCTCATAACTACCCAAAAGTATTTTTAACTTTTCCAGAGCTTTAAAAGTCAATTTCAATCTCAATGCATATTTTTCACTGCCAGAAATACTTCGTAGGAGGGAACCAACGGAATCAGGCGGCTGCTTCTCATCTTTGGGGCGAGTTCAGGCAGGAGGGATCTCGGAGGACTGGGGCAGGGCCACACAACCCAACCCTGGCTGAAGTGCGCCTGGGGATGGCTGATGTCCCCTGCATTCTCCTGCTCCTGCTCCTCCCCTTAGGTGGGCAGCTCAAGACAAGACACTTGGTGGTGATCACAGAGAAGCTTTAATAGACGGGGTGGGGGGAGGCGGACGTTCACAGCAGGAGACTTTACTAGGAACCCCCGCCCGGCCACCTCCTGGGAGGAACCCATGTGACAGGTGAAGGGCCTGAGGACTGAGCAGTGACAGCTCCTGTGCTTTGGATGGGTTGGGCTGGGAGGGGGTCAGGGGCCAACACCAGACCCAGGTGGCTCTGCCATCAGCAGGCTACACCCTGTGTCGACCTTCAGGTTTGCTGATGGGAAGTCACCAGTACATCATTATCTGATCAGCAGGGATCTGCCAACTCCCGTGGCCAGAGCTCTCCTCTGTCTCCAGTGGCCCTAAGATCAGGGGGATGAGGAAAAGGGCAGGAAGAGGAAGTGGGCAGAGTGGACAGCCTGTCGGTAGCTGGGAGAGAAAGTGGCATGGACAGTGAAGGGCTGCGAGTGCCAATGGAGTGGGAGGAGCATCGCCAGGCACGCAGACGTCCACGCACAGCAGGGTCAGGGGACCCGACGCCCGTGGCCGGAAGACGCCACCTGGCTTAGCAGGAGTGTGGCCTGCAGCTGGGCAGTGAGTGTCCTAGCTGTCCCCGGGGGAGTCTAACAGGAGTGTACCCATGGGTGGAAGCAGAGAGAGATGCCATCGTGGGGAGCTCGGTGAGGGCACCATACGGACCCACCACAGAAGCCTGGCTCCTGGCATGGTGGGGCAGTGGCGGGGGACTCAGAATGGCCCCTCTGTAAGGGGGACAGGTGTCCCAGGCTTGAGGGTTTGCTGCATGCCCAGGGAGATCCCGGCGTGCTCCTGCGGGAAAGGGAGGGCCGTTCGATCCCTCCTTACTCAAGTGAGCGCTGAGAGCAGACGCGAGCTGGGCAGGGAAGTCTGCGAGGTCTCGACTCCCTAGAGTGGAGCCAGGGTCGCAGACGTTTTCCGATTCAAGGGAACGGGGATGTGCTCAGCCGGGAAGGCTGAGTGGCAAGGGGTAGAGCCCGGCCAGAGGGAGGCAGGTGCCCAGGGCCAGGCAGCCAGCTTCTCTGAGCAGCCTCACCTGAACAATGGACGTGAGGATGTAAACATTACAGGGCCTGGCCTACAGCAAGCTCTCGGTAGGTGTTAAGAATTCAGAGAGCTGGGCAGGACACCCCACTCCTCATCCACGGTTGGAACTGCTCTGGAGGGCAACCCGAGGGAGAGTAGAGGAGAGTGGCAGACCCTGAGGGGAGCTCAGAGCCCAGCTCCCGAACCTCAGCCAGGGTGAGGGTCCCCCCTTCGCTCCCTCTCATGGGAGCCAACACGGACTTGTGCAGGAACCAGCAACACACTCTTGTGTCACACGGGGTCAAGCGTGTGTCACGAAGACCCTGCTCTTCAGGCTCAGATTCAGCAGGTATCTGCACAGCTCACCTGGCCCCGAGGGAGTAGCAGGCGAGGACCCCAACATATGGGCATTAACTGTGCTTGAAGCTCAAGGAAACAGACAGGACTTGAGGTCTAATGGGGATCAGGGCCAAATTATTCATTAGGAGCCGAGTTAGGTTTAGAAAGAGCCATGGTGAAGTTCAAGGTCTCAGACTCATGCCAGCTGCACCCACTCAAAAGCTCACACTCATCTCATAGGAAGAAGATTCCAAGGGAGGTGGTGGTGAGGGTCACGGCAGGATGGCCTCCCCTTTGGGTCAGCTGCCACATGGGGAAATGACCCTGGGCTGGGACTCTCCCATGAACTACAGCTCAAACCTAGCTACTCCTCCTCAGCTGGCATCCACACTAGATTTGGGGGATGGTGACTTCATTGGGTAGAGGTATGGATGCAGATTGTGGTTTGGCCCTGTGGGCTTCTCCAGAACCATTTCACCCTGCATCCAAATCCTTGGGGTCTCCCACCCCCTCCCTTTTGAGTCAAGATGGGGACAGAGGGGTCTGGCAGGTGGTGGGCTGTGGAGTCCAGAGCAGAGGAGTGTCCGGCGGCGGTGGTGGCGGGCCATGCTGCAGGAGAGCGCGGTGCTTTCCGCGGTGCTTGACAGAACCATGTTCCGTTTCCATCGTTCCACCACATGGTTAGATCAAGCACAAAGGAAAGCCCCACGGCCACTGGTCAGAGTCAAGGTCAGGAAGCAGCACCAGAGAGAGACAGGAGCGCTCAGAGGAAGCAGCGTGGAGAAGCGGAAGCCAGAGCAGGCCCCCACCATGGTTAGTACCAGGAGCGGAGTTGACCGGAGCGCTTCCGAAGGCCCACTGCCCTCGCGCCCGCCCCAGGGGACACGCAGCCGGAAGGAGTCAACAGGTGGGAAGCCATCAGACACCTACTCAGAGGCATCGGGGCAGAAGGGACCTCTCCCCAGGGGCCTGGAGAACATCCGGATGGCTGTGGTCACACTGTGGGCCTGAGCGGAGCCCCTGGACTTGATTCCGCATCTCACTGTTTGATCCGATAAGAATCAAACTTCGGAGAGCTTGGCAACTCAGGGCCAATCCCGCCGGCTGAGCGGTTGCCATCCGCCTGTCTATCCCCTTAAACAGGGAGACATCCACAGGTCCTGAGGGCCTAGCAAAGGGGATGCTCTTCTGTAGGAAGAAGCTCCATGGCATTCCAAAACTCAGGAGTCTCCTCAACATTCCTCAGGGTCCCCAGAAGCCCTGGGGCTGACAGCTGTCCATTCCACACCACCGGAGGTTTGGCAGGGGAGGTACATGCTATCAAAGCAGACACATCCTCCTACCCAGAGAGGAAGGCGGGGAAGCCGAGGGGGCCTTGGATTTGGGACCAAGAAAACTACAATCACCATCGTCTCAGGCGCCAACTGTCACAGAGAGAGTGGCTGGTAAGTGGAGGGTGGCTCCCGACAAAGGGGCGTCTCAGGAAGGACGGGGAACCAGTCACCCAGCTGGAGGGCGAGGCACCTTATTCTAGGGTCCTGTTAGACTCCCTGATCTCCTCCTTGGCTAGGAGTCATGGGGGTGCTGAGGAGGACTCACTGCAATGATCCTGGATGCCAAGGATCCGGGCCAGGGTGCCCAGTCTACATATCCCCACCTGTGACAGATCAGGGGACCTTCTCATAAGCCTGCTGACTCGGGACTTCCCCACTGGACTGGAGGTGTGTGAACACGGGTGAGACAGTGCCCCACCCTGCCTGACCTCGGGCAGGAGGAAGAGGTCACTGTGCCTCCACAGTGTTTCTGGGACTGGGTTTATCGGCAGGCTATTCTCAGCACCTTGATGGTGCATAGGTTGTCTGCGACGGCGGGCCAGTTAGAAAGAGGCCACCCAGTCGCAGCCAGCCCCCGCCTTCTGAGCCCTTGCGTCTGTGGTCTGGACTCACTCCACGCTGACACCCACAGCGTAGGCTTCATGGACACTCTGCTTCCCAGGTTTTGTCTTGGAGTTTGTTCAGCACCCAACCAGGGAAATCCTTCCCTTTCATGCAACCCAGCCCTAAGATCTCCCTTTCTTTGTCTTTTACTTCCTCCTCCAAAAGGATACAAAGGGACCTGGATACGAAGGGACCTGGATACGAAGGGACCTGGAAGTCCACTATCAAGAGTCTCCATAGCATATTAGAGTCCTGGGTTTCAGACCTTGCCCTGAAGATAATACCCTTGACAGGGCTTTTATGCTGTGTGGGCCCCAATTTCTTCACCTTTAGAACAGACTGGATGTTCCCTGAGGTCTCTAAGATGTCTTGCTCTTTACCTCTCTGGGACACAAACCCCACGCTCTGTGCTTTCTCTCTCTGCCTCTCGGAGCTGGAGATGGAACCCAGGGCCTCACATCAAGGCAAGCACTCCGCGGGAGCCACACCCCTGCCTGCACTTTCCATCCCGAGAGCCTCTTCTCACACAAGGTGGGAGGAAGACAGACAGCTCCTTCAGTGAGCGAGCGCTCCCAGGATGGGCCGGGGTCCTGCCGCCAGATGGTGCCTGTGCCGGAGGACTTAATCTGACAGTCCCATCGTCCCAGCGCCAGCACCCACCCCTCAGCTGATCTACTGCCCAGGGCGAAGGATGCAGCTGATAGAGAGGCAGAGCCAAGCAGCTGGGAAACCAGACGCCCTGCTAAGGAGGGCTTCACGTGCAGCAGGAGCAGCCCTCAAATTGGCTGCTAATCACATCAGCTGTCTTTCCAAGGGGGTGCTTTTAGGGAAAAGTAAAATGCAGAGTTATTATCTGTCAACTCCACTATGTGTCACCTGCCCCCCTTCCTTCTGCTGGAGCTTCCTGGAAACACAGAGCTTTAGGTCCATGGTTTCTGCATCCCCCAGGGCCAGGCAGGTCTGGGTCCTGGTGTTTCTCAAAGCCAAGGCCCTTGGAGCTCAGTAGCAGCTCTCGCTACCTCCTCTCTGCAGCTACATAACATGAAAGCACACAGAATGCCAGACATCTAGCTCATGACAGCTACAAACATCTCTACCTGCATAGTATTGTTTGTTTTTTAAAATAATAATATATTAGTCAAGATCAACCAAGAACCCTGCCCCTTCTCCCTGTCTGTGTCTGCTTTGTTTAGCCACCCCCACCCCACACAGGAAAGGAGCCAGGACCCTGCAAAGCATAGGCAGGAAGGCAGAAGGTGGGTGGACACAGAGCTGGGGTGAGCCTCATTGTGTCTACGTCTCCTTTCTTCCTCCCTGGTTCTTTCTGTACCTGCCACCCCTACCCGACCATCCCTGATCCCAGCCCACAGCCACTCCCGGGCCATTCTCAAGGTTGTGGAAGGGACCATCCTCAGACCCTGGGCTGACTCAGCCCTGCCACCCAGGGCTTGACGTCAGTCTGAGGGCTCTGACATGGACAGGACCCTCATGAGACCGAGGTTGGCAGGTGGTACCCTGCCTGCTCCTGACTCTTCAGGTCTCTTTTCTTGGCTACTAATAATTGGCCAAGCCAGTTAACTAGGCCCTGGGAAGGTGGGGACAGGAATAGAAGGAGGAAGTATGGCAAAGGTCATGGGAAGGGACCAGCTGACCGCTCTGTGCTCAGAAGTTTCCTTCCCAGGGATGCTGCTGGGCCCAGAAAAGAACCTAAGAATAGTGTTCAGAACCTAAGAACCTAAGAATGTTCCTTCTGTCTCAGACGCTGCAGGCCAAGGAAGAGCCAGCAGATCTTGGGTACATACACTGCTACCTCCATGGTGGCCGACTGTGACTTGCCCTGGGGTCCCTTCACTCTGAGCCCTTGATACCTCTTGTCCTGGAACAGGGCGCTGCCTGCTGCTTGGCAGAGGCAAATCCAACATGGCGTTCCTCAGCGATGGAAGGTCCATCTAGTAGCTTACGCCATTATTCTGAGGAAGGCACACTGGCCAACGCTTCACACTGCCACCCAGTCCCTGTGGTCTCCAGACCCTCTCGAGGCATTTACTTCTAAGAAAAGTAAAATCAAAAAGCTCAAGTTCACTACCCTGCAGACTGGGATTATGGAATTTGACTCTAAGAACCAGAGCGTGGCGCAGGAAGCAGCTGGCCTGCCGGTCGTCTCCGCTGATGGTTCCCACACAGGCACCTCCCTGGGAAAACTCACACGCAGAAGGTGCTGGGCAGGGGGAGAAGCAGGGCTCTTGCCGAGGCCCCGCGTGCGCACCAGCCTGACTCAGCACCTCGAGCTGTCAGTCTCTCACCCCGGGAGCACAAGGCCGGGCGGCGATGTTTTCTCGTTGAAAAGAACATCAGCGCTAGGCATTGTTAACCGCCTGCCCACTTAATTCTCAAGGAGAGCTACATCTCTTTCCAAGATGGGCTAAGGAGGCCCTGTCATTGGTCCCTGTCCTTCCTGGGTGCAGAGGGGAGGAGATTTCGAGAATGCTTGGCCTGAGGGAGCAGGCGGTGCTTCTTCCCAGACTCTGCTGTCCTTTCCATCAGCAGGGCCAGCTGTCTGGTTGCAATAGACAGCAAAACTGGTTCTGAAACCTGAAATGTGCTGCGGTCGAAGGGCTGTACCCAAGCCCGTCTTCCAGGGGACTTGGATCACGAGACAGCCTGCGGCCTGGCCTGGGCTACATCCATTTTGCCGTCTGCCATTTGGGGAGCACGCTTTGGGGACTGAAAACGAACGTTAGCCTCCTTTCAAGGACACATGTGCCAAGGCCATCCTGTCCCCTGGCTTTGCCTAGCTCTGAGGCTGTGAGGTGGCCTGGGTTCTGTCTCCCCTGAAGCTGCCTCTCCCTCCCCGTGCTTCGATTGTGTGTGTGTGTTTTATTTTAAATCCATAAGGTAATTGGTTTTCAGCAGGCTAACTGAATTTCCCCAATTTAATTTGCAAAGATGCTCCCCAGGAGCCATTACCGCGCTCGCTGTCCTCCAGATTGGATTACTGGCCTCTCAGGGGCTGCTGCATTCGGAGTCAGAAAGCGGGGCCCAGCCCCGTAACCTGATTACCTGAGCAGCGGAACTTCTTGCTCTTGGTCTGGCCGATGCGCTTGTTGGCCAGCCGGCGCGGGCTGCTGCAGCGGGCCCCGCTCGTCTCGATGGGGTTGTCCTGGAGGTACTCGGCCAGCCACTTCAAGTGGCAGTCGCACACAAACGGGTTTTGGGCTAAGTGGCTGCAACAGGGACGGGGCTGTTAATCGAGAGTGGCCTGTGGCGCCTCTCTGCCCCACCACCCTGCCTGGCACTGGGCTCTGGCAACCCGTGCGGGCCCGTCCGTCATGGCCCCAGGAGGCCTGGGGTGCTGCTTTCAGACAGACTCAGAGAGCGGACCTGAGGCCGGCTGTCTGCCAAAGCCAGGCGCAGATGCAGCTGGCATCTGGTCTGGGGACTCAACCCCCAGCTCTCCCCGCTTGGGGGCAGGACCTGCCACCGCGCCTCTCGGCTCTCGCCCACGCCGATTCAGGCGGGAAGCAAGTCGCAAGCTTTAGACTTTACGCCTGGGCAGAATGCGTTTTATTTCTCCAAGCTTGGTGATACCAGGCTCGTAAAGCAGCTGGCGTGGCGACTGGCATATGGTGGTTGTTCCAGATATAGCAGCGGGTATTGTTATTATCCTTATCATCACGGGAGTACCGGGGGCCTTGCCTCCCTGGCTCAGGGGGAGAAACTCTGCAGAGTGCTGAACAGAGCTTGGCACCTGGTTGGTATTCAGCAGACAGCAGCTGCTTTGCCCTAGATGGGTTCTGTCTCTAACTATGGGGTAAAGTGTGCCAGGAAACTTACAGGGTCTTCAGGAGCCCCGGGCTGGAGCTGGGGTCCAAGCCCGAAGCTGCAGCCCTTAAAAACATGGACTGAGATCTGGACTCCGTGTGATCTCACTTGCAATATTTATATATGTCTGTGTGCTTAGGAATGAGGATGTACTTCCCAGTGGGGGAGAAGTGTTCCCAGAGTCTGTATGAGACACTTGGCTTGGTAGGTTTTTGTTGGTGGGCGGAAATGAGTCATCAGCAGGGATGACACCTGCTCAGAACACAGCAGCTGTGCTCAGGAGCTTCTCTGCCTGGATTCAAATTCTGCCTCCAAACTAGCTGTGTGACCTTGAGCAAATTACTTAACATCTCTGTGCCTTCATTTTCTCACAGATAAACGGAGGATAATAAAAGCTTCCGCACCCCAGGGTTGCTGTGAGGCAGGAATGTCTTTAAACAGGGCAGGTGTCAGGGTGGTGATGAGCCCTGCCTAAGTGCTCAGCATGGCAGCTCCTTGTTCTCATGGGTCCACTCTCACTGCGAGGGTTGGCGATCCCCCTGCACGTGCTGCTTGCCTTCGCTTGGGTGTTCTCTGCCACTGGGCGTCTGGGTGGCCAGCTGCCTGGGCAGCATACTCACAGTGTCTGGATGGACTGCAGAGGCGCGAAGAGCCCCTTGCTGATGGTCTGCAGCTTGTTGTCGTAGAGGGAGAGCAGGTTTAGGTTCTGCAGGTCCTGGAAGGTGTTCACCCGCAGGCAGTTGATCTTGTTGGCATTGAGGAGGCTGCAAGCAGGAGAGGCTGGTGAGTCGCCAACCTGTGATTATCAGCAGCGCACAGCTGCGCCTGCAGGGGATGGGCTGCAGAGTGGCCGCCGCTCACCCTGCAGCCTTGGGCTCCCGCCGCGGCGCAGGGCCAGTGGGGAAGGGCTGCACCCCGGCCACCCTCCTCTGAGCACGGCTGGGCACTTGCACAGCCCCCCCGGAACCTGTGTCACACACTGCTGCCACCTGGCACCGTCCCTTTACTGCAGCGTTGCAGGGAGATCTGAAACACACCCCTGCCTTGAACTTCCTGCTTTACAATCCAAAGCTTCCAGGAATTGGACAAGAAGAAAAAAACCATAACCATTTGGCATTCCTGCTTGAAAACCTGAGCTGCCAGAGAACTCCTCGGAGTTCTTTTGGAGCATTGATCCACTGGAAATCTGATGAGAGTCACGGGTCATCCCACCAGAAAACTGCAGCCACGTGCAGCCACAGGCACACCCACGCTTCTCTCTCGCACACGGAGGACGGGCGGAAGCAGCCTGCCTGGTTGGACCCCCACCCTCACAGCACACCCTCCCGCTCACCTCCCCTCGGTTCCACTGCCTGCTTCCTTCCTGTTCCTGGGACACCATGAGGGTCCTTCCACCCTCTTCCAGCGAGCCTGACTTCTCTTCCGCCTTTTGCATCTCAGTTCAAATGTCCCCTCCTCAGAGAGGCTGGGCCGACCGTCTCATCCTCACGGGCCCGGGACCCCGGGGGCTGCCTCTCATAGCCCCTTGGCACACGTCTCGACTTGTGATTTTAGGATAATTTGTTTTCTTGCTTATTATTTGCCTCCAGCATAAGACCGTCTGCCCCACCATGGCAGTGAACATCTATTTTAATTTTCCCTTTATTATTAGTGTTTATTCTTTACTAAGGACACACCCAACTCCAGTGCAACTTTGGGGGGTGTCCCTCCTCTATAGTGGCACCGGTTCCCCTGGGACCAGCTTTCCCTGCACTGGGGACCCACGGTGCTTTCAGCTCTTCAGATCCTTCCCTCCATGCCCCCAAGTCTCATGGGAAGCCTCCTTCTGGGTGAGACCCTGGTCCTGCAGGTGCCATAGGGGAGATCCAGGTGCACCTGGTGAGCCAAATGAATTGGAGTGCTAAACGTCCCTCCGATCCTAGACTGCCTGCGCTGCCCTTGAAGCCAGTGTCGGATCGTCTCTCTCTCCCTTCTGAATGACAGTGGCATGGAGGGAGAAGGAAGCCAACCCAAGAGCAAAAGCGGTGAATTTTTAAAATTTCGATGTTCAGGGTTGGCTCAGAGCCTTCCTAGTGGGGAGGGACCCTGTGATTCCTAATGGGCCAGCTTGCCTCAGGAGTCCCTGGCCACCAGAACCCAGGGGACGTGCCCTGGCAAGGGTGGGGCTGCCCTGGGAGCTAAGCCATCCGTGCCACGGCTCCCAGGGGCTCCTGTGCAGGAAGCAGGCAGCTGCCATGGGGACAAGTGGAAGAACTGCCTGTTTAATCTGGCTAATAATGGGCAAAGTCCCTGGGGTCCGCACAGATGTCCTCCTGCCTTGCAGGGGAAAAAGCTCACATTTCCAGAACAGTCTGTCGTCCCCTTACCCTAACGTTCTCCCAGTAACCTGGGCAGATGGGTAGAACTACCCTGGCAAGTTCCAGGTGAGGAAACTGGAGCTGAGAGGCTGCCCGGGTCGTTCAAGGTCGCGGTGCTTCGGACAGCCTGCTGGCGGCGGTGATGATAACGCAGGTCTCCGGAGGGTTCTCTCTTTTTCCTACAATGCCTCATCCACCCGGCCCATCTGTCTCCCCCTTTGCAGCATCTTCCCCAAGAATGTGCTGTGCTTTGTGTATTGAATTGTAGTCAAGGTCATTCCATCTTGGGGGCGTTTGAAGGAGGATGCTGGGGAGCAGAGACACAGGGAAGGAGGCAGAAGACCCACCGGGCCCAGCGCCCGTCAGGAGAGTGCCCTTCACACACACAATTTTTGGTTTCGTTTGTTTAGGGAAAAAAAAGTAGGTGGTAAACGATTTGTTCCAAATCTGAACACTAAGGGCCTTCCTTCTACGTGCAGCACCTTGCCAGGAGGTGTTGAACCGCTGAGTAAGGAGACCAGGCTAGCTCCTCCGGTGGCCTGGGATAGCCCTCCTTGCACCATATGCAACATATGCAAATCTATTTAGAACTTGGCCTTTCCTGGGTTTTAAAAGTTGGAAAATTTCATGCAAAACACACTCACAGACACACACCCCAGATTTCTATTTTCTCTTGAAAACATTTTCCAGAAGCTCCTGCAATGTGTCCACTGGGGCAGGTGTGCATGGCCGCCCCCGTGGAAGGGACACAGGCCCTGCCTGCCCAGTCCACACTACTGCCTGCCGAGACCCTCACTAGTTTACTTCACCTTCTGGCCTGAATAGGCATCAAGATTTGCGCCTCAGTACAGATTCATGAGCCCACGGCAGTACCTGGTCCCAGGGGGTGTTGAACCACAGGGCAGAGAAGTGACAAGGCTGGACTGCCCTGAATGTCTGTCCAAACTGAATTCTGCCCTGCAAGCTCCTCAGCCCTCAGGTCTGTCCAGGCTTCCCAATCTCGTCCCTGTGCTGCTTCGTTCCCTTCCGCTCCCAGGTCTCCAGCCATGGGACGTTACTTCAAAGATGCAAGACATCAAAAGAACCCGGGCTGGAAGAATTTCTAGGCAAAGAAAGGACAAGGTGCAGAGCTCACAAAGCAGAGAGCAAACGAAGACAGAAAAGGGCACCGTCTCCTGGTCACTCATTCTCTCCCAGGCTGCCTGGCTCCCTCGGGTGAGACGCGTGGGTGTAGGCAGAGATAAAATTAAGCTGCTTATCGGGAATTAGATGCTGAGGACAGCCTCGCTGATCCCCAGCATCAGCAAGATCTAACAGCCTGTCCCTCTGCCCTCTCTGGTGTGAGAAAGCTGGCAGCCACTCAACTCGGGCCACCCTCCGTGCAGGCTGAGCTATGGTACATGGACGAGAGCCGGGGTGGGGGCATTTATGAAGCTCTGAGCTATGGAGCAAATAGAAGCACACAGACTGTGTAGCCCTTGTCCAGAATGCTTGGGGCCAGAAGTGTTCAGAGTCTGAGAGGTTTTTCTCCAGATTTTGGAATATTTGCATAAATCATAAGAGAGATCTTGGGGTCTAAAGTCGAGCACAAAACTCACTGACGTTTCACGGGTGCCCTTTGCAGAGAGCCTGAAGGTAACTTTGTGTGGTATTTTTAGTGCTCCACTGGATCGACTTGAGGTCTGGTGTGGAATTTTCCACTTGTGGTGTCATGTCAGGGATCCAAAGGTTCTGATTTTGGAGCATTTTGGCTTTTGGAATTGGGACGTTCAATCTGCATTTGGAACGTGTATTCCCTTGGCAGGAAATGTCGAACCGTTCGGCAGTTCTTCAGGTCCTCCCTCTTTGTCTGGGGGATGGGTTCTTCTTTGGAACAGGATGCTTGGGACACTCAGGATGCCCTGGGATGCTCTATCTGTCCTGGCTCTCCCCTGTGCGGAGCAGAGCTGGAATGTGGAATGATGATAATGATGCAGAGTAATCTCTAGAGTCCACATCCAGTCCACAGTCCTGCATTTTCCAAAGCACTCTCTGTGAACCATTTTATTGAACCCTCATGACAGCACTATGATTATCTTCATTTTTCTGATGAGGATGCTGGGGGTCAGAGTGGCGACAGACTCCATCAAGGTCACCCCGCAGTAAGTGAAGCTCCAGCCTGGTGCACGTGGAAGCTCATCTCTAATCCACCACCTGACAGTCCCATGTTCTCCTTTCCATGTTCTCTGTCCCTGGGGGCGTCTGCTTTGCTGGTCTTGAGATGCACCTGGCATGATTCAGGAGGATGAAGGTCTGTCAGGTCTGGAAGATTCTGCCTCTTGGGAATACAAAGGCATCAGAAGTCTGGCTGACTCTCAGGAAGGAGTCTCAGCTTGGGCTGGTCACCAAGCTGCCATTGACACAAGGAGCAGGTTCTTTGTCGAGTGTCTTACATTCTTGAGGCAGGGCTTCTACTTTCGGGATCGCTAAGTGCCATCGTGGGAACAGGTCTGCTCGGCTCTGTCTCCCCATACCCTGGATTTTTACTGTACTCTGGGCAAGCCAGGAGACCAGAATGAGGCACAGACAGCAGCACCCTTCACCCAGGAGGGCACAGTCCCGCTGGCCTCGTCCCAGAGGCTGCCTGGTGTCCAAATGGGGAACATCAACACCCGTAGGTATCAGCCTGATCTGCCGGAGTCCATTGAGTTTCTGTGGGGTGTATCGTGCTTACAGACAACTCTCTAGAAGCAGAGTTAACTGTCTTTTGGGGCCATCTGTTCCCAGACCTATCTCCCAAAGGAACCTTAGAGGTCATATAAATAAAAAGAGGGAGAGGCTGAGATGATCAGGCGGGGTGAACAGCAGAGGCACCTGACCTGAAAGCTAACACGGTTAAGCACTTGGAAGGTCAGGCACTGCCCTGTATGAATCCCGTGAAGCCCCCACAGCCCTAGGTGGTGAATGCTACCTCCATTTGACAGATGACACTTCTAGGACTCAGAGAGCCTAAATAAGTGCAGGGTCCCATATCTGCACGTGGTGAGTTAACACCCACGCTGTTTCACGCCAACCACTGTGAAACCCTATCCCAGCCCCTCCCTCTCAGGACGGGACTGTGGGAGCCACCTCATGTTATGGGTGGAGGTGAGGCAACGTCTTTGTGGCTCCTCCCATCAACTCAGAGAACAAGAAGGGCCAAGCTCGCAACAGGAAGTGAAGGAGGGCGGTGTTGAGAGTCGGAGGAGGATGCCTCCCTTCTGGGTGCATTTCTGGGTCAGCTCTGAGCCCGTGGCCACCCCTCTTCCCAGAGCACTTTCGGCTTCCACGTAAATGCTCCGTGTCAGGAGCTGTCGGCACATGGCCCCTTGACCAGCCACCCAGCCGAGCTGCGAGAGCACGGCCTTAGCAGGGAAGAGCAGGGCAGGGCAGCCCCGGAGATGCGCAAAGCGGGAGATGGAGAGGGCCGAGGAAATGCCCGGAGGCTGGGCTGGGCAGGGCGCTGGTGACTCCAGTCCTGCTCGGGGAGTGACTGAGCTGGTCAGAAAAAGCTGATTACTAGTCACAGCCTTCAGCTTCCCACTCAGGGCCCAGGAGGAGATGGACGGTAGGGGGAAGGAGCCATTCGGATCTGTAAAACGTGTGCGTTGGGACCGGGCTCTTCTCAGAGACTGAAGGGCAGAGTGTGGCTCGCTCCCAGCCCAGCCTCAGTAAAGACGCCTCTGTGCTCACAGGCCTTCGCTGCAGGGTTTGAAAAGTACAACATCTGGAGTCAGGTCGAATGAGGGGTGGCGTTAAGTCACCCGGCAGCTACAGCCATCCACGTGTGGAATGGTGGCCCAAAGCTATCGTTCCGGGCGGTGTTCACATTCTCCACACCTGCTGTGGGTCTGTGGCACTCGCTGCTGATGTTACTCTCCCTCTTCATACAGCGTTTGTCTGAAGATGCCAAGAGCTTATTCCAAACTCTGCAGTGCAAGGTCTTCTCAGGAAATCGGTGCCAAGAAAGAGTGCATAGACCCCTTCCAGGGAGGGGCTGAGGCTATTCCAGCAGAGCTCCTGGAAGGCAGGCCCGGGCTCCTGCCAAGGGAAAGCTTTGTGGACCTACTTGTCTGAAACGAGGCTGGGCGTGGGGTTCCGTTTCTTAGACGCTGGGATGCAGGTATGTGGGGAACGTGGAGCACACCGCCTTCTGGCCTCTGCCTTTCTCTGGCTCCTCCGGTGGGAGAGTCATGTTTAAAGACTAGGTTAAGTCTTTCCTTATTAAGAAAAAAGTTCTCTGGGTGTCTCTTACACCAGCTCACGTGGTGTGAAGTATCGGTGCTGACGCTGGCTCCTCTGGCCTCCTGACCATGTGGCAGGGGTGGAGCCGGCCCTTCTTAGGGATGAGCTGTCCCTCCTGCGTTTTCTCTAGAACTAGCCCTCTGCCATCCCACATTTCTTTATCCTTTAAATGTACTAAGGACCACCGGCTGACCTTAGAACATTGTTCTTGTCCTTCTACGAAATATGGGGATTTGTTTCCACCTTCAGCGACTCACTGGGCATGGGGAGGGACTCGGTGATGCCCGGAGTTCTCATGTCTACTGCTCTGACCCTGACCAGAACCTTCTCTTGCTGTGAAGGGGTGGGTGCTCTGGACCACTCATGAGAGGCAACAGGAGGAGCTCTCCAAATCCCGATAAGGGGTTGACATGACTCCTCCCTTCTGTCTTGATGATGACTGCACTCTATTATGGGCTGTGGGTTGTCATGGTGATTCCTGATGCGATGGAGACAGCAAAGCCATTGGATGGCCTGTCTGAAGAACAGGACTTCCTTCTATTTCAGGGACAGAGGAGGGCACTAGGAGCAGGGACCCAGCAATGGAGTTTTCCTGAGGGAAACAGGAGGGCTGGGATTCCAAGAGCTCAGAAAGGGAGAGCTGCCAACTAACCATCTGGAGCCCAAGTGGCCTTGCCCGTTGTGGCTGGGTTGGTTCCCCTGATCCACAATAGCCATGAGGGTGGTCACCTCCCTGATTGCCACTTGCTTCCTAATGAGTCCTTTAAGGGGGCAAGCCATTCACTCGATGACCACGCATGGAACCATAACAGAAGTTAGGTCTTCCTGGGCATTTCCTCAGAAAACACCAGGCTCACAAGAGAGGAGAAGCCCTTTCTCAGGGACACGTCACCAGTGGGTCTGTTTCCACTGCAGGAGGAACCCTCAGTTTCCCCATCTGTAAAATGGGGCTTTTGTTAATGCCTTCCTCTTAGCATTGTTGTAAAGATTAAATAAGGTAATGGGTTTGAAATTGTTTAGCACAGGTCCTGGAGCATACCAGGAATTCAATGACTGCTTGCTCCTACGATTGGGAGCAGGAGTAAGTAGTTCATGTGAAACAGCTGGTGAGGAAAAATGAGCTATATGGAGTGAAGTTGTGCTCACTGCTCTGGAATTGGCACGTTGCTTGGCAAACTCCAAGAGCCTCAAACAGTTTTGTTTTGTCTGCCTTCCAAGAAAATTGAACAACAGGTGCCTGGTTGCCTTAACTTATTCCAGCCTAAAGACAGCCTGGCTCAGTTTAAAACCTCCTGGGGAGGTGGGAAGCTTCCACCTCAGTGGCTGCCCTCCCTACTTGGTCACTGCCCTGTGCACACCGTGCAATCAGTGAGCACTAAACGAACACTCTGTATTCCCTGGGGGAAGCCGTGACAGCACATAGGAGGAAATGATGGCTCAGTGACGTGCTGACCACTTTTCCTGCTTTGGGCCTGGTTCTGGCCTCTGACCTGTGAGGTCAGGGACCTGAGGACATGCCAGCTTGCCGCCCACCCAAGGTCACCATCTCCACAGATGTCCCAGGAGCCCAGGGGCCTGGGTGGGAAGGGAACAGAGGGGATGGGGTTGGGAGTGACTGCCCCTTGAGTCATTCTGTTCTAAACATGGGTTAACATATTCATGTGGGACGTTTCTGTTCTAAACATTCTTCCTATTGTCCAAATGGACACCTAACTCACTTCTAGCAGCCTGTTTCAGGGAGGAAGATGATAAATTATCTTGCACCCCCCAAAATCAATGAATGTTGCTAGTAATAAACAACAGATATTTGTTTATACAGTGAATAGCTGCAGGAACCAAACATGTTTAGGATTAACTACAGGGAGACATCAGAGCTGTTTCCAAACATCTGAAGCCAATGGCGACAGACAGAATTTCTGAGTTTCCCAGGAGCTAGGACAAAGGTTTAGTGTACGAAAGCACTTTCTAACTTCTAAATATGCAGTGAGCACTTATCACAGAAACCATCTGCACAGGAGTGACAGGAGGATTTGTCAGAGGAGGCAGGCGGGGGGACTCTGTACCAGCCAGCAGGGAGGCTGTGCTTGGAGTCCTGAGGTTGCTCTGAACTCTAAGACCTTGGGACTAAACCAAAGGAGGCAACCCTGAGTCTCCAGACAGGGTATCATGTTTAGAGGGCATCTATCTCCTGGGTCTCCTGGATGGCAGAAGCTTGTCTGCATAGACGCTTTGCTTCAGCCACTGAGAAAGTCTGGGATATTCTACTATTAGTGTTGGCCCTGCACACGAGAACAGGCCAAGAAAACCACCCAAGGGGGCTGCCTGGGTACATAACAGACTGGGCACGTTTGGAGGAATGGCTGAAAGTCCTGCAAAACGGGCAAGGAAGGAGGGGCAGGATAACCAGTTCCAAAGTACCTACTTGTTACTGTTAGCGTCACAATGGGGGCCAGAAAGGAAACATTCAGGACCACTTCCGTGGCAGAGACAGCTCAGCTTTGTGATGCACCAACCATTTGAGAGATTGGGGGGGGGGGAGGGGAGCAAAAGGACAAACCTCTGACAAAAAGCCTTCAAGTCAAAGGAGAGGGAATTATTGAGCCTTATCAGAGCATCTCTGCTCCACCAGAGAGAAATCCAATCACAGCCGCCTGAACGCTAAGTTAGATCTAATCAGGACCTGCTCTCCAGCTGCTCAACAGCAGGTCAAAGCCAACGGCTGCTGGTTCTTTCTGGAAAGAAAGCCCACCTGAGTTGTGTCAACTCTTGGTCTCCTTGGAGGGGGACGCTTCATTCTTACCCCCAGCTAGTTAATTGCATCTGCTCAAAATGGTGCCACACAGCTGGAGCCAAACGCCCGGCCCAGGTGAAGTCCTGCTGGTTCTAGAAACCTACTGACTATTAGCTTGGAGTAGAGACACATTTACTTTCTTTTAAAACGTGCCTCCAGGGAATCCGTGACTCATGTCATTCACTGTGCTGCCATTCCACGCCTCCTAGTGGGTGCAGGGCAGTGTCCTTCCACACACAAATGCACTCCTGGCTAAAGGGATCACAGCAGCCCGGGATACAACAGCCCACGGCCACCCCAGGAGGATGCTGTTCTCGCTCCTCTTCCGGGGGATCGGTAGCTGCAGTTAGCCAGCCTTGTGGTGGCAGTTTGAACTCATAGTTTCTTTGCTGTGAGCAGAGAACACCATCTGTGGGACACCCAGCCCCCTGCAGAGCCCCAGCCTGCCCTTCTAAAAGATAGCCTTGAAGACCCACTGCAGGCGGGGACCTTGGAATGAGAACATGCCCACACAGAGACACAAGGAATGAGAGGGAGATGCAGGCAGGGGGCGAGACTTTCCTCTCTGGCTTTCAGCTTTGCCAAACAAGCTGACTGCCGCTCTGATGGATCTGCTGCCCACAGACTGGCAGGGCATCTCATCCCAACAGGACTCACATCATTGTGTTGTCCTAGGAGAATCTGTTCAGGGCTGAGTCTTGAAGGACATGGGAAGGGTAAGTAGGACAGTAGGGGACGGGAAAGGCTGGAGGAAAAGCCTCATTTTCTCTTTTTAGAGGAAAAACCACATGGGCTGAGTGTCCACCTCCCTCCTGGTCTTTGCTCCTTTGCCTCTGGCCTATCCAGAGGTCCAGCTTGACTCCTGGCCTGCAAACACAAACTGTAGCCCCTCTTAATTGCACATGGGAGGCAGAGAAGGCTTGAACCTCTTCCTCACTACCTGCAACTTGGAGGTGATTATAAAAAGGAAGACATATTTACACACACCTAACTATCCACACCCCTTGCAAACACGTCATGTGCTATTAGGAGGGCTGAGTGCCTTCTGAGCCAGGTGGCTGTGCAGAGTCTATTTTACTTTTCCATGTCTATTTTGCTGTGTGACTGAAGGTGAGCCATTTCCTCTCTGAGACTTGGTATTCTCCATTGCTCACAGCATACTCGAGATCAGTTCCTAACACCAGTAGGAATTATGACGGTCACAGAGCACACACGCGCGTATGCACACCCCATATGGTCCCATACCCATAGTACTACATGTAAAGGCAATGGCTACCTAATTACAAGCCAGAAGTAACTCTCCCTTTTCATAAAATCTTAAAATATAAGCTGGATTCCTTTCCTTCCTTCCCATATCAGAGTTCAATTATTTTCTTCAAACACTTAAGCTCAGCTGACCGGCATGAAATAAATGCAAATAAATAATCCCTCAAAGCTTAACGTTCAAGGCAACAAATCTTCCTTTAAATTAAATAAACACTTCCCCCTCCGCCACAGCTGACTCAGACAGTCACACCGGTGACTGAATATGCTCTTCTCTCGTTATTTCAGCCCACACCCATCCTCCTCCAAGGCTACAAGTCTACAGCAGCTTTGCTTTGGCTTCCATATTAGAAATTGGCCTGTGACTGTCTTAGTTCTCTAGAGTCTCAGCCTGCCTCTTCAAGATACTTCCTCTGCTTGGACCCAACTCTTTTACTTTCTAGCTCCAAACTTGTGGTTTGGGACTTGTGCCTGAGCCAGTCTTGTGCACATTGACCTTGGTATCCTTCCGTCAACTCCCTGACTCTATTCACAAAAGGGAGGCAATGGAGGTGAGGGATGGGCAGCTCAGGAGTCTTTTCCCTTATGGTGCACAAAGGCAAAGGAAGTCCCCAGAGTGTGTGTTATAGTTTGGATGTGAAATGTCCCCCAAAAGATCACGTGTGAGACAATGTAAGAGGTTTAGAGGAGAAATGATTGGATTTCGAGAGTCTTAACCCAATCAGTGAATTAATCCCTGATGGGATTAACTGAGTGGTAACCAGGTAGGGTGTGGCTGGAGGGGGTGGGAATGAGGGCGTGATTTTGGGGTATATATTTGTATCTGGTGAGTGGAGTCTCTCTCTCCTTCCTGATCACCGAGATGTGAGCTGCTTCCTTCCACCATACTCTCCTGCCATGATGTTCAGCTTCACCTCGAGCCCTGAGGAATGGAGCTGACCTTCTGTGGACTAAGACCTCTGAAACTGTGAGCCCTCAAACAAACCTTTCCTCCTCTACAGTTGTGCTGGTCAGATCATTTAGTCACAGCAGTGAAAAAGCTGACTAAAACAGCGTGGCTCACCATTTTTAGGCAAGGGCCTACAAACAGATGCAAACAGTGACAGAGTTCCTACTCACAGCAGCTGTAAGGACACCAGTCCATCGAACAGTCCCTTGGCAATCTCAGTGATCTTGTTCCCGTATAGTACCCTGCAAGAGAGCAGATGGCAGCTGTCACCATGATGTGAGGCCACCAGAACCCACTCTGTGGCCCTGTCATTGGCGGGGCCGATTCTGGTCACCCCCTTCCCTGGCCCATGGCATCTCTTCTCTGCTTCAGCTGGACAGAAGCAGGTAAGCCCAGCCCAGGAGGCCAGGAGAGATGGGATCCATCCTACTTCACTCCTGGGCAGCAACAGGAGAAGCAGCCCATTGATGTGCCTCCCCGAGCTGCAGACAGAACCCCCACCCCCGGCAGTGGACAAGCAGCGAGGAGGTGGCCAGACCTGCCTCCGGGAGTGCTGTCAGGCTGAGCCCAGCCTACAGACTGCTCCCTCGGGATCTTCCACTGCATCCTGGGAATTCCTGAGCAGAGTCCTTTCCTCATCCTTCCAGACAGGGCTTTGGGAATTTGGGGGCATCTCCAGATGGTACATGGACTGCTGGGCCCAGGACTGGCCAGCAGGAAAAGCTGAGGAACTGGGTCGTCTCAGAGAGATGGCAGCTTCTTCCATGCCTAACCCAGTCTGTGAGGTCCAGGAACCTGGGAGCTCAGAACTTTTTGCTTCTCTCTCTGACAGGCCCACGATGCCTTGTGAGACTTCGGGAAGGAACCTGCCCAACCCAGTGGGGGTCTGGGCCGGGACCATGCTGCTCCCCAGCACAGGTGCCTGGGAGACCCTCCTGGTTCCCTACCTCCCTCATCACAGACTTTGCTGTCTCCTGGTCCAGACTGCTCTCTGTCACTCTCCAAGCAACTCAGCTGGGAATGTTTGGTTTGTTTGCTTTGAAAAAGGCCCCCTCTGGGGCCCCGAGAGCACAGAATGGAGGAAGCACTCGATTCCCACTCCAATCACAAATCCAGGCCCTGATACTCATTGAGGAGGCAAAATATTAGGGCGAGGAAATGGTAAATGGAAGTGATAAAGCAACCCCCCCATTTCTAGCCGCCACCGGGAGTGAAGAGTGAGCGTCCCCAGCAGCCTGCGGGTGTGTTTCATTAATGTTTCAACAAATTAATGACTAAATAGAAGTCAGCATGATGGCTCAGACTCACATTTGTAATTCATATTAATGTCCCACCGCTCACTGTGCCAAATGTAGTAATGTCACTCTCTGCTCGTCTCGGCGGATGTCAGAACTTCTAATGGAGCAAAAGCTGGTGGGTGGTGTGTCTGGGGGCTTGCGGGTGGGGGTCCTCCTGCTGCCCCTCGTGCCTCAGGATGGAACACCTGGCCAGCCTGAGTGCCCACCTCAGGGGCACCTGTGTGCACACCTGTCTGGCTTCCCAGGTCTGAGCTCAAACCTCTCTATCTGGGGCCTTCTAAATATTTCATTTTTTTTTTTTTAACACAACCTGTTGCCCTATTTTATTTCTTCACAGCACTTATCTTTATGCCATGCTATATTATTTAAATATCTATCTTTATTTTTTTTATTTTTTTACCTCCCTCAACTGTTTCCCATGAACGTAAGATTCATGGGTGCAGTGGCATTACAGGGCTTGCTCATGGTGGGTCCCTAGGGCTGAGACTAGGACAGGGAGTGGCTTTAGTAATGCCTGCTGAAGGAATGGGTGAGCAGGATGGGATGGAAGCCCCCTGGCCCTTTGCAGTGGCCGTTCCTGAGCTGGGCACGGACATGTTTATGTTCAACTATCAGCTCCACGAGGCCAGGGTCTTATCTTTCCAGGTCTGTGCCTTAGTCTCAGGGCCTGCACCACTGCTCAGTGCTCGGCGGGCACGTGCTGGATGAATGAGTGGATAAATTGGAGGTGAGATCCCCTTGGCTTCAACCACGCCCAGGACAGACTGTCACACTGGCTTAGTGGTGTGCCATTTCATGTCCGGCAACCAGATTTCGAATTTTGTTTTTCCTGCAAGACAGGCAGCATCTCTGCTTTCAGATGGTTCCCAAGTCGCGGCTGAGGAAACCAGACAAGGGAACGGGAGGTGGAGGCAGAAGTGGGAGCTTGGTGGCAGGCCCCTCTCCCCCTTCTCCTCTGTGATCTTCGGCACGATAAGGAGGCTCTACTCCCAACACAGTCCTGCTCTGAAATCCCAGACAGATGTTCTGTTCTACAAATGAAGCTAATTTACTCTGCAGGCAGCAACAGTCACATCCGAGATGACCCTGTCCTCAGCCCACACTAAGGATGGGGCCGGGGGGCAATGTGAGCTGGTCACCTGCCCACTCATAAATCAGGCAAACAGCTGCCTGCAGAGCCAGAACAGGGCTGGCTCACTTCTGAGGGTCCTCCTGTGGCCCTGGGCTTGGGGAGGCAGGGGAACAGGCACCAGATGATATAAACAGGTCCCTGAGGAAGCCACTGTCCTATCATGTTAAACTCTCCCCCTTATGTCCAGGGTCTCCAAGCATGGACATCCAGGCTCCAGGCCCACTGGTCGCTGTGGACTTTGGAGAAATTACAGTCATTTATTCCACAAGATGATGATGATGATGAATACGTAAGACCCTGGTACAGTCTGAGGGGCCAGGAGACACCCCCTCACCAGGCAGACAAGAGCTGAGTTACTCAACTTCCTTAGCCAGCCACGGGAGAACGGGGTCCTACACTGCATGCTGCCGTGAGGACTGACCCACAGACTCCAGGAACAGCACCTGGTACACGGCGGTTGCTCAGTAAGAGCTGCCAGTTCCTGTAATACTGTCAGCATGACCATCAGGGAGCGTGTTAGGGGGAGGTGTCCCTGTCCCCATCTGCCTGTGAGGACACGTGCCTGGAAAGCCCAAGTGCTGTCTCTGTGCCACGGGGTGGGACACCCCTGAGGGAACCACCTGGCTGCGCCCGTGGGTCTCGAGGCCCTGCTGGTGAGGCTCTGGCTCCAAAATCAGACAGAGCAAGGGCAATGGGGTAGCGTGGACACCATCTCAGGACAGTGGCCATCAGGTTGGTTCAGAGAAGAAGCCCCAAATTAGCAGAAGGAGACAAGTCTGTCCTTCAGCAGGGCCACAGGATGGGGAGCGGCCGGGAGGCCAGGGTCTCTTGGTAACAGACACCAACCCATCCTCTCCTGCTGTCCCCAGAGACAGCGCTCTGCAGCGTGTCGGTGGGCGGGGGAGCGAGGACAGGGGCGAAGATGCATTCGAATTAGAAGCCAATAACTGGGAAAGCCGCCGGGCACTTAATCAATAAAAATAATGCATTTGAGTTGTAGAAATATTCCCCAAGATCAATTTCTCTCAAAGAAATATTTGTTTCTTTTGCCAGGCTGCCACAAGTGTGTAGGGGAACAGAAAGCCTTGGAAATCACCTCCTGGAAAAGACCACCCTCCGCCCCCACCCGGCCCCTGCCCCTGCCTCTGCCCCACTTACAGCGATGTGAGCGACTTCAGGCCCTGGAAGGCGTCTGGAGCGATGTCTGATATCTGATTCTTGCTGATGTCTCTGAAAACGTTAATGGGAAAGTCTGAGAACAGGCTCGCAGGTGTGAGAACGGCCGCCCCAAGAGCAGACTGAGCAGCTCGGGCATTCAAAAGGTAAGGATTAATCGGTCCATCAAGCGCTCCGTTCATTCACAGTGCGGGGAACGTTTGTCCCCCTGCCTCGGGGAGGGCACTGCCCTTGTACCACTGTCCCTTTTCAGAGAACACCTCGGCATCACTGCGGCAACTCGTGACTGGGCACCATGGGGCCTCACATTGTCGATGCAAAACCACATCGAGTAGCTTTGGCTTAGGTCCTTTTATGAAGCAATTAATGACAAATGAAAGAGGAACCCACCTCGCCCAACCACAGACACCCCCTTCCTGCCTCACACCTGGGCATGTGCTCCCTGATTTCCCAGTGACTTTTCCTCCCTGACCGAGGGAGGCTTTGCACAGGGACCTAAGCCTCTTCCACACGTCCTCCAGGCCCTGAGATGTAAGCACACCCTGGGATCCTCACTGGAAGCCTTTGAGAAGGGGTTTGTCGCTGGTTGGCAGTGCTCGGGAGAAAACCCGAGGAGGTGATCCAGTCCAGAGCTGGTGGGTGGCTGTACTGGAAGCCGTCTCCAAACACTGGGCCACCAAGGCTATGCTGGCCTCTCAGGTACAGGGGAACCTCCCTGCCCTCCGGCCCCCACCTCCTCCTCACCGACCCCGAGCTGCCTGCTTTAAGTAGCCCAGGGACTTCTGAGCTCCTGGTCACTGGTCCTTGCTAATGGCCCTTCACCGAGGGGAATTCTCTCCCTCAGAGTCATTAGCTCAGGGCTGGCCTTTGGACTCCTGTCACTGAAGGAGAGATGCTCCAATTTCCTGCGACAACAAACCTCTCTGGTTCTTTTTCTTTAACAAAATAAATCAATGGCACCTTGCTTTTGTGCAGGAGAGGGAGAGCTGGGGTCCTGGCGGGTCAACAAGGCGGAGACAAGTGGATATGCGGAAGATAGCGCACCCGAGCAGATTCTAAGCGATTGCCCCCGGCAAGGCCAGCCTCTGGCCTCTGAGGCACAGGCTGGGAGCTTCCTCAGCTGTTCCCCTCCTTGGTGGAACAGCCTTGGAAAGGCCTGCGGGACACCTCTGCCTAGACCTCTGCTCCCTGCCTCCCCACTGCCAAAGCTGTAAGTTGGAAGGTGCTCCACAGGTCACGGCTCTGGCAGAGCCCAGTTTATCCCTTTAGCCGGGAGATCGTCTCTAACAAATCCGCAGATCGTGCCGGACGCCTCAGCTTACGCTGGGCTTTTCTTCAGCGCTCCGTTTTGCTATAAGGGTCTTAAGCAAATTCCCTAGATTATCCTAATCTTGCTCGCCCTCAGTGTGGCTGCCTAGCAAAGCATTTCAAGCAGGGTTTGTTCACACCAGACAAGGAACAGGGCCTGTTCCGACTCTTTTCCTGACCATGGATGTCCCTTCAAGGCACTCAGACCTTCCACAGGCAAGAGGAAGTCCCGTGGCCCGTGGGGAGCCTCTGCTTTAGCTCTGTGATGGCAAATTGTTTTCAGCCCATAATTAGACTTTTGGCCCCAGGCCTTTGGCAGCATGGCTCAGATGCCCTGTGGAGATGCTAGAGAATGGGAATGGAAAATGGAAATGGAAATGGATACAGTTTAGTTGGGAACCGACTCTAGTGGTCACTTTGTCATTTTCCCCTCAATTTTAAAAATTAAAAAAAAAAGTGTGTATTTACATGTAGAACATGTTTTGAAAGATGTATTCACTGTGGCATGGCTAAATCGAGCTATCGCACTATGCATCACCTTACGCACCCCTTACTTGTGATAAAATCTCCCAGTAATTCTCCAGTACATGGTTATTAACTATCATCTCCCTGTTTTACAACAGAGCTCTTGAACTTCCTCCTCCTGACTCAAATTGTGCATCCTCTGAACAATATTTTCCCTGCACCCCCACCGCATCTCTACCAAGGCCTCTGGTACGCAACCAGCCTACTCTCTGTTCCTGTGAGTTGGATTTAGGATTCCATGTGTCAGAGCACTGTACCCTACACTGTCTTAACTCTTCATTCTGCAGGAAGGAAACGGCAGCCCCGAGAGGTCAAGGGCCTGGAGCCACAAGTGACTTGACGGTCATTAGGGTATGGAGGGGGCCCCTCCTGATATCTCCCTATGATCGAAGCAGAATGCATGGTTGGGGACAGGAAGGCAGACTGAGGAAGGCTCCAGCCGCCCGCTGACTGCCAGCCTTGGTCTCTCCCAGTCCACAGTGAGGTGCCTTAGAACTGATTGTGCACTGTGGTCACTTTTGCCCAGTGGTTCTCAGACCCCACTAGGATGTTAGTCAAAGGCACCAACAGAGAGTCTGATGTGGCAGGCTGAGGCTGGGGGATGGGAGTTTGCTTATCCAACAAATCTCTGCAGACAGCTGTGCAAGTGGTCCCCCAGTCATATTTTAGGGCACCGTGTTTTAGAATCTGGTCAGTCTCAGACCCACCTTAATCCCCAGGGGCTTATAAACTGGATGGCCAAGAGGGACCAGACTGTTTGGAACAGAGAGGGTAAATTCAAGTGCATGAAAGGTGGAAGCCAGGAACTGACCTGTGGACACTAGAAGTTCTGAAGCCCACGGAGGACCCCAGAGCATGTAGCCGAGAACTCGCAACATAGCAGTCAGGCTACACAGCACAGGCTGGGTCCCAGGTGGCGGGGCTCACGGGGCACTGGCTCTAGAAACCTCCATTGCCTTCTTCTCTGCCTACAGATGGCTTCTCTACCTTGATACTATTTTTCCTGGAAGTGTTTTTTAATACCCAGGTGACCATCGCAAATAGGTAGGAACACAGTCATTTGTGGTTAATCTGTTGTTAGCAGATAAGAGCTGGACTCAGTTCATTGAAAGTTGAGGAGGAAGCTTCTCTCTGGTAAATGTTGGGGGTAAATTGGTTGTGGACACGTAGGGGGAATGCACACTTAGGGACTTGAAATTCATTGTCACCTGGGACCTGGCTTCTCCTAAGACATTGAACTTCAGTCTGGATTTCTAAAGTTCTATTAGTCAAAAATGTTTTAGTGGGCTCTGTCCCTACCGCCATTCCCTTGGGGGGCAGGGAGGGCATCATAATAAATATCAGCAGTACCAGAAGTGATCAAAAATTAAAATCACTTTCCAGGTCATGACTGAGAAGGTCTCATGAATTTTGAATGCACTGATCATGGCAACTCCAATAGGACAGAGAAAGGACGGTAAAACACAGCCAAGCTCTAAATTACCTGGACTTCACAAAAAATTAGAGCAGTGACTTAAATCATGCAAGAGATATAGGTTGGGGCAGTGATGAACTTGTCATTTTTCACTGAAATTACTATCTGGCTGCATAATCAAGCTTGGCTTTAAAAATGGATTGGGGAGTGCAGGGAGAGTGTGCCGGGGTGCAGGGATACCAAGAGATTAATGGCCACGGGTTTTAAATATTAAGGCTGATATTTATCCAGCTCTTCCCGCAGGAATGCTACCCTGAGGGAGAAGCCGCCCTCAGATCCGGCTCATTCTGCCGGTTTCCACTCTTGGAGCTGAACCAGGAGAAAATCTTGTTTGCTTTGGATTTCCAGGGAGATGGGAAGTTGGCTTCCTGAGATCCGGGGGTAAAGCTACTAATGCCACTATTCCACGGGGATGTTTATTTTTAACGTAAAAGGAATCAGCAGAGATCCTTCATGTGTACACTCCCACTCCAGGGAAACCAGTGAATTAGTCTGGCATGGAAGGAAAATCAGGGTCGAGTCTGTGTGCAGGCCTACCTGCCCCCTCCCGTCCTGAGTGTGTGGGGGGCGGGGCAGAGAGAGCAGGAGGTGGAATGGAAGCCCCACTGTGATTGGGCCGGAGGAAATGATTTCTCAGCCTGCAAAATGGAACGGGCCTCCCTCCAGGATCTTAATATCTATGATGGCGATGGTTGGCCATTTCTGAATCCCACCACCTCCCTTCAGAGTGTCCAGTGCTGAGCAACTCACAGAGCTGTGTCCAGGTGGGTGCATGAGGGGAAGAATGACAACATTGTCACTTTGGTGGGGACGAGGATGGTGACACAATGGTGCTGCCAGGCTGCTGTGGTGAGGAGGGCACAGTCGTGCTGGGGTCTCTGGGGCTGGTGCAACGCAGCCGGGAGGTGAGATTGGCCAGTGTTGTGGGTGTTGGGTTTGACTTTGGTCAAGTCCTATGGCCGTGCATTGGCCACATCACTGAGGCTTCTGATTTCACTCACAGTCCTGTCTGTGGCCTGCTGGGCTCACATGATGGAGCCCTTACCTGCTGCTCCACCAGTCCCCGACTCAGCTGGCGTGCCTTTCCCTGGCCTGCACTACCGTAGGAGGGTCCCCCTGAAAGCCACCGCTCACCTCCACAGAGGCCTCTGCCATCAACCTTGCTCTCCTGTTTCTCTTCGTTCCTTTCTAGAACCTCTCGGTTTCTGATTTTGCTTATTTTCTGTGCTCTCCACTTAAGCGGAGGCTCCCTGTGGACAGACTTAGCGCTGTCCGCAGCTCTCTCCAGGCCGGGAGTGCAGGAGACCTTCTTCGAGTGCTGGTGATGTGAATGCATGTGTGTGGGGATGTTGGTGACAGTGGGACAGTCAGCTGCAGGCCATTCTCATGTCTCATCGAAACCCCTACTTTAAGAGCTGGGGATATAGCTCAGTGGTTGAATGCTTGCTTAGCAAGCTTGAGGCCCTGGGTTCCACGTCACCAAACCAAGGACATTAGAGATGGCAGTATGGATTTTAGGGAATCCTTCTCCCACACAGATAATATTCTACTTTGCTCTGCTGGGAGAGGCTCTGAGCGGTACTTGTCCAAGCTCCTGTGCCTCCCAATCTGCATGTGACACTTTCCAGTCTCACCTTCCTCCCTTAGGAGAGCAGCCAGGTCTGAAGCTGACTGCCCAACAGGGAGTGACCGGTTCCGGCAGGTTGCCTTCTACACAGTGCAAATTACCCCATGACTGGGCCCGATGCTCCCCAGGGACACTCACATTCGCTTCAGCTTCTTGTACTGGGTGAAGGCTCCTGCAGGGATGGATCTGATGGAATTCTGTTCTAGACGTCTGGAAAAAAGAGCAGAGGAGTCCATTAACCACGCTCCTGCCAGCAAGGGGTCCCTGAGGGTCAGTGTGTTCTCCGGCCTTGAGGACCGGGTGGTGTCTCTCACCACAGGCTGGTTGTGGGAGACAGGCCAACACTGTGGTGGGCAGAGAGCTGTGTCCGGCAGACGGAGCAACATTCAGGGCCTAGGGGTCTTCTGGGAAGCTGGAGAGCATGGCTGTCCTTGAGGAGTTTTGACTAGTATGAGAAGCTGCTTTGGGGGCAGCTGTCTTCAGAGAGAGCTGGAGGAAGTAACCAAGCAGAGTGCTGAGGAAGTCACAGGGAGAGAGGGGGAAGATGAAAAGGAGACGGAGCGTGAGGCAGCATGGCTTTCTGACGTTCTGGGGGTAGCAGGCCGGCCCTCGCCTCTGGGCTGCTGCTGGAATCTGTGTGGACTTCCTGACGTGCTTCTGCTCCTTTTACTCTGGGAAGAATGAGATGGTGCAGGCCCATGGCCCAGAACTTCCTGGGAAGAGAAGGGCCGTGGGAGCAAGGGAGTCTTCCCATTCTTTATTCTTTCATTTCTCAACTGAATTTCCATCACCAAGAACAGGTGTGGTGGGAAGAGTCCTGAGCGGGAGGCGGGCGCTCTATTATGGATGATGAATGACAGCTGGCCCAGGCTGAGGAGTCAGCATCTCACCCCCATCCATCTCCCTTCTCCCCAAGGTTCAGATCTTTTCATCACCTCCTAATTTAGCACGGATGCTCCCCAAGCCCTCAGCTGGGACGACACAGAAAAAGGTGTGTGTGAGGGGACGTGTCGGGAGCGCCAGGGAGACGGGAGGAACTGCTCCCTCGGAGGCTACCTCCATGGATGTGCATTTCTGGCTGGGCCAAACCCATTCATCTTGAAGAGTAATCCCTGCTGCAGAGTGGGGAGACAGTCGTATTAATTTGTGCCTCTGCGATCTCATCTTCATTGGGGAACAGAGTATTTGTTACTGGAACTGCTAATGGAGCAGTTTGCCAGCAATTTTCCCATTTCAAACAACATCTCAGCTGCTAATGTGGAATGTTTGTCAGGCCTCCCCATAACACAGACAAATCGCTCTCCAGGCAAAGGGAAGGGGGCCGGTGGGGGCAGAAAGCGAGGGGCGGGCGAGGGGAGAGCACGGGCGTCAGGACAGATCGTTCTTGGCTCCAGATGAATAGAGTCTACAAATGAGACCACCACGCTCTGTCAACGTGCCTTTGTGCCCTGCTGGAGGGGGCGGGGCCATGCCTGCTGGGAACGCAGTCACAGGCCGGCTGGACAGGGGCCTGGCTGGCTGACTTGTGGCGGCCAAGGCTGGCCATGTGGCCTCAGGGAGTGTGGCCTATGGCTACTGCCTTGACGGAAGTGCCAAGAACACGCCCATTTCCAGCTGAGCAAAGGGTTCAGCAAGGGTTTCTCAGTCAAAGCAGCAGCTCCTGGGGTCCCTGGGGACGCCAGTCAGGCGGCACCTTCCCTCAAGGAGACCTGGAATTCACCTGCCACTTTGGCAAGGGGTTTCAGCTGGATGGTGCCTCTGGAGAGAAGCACCTGGGTAACAATGGTAACCCCTCTGCTCTTGCAGGTGGATCCACAGCTCCCTGTGGGTGGGTGTGACGGCTGCTGGTTCTCCCTGTGGGTCGCCCACTTATTTCCATTACAGCGACCAGAAGCACTAAGGGGAGGGAGGAAGGAGAGAAGGAGCAGGATGTGACACTGGCCCCGAGGTTCTTAGTAATCTGTGGGTGCAGACTAGCCCATAATGGTCCACCTCAGAACCAAATTTTATTGTTACCGTGGCAAATAATAAGAGGTGCCATTTATGGAATCTAGTTGATTCAGGTCTGTTCTTTCTTTTAATCTGTACAAGTATGAGACCAACAGTATTGGCCGCATTTTGGGGATGAGGAAAAGAAAACTTAGAGTCAAATCATTTGTCCAAAGTCACAGAGCTAGAATCGATGTCTTTCTTTGGGCATCCATCGGTGCCTCTTCATATTTGTGAACTGGGAAAGCCGAGATTAAAGGGCTTCCTCAGTCACAGACAGGGGTGGGGAATTAAGGCCTCAGTGCCCACGCTGTGGAAGTAGGCACCCAGCGAAAAACCTGGAGGAGCTCGGGAAAGGGCTATACCACCGAGCGCAGGGTCGGCCCTCTGCACCGGTCCCTATCTGCAGATCAACCACTGTCCAAAGATATTCAGACAAACACTGCCTTTGTGCATGTTCATGTGTGAACATGGTCAGACTTTTTTCCTTGTCATTACTTCCTGAACAATGGAGTCTTACAACTACCTACATAGTATTTACACTGCATTAGATATTGTAAGTCACCCGGAGATGACTGGAAGTATATGGGAAGATGTACATAGGTCAGATGCAAATACTATGTCGCTTTGTTGAAGGCACTTGAGCATCTGAGGTTTTGGGTGTTTGATGGGGTCCTGGAAGCAATCCCCCAAGGACATGGAGGGATACCTATATACATAAAATAAGCACAGACAGTACAAAAGTGTGGTTTTGGACAAAAAAAAAAAAAAAAAGAACGCCAAGACTATCCTTTTCACCCCAGCAAAGACATGGCCCTGTGTCCTTCACTTCACACCCCGGACTTCCTAGGGGTGGCTTTGTTCTGGTCTCCCAGCTTCTCAAGCTGCTTTGGTACTGACTAAACCTCTGACCCTTACGGATTGCCAAAGCCATGACACCATGTGGATCGGCTTTGCCCCAAGTGGCGTGGGGGCTGGTCTGGGTGGTTAGTTGTAACAGTCTGGGCACCTTAAACATACAGACAAGAGGAGGGACACAGCAATCTGAAGAGTCAGTGCGCACAAGCTGCTGAGATGCAGGGATGTGGCAGTTCACTGGGCCAAGTTTCTCAGGGCATGTCTGACTTATATTTACACCCTGAGAGGCAGATGTTTTCAGTTACTATTACCTCCATGTGATGCATGAGAAAACTGAGGCTCAGAGAGGTAAAGTCACTCGTCCAACTTCACAAAGCCAGGAAGAGCTAGAGTTGGGACTCCAACCCAAGTTCTTCCCTTTCCAAAGTCCATCTCTTTTCTGATCCATCACTGTTTCTGTCCTTGCCAGCTTATCTGTGGGGAAAAGGGCCCCTCTGCCAAGGGAGCGAGGCAGGAGCAAGCTCCAACCCTTTACTGTGGAGAGACCCTGGCAGGGTTCCCTCATGCCCACTCTTGCAGGCCAGAACAAGCAGACAGCGATCTAGACTCCCGGTGAAAAAACTTCAAAAAGAACTCAGCATTAGCAAAAACTGTCACATTTTGGGATGTGTCTGAAGCCAACAGCTGTTTGAGGACTCTCTTAACTGGCACACGTGTCTGTCTTTGTTTGGTGAACATTCTTCAGGCTGCAAACTCACTTAATAGAACTAGCATAAAAACAAACACACACACTAAACATCTGAGCCTTTCCTGCACCAGCAAAAAGCAACGGGAACATCTGACGGGGACCTCAGCCATTTGCACTCTGTGTTGATTTGGCCTAATTCCTCGGGTGCCTCTGTAATGATCTGTCATTTGTGGACATGCCACCCAACACCATGTATTTCTCACAATCCGTAAATCAACATGGTGCCAGAGAGACTGGCAGGGGCACGCCTAGTATGGGGCACATCTGCAAATCACCTGATAAAGAGGAGCTGTGTTGAGAAGGTCGTGGTGCTGGCAGGGACCATGATGTGATGCACATCTACCATTACTGAGACTTTTTTGTGTCACATACTGGCTCACATCATTCCTTTCAACAGTACTGTAAAGCAAGTAGTGGCTATATGCCCATTTCATGGATGACCAGATCAATGTGCCCAAGGTCAGCTAGTGCAGGGCACAGCCTGGACTTGAACCCAGGCTGACTCGAGTGCCTGACTCTCAACCCCTAGGCTGTACTGCTCCTCCCCAGAGGCACCTTCATGGTTTCTTAAATCTTTCCCATCCCTCCTAGTTTTCTCTCAACTTGGGATCTCACAGTAGATCCTGCTGAAAGAAGGAAATCTGTTATCCTCCCACCAAGTCCTCTTGGACCACACGGTTGGAGACCAGATGAACAGCTCAGAGCCCACAGGCTTGGTCCCTGCTGCTTCACTATGCCTGGAACAGAGTTAAGGAAGAAGGTCTCTTTCCAGGTTGTTCTCTGCGCCCGATTTCTGCAGCCTTTCCTAGACCCTCTGTTCTCTGCTACTGCTTCTTGTATTGAGCCCTAGACTCTCCCACTGAGCTTCTGTTTTTGGTCTGCAGCAAAGAGGAGGGTTGAGGGCAGATCTGGCACAAGCCATCCCCAACTGCTGTCTGCAGGACACCTGGCATCACCTACAGGAAACAGGTGCAGAAAGAACCAGACTTGCCCTCCTTATTATGTCATGTGCCCAGATGTCTGCAGAGGAACTTTCTGTGTGTTTGTGTGTGAGGGGCTGGGGATGGAACCCAGGGCCCCACACAGGCTCGGCAAGCTCTCCAATCCTGGAAAAATAAATCTAATCTTAGTAAAAAACGAAAGTACAAGAACTTGAGACTAAATCATTCTAGTCTCATGCGTAGTTTTTGCTTTTTCGATTCCGTTTTTCAGTAGCTTCCAAACCTTATGCTAACTTTCCGCATATTATGCTATTTAAACCCTATGAAAAATCTCTCGATAGGCATGATGACCCCTATTTTGCAAAGGGAAAAACTAAGTGAAGCAGAAGATATTAAGAAATGTGTCTGAAATCAGACGTAGCACCAGGATTTGAATGCAGGACTTTGGGCCCTGGGGCTCTGCTGGGAACCATTCCGCCACCTGATTGGCTCCTCCTTTTAAGCACCTGCACCCAGATCCCCAGATTCCTGCCTTCCCTGGGTGTCACTCAGAAACCTGGCACTCTCTGGACACTTGGGTCATGGAGGTCTGTGGCTTGCAGAGCGTCCAACTCTGGTTCTGTTGGATATGTGCAGCTGTCCTCAGTCCCTCTGGTGACCAGTGTAATGGGGGGATTTTGCTATTGCTAAGTTGCTGTCTCCTCATCTGCAGATTAACAGTGGAGACCTGGCCTAGCTGCTCCTAGCTGCTTCAGCTTGCAACTTGACGCTGAAACCTACCTACAGCCTTTCTCCATCAAATAAATTTACCTTCCACAACAGAAGATATGAGCCTGGAGGACACCATGTGGGGATTCAGAGCAGACATGGAAGAAGATGCAGCAGAGATTAGGATGAGGCTGTAAGTACAGATGGGCCCTCCTGAGCTTTCGAAAGCCCCAGAGGGCGTCCAAAGACCGCAGAACGCAGGCACGTGCGGTCTCTGGCTCTTCCCCGAATTGCTCCTGGCTGGAGGCTGGAGCCAGGGCAGAGAAGCATCAGGGAGCAGCGTGAACGGTGCCCTTGAGGAGACATGAGCTTTCGAGGAAAATCTGCAGCGAAGCGTCTCGCTGTGGCTTCTCTGGAAGAAAGCTATTTTTAGAGGAATTGGCTCTGGTACGCGAGGACACCAGCACACGCTCCTCTGAGCTGCTTTGGCTTTGGAAAAAATCGAAGAGAGTCTGCCAGGTTGCTTTGCATGAGAGACACCCCTTCCAAAGTTGTGCAGGGCAGGACCTCTCCAAGCAAAGGGACTTGAAAAGGATCTTGAATAGTTAAGGATTGAGAAGCGGAGAGGAGAGCCTGCCAGGTGCCTAGCCTCCTGAAGGGAGAACACATCTGGAGTCTATAGATGGACAAGGGCAAGAGCTGGAGTTCTTGACAGTAAACAGAAAGGTCAAGTTCGGCTGTGTTTGGGTCAGGGATGACGAACCAGATGCTTCCTATTCCTCCTGGGCTGCATCCTGCTGTCTGCGCTCCCTTCTCTCTCATCTCTCCAACCACCCGCTGGTGCCTTGCTGCTAAGAGGATGCATACTAGCTTCTTCAGAGACTTCCAGGCTGACAGAGTCCCCAGGCCAGGCTCTGTGGCCGTTAGGAGCAGGCGGGTCCCTTCCCTCCCTCAGGTTCTCTCTAGGGTGTCACCACTGCCTGTGCCCTCCCCAACCATAGAGACGCTCCTCGTCTGCTTGAACTTCTCAGCCTCGCTTCATCACAGAGGAGACGGAGGCAGGCGCAGCAAAGGGAGCCGCGCACCATCTGCCTGGTGGACCGTGGGTGCTGAGCAGGGCAGCCTCACGCCAGTCTGCCTTCCTCTGCACGCAGAGGCCACTGCTCCCAGGTCACACGCGTGCAGCTGGCCTCTGTCTGGAGCCTGGCCTCCCAACCACACCTTTAAAGGTCTGGCCTGTGTTTATGGGGGATGCCCTGCGGTAGGCAGCTCCAGCTCCTCCCGCGTGGCTTCTAACCTGGCGCCACCCCATAAAGGAGGGCACTCGGGGAGTCGCTGTGGTCGCAGCGTGGCAGCAGTCACGGCTACCGGAGTGCGCTGCCGGCAGGACACAGTGCTGCTAGGCCTCTGCCAGCCGTGTCCACGAAACTTGCAGACGGACCATTAAAGGCACCACTAGCCTCTGGGTTCTTCGGGTGAGGAAACCAAGGCTTGGAAGTGACTTGGCCCTGGCTACAGGACAGGGCCAGAGCTGGACGGCAGGTCTGCCAGAGTCCGTGTCTACACTCCTCACCACTGGTTGTTGCTTTATCCTCAGAAACACTCTAGCTACGTTGCTGAGGACCAGACTTCTCATTTTATGGGCTATGTGCTTAGGGGTCCTTTTTATTTGGCCAATTAAGGCATTCCCTTTATCTCTCTGTTTTTTAATACATATTTATGTAATATATGCACATTTATAATTATATCATGATTACATGCACGCATACTCTGTTTTCAAGAGTAATCATTTTGTAAAATGAAGTAATTTTTAAGAGCAATGAGAGTGGAATGGAAGTCCAGGAACATAAACAAGGACGCCTTCAATCGGAGTGCTTGTCATCAGTGGAAGACATCACATTGTCACTTTCTCACTACCTCAGGTTGGGACAAGCAGTAATAATCAAGCAGCCTTTCAGCAATTACTACTCCAGCTTGTCAATGTCTCTTGAAATTCAACACCCAGATGTGGGCCCGACGCGCCAGGTGTGGCCTGACCTGCACTCCTAGGGTGCAAATCTGCCATTTCTCTCTCCTGGAGACCTGAGCTGTGTACACGAGGTCCACGTGGGCACAGAGACAAGAAGCAGGACAGAGGGTGGGCATGTCCAGGGGTGGGATGGGTGTCATGGCCACGGCCTGATGACCTAGGCTGGCCTCTTTCAACAGACTGTGGTTTTGGAACTGGCCAAGGGAAGGTCCGTGGCAGCCAAAGACAAAGAGGAAACCTGGTGACAGCAGGAGAAAGGAGCAGGGTGGGAAGAGAAGGGGACCCGCCCGCCGGGATCGTTCCTGGGCTCGGGCTGGCAGGAAGCCAGGGTCCCTGCTGGTTGATGGAGAGGGAAAGGGGAGGGTCCTCCAAGGGAGGCCCTGGGCCAACAGGCAGGGGGGTGGGATGGCAGTGGAAAGATGGTGACCGAAAGGGAGAGAAAGGGAAAGTGGATCACTGGATGGAGAAAATGGTGGAGGGAAGTTGGTGCAGGAAGAGAAGACAGCAGGAACCGGAAAAGGAGAAATGACGGAAGCAGAAGGCAAGCGATGAGCAGGAGAGTCAGCAGAGAGCTTGGAGTCTTCCAGGGAGAGGGGCTCCTGAGCCAGAGCGACACTGAGGACTGAGGGGGGCCCCGTGAGCAGCGAGGGGAGCGATGGGGAAGGGAGCCTAGGGGCTGAGAGAAGACCGTGAAGGACACAGCTGCTGTACATGGCAGCCAGAAGGACTCTCGCCCAGGGGGAAAGGTGCGGAGCCATAACTGTGCCCTTGGAGATACGGAAGACGGCTTTGAAGGGAGCCAGAAAGAGCTGGTGAAGAAGAGGAAGAAAGAAGGAGGACTCCACTGCTGTAGGCCCTGTGTTTCTTCCCCTCTCATTCACAGTAAAACCAAAGTCCTTAAAATGCTGTAGGATCTGACCCCTCATCACCCTTCTGAACCCAATCCCTGCCAACGTGAATTTCTGTTACTCTGCCTCAGTCACACTGACCTCTGGCCTGCCTCAGGGCCTTTGCACATGCTATTCTCTCTACCTAATTACACTCTTCCTCCAGAAATCTACTTGTTTTATCTCTCACTTATTTGAAGTCCTTTCCTTGCTTCATTTTCTCCATAGGACCTGCCTCCTCCTAACAATGTGTCATTTACTTTACTTTGTTTCTTGTATATTGCCCCCCACCCCAATGCAAGCATCATTAGGGCCGAGATTTTGTCTACTTTGTTCATTGCTGTCTCTCCGAGCACAGAACAAAGACTGGAGCACAGAACAAAGACTGGAGCACAGAACAAAGACTGGAGCACAGAACAAAGACGACTGGAGCACAGAACAAAGACTGGAGCACAGAACAAAGACTGGAGCACAGAACAAAGACTGTAACACAGTGAGCTCACAGCGGAGATTTGCCGAATGAATACGCGAGCGAAGGGAAGAGTCAAGGAGCCATCGCCATTGGGCTGGAACAGAAGGGCATGCCTGGGCGGGGGAGAAAAGGAGGAGGAGGGGAGAGGGAGAGCAGGAGGTGGTGAAGGGGCAGCCAGGTGAGGGAAGTGCATCTCTTATTTGGAAGGATTTTATCTAATGAGTTTTCAGCAGAAGGGTTCCAGGTAATGATGTTTTCAATGAAGCCATCCAAGGTGAAGACAGAAAATGAAAACAACTGCTGTCATTTAAAGAGGGATCTTGAGGTCACTGTTGACCGACACTCCACTCATTCCAGAATGAGACGCAGGCTGTTCCCTAACCTGGAGGGTGAACCAATCTGTGCTCTGTGGACAAATTCTCTGAAAATTTTGATGTCTGTACACCCACACATGTGCAAAGTCTTGTCTCTTTACAGGAAGATCTAATCCAGGGGACAAAAACCTGATTGGAAGTGATTCAGAGCCAGTCCCCTCTTAGCACCCTGGCAGTCAGCTCGTGGGGTACCTTCCTCCATCGCACACCATGCTATAAAGCAGCGGCCGGAGCATTAAGTGCATCGCCTGCAGAATTTCAATTCATTTTCACGATGACCCATTGGGGTTTAATACTGTAATTATCACATTATTATAGGTGAGAAAACTAAAGATGGAAGGGCAATTGTTTTACCTCAAGTCACACAGATAGTAAATGGGAAAGCTGGGACATAAAAACACAGCGTGATTCTGGGCAGAGATGGATGACTTAATGCGAAGGACCAGACAGCATGTGTTGCAGGCTTTGTGGGCCACGTGGTCCTCTGTCACGACACTGCGGCGTGAGAACAGCCACATAAACACATGGGCATGCATGTGTTCCAATAAAGCTTTATTTGCAGTAATGGGTGGTAGAGAGGGTTGGCCCGGGGGTTCTGAAGTCTATGTCCTTAACCACTGAGCTAGCGTGCCGGGAAGGCCTGGAGGGCCTGGAAGATGGCGGAGGGTTTTAACAGTCAGCCCTAACAGCGACCTGGAGAGGGGCCGACTGGGCCAGAGGGAGGCAACGGGCACTTACATCTCCACGATGCCCTCGGGCAGGTTGGCGGGGATCTCCGTCAGGCCTTTCCCCCGGCAGTCCACGATGTTGTTGCTGCAGGTGCAGGAGGGAGGGCAGGAGAGGGAGTTGGCAGTGCAGGAGGGCGCCTCCGAGTGGGAACCTGTTGGCCAGGAACACAGGTCAACTCCTGTCCGTGGATGTCCGAGTCCCTTCACCAGCTTCCCAAGGATGTGGCCTAACCTCAAAGCTATCTGACAAATCAGGGCCAAGTGACAGGGGAGACCCAGCAGAGAGTTCGACCTTGACCTCACTGTTTCTGGGTTGTTCTGCCTGCTTACCCCACCATCCTGGTCTCTCATGGAAGGAGAAGCCAAGCCCTAGAATCAGTCACTCCTGAAGATATGCACTGATCCCAGGGCAGCCGCTGGGACCACTTTGCAGGGTGCCCAACATCTGCATGGCACCCTGGGGTTTTATCTCTATCTGATGATTGAATGCTGAGTGTAGACAAAACTTTAGTCCTTTCTCTAGTGGCTGGAAGTCACTGGAGGTATCAAACCCAAGTGGGAGGAGGAGGTGGAAGTATGGGAAAGATGGTGGACTGAGACAGACCTCATTACTCTATGTACATGTATGATCACACGAATGGTGTGAATCTTTATCATGCACAACCATAGAAACGAAAAGATGTACCCCATTTGGGTACAGTGAATCAAAATGCAGTCTGTAAAAAAAAAATTTAAAAAAAGAGCATATTGCTCCAAAGATAGGATTTCAGCATGGGTGCCCTGGCTTGGCTGCTGCCAAGCTGGGAGGGCTGAGTCTTCTTGAGTCCCGGTCCCTGTGTCTGGTCAGTCCCTCAGATCTCCAGCCACCAGCTCTCCCCTAGTTCTCACTCCCAAATGAACTTCCAATTAAATATGAAAAAAACAAAAACAAAAACACAACAGGTGGGAGGGAAAAGGGGGCAGAATTTCCTCATTTGGGGTAATGATGTTGTTAAAATATCAATACATTCATCAGCAGTGACAGCCAAGTATGACTCTTAGGTCCAAGGAAAATGCAAATAAAACTCACCTTGCTAGAAAAGAGGTCAATAAGTTGCTACATATTTTGAAATATTAGCCCTTCACTTTGTATGAGGTGAGAACCATAGTGAATTTAAAATCAAGTGGTAAGAACCCCAAGAAAATGGCACCCCAGGAACTTATTTAGAAAGCCAAATGGACAGGAAAACCCATTATTGACTCAGGATTCTGAGTCACTGAGATTATTAATGACATTCTCTGGTGTTCATATCAAATCCCAAATACAAAAAAAATATGAATATTTCAAAGATGTTATAAACATTCCTGTCCTTTGGTTGCAACCTCACAGTGAGGTCAGAATCTCAGACATATGCTGCATTTTTCAAATGCAGATGTTATGGTCCAAAAGAAAAACCCCATGCAGGGGCCTCCCAGGACCTCCCAGCCAGCAGAGGTCATCTCAGTGTCTTCCCAGATCTCTCTCGGAGCAAAGAGCCCCGCTGTACCAAGCTCAGAACAACTGCACAGTTCTCCTTACCTCTGGCTGGGGGTCCTGGATGCAGATTGAACATGAAAGACAGAAAATGACTTTTGTTTTGGCCCCCATTCAGAGGAGAAATGAAACCCAAAGGGAGACATTCAAGATGGTGGACTCAGGCCAACAACCGGGTCCCAGGCAAGTCCTCATCTGGAAGCCGAGGCTCCAGGGGGAGGGTCCCCCTCTCCATAACCCAAAGGCTGATCTTTCTGTCAGAGCTCAAGTTGATGCCTTGAGCTTAATTTGAAATGTTTCTGTCCTCAGAAAGTGCCAACCGAAGGACCAGAGATTCTTACTGTCCACCTCAGAAGTACACACGAAATAAATATTTAAAAACATTCTCTCAGCTGGGATGTTTGAGAGAATATTCCTGATACCCGTCCAGTATACAAGGACTTCAAAGTCACCAGTGCCGCATGAGGGATCCAATGAAGACCACGGAAAGTGCCCAAGGACTGATGGCTTACACTAACACCCACACCAGAATATTCTCCCAGAGACAGGGGTACGCTGGCTTTGTTCCAACCTGGGAGCTTTGACATATCTGAGAACGTGGCAACAGAGAGAGCCAGCTGTAGGAGCCTCAAACCAGAAACAAGAATGTCCTGGCTGAGCGTGGGGACTCTGGAGTCCCACAACTTCAGCTTCAGTCTTAGTTCTATCCTGTGATTCTTACTACCCGGTGCCTCAGTTTCCCCCATCTGTAAAATGGGGAAATCACAATACTTATTTGATAGCTGGTTTAGTTGGGAAGGTGAAGGAAGTTGACATAGTTCTTAGAAGAATGACTGGCACAGAGTAAGACTTGGTAAGTAATATCAGCTATTATTGTCATTGAGTATTGCTCTGCCACTGACTGAAGACCTCTTTGAGTGTTTTTGTTGCCAACTCAGTGAGTCAGGCATTTGGGTGGCAGTTTTGACACTCCTTCCTGGGTCTTAGATGGACTGCTCCTGTTCTCTGGAAGGGTGGGACAGCGGGCAGCTCCTCCCCTCTGCGCCTCCCTGCAGGCATCCAGAGGAGCCACAGTGTGAAGGACTCCGGTCCTTTCAGTCGTGTGTGAGGGAGGCTGGGAGCGGGTGGCTTCAGATGGCAGGGTTTCTGAAGTACAGATGGTATTCCCCAAAGACAGCGGCCATGTCTGCCCTTCCACATCAAGGGTCAGGGGGACGTGCCTGGCCACACCAGGGAGAAGGGCCACACCCGGGACCCTTCCTGATGGGAAGTGTGGGGGGCTGGACTCTGAGTCCCTGCACTTCCATCCATCCAGGCAGGGGACTGGGTGGTAGTCCTTCTTTGAATCTGTTGAAATATATGGATGGTGTGTGTTGCGAAGGGGAAGAACTGTACTCAGGGCTCCTCTTGGTGACAGGAAGTTCTAGCCTGGAGTGATTTTCAAAGGTTCCCCCCACCCCGATTTCTACGCAGAAATCAGTCCTGTTCTAAACCAGACCCAGGTGGCATCCTGAGTCCCCAGGGAGTTATGGGTCTTTGAGACAGTGGCTCTGATTCTGTTGCAGTGTGCACTACATTTCAAGGGATGTTGTCACAGCCAAAAAGCCTTTGAAAAAGATTCCTTAACCAGGTCACTAACAACACCTTTAATTACAGAGTGAGAAACAACGGTAATTACAGCCTCGTCAGCACCCGGCTGGCAGCACCCCAGGAAGACAGGCATTCCCGCAGGTGAGGACGGACCTTCTTATTTAAACTACACGCTCCAGGTTTCAAATGAGGGTGAAAGACAGGGTCCCTTTCTCTGGAAGCGTTTCTCCATGTCCCTGTAGGTCTCCGAGTAGTGAGTGATGGCCCACGTCCCTCCCCCAGCTTCTGGAAAGACCGAGACTGGAATGCAAGTTCTATAAGGAGAGCGACTGTTTTTGTCTTGATCACTGTTGTACTTTCGGTGCCTAAGACGGGGCTGGACCCAGAACACGTGTTCAGTTTTCACACGTGGAGGGGTGGGACGGTGAACACGCGAAGCCGGGCAAGACTACTGTCCTGCAGAAGGTCATCAGGTAGCGGGGTGAACGCTCCTAGAAGGGGTCCGAGGGGAGACTCCTGCAAGACAGGACCAGCCACCGAGGGGGGGGATGGAAAACCGCGCCTGAAGTTCCCTCCTCCCACCACGGCTCCCAGTGCTGGCCAAGTCCCCTGGGGCTCTGTGGGCCTCGGTGGGCCTCGGTGGGCCTCTCCCGCGGCAGGGCTGAGGTGTCCAGGCACTCCGCTGTGCAATGTCACGTCACCAAGTCCTCGCCGGGGGAGCCGGCACAGAGTGTTTCCAAGTAGGCCAGTCAGGAAACCCACCTCTCCACCCAGCACACTGTCATGATAAGCTGGCATGTGTAGAGGGATGGGATGGGGACAGTGTCTTTTGGGATAGAAGGAATATCTAGACAAGCCCTCTCTGTGGGCACCTTGGGCTCCTCACGTGAAACGTGTTCTTATGGGGACCCCAGGAATCCACGTCGTCCTGAGTGAGCCTGTCCACCGGCAGAGAAAGCGGCCTTAAATCAAGCATATTAACAGACCAGCCCACAACACCCGAGCCCCCTTTCTAAGATGGTCTCCTACTGATTAAGAAGTGCTTGGGGGCTTGTTCTTCACTGCTTCCATTTTAAGTAAGGCCCAAGCCACCTGTTCTCGAGGTCTTCCAGTGGGACCCGAAGGCTGCCCCAAGAGGCGGGAGGGCATTCTCAACCAGGAGAGGGAGGTGGGGATGTGGACCCAGTGTGTGTCCCTTCCAGGCCCGTCTTTATCACCACATTAGTTCTGGAATTCCAATCCAAAGCCACAGCCACCTCTGCTGAACAAGGTGCCCTGTCTTTGATGTCCCCTCAGACTCCGGGACCATGCCTGCTACTGACACCAAGAGCTTTGGGGAATGGAGGCGCTAGCTCTTCCCGCTGACACTCAGCAAGGCCTGGGAGACTCGGGGCACTTAGGGAGTGGCAGGAATGAGCTCCAGCTAAGCCTCTTCCAGGGAAGGTGCCGGCAGCCGCAGGCATGGACCCTGGGAGCTATCCTAACCTGCTGACTTCTCCCTGACGAGAAAGATGCATCTACGCCCGTAGCTGGCTCCCGCCCAGCCTCCAGCTCACCCCTGCTCTTCGCCTAATGGGTAAAATGAGGGCGATCATCATGCTGAAAGTACAAGGCCCTGCCCTGTCTGTCCAGATGACAGGACAAAGGTCACCAAACTTCAGACCTCGACGGGTCCACAGAGACCACAAGGAAACAGAGCCAGAGACAGGGGTTACTCGCCAAGGACACTGTCTTGGCCAAACAAGAACCACCACATTCTCGTAGTGGCTAGCGTTCACTGAGTGTTCACTGCATGCCAGATGCGGCACTAAAGGCCCTATCGTGTTGTCTCACTCGATCCTCCAGAACCCATGTCCAAATTCCAGAATTATCACTCCCCTCACACTGAGGAGGAGACTAAGAACAGGAAGGTTAAGTCAGCTGCCCAAGATCATAGAGCCTGAACAACAAAGTTCCAACATTCAGTCTAGCTCTCCTGCCCCCTCAGCCAAAGGACACCCCAAATGCCTCTCATGAAATTGAAACCCACAGTGCCTCAGAGTCTTGGGAGGGTGGAAGCGCGGGCTCAGGGGCCGAGGCTGGCTCTTGTAAGCTACACTACAAGATGCTTGGAGGCTCTTCTGTTTATTTCCTTCTGTCTTTTAAAAAAAAACACCCAGTAGAGAGCACAGAATAAAATAATCCAGTGGCCTTGTGAGTATGTAGAAATAAATTAATTCCAGTATTCAAATTAAGCCTCCCTCCTGGCCTCTGGCCTTTCAAAAGCCAACACCAGACTACAACGACATTGCAGCTGGAGCAGTCATAATGGGAATGGAAATGAACGTGATTTAAATACCAGAGGCATGAGGATTTTGGAAATGGCTAAATAAACCTAATAATCTCATTCCTGCAATGTTCAATTATGGTGTTTTAATTAAAAGCTCCTAAGGAGATGGGTGGCTGGTCATGGCTTACCTTAATTATCTTTGTACTTAGTAACTAGTCCCAAATTAAAAAAACAAAAAGAGAAAAAAAGACAAAGAAGAAGAAGGGGAAATTTTCCAGTTTGCAGGGAGATAAGTGTACTTCATTTTGAATAATAAATGAGGAAGTGCTTATGGAGAGGCCAGGGGGTCAAACGTTGTTCTAGGCACACGGCACCCCAAGGAATATGAGATGTGGGTCCTTCTGACCACAAGACGAGACTAATGTCCTTATGAGAAGATATCATATATTCAAGGCCCTGGGCAGATGAATGGGAAGTGGGCAGACAAACCGGTGGGCTTGAAAACATTCGAAGGAAAGAGGTAATAGATTTGGGAGGGCAAATATTTAATGACTGTAGATTATAAATTAGTACAGGTAGAAACTCTCTCAGATTAAGGAAGCATATGGAAAGTAAATCCTAGAATTTCAAACCCAAAATAAACTCTCAAGATGAAAAAGAAAGCAACAACAAACAAACAAACCCCAAACCTTGCAACTATCATACACGATCTTTTCCTCGGGTCTACGTATGTGAACTTCGGTAAGGGTCCAGCCTGAAAGCAACAGAAGGAAGCGTGGTCCATGGACTCTTCCAGCCCTTGGCCCGGCCTTCCCCTCAAAACCAGAGCGGTTAACAGAGAGGCTTTTGTAGCAGAGACTGAAGGAAGACAGGTGGTCAAATTGCATAATATAGAAAATACGTTAATAAAAACTAAACTAAACACATATCCCCGACCCTGTTGAAAAATTCCCAGCTGTCTCCCCAGAGGAAAAAAAATGAATGTCTCTGGGAGGGAACGGCTGACAGGGAGATGAATTTTGCCCAAGTGAGCTGTAGCAAATTTCTGGGTAAGCTGGAGTGATAAGGAGCCCATTTCCAGGGCTTCTGGGGAGAAGGGCCGGGCTGAGACGGCTGGATTTAATTCAAGGGAGATATCAGGGACTTGGGCAGGCAGGGCCCTCCCAGGCTGAGTGAGATAAAGCTCCTTCCGTCTCTGGAGCCATGCGTTTGGTGAATTTTCCAATACCACTTAAAAGGCCTAGGAAGCTCTTCTTCTGCTGCTTGACAGAGACAGCTGAGAGGAAGCCACATGCAGGATGGCTTAATTGGAGCTCATGCCTCTCCTTCTCCCCAGAGGATGACCTCTATTTTTAAAGAGAAGTTCTTGTCCCTCCATTTTGACTGAAATCCCCCTCTGGTGAGTTGTTAGGGGGGGACCTGGAATGGGGAGCATTTTGCATCTTAAAACCTGTCGTCAGGTCCACACCAAACACCTCATTCAGAGGCCCAGCTGGTGCTGGCACTGGGGTGCTCGGTGCAAGACTGCAGCCCTTCTCCCCAGCCTCTAGGGCCTTAGCTGCACACCACGGACGGAGCCTTGATCACAGTCTCACAGTTACCTCGGTAAGTGTGACGGAGGCAGCTCTTTGGGGATATGCTCCTCCTGCACCTCGCTGTTGATGGGGGATTCATTCATCACTTCCCCAAGACCATTGCGACCGACTCTGACCTCTTTAAAAGTAACCCCTACAGTCTTCTAGCTTTTTAACCCACAAGTGCCTGTTCAAGCATTTAGAGAACCTTTCATGCGTACGGGTCCCATGAGTCACTCCTCTAAAGTCATACTCCAGGTGAGAAGGTGGAGAGTCAGAGCATATTGACGTCTGAAATCTGGTCTAGGTTCTCATGTCCTCGAGAAGCAATTTGCTTCATGTTAGAAGCTCCAGAGACCATCATAAGTGATGAACTTGACCACTATCAGCGAAGGTGGTGAGGAAGGTGGTGAGGAAGCTGCTCGATTGAACCCTCTTGGAGTAGGGAGATCAGGGCATTGGGATATCTGGGACCTAGGAGGGCTTGCCTTACTCCCATGGGTCCTGGATCCTGGCTGTTATCTGGTAAGCAAGCCCTGCCAGTCTTGGCGGGAAGGTGCTTTCATGACAAAGTGGCATTCATGGCCGTGCACTGCATTAAACTTGGCCCCCACCTGTAATGATGTGTTTTAACATTCTCTCTAATTAGTTTTCCTCACCAGCTCTTGGGTGACTCCTGCACTCTATAATTATTTCTTTCACTGGCACTTATGCCAATATTGCACCTTTTGCCTAATAATTACTGTAATTATAGTCACTATATTTGAATTTGGTGCCTGTGTGATAAACGGTTTTATTATACGTGTTTCATGGGAAGTGATTTCTAAGTGGGCGTCCATAGGAAGTTATTGAGTTATTGCTCAGAGACAAGTGTTTTTAGAGAATAAATAACACAATGAAGAAATAACGTGACGGGAGGAAGCAGCAGAGAGGGAGAGGAAGTGGAATCAGGGGAATTCTTGCATGGTGCCAATGCAGTGGAGGAGCAGGGGACCTGCACCACTGGCCATCCTGGGGCCTGGTGGCACAAACTGGGCTCAGTAAGCCATAGGTCCTGGAAGGGAGCGAGAGTTTGGAAAGGTGGGGAGAGATATCAGCTCAGTTCCCTGGGGGCCTTGCTCCCTCCTGTGCCTACTTCCTGAGCTCAGCCTCTCCAGGCCTCAGGGTTCCAGTTCCTGATCTACGCTTCTGGAAATCCATACACCTCTTGGGGAAACCCTTCCACTGAATATTTTCTTTTATCCTTTTCTTTAAAGAAAATCAAGGGATTGGCTCTACTTCTTTGCCACCAGGAAAAGAGAAAGTTAGTGGAAGCAGAGAATGTCAAGAAAAAGTAAAAGCACACAAGCTAAACTTAGGACCTGGTTTAAGAACCACATCCTTGGGGTAGATCTCATGTCACTCGCCACCACCCATCCCAGAGATCTGAGCCCCTCAGCCACGTGCCGGCGCGCTCCACTCTTGTGAGCTGAGATGGCAATCTGTGCTCCATTTTCACTTCGGTTACTCACAGATCAAACTCTTCTGTTTGCTCAGCACATTTTGTGGGCCCACTAAACTATCATAATTAAGCTCCACTTACAGGCTCTTACCAAGTGCCGCGCATTACACTAAGCGTTTGATCTGCATTATTTCACTTAATCCTCCTATCACACTCTGAGTTATGTGCTATTATTATTTTCATTTTGTAGTCGAGAGGTAACTTTCCAAAGTCACATACTAGCAAGGGGCAGAGCTAGGATTTCCAGCCAGGCAGGGAGAGTCCATGGCCTACACTATCCTGTTTCCAAATTCCTGCAAGCATTTGGAAGACAGCAATGTGTGCAGCGAGTGCTAATACACCTCCATCACACCTACGTCTGTGTCACGCCCATATGACATGTGGCTCAACAGATGTTAGGTTTCCTAGCATCACCCGACTATGGGCCTTGGTAGAAAGTGATTCGTGAGTTCCCTCAGCTTTTTCCGTTACCAGGTGTCAAGCGCTTCTCTCTTTGAACTCCAGAGCTCTTGGCGTCACTACTGCGTATGTGGAGCAACCCATGGGACTCCTTCCATGCTGTGCTCTGGGCTGTGGTGCGTGCTCAAGGCCACGGTCAGGGTGGGAAGAGCTCACCTGAACACACGTACTCCTTTTTCTGCACGTCTGCCACGTTGAAGCCCCTCAGGTGCACAGGAGCCATGCAGAGGGTGAACTGGCCAATTGTCCGCCGCTGGCGCAGCCAATCCGAGAGCCAGGCCAGGTGGCAGTCGCAGTACAGGTGGTTGGAGTGAAGACGCCTGGGAGAAGGAGAGACAGAGGGAAGGTGCCGTCACACAGTGCTGAGCAGAGTGGACCAGACCTCTGCTGCCCCTTTCCCCAGGGGGCCGCTTTCCTGTGGGGAAGCCTTTTCCCCTGTGCTTTTGAAAAGCAGAAGCCTCAGCCCTTTTATGGCTAAACCACAAATTATCCTCACGGGTAGGGCACATCCAATGAGTGTCTTCAGGGTTCTGGGCAATTTCCATTTCTTAATAGTAATTTCACCCTTTTCTTTCTCACACAAGGCAATCCTTAGCTCATAGAAGAGGGAGTGTGACATTATTATGGTGACAATACTGATTCATGTCAAACTTACAAAGGGGTGACTCTGGCAAATTTCAGTACTCGAGCCAGCAGGGGTACAGCTGGCTTAACGTGCTTCTCTATCTCAATGCCCATCTGAGGTGCCACTGTGGCTGAGACTGGTCATTGCCTCTACCTGGCTGTCCTTCATCTCCTCCCTAAGTAGCCTTCAGCAGTCTGTAACACCAAGACCTGTGCACATCTGACAGGGAGAGCAGGGTACAGAGACAAGGTACTTTCTGAAGGGTAGAACGTCTCTGCTTCCTATTCAAACGAAGTGTTCATGCCCCATAGCAGCGAGCCACAGTGATCTCCGAGTTCCCTCCCTCTCTTGCCAAGTTCCATTCCAGCTGGTATATTTGCTATACTGACTGATTTAGGTGCCTCTGAAAAGATTTCTTAACCAGTTTCAGGACTCTGGCTTTTCTCCTCTGGGAGTTGGGAGTCCAGATCAATTTCTTGCCCTTGAGTAAGATTCCCTGGAGGGATCTGCCTGTTGCACTGCCAGGGAATCCCAGCTGGTTGAACGGGTTGACGTTCCTGTGCACAGGTTGAGAGGCAAACTCAGGACCTCCAGGGGCTTCTGAAGGTTCTTCTTCAAGGTCTCTCTATCAGGGGTCTCCAACTTCCATATTTCCTAAGCCCCTCAGTCATTAGAAATAATGGTGGGTGAGTTTAGCAGCATTAGACTTGGATTTCTGATACAAATGTCAAATGCCTGATCCTGGACATGCTAATCAGCCAGCAGTTATCTTGACTTTCAAGTGCTCTGTGTCAAGTCTGTTAATACTGAGTGGCAGCCCAAAGGAGTGGCGCATGCCATCACTATGCCTACCGTGGGAGGGCTGAAGGGCTCTTGACCACGTTCCACTCAGTGTAAGGCCGATGTTGCCAAACACTGGCCAACTAACAGGCTGATGCTGGCAGGCCTCCTGCCACTGCATGGCCACAAGTCCCTGGCAGGCTGGAACCACGGGGTGGGGCCTCATTTCAGACTAAATGAACCCAGATCCCACTGGAAATGCAATTATTTTTCTGCTAAAATCTATGTGAAGCTTTTTATGATTTTTTAAAAATGATTAATTGTGATATTATTATCTTTTGTAAGTTGAGCGCACTGTCAGAAGCTTCCAGGTCCTAGATCTGGTGAATTTTTGGGATCTCAGCCACTTTCCCCTTTGAGTTTCAAAGTCAGATCCCCTGAACTAAAGTAAGCATGGCTCCCTCTTAGCCTGGACTCTGGACACAGGTGTAGCAGTCAGGAAGTAGGTGGGAGACCAAGTTCTAAGCTGACGGGAGGACCTCAGCACCAGGAGGAAAAACAGACCTCTGTCTAACTGTGAGCGTGATTCTCTGTGCCAAGAGCGAGGGAAGGTGTGGTGGGGCACTTGCAGCTGGCAACTACTTCCTCAAAGGCAGGACAGAGAGGGGGGATCCCAAGGCTAGTAAGCTCCCCACAGGTATCAGTGCTGCTCAGGGAATTGGTAGCCATGGGACAAGGTGGGACACAGGGCAGGCTGCGGCGTACCTGTTGACTCAGAACCATTTCATTAGCTTGGTAATCGTGTGGAAAGGCAGTTGCCCTATTTGGCAGCGAGGTATGGATGCTAGGGCTGCGAGATTCACTGTGAGGCGGTGAGCACGGGGCCCTGAGGTGGATCAATGTGAACAAGTTCCCGTCAAGTCCAATTGAGGATAAGAGATCAACAGAACAACAAAAATGAGGTTTGGGCAAGTCAGCTCCGTACTTAGCTGATTAACTTCTGCAACAACCAAAATGTCAGTGTTTCCCTTTTGACAGTTTATACTGGGTTGTTTTTTCTCAATCCTGGCTGACCAGAAGTAAGCTTCCCCTCTCCTTGACCTTGCTACAGGTGTTCCAAGCCCTTTGTCCATCTCCCTAGGAATTTGCCCCTCCCAATCTCATCTCTAGGGAATTCTGTACTGAAGTCTCTGAGCTGATGTGGAGGCTGTGCAAAGCCTCTTGTCAAAGGCCAGGGCAGGGGACAGGCTCAGTCCCCTCCCAGGGGAATGGTGCCCACTGGAAATGCCAGAAGAGTCAAGCTGATGGATCCCTCCAGCCACCTTCATGTCATGTTTGGGAGATCAAACTGAGCAATACCACCCAAATACTACTATGAAAAGAAAGATGGTTATGACAGTCATGACACTTGAGCTTGGACATGGCCAGGAGTAGTTCTAGTCCTCTTAAGTGAGAAGGGGAATCATTTCAATTATTCCAACAGTTCGGGTGGGTTGTGATGGTGATGGCCTGGGGGATGGTGGCCTCCATGCGCCTGGGGCCCTGTGGATGCTCTGGTCTCCTCCTCTGCTCGCCTGTTCTGCTTTTGTTCCTGCTGACTGGTAAGAGCTCAGGCTCTGAGGTCAGATTGCCCAAGTCAGATATTTGCTCTGTGCCTTCAAACTCTGGGCAGTGATTTAACTTTGGACCTCAGTGATATCATCTATAAGGTGGTGGAGTTAATGGTGCCTCCTTCCTAGGGTACCTGTGAGGATGGAAATGGGAAGGGCTTAGAACCGGGCCAGCACACAGTTAACCACCAGGGGATGGTTGCTATTATTGAGATTCCAGGGGGACTAGCTCTAGACTTCAGACCCTTCCCAGCCTGTGGCCCTAGAGTTTCTTCTCTAGATGCCAAGGCATCAAGGTGGTTAGGTGCTTCCTGCACACGATTCTGCAGTTTTTTTTTTTTTACCAATGGACACGTCATATTCCCTGTTGATGAGACCACCTTTGCAGAACATAAGGTGAATGAATACAAATGCCAATTTACAAAAGGTGCCTTTTAGCCACAGACACTAAATTAAATTTCCAGCAAATCCTTTTAGAGAGGGTCAGTGTTCTTTTTCTATAAAATGTGGCTTTCTGAATTCAATATAAAAGCTTTCCTTTGGAAATCCCATTTATGACTTCCTTCCTCTCTCCTCCTCCCTGCTCCTCCACCACCAGTGCCCCCCCAACACTTTAATTACAGTGAAGGGGGATTAGTCAGCTCATCTCCAGGGAGTTCTATACAGAGCCATCTCTGAAATTAAACTAAAGAGAAAATGGCAGCCGGCAGGAAGCAAAGAGAACAGACAAGATTGATTGATTGATCTGAACTTAGAGATGAATGTCCAGGACCCTGGAGAAGAATGGCAACAGAAACACGGAGATAAAGCCATTCCTCCTCTATCTCCTCCCTAGTGCACCCCAAACAAAGTACCCAAGGTCCAGGTCTAGCCACCTGCCCCAACTCCCATGGAACCAGCAAGCTCCATTATTGCAGCTCCTCAACTGAAAGTAACAGAGAAGGAAAGTATAAATCACAGAGGGAAGACTCCCCAGGAGCGGGGCTGCTGCTTTCTGCAGGTGAGAGTCATTTTTCTTCCATGCGCCCACTTGTCTGAGGTGACACAGGCCCAGCATCCTGAGACTTGCTTTTGGCTTCTTGCCTGGGAGCCCTGGGCTACACATTTCCCCAGCTCAATTGTGGTTTGCTGGGGACTTTGAAAAGACCTTTGAAGACCAACTGGCTTCTCCTTAAAATTCTACGAATGCAGCATCCCACTCTAAGGGGTTGGGAAAAGGACAAATTTTCCTGGCTGAGTTATGCTATTGTGTAAGTGATCACAGGAAGAATATGGAGAGAAAAGATGGAAGCTGACCTCAAATTGTTGTTGCTCTTTACAATAACTGTATTTGTTGTGTGCACACGAGGCACTTCATATGTTCAAGTGCTTTTCATTTTCATAATGACAATGAGGTAAGCATTTATTAACCCATTTCCTTGAAGCACAGAGAGGAAGAAATGTGCTCAAAGTGGCAGAGCTTGATTTCCACCCAGGTCAGCCTGACTGCAAGTATGCTCCCCTCCTGAGAGGGCTCTGCACGCTTCCTTGTGAGGTGCCCACTGGCCTTTGCTTCACCCTCACCTGAGAAAAGATCACGTTCTCTCATGCAATGAGCTCTCATCTCTCGTGCAATGGCTCTCACAATACAGGAGCATTAAAATCTCTTGGGGGGCTTGCTAAAAACACACTGCTGGATCTTTCCCCAGGTCTGGGGTGGGGCCCGGAGGTCTGCTTCTGTAACAAGCTCCAGGTTGCCGATGCTGCTAGTCCAAGGGACCCCACTCTATGGATTTTGGAATCTCACGTATTCTATGGTGGTTGGGGTCACAGGTAAGCTGGTTGTTCGGGATGTTTGGTCTAGGTTTCTGGATAAACAGTGTGATGCTAATGCTATCATTTATATCGTTTACTCTCTAGCATGTGCCAGGTGTGGTACATATGTAACTTCATCCAGCCTCATGTTGCCGCCGTTTGTAGAAGAGGAATGCCAGCTCTTTGCCTTGGCCCCAGATGCACTGGCTGGAAGCTCCCAGGAGCTGGCTGTTCCCTGCTGCTGCCATGCAAGCGCCATTGAGGCTCCACCAACACCGAGCTGGCGTCAAGCATGAAGCTCGTTGGAAAGGGCAACAGAGTCCATCTGCAGGGAAACCTGCAAAGGCATTCTGGCTGAGAGCTGAGGGGAGCTTCCACATAACTCGGGCTCTAGAACTGCTCTCGGCTCTGGGCATCGTGGAGGAGACCTGCCTTGCACACACACCCAGAAGTCTTGACCCTGTCCAAGGTCTTAAAGAATCGTCAGTGCATTCTAATAGCAGATTATCATCCAGGGAGCAGGTGAGCAGGGGGATGCGGTGGGTGGGGTCTTTGGTGGGGCAGAGAGAAGGGACAAAGACCCCTTCCCTTCCACCATTCCCAGAGGAAAGCAATCACAGCCACTGGCGATACAACAGAACTGTCCATGGCACATGACATTAACCAAGCCATGTGAATCATTACGTCACTGTTCTGCGTGTTCTATGACAACGTCTGATTGACAACTTTTTCTATCAAGGTGAGAAAACTCAACAAGCACAGTACAGGGAGAATCCCAGAGGCTCAGGGTCACAGAAATGAGTGTGCAGAACCGTGGTTCAGAGTCAAGCGGTGACACTGTGATCCGTCTCTGTATCCGCGCTCGCACTCCAACTCACCCATGAGTTAATAGCAGGAGATTTGGAATCCAGGGACCGTCTGCCCAGGCGAGCTGGTAGGTTTTATCAGCATACTTTGGGCAGTAGGTAGGGAATGGGCAGGGGAAGAAGCAGGGACCTGTACTCACAGAGTCCGGATCTTCGGCATGTGGTTGAAGCTCGTGACCAGGATGCGGCTGATGTTGTTGTTATTGAGGGTGCTGTGGAGACAGAGGGAAAGGACAAGGTCAGTGAGGTGCAAGGCGGGAGCACTGAGATGTTTCCAGAAGGTGGGGGCAGGGAGGGTCGTGGCTGCCAAAGGGACAGAGAGCCAACAGCCACGGACCCATCAGCAGAGCAGCTGGAGGCAAGAGACAGGTCTCTGGCTGATGAGACTCAGACCAACTTCTTTATTCACAAGGGTCCTCCTCCTGGTTCCGCCCTCTCATATGGGCTTATCCATCCTGAGTAATTTCCTGATCCTACTATGTGCTGAGCGCTTCATTAGAACAACCCTAATTCTTCTAAGGACCCAGCCAGTTACAGTTACCGTCCTCTTTTAGACAGAAGGAAACAGATGCATGGCATTTTGCCTTGTAACGCACAGACCCACAAAGCTGGTGCCATAGGCAGAGGCACCGCGAGCCACGGTCACTCCGGCAACTTTACCAGAGCGGCTAGGCACTGCAGACGGTGGAGCCCCCCCTTCTCCTGCTTTCCTTTGCCTGGTACACATTCTATCTGCCTCACACATGATGCCACGTGAACGGGCTTTCCTTATTTTCCAGGCCCCCACGAGCACATCTTATCTCAAGTGAGTCGGTGGGTTCCACAAGGAAATCCATCTTGCTCACGTCCATGACCACAGGCGGGCTCCTACAGCGACCAGTACTTTTGCACAAGGGAAGGTGTGAGAAGGGACAGAAGGAAGACTGCAGAAGAATGGATTTAGGGGACAGGCGATGAGTACTGCCAGGCTCACCCTCCTGGAGGGACCCGTGATGGAAGCTGGAGGGAAGCAGGCAGCCAAGGGGGCCATGCAGAGGCCTGCGGTGCTTGGCAGCAGGGGCCGTTTCAGGTCAGTGAACTCAGGGACTCCTTAATAGGGAGGCAACAGTCCGTGGACCCACACCTGCCTCACTGCACCCCAGAGAACAAAAGCTGGCCATAGCCCTTGCTACCAGCATGGTGGCCCCTTGCTCCTGTGGCCTCCCTTTCTCTTCCTCTTCAGGGTCACATCAGACTTCTTTTCTCATCAGCCCAACTCCTCTCATCCTCTCTTGGCCTTGCACTGGTCCCCGCTGGTCCAGGAAGGAGCCTTCCTTTGGAAGCTTGGCTGGTTATGTGCACTTCTGCACTGGTCACTTAGTGGACATAACATCTTCCTCCTAAGTGCCTGCTACACCATAAGCTCTCCAAAGATGGCACATTTTCTATGTTGTGTGTGACTACAGCCCCAAGGCTTAGTCCAGACCTGGTTCAAGTTGAGTCTGACTGCTCCTTAGTAGTGCAGTCCTGGGCAAGTTAGCAACATCACTTATCCTAGATTATTTGTCTGTAGAAGACAGCAGGTACTTATAGACTGGGAAAGGTTTGGCATATAGTATGTGCTCAGTAAACAGGTCACTGTTACTAACAGTGGTGGGAAGAACCCAGTCCTGTCCTGGTCATTGCTATCCCCTACCCCCACCTCTACAGAAGTAGAAACAGCGACACTGAGCACATAGTAGCTCCTGGGCTCACCCCAGCCACCAGGGGGCCCTGCACAGAGTCCTTCTTTAGCCCCTTGTGACTCTGGTCTAGAGTGGGATTCTAGTTCTCATACCCCCCACCCCAGATGGTTCCTCTAACCACCCTGGTCTACTTGTCATTTGCTTGGCCAATAAGACCTGGAGGGGCTATTTACCCAGAGCCACAGCACCTGATTCCTGTCCCTCCCTCAGTGTTCACTGTGCACCTATCATATCTGTCCCTGTGTTGGGATGCAGGATGGTAAGAAGAACACACAGACCTAGTTTACGTGGCTTGCTTCTGCCCACTCTGTGACTGTGCTACTCTGTCTCTGAAGAGAGTTGGCTTTTTATGAAGTTGAACTTACTTAGCTGTTTCGTGTGTGTGTGTCGGGGGTGTCTCTCCTGTCTCTGTGCACCCAGGAAGCCTTATCTCATCAGACAGAACAGAGATATGTATCACTCTGCTCAGACCAGACTCCTGCGTAGGATTAGGAAAGCCTCCAGGACAGAACTGAGGCTTTCTTTTCTTCTAGCCTCCACGCCTGGGGGCATTTAGGTAGGTTTGTCGACTGACTACCAGACAAACATCGGAGCATCTCCTTGTCTCTCAAAGACAAAGAGCCAGAAGCCTTTGCTGAGGAGGGACTTTTTTTGGACCACGCTGCTCACCATCAGGGGGAGTTCGCGGCCCAGCCCTAATTAGCTGAATATACGGTACAGTTATCCACGGGCTTCAACTGGAACTGCGTCTGGCAGTCGTTGGGCAGTGATGACTTATTAATGTATTACTACACTGATATTTAAATGTGAGCCATAATGAGAGCTATAAAACATTTACGATAATAGCAATTATTCCAGAACCAAAATGACTAAACACAGTATTCAGACTTTCATGATTTGCGGCTCGGGGCTGGCCAACCCAGAGGTGTCAGAGGGTGGCTAACCTCATAGACACCGGTCTCTCTTGCAGCTACAGCTTCTGTTTCCCTAAGAAATGGATTTATTTTCTTTCTAGCCCTGGAAGATTTGCCATAAAGAGAGCATTGTGCTCTCTCTGGTTTGGGGCCTAAGCGGCTGGCATTCAGCAGAAGAACTGCCATGTCCCCGGTGCAGAGCTGCTGAGCATGGGTCCTGGTTTAGAGTCCAACTCGGCCCCTGTCAGCCTGTGTCATCATGGGTCACTCTTCACCTACGTTTCTTCCTCTGTAACAGGAGATGCTAGTAACCCTGACCCCATAGAGATTCAGTGGAGATGAAATGAGATGAGATGATACTAATAGTTACCAACATTAACTGAGAGCTTCCTGTGTGACAGTCTCTGGCTAAAAGGGCTCCATGTCCCATCTCATTCGATTCCTCTGGTCACCTCGCCAGGAGGAACTTCTGTTGTCCCCATTCCAAGGATGAAGCAAGTCATGGGGTTGAGATTTGAATTCAAGCCAGCCTGACTGCAGGACGGAGACCTGTGCCTGTCCCCTCTTGCTGCTGCCATAGAGGACCATGAACTTAGTTGCTTAAGTTTGCTCTCTTACAGCCTGGAGGTCATAAGTCCCAAGTGGGTCCCTGGGGCGTCAGAAGGAAGACTTTGTTTCCTTGCCTTCTGCAGCTTGTAGAGGTCACTCACATCCTGGTCCATGGCCCTTCCTGGGTCACTCCATCTCCTGTGAGCTCATTGTGATCTCCTGCCTCATCTTACGAAGACCCTGCTAATTGCATTTAGAGCCTCCCAGATAATCTACCCTCTCGGGATCCTTGATTTAGTCACATCTACAAGGTCCCTTTCACCATTGAACATAACATTCACAGGTCTCAGGAAGGAGAACATGAACATCTTTGGGACCCATTACCCACCGACCACCAAACCCTTGAAAAAGACACATAAAGCACTTATGTGCAGCAGTGCTCGCGGACAACGCGCCACGACCATGAACTAGGGTTCTGGAGGCTCCTGCTGGTTCAGGCTGTGGTTTACATAGCCTCACCTTGGTCTATTGGTACTTGGAGCAGGCTGATGTAGGGTGACCTTCCCCATTTAAAGATGAGCGATTTGCGGCTAAGATTCCTGCCCAGGGTGGAGCCTGAGCTCCTGGTTACTCTTTCTCTACACATTCCCCCTGATGTACCCACTGTCTCCTGCTTCCAGAGCTTTCCTGTCGTAGCCGCCCGGGCACACAGGGCTAGCAACGCCTGCACAAGCCTCTGTTGCCTCTTGTTCTGTAAACCTCGCTGGGAATTTACCAATGTTTGTTCCCACAGTGAGACCATTCCCGCCACCCCATCGGATCGCTGGTCCACGCGAAGCTCCGGTCACTTCATCAACCTCATCTAATTTACCTCCATCCTCCGGAGCAGCTTTTCCAGTCTCAGTGTCTATAAAAAAAAATATGCTCCCCTCCCAAATTATCCAGGCAGTAGTCAGAAGGTTTTCCCTAAGAAAATACCCTTCCTTCAGCATTTTCCACCAGCTTTCAAGCTCAAGTTCAGGATCAGATTAATTCTGTAAATTTCAGGACTGTCCAGCCTCCTTTTTGTCTCTTTGAAAGGTATTGAATGGGCATTTCAGCATTAACTAGAAATAAAGTTAATTCTCCTCCCTGTGCGCTTCGAAAGAGAGCATACCTACCTCCCGCTTCTCTCTTATAAATTTCTTGCTGTTTAGAAATACTGTACTTATATTGAGGCTAAATTTGACCTGTGTATTTTCTAGTTGCCCTTTGCTTTATCATGATTGCAACATAAATGCCTAAGGAAGTGATTGTTTCCCATGTTAAAATGATCCATTAGGACAATGCCACTCCTACCAATGGATCCATTCTTTCTTGATGGTAGGACTAGGGAGGGTGGGCCAACTTTTTTCCAGGCCCCTAAGGATTAGTGTACTTATCATGGCTCCCGTAGTGCACAAGTTGAACCCTTGTTCAACCCTTGTCCTGGAAGAGCTGGCACTTGTTCAGGCTGCTCCGCTGCACACCTGGGTGCCATGGCAGGACAGGGGATTGCAGGCATGGTGAGTGCATGAGGAAGTGGTGCAGATAACGGTCAGCTCCGGGGACTGGCCAAGTGCTGCCCACAGGCTAGACCCCAGTCCATATAGCCTGTTCTTGTCAATAAAGTTTCACCCATTCATTTCCATACTCTGTCTTAGCTCCTCTGAGCAGTTATTACAGAGACCATACAGCCAGCAAAGCCTAACACATTTACTATTTGACTTTTTATAGAAAATGTTGGTCAGCCTCGGCTGCTCTAGAACTGGGCTATTCAAGTTCTGCCTTTGCCAGGGAGTAAGCGTAACATGCTGGCCAGTTGTAACTGTTCTGAGAGATAAGTGGACGCCATCAGAGTCTTTCAGAACTTAAAAATAACAAGCAAAAAACCCCCTGAAACCATTTTTAGGCAAGTAGCAAAGCTGGGTTTCAAATACAAACTGTCAGACTCTAAAATCCACAGCTGGGCCACCACACCAGGCTCCCACCTTGGGAGACAGGTCCCACTGTGTCCACAACCTGCAAGACCAGGACAGAATCAGACTGGTACAGGAGCTAGGGCCTGTGAATCATGCTGGGTCTGGTGTGGAGTGGACTTGGGCAGTGGGCCTCCAAGCAGGGTCCCCAGACCTGCAGCTTCACCTGGAAATTAGAGCTGCATGTGTTCAGCCCCCACCCCCACCAGACCCCTGTGCCAGAGCACCCCAACCTGTGTGTTTTAATGGCCACCCAGAGGACACTCATGCAAGCTCAGGTTTAAAAACCATGGAACTAGGAAAAAGCTGAGAAAAGAATCTCTGCACAAGTGTGGAAGAGATCAAGAGGATGCCCCTCTGCATGTGGAACCCATATGTTGTGGGTGGCAGGCACAGTGTCTTCCTGCTCAGGAGGGGTGTCAAGCTCTGAGGTGGCAGGCAGTTCTCAAAGGAGGAGGCTGAACCACCCCTGCAGAGCTCCAACATGGCTTCTGCCCCGTCTCCTCTGCTCCCGCTGAGTGCCAAGGTGTGGTTCTCTCTTGCATCTCTCAAGACAGCCATCTTTGATCTGGAGGGGCTACGACCAGCTACAGCCACGCCACCCTGGCAACCTTAATGAGGCTGACATTTCCCTCTGTCTCCTCCGATTAGGCCATTGCTTTATCACTGTGCTTTCTTGGCTCTGGGTGTAATCTGCGTGTTGTGTGTCCATAACACCATGTAATTGGCTCTAATGCAACAATATTATCTGTGAGCATGTATCATATAATTGCAAAAGCGGGCATCTGCAATGGGTGCCATGGCAGCCTGCCAGTGTGCCAACCCTCCCAGGTACTCTTGGGACCCTGCCTCTTCCCCCACACAGGTGAGGACCCAGACTCCTCAGGTGAGATAGACTCTTTTGGCAGGCGAGCCCATTCATTCTCTGTCTCAGGCAGGATGAGTTCTCCCTACGGATAGAAAGGCAAGATGGCTACCTCCTTGATGGTCCCCAGGAAGACTCTCAGTGAGTCATCGGTGGCAGTGGCAATAGGATATTTTTCTGAAGTGAGCCTGGACATGTTCTGACTTGTCATTACGCCTGTGAGTGTCCAAGACCAACCCTCAACCCCGAAAGACAGAATCACCTCCAAGAACTCCTATGTTGGATTCCGAGGACAGGACACAACTCAAGTAGGCAGAGTCATTCCCGAAGAGCAGCTGAGGGTAAACGGGCCAGCCTGGTGGCAGTATCCAACTGCTGGCATGGGGGATGAAAGCACAGGGGACCAGCAGTGTAGGAACCTAAACGGGAGGAGGGGGCTCCCTGCTGCCCCTAAGCTTGGCCCAACAGGGCAAGAGAAATGAAATTGAGGACATTTTTGATCCTCGTGGCCATCCTTAGGTGCCAGCACAGCTGGGCACTTTCCACATATTATCTCATTTAATTCTCCCTACAACCTTGAGATTCTATCATAATTTCCTTTTGGAAGCCCAGCAAGATCAATAAACTCTGCTCGGCTTACTTACACTGCTATGGAGGTGTGAGATGCTATTCAAACCAGGGAGGTGAGATAACAGGACTTACATTTGTAAGCATTACACAAAACTGCCTCATCCAGCCAGGCACCGGGGCACATACCTGTAATCCCAGTGACTCAGGGGACCAAGGCCGGAGCATTATGAGTTCAAAGCCAGCCTCAGCAACTTAGGGAGGCCCTAAGCAACTCAGTGAGACCCTGTCTCTACATAAAACATAAAAAAGGCCTGGGGATATGCCTCAGTGGTTAAGTGGCCCTGGCTTCAATCCCTAGCACCAAAAAACAACAACAAAAACAAACAAAACCCCCCAAAAAGAAAACCAAAAAACCCCCAAAACAGCAACAACAAAAACGACCTCTTATGGAACTGCCTTCAGCCAGACCTCGCCACCCAGTCTCAGGTCTTCCCAAGATGGAGTGAACCTCGTGGGAGTGTGGGGGATGCAGCCTCCACTGTCCCTGATGCTCAGAGGCAATGGCATCACACAGGCCCACCCTGCGCCAGGAGCAGGAAGCCTCAGCTCAGGCCGCGAGGATGGCGGTAGAGGTCATCCAGAAGAAAGGACAACTGTGTTGCAAAGCCTTCCACGGTCGGGGTTTGCCCATCGGGTCAGTGTTTCTGAAGCCCTCACGGCCCTGGCTGTTGGATGGGTTGTTGGGATTTTTAAGAACATGCTGAGGAACCTAGAGTACTTGGCAGAGTCTGTCTTTGGCTGTTTGGAGTGGGCAAAATGGGCCTCCGGGGACAGGCGGGCAGGAGGAACGGGAGAGAGGCAGGAGAAATGAGTGTGGCAAGCCGCCTCTCCTCTGTCCGTCGCCTGCTCCCCACAAGGGTCCGGGTGCTGCGCGTTGCTGAGTTCCTTGATCTCCCCGTGGGCCATTTAAATTAAAGCTCTTAACCACTGTGCGCGCCCATAATGAAAACAACCAATGCCGCACTGATAGCCCATCACTCTCCACCGCTAGGAAAGAGAGCGAACCCACGAGGGGCCTTATCACTGACGGATAGCAGTCGGGCTCTTGTGTGACACCTCAAATTAGCAGCCAAAGCAATAACAGCTGGGGTTTTTGTCTCAATATTTGTTCCCGACTCTAAAGTGATTTGGCACCGGGTGAGCGTTATTTTTAAACACACAGCTCTCACGGCCAAGTAACGTTTAAAACGGCCTCCAGGTGTCATGTAAAATCTACAGAAATAAATAAAAACAATCAGCTGCTGATGTGGGCCTTTGATGATACGGATTCCTTAACAAAAGGACTTGTCTTCCACTCTTCCTTCATTCTGCATTCACATTATGAGAGGCCAGATCTGTCTCCACCCACTGAGCATAGCCTTGGTGTTTAGAGAGAGAGAGGATGCTTCTAAAAAGTGTATCAAGTGGAAGATCAAAAGAGGAAGATGAGCCCTCAAATCCCACCATGGCTCAGACCTCTGCATAAACGTTCACCACGAGCTGGTGTCTCTGGTGCCCCGACAGGGAGAAGTCCTTATCCACTGAGATGGTCACACAGAGTGCCTAGTGGTGACTCCGAGGTTCAAGTGCCATCCAGGGGCTAATGCTCCTTAAGTGCCATCTGAACAAGAGGGTCTCCATCCTCTGATTCTCTTTTGCTGTCTACGGGATGGGACTCTGGGCAAGCTCGTCTACTACGCTATTAGAAACTAGGTGGCTGCCAGGGCGCCAAGGTACCTGCAGTGGGCCAAGGAGGAAAAGGCGGCCTCCCGCTGTGTAACTGGACAGGCGCGTTTGCAGATACGAAGGGAAGAAATGGACAGGCTCCCCTCACTCCACGGAGGCCTTGCCTGGCACGAGAGGAAGGAGGCCGATGCGTTTGAACTCTCTGACGTGCATGCCAAGGGCCCACCAGTGTAGTGCCGTCTGGAGGGCAGAAAGTCTGATTTGTGCTTTCTTTAGGCACAGCCTAGCTCAATGTCTGCCAGGTAGGAAGACTTGATAAATATTTACTGAATTGGTTTGGTGAGTTTCAAAATATGAAGGGTCATGTTTTTGGCATCTTTTGAGAAAAATAAATTTCCACTCAGTACAGCCTTCTGGGCTGATCCAGGGGCATGGACTCAATTGCCTATGAAGCGAGTCTTGTCCCATAAGTGGACTGTGCAGGGACCTAGTAAACAGCCTTCCGAAACGGGCTAGTCATTTCTCATTCCCAGAAATTGTGCTAAGCTGGAACATGGGTGCAGAGTGGCCAGCTCTTCCTTTTATTTCCCCCTAAGGAGAAAGTGAGACATCTAGAATTTTCATAGGCAGTCTCCCAGTTTTTTAATATTGGAAACTAAATCACCTTACGAAACAAAAACCACAGATGAAACACCTGGAGGCTGGGTTTGGCTTGGCCATACATTTCTGGGGTCTGAACCAAAAGAATTAACAATTTGAATCAGAAAGTTAAATATACTAAGACAATCAAGGCATTTTAGCAGCGTTCTGATAACATGTGGTTAGAACCTGCCTTTGGCACTGCCTGTCCTGAAGGGCAGCTGCCAGCAGAGGTGGGCTGCAGGAACCTACTACTCAAAGCAGCTGTGTTTAAGCAATGAAAAACCATTCCACAGCTTTCCCCTGTACCATCATTCCTTGGTGACAAAGGGCTCTGAGGAAGTGTCGGTGTGGGAGAGAAGACTGTCCCTCTGGGCAGTGTGCTTGTCCAGCTTCTGCATGCCGCTCATCAGTGCTGCGACCACACCTTTAAGTGCATGGTTTGGACCAGAGCCCCCTCAGAACTGCTAGCAGAAAACCTGCACGGGGCACCTGCTTCTGCTGCTCTTGGGCTGAGATGCCAGAAAGGTCTTGCTTTTACCCTCTGACATTTGCAAGGGAGGGAAACTCACAGGGAGCTGGGTGCAATCTGAACCTTGGCCTAGCGGGGCTCATCAACAGGCGGGGGCCCTCAGGGCTTACTAACTGGGTCTCTAGGATTCCAAGCCAAACACTGGTGGCTTGGAATCAATGGTGTGGTATTCCTTCTCTGAGTTCATCCTCTGACAGGAGTAACCTGTTAGGGCACTGGGTGGTCATCTCCCAAGTAGGGCCATGTGCCTGGAAGGCCATATAAATGGAGGGTGTTGTCCTCAGTTTGAAGCAAAATGTTCCCTTTGGCAAAACACTGGGGATTAAAGGCTGATGGCACAGACAGGACATAAAGGCTGGCCTCACTAATTTTTGTTTCCCGTCTGCTAATACAGAGGAAAGTCAGGGGGCAGTAAATAGTATTAGATAAAGAACCAAAAGACCTGATTTCTGGGCTGGTTCTTCCGTGAAATTTTCCTATAGTTACAGGCATGTCACAACCTTTCTGGAGAGTGTCTTTGTTTTAAAATGAAGTGGTGGAATCACCTGGCCTCCAGGTCTTTCCAGTTCACAGTTCCACTCTCCGACCCCAGCAGGGTTGGTGCTGACTACAACGGCATTGCTGGATTGGGAGCAGTTTTCCAAAGGCCAGTGAAAGTGGTCATGGATGCCCGGATTCACCCAGCTCTGCACAAAGGAAGGACAGCTGGCCAAACTCTCCAAGTCGCCACCAGTCCCCACTGCACAGCACGTGAAAGTAGTTCTGCATGGGCGGCACCTTTTCTCTCTCTCTGTGCGGCTACCTGGCTCCGCTTGCGGGCGTCAGAGGGCTGGCTTCCTTGACTGTCAGCCAGATGAGTCCAGCCACCGAGCCACGCTCCCACCCAGTTGACTTTGTGGAAGTCATTTGCAAGGCTGAGTGGAGTGAATCATGGAGATCAGGAAACTAACTCATGTAGAAAGGACTTGGCTTCGGTGGGAATGGTTTTAATAATCACAATCTGGGTTTTATTAAAAATGAGCCTTTTGTGGGTAAATCTAGATGTATAAATTAACATAGAGGAAGGCACAGAGAGGAGGATGAGTAGAGTGGCAGATATTTCAATGCATTTACTTTTAGAAAGTGTTCTGTTTAAACTTCCTGCTTCTTACTAGATGCCTAATGGCTGGAGAGGCGTGGAGCAGGGCGCATGGAGAAGCGGGCTTGGAGAGAGCTGTGGAGATTTGCAGAGCGCATGCCCTGTCCAAAGGGTACACTGGCCGCTACTCAGTCCTAAGCCTGTATTGTCCAGTGAGGTAGCTGTGAGCTAAACGGGGCAATTTAAATTTAGGTGAATTAAAATTAGATGAGATTTAAAAATTCAATCTCTCAGTTGCTTGTGCCCCACCTCAAGTGCTCCAGTCATGTGTGGCTGGCAGCTACCATACTAGACAGCACAGGTACACAGCTCCTCATCACAGAAAGTTCTGCTGGACAGTCCTGCTGGACAGACAGGCCAGGGTTGTCACAGCTTCTAGATATTCAATGGAAGTTGAACTTCTGCTTTTGTATAAAATCACCTGTGTTTTTAATGTTGACAACAGTTTCAATATTTTTAAAACATGTAGGACCAAAAAATGAAGGTAAAACCCGGTATCTGCAGGTTTTATTCACTCAAACATGGGTTGGGGATCTTCTGATTTAATTACAAGTCAAAAGAAAATGGACTCTAGAGCTTTTCTATGATAAGTGTGAAGAGTTCAAATACGACCAAGGAGAAGTGGCTCGCTTCCCTTTGTCCTGTCTCCTCCCCTCCTGTACTCCTACCTCACTTCAAAGTTAGGAAATGGAAAATCAGGAAAAAGTAGGAATGCCGCTCCAATTCTCCCCAGCTCCAGATCTCCACCATTTGTCTCCCGCCATCCTTCCTTCCATAAAGCCAATTGAAAGAAGGAAGCCAAGATCCTGCTTGAGTTCCAAGACCTTGCCTTTCAGGACCCACGTCTACAGAGGAAGGGATTCTTGGCCACAGGGAGGTTGAGCCCTCTGATCTTGAGCTTCCTGGGTGGAGATGGCAGTAGCCACAGTGAGCAGGTTTGGCTGTTCAAGGGAACATGGCTCCCAGGCTTGGAGAACGCTCAGAGTCAAGAGATGAGAGCTGAGCCTGGCGAGGCACTCAGTGAACACGCGCAGACTCTAGTCTCCAGAGCCACTGCTGGTCACTGAGGGCACGGAGAAAGAGCAGAGGCTGACACGGGGCAGAGCCCTTTCCTGACGGTCTAGTGGCACCTCTCCCAGGGAACGGGCATCTCCCCACTGCCTTCTCAGCTCAACCCTGACAGAAAACTCTTGGGAATCTTTTTTCAAAGATATAGAGCAATTTTTCCAGTTTTAAACCAAAATGCTGCTCCCAAACCAAGTTTGTCAAGTCAGAATTTCAGTCCAGAGACGGGGACCTGAGGTCTACAGTCCCTGGGGACAGCAAGACCCCCACAACCCGACTCTTCTAAGTACCACACAAAGGAGAAATCAGCTGATTCTAGACCCTTCATTGCTGAAGAACAATTCAGTGATCTTTGCCACACCCTCTCTCCCAGGAAAATGTACCCCAGTACATTTTCAACCTCAGAGACTAAACCAGCTTTTGGTTAACAGGGGCGTGAAATCACAAGGTAACCTTGGATTGCAGGTACTTTAGAGGTTACAGTTCTGCTTCTTTAAATGGAAAAAATGGTTTTAGATTTCAGAGTAACTTTTACTTTTTCCTTAAGCTGCTCTTCTCAAAACTCAGCTAGTCATTTTAGGAGCATAACCATTACCAAACCCAGGAGTGGGTGACTTAGGTGTGCAGTGTAGCATGAGCTAGGACAGGAACTACTAGCTCTCTGGGGCTGAATGGAAGGTGTTTTCCACAAGGTGCAATTTAATCCCGATTGTTTGAACAAATCACAATTTGCAGCGAAGTATCACCACCAACAAAAAAAAATTGTATTCAGGGATATTTAAGACTTTCATTAAGCAATGACAGTTCTAAATTCAAAACTATTTCATGACTAAACACCCTGATTCTGAAGACTGTTGAAACCAATAAAATGTTTGCAGCTCCCAGAGAAAACCAGGTGAATGAAACATTTGGTAAATAAATGAAAATGAATCTGGTCTGTTAGAATACACTAATTTTCACTGTCTCTCTGATTTCATTCATTATTAAAAGGAAAAGAAAACATGTAGCCGGAGAAATACAAAATGAAAGATAATGTGAAGGATTCTCTGTGGCAGGGCCACACTGCATTGTTCAACACTTAGCCCTGGGAGGACCATCACCTTAATTTTGTTCAGGACCGAGACTTGACAGAAGCTCTAGAGGGATTGGGGCAGGCAGACTTCCATGTGGTCAATTACTTTCATCTTGAGCTGGTGCTGAGTGCTTTAACTGATCACCCTACTATGTGCCAGGCTTTGTGAGATGCTGGAGATGGAAGCAACACAGTGCAGTGTATTTACCAACTTTAAACCCCATGGGTGCCCTGAGTGGGCATTGGCTGTGGGCGTGGGCCAATGGCATCTCCTTTAATCCATACACCTGACCTGAGGGTGGGGGTGTCTCCATGTTTCAATAAGGAAATGAGCCCTGAACACCAAGTCTGCTGGTGTTGGATTGGCTGCCACTTTTGTGGGCGCACCCTAACATCCCAAGTTCAACTTGGTTGTACCTCTGCCTGCCAGTGGGGCAGGTTTGTGGAACGGCCTATAATGCTAGTAAGCTGAATTTTGAGCTTAGATTCCAGCAGCCTATTGATTACTTTCCAACAAGAAGAACCAGGGGCCCTGAATTATTCAGGGTGTTCACTACAGCCAGCGACCTCACAAATACATACACTTACTGGGACGGCCTGCGTGTTCTGGTGTATCTACTTCATTTTTTTGGAGCAGCGTAGTTAAGTGTAAGAGCTCAGATTTCAGGTAGAACTGAATTTGAGTACCTGAAGAAGAGTCCCTACAACCTGCAAGTGTCACTCTGGGCAAGCTATTCAACTTCTCTACGCTTCAGTCTCCTCACTGGTAAAGTGAGATTAATAGAATCTCCCTTGTGACATTATGATGAGGCTTGAGATAAGATGCTGCCCTCTAAAGTCTTATCACAGTGTCTGGAGGATGCTCAGACATGGAGGTAGGTGCTCAAAAGTAGAGGAGGCTCGTCCGTGGAGGTGGGAATGCTATCGATAACTATACCAGCAGTGACTGCGTCACTTCATTGTGATGTATTATCATCATGTCACCATTATTTTTTGTTAATCAGAGGATCTGGTTCCACACCCAGAAGGTGGTTGGCTGAAGTAGAAGACAGATCACCATTTGCATTACACCCTGGACTGACAGAGCCCCTGAATGTCCTAACACCTGGTGCCTAGCATGGCTCATCCAGGACACCCCCTCCATACCACTGAGCCCCCTTGTCTGGGCAGAAGTACTGCTGTCCATTTATTTTTACTGCCATTTTCTCATATCAGAAAAGGGCTTTCTTCTCTACTCGCTCTTCCGTGTCTCCCTGTGGTGCTCAGGGTTGGGCAGCGTCATGCACCCACCTGGGCATGGTTGAATTACAACTATCCTTCAAGTCTGGTTAATTCCACCACTGCTTTAACTAGGGGAGGTCTCCTCTTAGGTGGGCTGAGCGGGTAATGCTCACTGTACCCAGCAATGCAGGGGTCTGTTGCAGAGCAAAGGGACAGTTCTTGTGATAAAGATTTGGAATAGGTTCATTTCCTACATGTTGTCTTCCTGTGCATAAACCTAATTGCAATCATTTTAAAATCAAAGGGAATCTGGAGGCTACTTTAGCTTTTGAGAAGAACTTTCCAGAAGATGAGACAAGACACATTCCTTTTTGCCTCTGGGGTATCCTCCCTCAGTTCTGGGAGTCTTGGACTCGGTTGCTCAGCTCTCTGTGAGCAGTCACTCAACAATTCTGGAAAGTGCTGGCCCAGAAGCTTCATTGACCACTCTGCTCTATGCACAGCATGTCCTTGCTTCTTGGATGGGTTCAAGCAGGGTTCCCTGGACTGGCAGTGAATTTCAATGAGAAGGGGTCGGAGGCAAAGAGTAGTCACACACCCCACCTCAGGAGGGCAGGTGTTCCCCAGCCATGGCTGACTGCTTCAATGTGGAACTGGGGTCCCAGGGTTGCCAGTGCTCTGGGGTTTTAGAGAGAAACTGGGAATCTGAATTTTTATGTAAGTGATCCCAAGTTTTAAATATAAAATGCTAATTTCAATTTTTAAAAAACACTCTATAGGACAAGAAAAAAACATCTCATCTGTGGGCACAGTATAGTCTGTGGTCTGGTTTGCAGCCTCTGGTGTTGAGAGAAGACAGCTGGATCGACCCCTGATCCTGTCATGCACAAATGTTTGCTCTCCCTCAACCTGCTGAACAATATCAAAAACTTAACCATGGGTGGGTTCTGAAAGGACAAACTACGCTTGGGATCCCCAGTCTCACAGCAAGTCCCTTCTGGACCGCAGGATTGCATGGAGACACCCTCCATGGGCAAAGACACGAATCAGGAATCTGGTGTCCCAGATTCTTGTCTCTGCTGCAATCAACTTGCTGTTGACCTTGGGCAAGTCTAACCAGGGCCAGTCAGACTGGGTGAGCCCAGTGAGGCACTCAGGGTACAGAACGTTAGGAAGGATGTGTCTCCCTCCAGTCCTGGCCCTTCTCTCTGTGCCTTATCTGAACAATAAAACAGGTCATTCTGGAGACACCAAAGGCCCTTCCAGAATCAAGCTATTATGATGTCTGAATTTCCAAAATTGGTAAGTGACATAAATGGGGGCGAAACCTTCCAAAGAGTGGTCATCAAGAGACCTGTTGTGTCTACATGCAATTTAGCTGGTCCCAGTGATTTGCTAAGGGCAGGAGCTGGGAGCATTTTTAGGAGGTGCTCCTGACATCCTGGGTCTGGCATTTTTGACAACCTATCTTCTGAAGTTCGATTTTCTACATTTAGTTGGGAGACAATGTCTGAAAATACTTTTTCTTCTCCTGCAATGCTATTGAAAAAATTAATTACATATTTCATTAACTAGGGTTTCTCATTTTTGTTTCATTTGTCCAGTGCTTGCTTTCTCTCTTTTTTTTTTCCATGTATTTTTTTCCCTCCATGCTGGTGGACTGGACCTGGTGTAACTGTCAGAATACCTGGCTATTCCTAGCCTAGTGGGCAGGGGCTAGAAACCCCCAGCTCAGAGCACCAGCATTGTGATTCCTGACCATGCGAAGCTGGGAAGAAAGTCTTGGCATATGCAATGGAGCATAAGCATGATTTGGAGAAAACCTAGCATGTGAATCACAAAGTGCATAGAACAGGTGGAAACGAAAGGGCAATAATTTGGGTGACATAAGGTAGTCTGACTCAGAAGCCTGGGTCCCTCAATTAAGAATCATAAATGCTGCAATATCAAGGCTGTATTTTGGGGATTCTGAAAAGCAGAATTCCCCCACTATTAAGTGTCAAAACCAAATGGCAATGACAAGAAGTGACTAAATCATCTCTGCAACCATCATGTAGAACAGTGACAAAGCAGGATTCTCTCCTTTCCCTGAAAGTCTGGTTTACCTTCCGTGTTGTGGGGACCTGCTTGCTATGTAAAGGGAACAGTAAAGGCAATTTTGCAGGCTCGTGGGAGGTCCCAACACAGGGCACGGACAGCTTGCCTAGCTCAGTTCTTGGAGGCCAGTTCACATCATCATCCTGTATCCAGCACACTCTGACCACGATGGCTTTGGCAAAATGGACCAAAGAGGCATCTTGCTACCGTGGTTAACCACACAGGCTGTGCCGCCTAGTAGGTGAGCAATTGCTGCTTCTCTTAGATGAGCTCCTTCTGTACGAGGACGGGTGGCACAGCAGCTCCATGGGGTTGTGAGGCTGCAGAGCGGTGGCGCATGCGCGAGCTCTGGCCATGGAGCTGGGCGCTAGCAGCCGCTCACTGTTCGTTTTCCTTGTCCTTTCTCTCTTGCAAAGGCATGGAAGCCTTGTGCTTTCCTCTTTTTCCTTTCCTGGTTGCCTGGGAAGGGAGGTGGTAGCTCTGACACTGTCCTCTACGCTCTGAGCTGAGCGCTAGCACTGGGTGAGATATGCAACCTACGGTCCTCCCAACCTTGCACCAGTTCATTCCACTTCCGGTCCTTCCCAGGGAGCGGTTCCCTCCCAGACTCACTACCTAAGTTCTAGCTCAACTTAACCGGTGAAACCGACCTCAGCTGTAATGGAAGCATGTTTTCTGATTTCCAGCCACAGGAAGGACAAAATAATGGGGTTATCATGTGAGGAATAATTTCCAATAGTAGTTAACATCTGCAAACTTTCCTTTAGTTAATTTTGAGAGCATTCCATGTCTAACCATGAGTAAGCACACCTGAACCGTTACAGTTTGTCTTCTTAATTTGCCAACTTTTCAACTTCAGATACTTAAAAACGACCTTTCTGTGAATAGGGTAATTTGAATATCTTCTGTCTCTGAAAAATTTAAGCTAATGTGTGATGCCCTCCCTTAGTTCCTATTTATTATTTCATTGCTACGACTCTTTACGGTGCCTAAATTGTGATTACAGAGAAGCATTATAAAATGTCGATGTGCAGATGAGACTCGGAAGGTCTGGGGCCGGCAGAGCAGGGGGAGCTCTTTAAATAGAGATGTCAGCCCCAGCCGATTTCAGAATGGCTCGCCATTAAGACGGATGGTTTCAAAGCAGTGTGTCTCTGCTGGAAATTAAAAACCCATGGAATAACTGATTATGATTAATTTTAAGTACTTAGCCATGAGAAGCCAAATGCGAGCGTCTTTAAAACAAAGCTATTGATCTGGCTTTGTTTGGAATTGAAAAGATAAACCAATCAGATCCTGTGGGCTGTTTTGCAATGATGGGGAATGAGAACTTTTATGATTATTTTGGTCATGGGTTTCTAAGCTTTAGCCTGGAAACACCTGGTGTATCTGGGTACAATTTTTTTTTTTTCTTCTGGCAAATATCTGAGTAGAGAGGAAGTATTCAGTTTTGTCCTGGGCAGGGGTTTGTGCGGGTGAGGGCAGGATAGGGAGAAAGTTCGGGAAGCAGGAGGGACATTTAGGGAGTCCCTTCTATGAAGTGCTTAAGTCATTGCTCCTCAAAGTTGAGGAATAAGAGTCAGAGAGGTTAAGAAGCTTGACCCAAGTTACACGGTTTCCGGGATTCCCCACCCAGCGGGGCCTGCGTGAAGCCCTCCTTATCATCCCCCCACAGCTGTCCTCCGGGCAACACCTCCAACCGCAGAGAACCCTCCTGGGGCTGACAGGTCCTCACAGCTGTTTGTGGAAGCTGGTAACTTCCATTTCCTGGTCTTGTCCCAAGGAATTTTCTCATCTTTCTCATTCTCTCTGGCAAGGGAGGGGAAAGGTGATATGTTCCTAGTGGCCCTTTGGACAAAGGCTTTCTTTTTTTTTTTTTTTTTTTTTTTGCAGGCAGGGAAAATCACGCCTACCCTTCTCAGCCTCCACCTCCTGAGAAGTCCAAGGTTACTAAATTTGGGCTGGCACACACTCCCTCGCAGACATGCATTTGTTGCTGGTTCCAGGGTCAGAGTTTGGGTGAGGAGAGACCATCCATCTTAGGAATGACAACCGACTCCCCCGGCTGTGGGTCCTGCCTGTTCTGAACCAGGAATTCTCGGCTCTCCTCCGGTTTCCCGTAGCTTGCAGCATCAGCATGCCCCTTCCCCGTGATTCCTCTTGGAATCACCTTCCTCTCAGGCAGGGTGGAGGGGCTCTTTCTAACCCATTGCTAGCGTCTTCTAGGCCAGGTGAATGGGAAGGTGAAGGGAGCACCTATACGCTTTCCTTTATGTACAAAGGGACATTTAAATATATTCATTCATGTACTGATTCAGCTTTCATTCATTTTGCTGGAATCAGACACAGGTAACCTGTGACTATGTAATTTTTTTTTTTTTATTTTCAAAGGAGGCTCAACAAATCCTCATCTCTTATCATTCACTGGCTGGAATTGCAGCATTGCAATTATTTTTGCAGAATTTGGAAAGGGAAGTCACTCCAAGATGGAGCAACCAACCGCTGCATTGTACAAATGAGAAAACTGAGGATCCAAGAGCCAAAGAGACTTGCCCAAGGTCACACGGCTAATTAGTGGCAGAACTGGGACTGAATCACACGTCTCCTGACACAAGTTCTACTCTGCTTTATTGCTCCTCTCCAGGCTCCCAAGTCAGGGACAGCTGGAAGTGTAGACATGGGCGAGAACAATCAAAATGTTTTCTTACACAATCCAACTTTAGTTTGAATGACCGGGAGATGACTCCTTGCTGACTTTCCCCCCAGAAATCAGATTTCCTTAGTTGAACCACTTGAAAATCCAGTTCAGAAAGACAGCTATACATTTTTCTAGATAAGAAGCCTAGGGAGGGGTGGTTGGGGACACTCTTCTCATCTTTTCCCCTACTGCTTTAAGGTTACTGATTAAAGTTTGAATTTGAACCCAAGATGAGATCCCAGGAGTGATGGACTTTACCAGGTGTTTGGTGTCCCCCTGTCCTGTGCTACGGTCCCTTTCTGATTCTGGGCAATTCCAGCTGACCCTCTGGTGCTAACCCCTCTCTCATTGGCCCCAGAGCTGTAACCTGTCTCCTCGTATGCCCACACTCAGACAGACTCTCCCTGAACGCGCTGGTAGGTGCTGGGGGGTGACTCCATCCAGCCCATCGGTCTCACCCAGCCACGAGTACTGTGGGAGCATCGGGGGTGCAACGACTCAATTGAGACTTAATTAGCAGGAACCCCAGTTTGTGGGAGGTGAGAAATCACACTCTGCTGCCTGCAAACACTTTGGCCAAGGTGAGCCGGAGGGATCTCCCGGTTCCCAATTTTAATAGCACTGCAGCAGAAGATCCAGACAAGCCTCCGCACGGAGCCCCCTGCACACGCTCCCCCTCTCCTCCCCGCACCGGCACACACCACACGCACGCACACAAGGCAGCGATCGCAGAATCGACTCACAGGATCTCCAGGTCGCGCAGCGCTCGGAAGGCTCCATCTTCAATGCAGCTGATGCGATTGTTATCCAGTTGCCTGTGGGAAAGCAAGGGAGAGCGTGAAGGCTGAGCGGGGGCAGCGCAAGGGCCACCGAGCGCCTGTCCCTCCACCCCCTTGCAGGCTCTGCTCGTCCCCGCCAGGAGCTCGTGCAGAGCCAGCCTGTCTGCCACGCTGCTCCGTCTCTCCTCTCTGACTGTCTGAGAGAACTACACAGACGAGCGCACCAAAGGCTGTCAGGTCTCAGTAAATATTAATTGCGCATTTTTTTTTTTTAGGCAGAAGGGAGTAATTTCATTACATTAGGGCATCCAATCCATTACGAGCTCTTACCGTCATGTCACTGAAACAATTTCATTAAGCTAAAGGCCTGTAAATCATTGGAGGTCACTGCTCTGCCCTCCGCGACCTCCCAGAATGCTTTTTCCCCTCTCCCTCGTCTCCCTTTTACTGGAAGTTGCAGTCTTTCTGCTCTGACACAGCGCTAAATCTCAAGGCTTTATCTGCCCAAGAGCGGCAAGGGTGCATGGGGAATATACCAATTCCAAATTAGACTCAACTAATCTAATTTTATAGTCTTTTTATTATTCTAAGCACCAAATGTCTGTGGTGGTTTGATGTCTCCGTGCATTGTTATAGGGCCCATCTGGTAGGTCATTCTATTGAAGCATTTTCTGACTAAATACAGATTCCCTCAAACTGCATCACCCATCATCAACATTAAAGAAATTCATTGATGGAAACATTCATGATGGGAGAAGAAAAGGAATATGGTTATTGCCTTAAAGATGTACTGCTTGCGTTTAAATTGGGGAGAATTAAATGCACCTCTTCCAGGATTCCTTTCTTTATTTCCCTTTCCATCCTATGTGCATGAAAATAATGTGTTTTTAAAAGATGTCTTGACTAATATGCATTCTAGTTGGGGACTGAGGGATTTTTAGTGGAAGGGTAACAAATAGATGACATTTTCTCTAAATCAAAAAATGTATATCTGATGATAAAGTCAGGATATTTTCCATGACCACACCCAATTTCAATATCATATGTATATCTCTAACTCATTTAATTCCCTTCCCAAGCAACAAATAGATGTTATATGGAAAATGATTATTAATACCAGATTATCTATTATTCTTTGCAGAGTACACCATGGTGTTCAGGTGGGAGAGGCTGACAAAACTACCACTATGCTAAAAAACTCTTGATGGACGTTCATTTTTTTCTTTTGTCTCAGAAAAAGTGAGCCCTTCTCAAGTGAAGGGTTTTCCTGCGGCTAGTGTTTTCATCTGTAATTTGCACTCCCAAGACAACTCTCGCAGAAGATATCTCAAAGCTACATTTGATAACCCTCAAGGAGGGCCTTATGTTTTACTGGAGGAAGAAAGAATTAAAACTAAACTCTTATCATTGAAAAAGTACACAGATGTACAGTTGTGCAAATGCACACTCGTGAAACACACCCCATCAGAATGACGTCGCATGTTTTAGATAGGTTCTGCCACAATATCGTGGAAGACTCAGGCGTTTAGAATTAAAAAATGCACAGGAGACAGGTCTCCAGGAAGCAGAAGCAGGCTTCTGGTCGACCAGTTCTCTACCTAGTGTTCCAGGTTCTCGCTGATGCCCACGCACGCGGAATCTGAGAGCTCCCTGCTTCTGATTCTTCCTGAGTCGTTCTCCGAATGGATTTGCGGAGTGTCCTTTCCGTGGATTTCCCGTGGCAACAGAGGGGCCGATTCCCTGCAGAGGTTCTACTAGGGCAGCGCAGTGCTGCGGCCCAGCTTCTACATCTATCATCAGTTTAAAGGCGATGAATCAACACCCCCATCCCGCGCCAAGGCCACCAAACCTTACCAAGCAGAAATGCAGTGAAGTTGGCTTTTGGATCCCAGAAATTGTTCAATGAACATGCTGAATTCGGCAAAAATGGCACCGTCCGCCTAAGTGGAAAAGCATCTAAATCATCACATTGGGAAGCCTGGGGTGTGGGGAGGTGGCAATTTGAGGTGCATCTGTTTTTGTGCTAATATTTCAGAGAGGTCCTTGCTATCAGTACATTATTTATTTGCTGGATATGGGATATGTTTTCCATTCTTTTTCTTGAGAGCATCGGAAACCCAACATGAAAAATATACAGAATTTTTCATGGAAAAAAATGAAATCTCTGGGAGAAAAGAGAAAGCCAGGGAATGAAGAGAAAAAACAAAGTGGTAGAAAGAGAATGAGCAGGGAAAGAGGAACAGAGTTCTAAAAATCCGCTAGTCAATGTGCCATCAATCCTGCTGCCCGGGGGGTGTGGACGAAGAGTCTGAGACAGGACCTGATCATTTAAGGCTGAGAACAGAGATGTCGAATACACTATTAAATATGCAATGTTTAAATATTTTCAGCAACACACCTGGTTGTTTATTGGTAATGGGGAAAACTGAGCTGTAATGTAACCAACTCTGTGGGTGTATTTCATAGTTAGTTTTAATACATATGAGATGTATTAAAATTTAAAATCTTTGAGCTGAAGTGTGCTTTATTGGAGATGTTTATTTTAACTGAGGTTGTCTTTTTTCATTCTTAATCAGACAAAGATAAATCGGATAGGAACTGTGTTCCAGTCTCAAGAGTCAAAAAGCTACCCTCGAGATACACCGTTTGTTATGAGAACCCAGAGGGACGCACTGCCGTGGGGCTCGTCAAACAAATGAATGCCACACGGTCCCACCAGTCCCCATGACTGAATCTCTGTAGCATCGAACATTGGAGTATTCACCAAAAGCCCAACTGATAGCCTATAATCATGCCCGATATTTCACACAGATAAATTAAGTCCCTAAAACAGTAAATGCACACTTGCTCAGATGGGTTTCTTTTTCTTTCATAAATGACAGCTCAGAGACATGAAAGTCCTAAAGCATAGGAGAGGGGAGGCGAAATAAAGGCAAGTCTAGCATTTCTTTGAGGGTGATGCAGTGGAGTGCTCCTGAACCCAGAGAACCTTCTGGAGCTGAGGCCGGAGCATCTGACTTAGTATTTTGCTTCTGTATTCTAAGCTCTTGGGTCAAAGTCCACGCCATGCCTTCGAAAGGACTCGTGCAAAGGACCCTCTCAGAAAGAAATCAAAAAGCCCCGGCACACCTGGCACCAAGCACAGAGTCACTCAGGAGGTGTGGGCAAAAAAGGATTCTGCAAAAGTGAGCAGAAAGAACTCAGCATGCTGAGGGTGCCCGGCACCAGGTCTTCTGTTTTCCCTCAGCAACAACACGTATATTTCTCACTGCTGTTGAACTTCTCCTTACTACATGAATAGGTACCCCCGCGCCTAGCACAGCACTGGGCGGTTCACAGATGGCCACGAAGGGTTGTGCAGTGAGTCCTGCTACTGAAGATATGTCAGGGTTGCAACGCAGCTATGCAGAAGCAAGCCCCAGGCCATGAACTACGCAGCCCCGCACAGCCGTGGGGCCCTCTAACCCCATGAGGATGATGGAGGATCCCCTCTGAGCCCATGCTGGGCTCCACACCCTCCAGGCTCCTGCCTGCCTGAGGCACAGACCTTGGAAGAGCCCGAGAAGTTCTCCTGGAATCGAGTGAGATTTCCAGAGTCCCAGGTTGAAGCCGAGGGGCAGGAAGGCCGGGTGGAGAAGGCAAAGCAGGTTCTATTTTGGAGGCCACTTTCACTGTCCTCCACTTTACACAGGATCCTCAATTTGATTTATACCCCTGTTTCTCTGAATAAGCCAAGAAGCCCCGAAACGTTTCATGATATTAAATTAACCGCTCTAATGTCCCGGGGAAGCTCAGGTTTCAGGGAACAATAGGAGTGCTAAGATGACACCCGAGCCCCTTTAGGAGGGAACCCTCAGACCAGAACTGAACACAGACTCCCCGAGAGCAGCGTTCTGACTGCTGCATTTTTATATTCAGAGAATATAAATAAGTCAGAAAGGAAAGCCAGCGTGAGTGAGGACTTAAAATAATCTCCACAGATGACAAACAGGGAGACGGCACTTTTGTAAAAATCCCTGCTCCTCAGCACAGTGTTCTCCTGTCTTCACAGTTCATCTCCTTTGGTTACGATTTCCTATTTCATAATTGAAGTGGATTAGAAATATTTTTGTGGTCCAAAAATTTAAAGAAACACATCTAAATCTTTTTTTCCAAAAAGGGTTAAAAAACCTGACTACAATATTAAGAGCAATTTATCTCCCAACAACCACCGAGATAGATAAACAGAGAGGGGGAGGGAGGAAGACAGGGAGACAGAGGAAGAGTAAGAAAATTTCAGAATCTCGATGCCTCTAAAACCCCATGAGAAATACCTGGAAAATAGAAATCTCCAGAAACAGGCTCTGGATATCAGGAAGGATTGAGTTCCCTACCAGCACTGCATGCACGGCCTCTGCATTGGGGCACACCCACCCAGTTGTTCCTGTTTCATCCAGATGTTGGGGGGTACCTCCTGGGTGAAGGGTTAAACTTAGCTTGGGGGCACTGTCATGGGGGTGGCACTGCAGAGTCACTGCAGTCCTTGTGCTAAACGGGAGAAGCTGAGGCTCAGCACCCTCTGGAGTTAAACCGTTTGCTAATTTGCACACAGTACAACTATCTACACAAAATGGGAGAAACCTGTATGAAATTCACAGGGGAAACCTGAGCAGAAATCCCACACAAGTCTGTCTACGGTTATGGACAACAATGATTAATTAATCTGGAGGAATAACAGAGTAGTACTTGAAATTGGCACTGTACTAGGTACCCAGGACATAGAATGCAGTGTAAGTCGTCCTTTGAAAACATTTGGAAGCAGCTCGCCCAATCTGTGGTTTTACATGTGAATAGTCTTTAAGGTATAAGAGAATGCTAAAAACTGAACTAATTTGAACTTGTCATTGAGGAGATCTGTATGTTGGCACACATGTATATTCTAGGTGTATCTTTTGTAGACTGGGGAGAAATAGACTCTTGCAACTCTAGAGAAAACCAGGGGAAACCTGCTTTCATAGGACATGGCAGAGGAGAAGACCCGAGGGAGCCTGGCATGCTCTCGCTTCTGCCCTGTTATCTAGTTGTCCTCTGAGCCAAAAACAAAAAATCTGGTAGTGCTTCTGAAGGTTGTTTTTTTATGACATTTTAACACTCTAAAAAAGTCATTATTGGAGAACAAATCGTAGATGCTCTGTCTGAGGCTGGCTAGGGTCTTTCACAAAATAATAAAGCTCAAGGTTATTTTTACTGGCAGAAGGAAAAAAAATATGTTCAAAAGAAATGCATACACTTTATATAATTGAGTACCGGTCACACTTTGTAGGCAAATCAACACTTGATCTAAGAGACAATCTGCTAATGAATTGTCACGACTTCTCATCATTAAGGAGCTACTGTAATTCCATATTAAAACAACATCTCAAATGAGCAAAAGGAGGTGAATCTATTATTTTGCACATTTAGTTCATTTGTCCACCAGACCCAAGAACAGATGCATATAGAAATGTTTACTGATCCATGAATTATTTAAGTATCTGCAAAGATCTCTGTCTACAGAACTGACAACTTTATGCCTGCTTTTCCTACATACGTGTAAGCTCCTCCCATTGCATGCTTGTAAATACAAATGCGTCTTCTAAAACAGGCAAAGCAATTGCAGACCTCTGACATTCAATATGAACATATATACAGAGATAGATAATAGATTGTTAGCATTCCAAAGATTTCGATGAAGCAAACCTGCTTTGTAAAGGACAGAGTCCTAGCTTTATTAAGCTCTCTGAACAGAATAGCCTGCATAGAACTTATTTGAAAATTGAACAGAAGTCTGTTTTAACAAGTGTCATTATGTGTACTTTGCCACACAGCTAGTGTAATACCTCTTATTTAGTATATAACGCATTGCCATTCGACATATACAAATTCCCACCAGGACAGTAAATGCATCCGCTACAGCAGATGCTCCTGGAAGCCAGCTCTACCATAATGCAAGCACTGATGATGGATTAGCAACAAAGAGACGCACCAGGCCTTGGAGAATAAAGGGGTTTCACACGTCGCTGGGAAATATCAATAACTCCACTTCTGTGTTTACATACTTTCCTCTACATCGGGCATTTGGCAAATGAATTTGTGCTGCCAAATGCAAGTGGAGAATCCCTGTGAATTGATTTTGCGTTAAGGATCTGCATGGGGAAGAAGTGGAGTTTCCATTTAATTTGGGCAAGCTTAAATTTGAAACTTTCTGGCACTTCTTGATAAATAAAAAACAACTACAACAAAACAGAAAGTGACTCTAACTAAAACACCCCCTATTCACTATGAGAGAACTTCATCTGATTTCCAGCAACTAGTAGGCCCGGGGACCAAGAAAAACATGGTTACTATTCACAAATGCATGTTCAGGTTTTAAGACTGACTCCAATCCTGTGGTCACCTCCCATCAGGTTTAATGGGTTTCACACCTAGGTTGACCAACCTGCCTGGAACTTTGCCTGTGTTAGCACTGAAACTTGGATGTCCCATCCCCTGATTTCCTTGGGGCTGAGTCAGTTGGAAACACCTGCAGTGAGGCTGGTAGGAACCCTAGAAGTAGCAATTGTTCTGTGTACTCTCGACCTTCCTTGCTGGGAATTGGAATGTCTTTGTAAGAAGTATCTGTGGTTCATTTGCTGGACTTGCTGATGTCATGAATAGTCAGTGGCTGGACAAATCAATGGCTGTCTCCATAGCAATCGGGGCAGGTCTAGGTTTCCCTAGCTACGCTGTGGAGTGATAACCATCTGTAGCTCCTCCTCAGCACAGGCACAGGAGGGAGGGGAGAGTGAGAAACCAGGAAGGTGAAATGTGCTCTTGTTAAGGGGCATGGGAAGTCATCTCCTGCATCTCTGCTTTTCACTCCTTTTTCTAAATCAACCAGTAGAAACAGGAGTGAGACAGTGAGAGATTTTTATTTCACCTCCATGGAGGTTTTGGAAGTTTTCCCATTGTAGATGAACTAGTCCAACTGTGAATATGACCAGTAAGCAGAAGCCAGAGCAGAGGTTTTTCTTGCTAGATACCAGGTGGCACCCAGGTGGGATGCTGGTTTTTGTTTGCATACAGGATTGTCAGCATCATGACTGTGCGGTGAAGTCACCGATCAACCCAGCCAGGGATGGTTCCCTGACTGCACTGAGGCTGCACAGCCCCACTTAGACCTCCGCAGACAGATCTTTGTTTCTCTTTAAGAGAATCACACTGATCTCTCATCTAGAAGTGTGGCTATTACTTCCCTGAATTTATTCACACTTCCAACCCAGACTAATGAATCCTTTGGAGGCTTTCAGTATTTGTTACCCATGTTTTATAAAACAGAAGGCTGGGGATTATAGAATTTCAAGTGAGCCAAGTAAGTCATTTCCACCCATTCACCGTCTCAGTTTCTTCATCTGTAAAATGGAGATAGTAGTACTCAGCACCAAAGACAGTCTTAAATATGAATGAGGTGCATGTACTTTGAAAACGTATTTCTGGCATTAATTTATTTGCTTTAAAACTAATAACACTAAATAAAGGAATGCATTGTTACACAATCTCTAAAGTGTCTTTCAGCTCTGAAGTTATTTGACCTGAGATTGATTTCTTATGAGATTTTTTTTTCTTATGAGATTCTTAAGGAAAAGTTCCTGTTCATTTTTCTCCAAACCCTTCCATGATTTGAGCTTATCCCCTACCCCTTCTTTTTCTATTCTAGACCAAAGAATCTATTGTTTGAGATATTCAATATATTCGAGGACAGCGGCTCAGGCCCACATGCCTTTCTTGCTTCTCCAGCTGCTGGAAAATTGAAATATGAGAAGCCACTGAAAATCTACAGCAAAGGAAACACAGATTTTTTTTTTTTTGCTTACCAGAAGAATGATGCCAATACAGTGGCATGTTCACCATCCCCACAGGGAAGAACCACAAGAGAGAAACTGCAAAGTTTAACCTCATTGCTTGATGGTTGTTTCCAATTAATTGCCATCAAGTAACCGAGTGAGCGCCTAAAACAGTCAAATGCCACACCACCTCCCGTGTTTAACTTCCTCAGTCTGGCACAAACCTGCAGTGACTCCCTGTGGCTGCACTATAAGTCATAACAACAACGCCACTACTATTCCCACAACGTTATGGCACGTAGCTTGTATTTGCCATTTATTGAGTTGAACATCTTTTAAATATCATATGTTGGTCTGGTCTCTTAACATCTCTACAGAAGAGGAAAGTGGCCATTGGGGTGACATCTTTGAAACTGGTCTTGAATTCAGGTCTGCTCCTAATGGCTCTAAGTGCTGTCACCAGCTTGGCACCATCCCCAGCATGCACTTTCGACTTTCCTTGCCTAACTTACGCTGGCCCTTGCCTCCTCCTCTTTGGGGAAGTCCCCCCATCCTTCAAGGCCCCCCTCAAAGGACACACCCTCTACGAAAACTTCTCGTGTAAACTAGGCAAAATGAACCCCTCTCTCCTGACTCCATGAACCTTTGGTTGTCCCTCCACTCAAACATTTATTCCACAGCAGTTGAACTGTGTGGGAACACACAGGGAAACTGAGGCTCAGAGAGGTTATGCAGCATCCTCCAGGGAGTTCACCCTGCCTTCCTGACCCAGGAAGCTCGGGCTCACCCACGACACCATTCCGCCTCTCTCTGGCTTCCCAAGGGCAAAACACAGGGAGGTTCTAATGTGGCTACATGGGTTTAACTCAAGTTACTACAGACTGAAAGAGGGTGGCGAGGAAAGCAGGGATCTGCTCTTGGCATCTGTCACTTCCATTGGCCTGCAAGCCTCTTTTCCAGAGATGGTAAGGAGAAGGCATCACCCTCAACAGTGTCCCCTTGTGTCCTTCAGTTAGATGCCCCAGGTGTCCAGGTCCATTTGACTTTCAGGTTCACTGAGGGGAGCAGAATGGGTTTGGTAACCACGGACAGGTGCCTGTACCCTGAGGAGATGCTGCAGTTCCAGGTCACCTGTTGGGACCCTTGGGCAGCAGCTTTCCCCAGACTAGGACAGCTTAGTGCTTCCCTGATTGGGAGTACACCACACCCAGAGAAGTGGTCCTCTGTGCTCCCGACAAGTTGTCAATGGCAGACTTTAATCATGCGATCACACTTTGGGGCATACCCTCCCCCACAGGCGAGACAGGTTTGTCTTCCAAAGGTACACAAGCTGCAGGTGTGGAAATAACTGGGCAGCTCTAACCGCATCGTGTAGTGGGATGTTGGGGGTCAGTGGCCATTAGCGAGGCATCACTCAAAGGTATCTTTGTGGCAGCAGAAGCCAATTAAAGTGTGTCTTGTAAGCTCAGTGTAAGGGGGATATCAAGGCTCCTGTAATTAACTGCTGAAAAAAAGGGCGTTGAAACTCAGCAACATGGACAGTGCTGATAACTACATTCAATCGAGCTAATGTGCAGAATTGAAATGCCCTAGGAAAGGCCAGCTTGGTTTTTTTTTTTCTTTACTATTACTTTTAAGGAATAATGAATGCCCAGACTCACCAGCAACAGGAGAGCAGCTGCCTTATCCTTCTCATCTGCCTCACAGTGCCTGGCACACCGGTGGTGCTTGGTACAAAATCCTGGGGGTCACAGAGATACTGCTTCCCACCCAGTAGGCTGTCACCAAAGCATGGGAAGCCGTGGGAACTTGGTGAGGATGGGGGCCATTGGAACCCTCCTGCTCTGCTGGTGGGAATGGAAAATGGTGCAGCTGCTGTGGAGAGCTCTTGGGGGCTCCCCAAAAAGTTAAACACAGATTTACCATATGACCCAGCAATTTCCTCCCTCGCCAGAAGAATGGAAACAGGTGTTTGGATAAAAACTTGTGCACAAATACTCATGGTGGCACTATTCTCAAAGGCCAAAGGGCAGAACAAACCAAATGTCCATCAGCGAATGAATGGATAAACAAGTTGCACACACGCACAGCAGGGAGTATCAATCAGCCATTTCTAAAAGAAGAAATGGAGTGCTGATACATGCTGCAACGTTATAGGAAATGCATAAAAGGGACAAAACCCCCCATTTTATATAACTCCATTAACATGAAATGTTTAAAATAGGTAAATGCAAAGACACAGAGAGCAGATGAGCAATTACCAGAGGGGATGTGGAGGGAGGGCTTGATGGTACTGAGTTCCTTTTGGAGTGATGAAAATATTTTGGAAGTAAAAGGAGTAAAGTTCGCATACTGTGGATGTACCAAGTGACAATGAATCATAAATTTAAAATGCTTAATTCAGAGTCTAATTCTCCCATGCCTTAGCCATGTAAGAAATTTTGTGTGTCCTTTTTTAAAAGTGGGTTAATTGTATGTTATATGAATTTTGCTCCCAGGGTGGGAGTAAAGAATGGAAGAGAGAAAGAGAGTTTCTGTATCAGGGAGGAGGCTTGTGAGGACACCACATTGTGAGGGTAATTTCCCTGCCAAACGTCACAGGGAAAAGAAGGGAAGCCTGGAACAGGTTACTCTGGACAGGATGAGAGGGCGGACCTGATTCTGTCCGGATGCGAAAAGGAATATCTTGGCATCCACAGAGCAAAGAGAATGAAGGACAGAGCCTCGGGTAATTTAATCTACCTACTTTGGGGGTTATTTATAGCAAATATAAAAAATACATTCTTCCTAGCTTGCTTTGGGGACACTGCCAGTCACTCTGTCTGCAAGAAAAAACAGTGTCAGTTTACACAAAGAGAATGGGAAGAGTGAGCTGGGTGGGAGGGAAATCCCAAGTCAAGTATAAATATGGCGGATCAGCCATAGTGGACACAGATAGTTCAGCAGAGGATATCTCCATTTCAGAAGTGAAGTTCCTGATTTTCTCTTTGCCCTCACTCAGGCTGGTTCTTTGCCTTCCTTCTCAGGGAAGGTTACCCCCGAGGCCTGGCTGTGGTGCTGGGCAGAGAGAGAAGCATATTTGACTAGAAATCCCGCACCAGGCTCCGGAGGCCTGTGTGGGAAACAGAGGAGAAAGGCCTGCAGGCCAGAGCAGCCCCATGAATGCTTCCCATGGGCGCCAGACCTGCCTGAGTGCAGGCCAGTTCTCCAGCTTTCGTGACCAGGGTGTCCATCGCACCAGCTGCGCTTCAATCAGCCACATCAGCCTGAAGAAGGGTCTACTTCTCCTGATTCCAGAAGAGGGAACTAAGGCCTTGTGGCCCTCAGTGAGGCCCGCTGCTCCAGAGGGTGCCATGCCAGCAGGAGGGGTTTTATCCAAGATGACACGCTTTAGGGGGGAAGCAGACCCACAGCAGTGAGCTTGAGAACCAGAGGGCAAGGGTCTTTGATCTTGCAGGTTGGGGCCTAACTTTTCTGGGCTAAAATGTCCTTCTCAGTGAAACGGCACTGACACCAAGGGCCCTGGGCCTCCAGAGCTGATGTTCAGGGCTGCTCGGCTTTTGCCCAGGCCCTGCGTGCGCACGTCTCAACCTCTCCATTTTGCTGTAACAGATTCTCTCTGAGGAGATTGTTTTTAATGCTGTGTTGAGAATGTAAGTGAGACTTCCCTTCTGTTTGGAACAGCTAAGTGGAGGGCGCTCTGGTGGACTGGAGGTCTGCACCGTAGGTTGGAAGAGAACACAGAGTGAACGGACGTGGTATGAATGTCTGCCACAGAAAAGTACCTGGCTCGGCGCCCTCCACGGTGCTCAGGTGGAGATTCCCACGGGAGCCCTGAGAGAGGATGCTGCCCGCTCCCACACGTCTGCATGGCCAGGGGATTCCAAATGTGGGCCAGGCGCACGGCTTCTTCAGCCCCCTTCCTTGAAGTCTCCCCTTCCTGCTCGGCTCCCCCAAGTCTTAGATGTAGCATATTTCTCTCTCCCACGAGTCACAAGACAACTTTTAAAGAGCATCCCATAATGTTTATAGCATTCAATACTTTTTCACCTTTAAGAAAGTCCAGTTGAACTCTCACATCCAACAGGATACTGGGAAAATGAGATCTAGAAATGAGGGACGTAGGCTCTGATGGCAGAAGGAGAGGGAGCCACCCCTGGGTGACACGCTCAATCTATGTGATGCAGAGGCCTTTCTGAGATGCCCGGGGGGACTTCCCCTGAGATTCCCACCACGGTGCAAGGGAAATGGGTTCTCCCCACTCAGGAAGGGATCTTTGGACCCACACTGCTTTTCCTGGCAAGTTCGTCCTATGTTTACGTCCTCATTAAGGGCTAGCTCTCTAACTGTGGCTTTGATGTGATAAGAGCCAGGTCCTTTCAAATAGGACCTGAGGTGGAAAAAAAAAAATCCTCATTTCAGGAACAAAAGTGCTGTTTCTCCACTGCACAGACTCTGCTTGTTCAGTGTCCTGGGCTTTGTCCTGCTGGGCCCCTGAACCAGCTTCCTTAGTTGATGGGCACCCAGCTGCTTCTTAGCACCCTTAGCTGTTCCTGGCCTTGGACTCCGGGGCAGATGGTGACCTGTAGATGAGCCTTCTTCTTATACTTCCTCAAGCTCCCAAAGTCTATTGGATTTTTTGGTAACAACTTCTTTTCAAGTTTGTCACCCAAGGTTTCCATTTCCATCCCAGGTCACTCGCTTGCTGTCCTGGGCATGCACATCCCGGGACTAGTCTCAGCACAGGTCACACCCATCTCCATCCCCTGGAATGCGGTTCCCGCACCCCAGTTGAGAGTCGGATGTGAGATGTGGAAGGGTTGATTGCTGATGTGAATCTTCTATAGACGGAGAGTACACAAGGCTCAGGGTGGTGAGCTCAGTAGCCCTGCTCCAGCAAGGGATGCCTTCTCCGGAACTTCCAGACTGAAAGTTCTGAGTGCATCCAACGCAAGGAAAGGGTTGAATAATCAGAGCTAACATTTCCTTTGCCAATGATGGATGGCCACATTGGAGATGTTTCCCATCTGCTTTTTCCTTGGGTCAGCACTGTGGTGGAAGCAGGGGGTGGAGGGACGGGGTCTATTTCAGTCACGATGTTCTATACTAACCCCTCCAAGAAGAGAGCGGCCCCAGAATTGTCTCTGTACAAAAGGTTTGCATTAACTGTAATGAAGCAAATGACAAAATCAATAAAGCAGGAATTGCGCGGCTGTCATAAAGATGATGTAAATCCAGGGTTCGCGATGGTTATGAAGCTATTTAGAATTGTAATTAAAACCAGCACCATTTTTTTCAAGATAAAAGCCCCTTTGACAACCATAAATGCAAGCTACAGGAAATTTTCAACAAATATATTCAAAATTAATGTATGGCACCAAAGTGGCATAAATTAACGGAGGATAATCCATAAGCCCAGTCTTCAGAATGTAAGAGCACCGGGTAAAGAGATTTCGATTTCACGTTTGGTTTTCAAGCAATGTGGTTTTCAATTTTAATCAAGTTAAAGCTTGACAGAGCACTTAGAGCCCCTGAGTGAATGGCAGGTTTCTGACAACCCCTCTTCAGTGGGGCTGAAAATGCTGTCTCTGTATTTGCCAACTAGAGATCTGAAGGGACTGGTTATTTTATGCATCTCATATATTCCAGAGAAGAACCCAGGGTTGTGTGTGTGTAAGAGAAGACAATCTCTTTGTTTTATTTGGGAGATGGTGTAGGAAGGGAAGGAGGGATGTAACTCGAAGTCTTCTTCTGTGGACTTATTTTCTGAGCCCAGATTCCAACTGAAACACCGAGAGCTCTTGGGAAACGACCACCCACCTACCCACCTACCCACCCGCTTAAATCAGAGCACCCCCATCTACCTTTATGTCATTAACAATGCTGTGATTGGGATGTAGAATATCTCCCAAGGGTCTGTGCTTTAAAGGCTTGGTCCCCAGAGTGTCACTGCTGGAAGTTGGTGGAACCTTTAGGAGACAGACTAGGTCCTTAGAACACAGGGGGCATGTCCTTAAAGGGGACTGTGGCACCCCAATCTCTTCTATAGCTGCTTCACTTCCCTGAACATAAGGAAAGCAGTCGGCTCTGCCATATGTTCTCAGCATGATGTGTTGCTCTCCCCAGAGGCCCAAAGCAATGGGTCATTAGATCTTGGATCAGAACCCCTAGAATTGTGAGCCAAAGTAAACCTGTTCTCTTCAGAAGTTAATTGCCTCAGGTATTTCATTATAGTGATGGAAAGCTAACTGGCATAAACAATTTATCTTCAGCTTGTATGGACTGTAACTTTTCTGAAGAAGATTCCAGGCCTCTGGGATGATTGTAACTATAAACTCAGAATATTGGTGTTGAAAGTGATTTTAGAGATTGTTGGGTCCAAGTTCATTATTTCCAGCAGAAGAGGATTAGAGAGAGGATGAATTAGTTAGAATCATAAGATAGCATTTGACAAAGAAGTCAAAGCTTGATTATTGACACCACATTGTTTGGGGGAGCAAGAATGACACATGAAACAACGGTGGAAAAAGTAGGACCATAAATGATGATTGAATTGTGTCTTCAGGCCTGAAATGCTATAGAATTCAGGGATGCTTGCTCTCTCAATCTGATTTGGGCTTCAATGTGGCGAGGAGGTGGGTGCTCAATGGATAGGAATTGAGGAGTTCCAGGGATTTACAGGTATATTCATGTTTTTTGTTTTCTGTATTTTATGGTGGTTTGACTTCATGCAATGGGGAGGCTGCACGGGGGGAAGAACTTGCCCCTTCCAGAGCTAGCTAATTCCTAGGGATATTGAACAACTGTCAGTGAGTCCACATTGCACACATAAAACCAACCCGACCTGGGCCCAAGACCTGAACCATCTCCTTCATCTCACACAAGCCAATATTTTCCCTGCCCTAAATCAACCAGAAGCCAGGTACTGAACAATTAGGGGCAGCTTCCATTCCTCAAGACCCGCTGGAACTATTCTAACTAGCTAGACCTAAGTTGTTTCCCCTGCCTGCATTTCCACAGAAACCCCAGCAAAGGCCAAGGTTCCGATTTCCCCTGGCACCTGCTTCTGCCTGTTGACCCATTCTGGTGGCTCCCTGCAACCCTGCATGGCATGCCACATCTGTCATTTCTGAGGGAACTGTGAGTAGCATAAACTTTCCTTTCAATGGCATTGACTTCTCTGTGTCATTCAGTGCCCCAACATGGACAAAGGACCCCAGGTTCTACAGACAGTTCTTACCGACTTCTCAAGTGATCCTGGGCAAATTTAGTCTACAGTTTTTAAAAGGAGTATAGATTGTGCGATTTATTTCTTAAAACCCTTTCTAGCTTGTAGAACGAAGTGAACCCCAAGTCCCCCATTCAGCAGGCAGAGAGCCAGCTGCTGTGGAGAAACTGTGTGCTCGCCAAACCACTTCTCACAAAAGCACCTCTCAGACCTGCTGCCGAAGCAAAATGGGTAAAGGAAGAAAATCATTTTTGGAAATCTAATTGCATCAAGTAGTGATTCCAGAAAAAGCTCTTGGACTGATAGTTTACCAAGAACATTCATCTTCTGTGACAACGAATGACCAGCCAAGAAAGTCTGCACATCCACATCTCAATTGTACTGGTTGACAGCCGGCTCCCCAAAACTGTACAGGGCCCTCTTAACTGCTGGCAAGATGCTAACATTGCGAGACATGTTCACGGGGACCCAAATGAAGTTCAGAGCCATCCCTTGATTTAGGGTGACCTGAGATATATAAAGAGGGTCTGAGAATGTTTGATAGAAGCCTTTTGATCTCTAAGGGGCACAATGAAGCAGCCCTTCAGGTGCCTGGCTTGGAAACCTTGGTATTTCAGGGGGCAGGGCAAAGATGAACCCTTTTTAACATCAGCAGCAGAGCATCATTAAAGGGCTGTGGGAGATGGAACTGGAGAGACCAGCATTCCCTTTAGAGAGAAGCAGAACCATTTCCCTTTAGAGCAAAGCAGAGCTTCAGTTGTGAATCTTGATCTGGGGTCTATTCATTTTTCACAGATCTAGAAGACATGTCTCAAGCTGACACAGGGTCAAAGGAACACTTTGGGACATTTAAAATAGGGTGGGGGTGGGGGGTGCAAGAAGAACGGAGGAACTTTAGATTTTGTAGAGGGAAATGAGAGGGAGGAGGGGGTGGGGGTATGAAAGATGGTGGAATGAGACCGACATCATCACCCTATGTACGTGTATGATTATACGAATGGTATGAACCTATATCGTGTTCAACCATAGAAATGAAAAGTTGTACCCCAATTGTGTACAATGAATCAAAATGCAGTCTGTAAAAATAAAACAATATATATAATAAAAAATAAAATAAAGCATAGAAGAGAAAAGTCACATAAGGGAAAGGGGACAGGAACATTTGGGTAAGGAGAATTTTGGAAAATTACTTTAGTTTCAACTCTGTGGCATGTCTTAAATCTTGAGTATAGAAAACTCCAAAACTGACGACACCTAATCAAAGCTTAGCCCGGTACTGTCTTCCTTACTTCTAGTGCTTTGGGCTAAAGCCCATCACTCAGCCATCCCCTCTCCCTACCCATTTCTCTTGTCTTTGACTCCTAAAGAGCACCTAAGGGAAAGCTGGGTCTCATCTTCTTGGTGGTCTGGACGTCTTAACAGCGTGGGCTGGGAGTGAAGAGAAGAGATACTGTGAGCCCAGCCGCCGGAAGACCCACATCAACAACGGCTGCTCACAGCGCCACCAAGGTGAATTGCCCCAGGACTCAATATTTGTAGTTTCCCAATGAATCTGGATTTTTTCAGTGACCACACACAACCAGGATTCCACATGGAACTTGGGTGTGGTGGTGTCTTTTTTAGAAAAAAGCAAGCAAGCGTTTACGGGTTTGTGAACTGATTATGCTTAAGTAGACAAAAGCGATATTCAACCAGTGATCTAATTGACATTTTACTTGGGCAAGAGAACGGGGACGGCCCTTCAGCGGGCAAATTCATTTTCCAAAGGTCATGGGGTTGACTGCTGGTGATTTGTTGTTGAAAGATATTTCAGGGCTGGTCAAGGCCACAATCAGAGACGTCCATGGAATACAAATAACTCCCCTCACTTGAACCTGGCCGCCACAGCCGTGGGTCAGCATGGTTGTACTTTCCCAAGCGGCAGTGATGGTAGTTTCCAGTTACAGAAGGTCAACTGGGCCAGGGACAGAGGGGGCACAGGTCTGGCCAGCTCAGAGTCCTTCTAGCTCTTGCTGGGGAAAGTACCTTCTTGGCATGAAACCAGAGAAGTGAGAGAAACAAGAGTGCACCCATTCTCTGTGCTGAGGTCAGATGGTCTTGAACACAAATAATTTTTAATACATAAATACATATGCATGATAAAATGAAGTTCAAAGAGTACAGGAGAGGGGAAAGCAACCTCACTCTGGCCTTGTTCTGGAGTTTGCCTTCCCAGAAGCAAATGCAGTCAGTTTTCCAGGAATGTGTCTCTAAGTATCTCACATTTACGAAAGCATCTAGGAACACACGGAAGTACAGCTGTCCCTCGGTATATGTGGGGGACTGGTTCCAGGACCTCCTCAGGACACCGAACCTGCAGACGCCACGACCTTACGTGCCATGGGTTGGTGATGGCACGGAGCCGGTGCCTGTGCTCTTGCACACTTTAGATCATCTCAGATTCCTCACAATACCTAGTGTGGCACAAGAGCTGCACAGATCGTCCTTAGACTTCATTGTTTAGGGAATAATGACAAGAAAAAAGCCTGCCTGGCTTTAGTACAGACACAGGCTTTCCCCAATATTTTTGATCTGTGATTATGGAATTGGTGGATGCAGAACCTGGATACAGAGGCTGAGAGTACATTGTTTTAAAAACACAAATGTTAAAAAAGTGTCCAGACCACTCTGCACCTTGTTTCTCATGCACAAATTCCTGTTTTGTATCACATGCAAAGATCAATCTCATTCCTCCTAACTTCGCTATAAGACCATACCAGGGTCTTCTACCTAGTGTCCCACTGATGGGCATTTGGGTGGCTCCTCTGACATGTTGTACAAATGACATTTACCTATATATCTTTGGGACCTTGAAGGAGTTTATCTCTTCCTAAAAGTTGAATGGATAGACTGAAGAGCACGTGTGTTTCAGTCTGTGCTATTGTCAGGTCACCTGTGAAGGCGTCACACCAACTGTTGATCCCACTGTCAAGGTCAGAGGCTGCCCAGCCCTTGCCAAATCTGTGTCCTGTGAATTCTAACCAGGCGCTCAAAAACAGTCACCTCTTTAATCACATCTGAATTTCCTGGGAAGGAGCTGGATGAGCTTTGTGGAATCAAGACGGCCGAGACCAACAGGCACTGGTGAAGCCTTTCTGGGCTAACTTACCTTCTTAGCTCCTACCACACTGGACATGGCATGGGCACCCTCCCCACTCTTTGCTATCATCATTGCTAAGTAGTATATATTTTTATAGAAATATTAAAAAGCAGATAAAGTGAAAAGTAAAATAAAATCCCTCTTTATTTACCCTAGAGACATGAAAACACAGCACACAAACCTTTGTATAATTGAACAGTTGGAACCCAGAAGCCCATCAGTGAGGGCAGGGGTGAGGGTTGGAGTACACCCATTAGAGTGGCTTTCCACTCCAACCACACGACATGAGTGCAAGAACCTGTCCACGCAAGGCGACTTCCTCCGTGATTTATTCACGTGAAGTAGTTCTAAGGCAAAACCGTCATGACAGAAAGCAGATTGGCGGTTGGCAGGGTCCATGCGTGGCAGTGTGTGTGTGTACTGTACGGAGGTGTGGAGGACCTTTTGGGTGAGGTGTCATGAGTATTCACTTGTCAAAATCCGTTGAACACTATGGTTGGGAGCATTTTATAATAGGTAGATTATACAGCAAAGATAAAATCAGATAAATTTCTATCACGTATAGGTAACTTTTGCTAGCATTTCAGTGTATGTCCTTCAGACTTTTTTTCATGTAGATATACACACATGTTAAACTATATTCAAACTCAATGTACCTTTCATTTTATTTTATTGTTTTCATTAAATGGGAACATGTGTTTTGGTAATTGCTTTTTTTAACTAAAATATTTAAAATGTATTGGTTACCTTGTTCGTGGTTTAATTCCTGCCTCGAGCTGTTTTCTTGCTCCGAATGGAAGCTGTCAGCAGCTTCACCTTCCCACCCATCCCGATCTTGGAGAGCATCCTCCCAGGAGAGGGGGGCTTGGGAAAGCTCTGTGCGTCTTCCTTGGCATCTCTTTCCCATGCCCCTCTCCGTCTCTCTACAAGGTGTGGGGATGAGATGGCCGCAGCAGAGGCAGCAGCTCACAGCCTAGCCAGGGCTATTTATCTGAGGTGCAGTTGGGCCAGACTCCAGCCACCACTTGTGGGGCGCTCACAGGGAGAAACCCCAAAAGGCTGTCAGGAAACCACAGCTCCTCCACCCTGCACTGTTTTGGGAAAGCAAACCTTCCAAGTCACTGAAAGGGAGGCTTTGTTCTGGCTTTGCTCCTCTGAGACCCTCCCAAGTCCTGAATCCATTGTCATCATGTGGGACCTCCTCCTTGACAACATTCCAAGGGACTGACAAATTAACAGCCACAAAGGCTAGGGTCTGAGGCACAGAGGAGTCAGTGTGGGCCACCTCCACTGTCCCTCTCTTCCCCAGTCCTGGGCAGGTGCCAAACAGCCCACCCGGAAAGTCCGCCTGCTCAGCAGAGACTGCCCCGTCTGCCTGGAGTGCTCCCTTTCCGTCCTCCAGGCCGCTGCACTGTTTTAACCCTCGATCGACCCCCCACTGTTTCAAGAATCTCTAATAACCCGAGTCAGAGTAACGCAGGTTCGTATTTTGACTCTTCTGAGTGACTTGGACAAAACACCCCTCTGGCAGATTTTAAGTTCTTTCATCTTTAAGAAGGGTGCCATCCCACCATTCTAACTGGACTGTTAAAGTACTTACACGAGATAATCATAATGAACATTCAAAATGCTTACGATGGAACACTGCTAACTGCCTTCTAAACAGTGTCTGATTTAGGTACAACTGTTCGTCTCCATGAAGAAATTAGGGGGAGAGGAGTCAGCAAGTTGCTCAAGACCCAGGGAGAGGCTGGACCTCAAACCACTTCTCTCCCCATTTCTGGGCCAGGTCCTAGTTCAGCGTGCGGGCTGTGCTCCACCATTAGAGTCAGCAGAGGAGATGAAAAGGGCAGACTGCTGGCCTTGACCAGGAATTAGGATTTAGAGCTCAAGAATCTGCATTCTTAGTAAGGTGCAGGAGATTGTGGACCAAGCCGTTCTCAAAGTACTGCACATGACTATAACGAAACAACGCAATGATTACAATTATTACAGTTTGTGCAACCCTAGTCCAGAATCCTAAATTCTCCAAAATCTAGCTTTTTAAAATGCCAACATGACACTGCAAGTAGAAAATTCCACACCATGAAACTGTTTCATCCTCAGAATTATTAAAAATACTGGTGAGAATAATTTTCAGGCTATGTATATAAGGTGTATCTGAAACATAAATCAATATTCTGTTTAGGTTTGGGTCCTGTCCCCAGGATATCTCACGATGCGTATGCAAGTATTCCAAAATCTGAAAACATCTGAACTCTAGTTGCAAGCATTTCAGATAAAGGATGTTAAATCTGTTCTTAAAAATGCAAATGCTGAGAAATTCTAGGGTAGGCCAGGAATAAAGGAAGGAAGTTATAGGAATTTCTGAGTCCTCAACTCTGCTCTGTTTGCAAAGAACAGGCAGTCAGTGATAGATTGAGATGACGCTGGTGACAGGAGAGTCACACAGATGTGCATGTATTGGGCAAAAATCTGTCTAAATAAATAATGATGAAGCAAAGTAAAGAAAGCATCAATTCCTCAGGGGTTGGAGGGTGTGGGATGCTTCAGTGAAAATAACCACTGGTATTCAACTTAGAAAATAGCAGGTTCCCATGAATGTATGAGTTTTTCAGGATGAACCCAACTACTGCATAAAACTATAAAGCTCTAATAATATATAAATAAATAAAAATAGTGCAGAGTCACTCACATCAGGAGTGGGCTAGGTTCATCCCCGGATGTTGCTAACCCCATTCCTGGCAGAGTGTTTGACCTCGAACATTCTAAGTCAGAGGTCCAAGGTCAAATCTGCCCCCCTGGGTGATTTGATTTGACCGGCATGGTGTGGACACTCCCTATTTAGATGTTCTTTTCTTTTTTCTTTTCCTTTCCTTCCCTTTCCCTCTCTGCACTGCTAAGATCAGACCCAGGGATTTGTGCATGCCAGGCTCTACCACTGATCTGTCTATGTTGCCAGCCCAATGCTCAGTACGTAAAAAGATTTTGTATTAAGTGCCAATATCTCAAAATCAAATGTTTGCGTATAGTAGCTTAATGTTTTTGGTTCTTTCAGAAAAATATAAGTTGTTAAGACTGGGCCCTAAAGCACCTGCTAGAACAGACTGGAGTGATGGTTAGACAGAGCACACTTCACAGTTACTCCTGAAACAGCACCCAGGCTGCATCCAACTGTCACTTGTCAGCTTGCGATATCTGAGTTTATAATCCCTCGTTGAAGGGTTCAACTTTGACACATCAGATCAGAGACAATTCCCAAGACCACCAATCCAAACTCTCCCTTTCCTCCAGTCCCAATATCTCCACGGTGAGGTAGCCCCTCTTTGCATCAATGAAAGTGGAAGGATATGTGAGTGTGGGGTGCAGAAGGGTAATATTTATTGAACATCTACTTTGTGCCAAGCTCTGTGCTATGTTCTTCCCACATGTCATCTCATTTAACTTTTACTTTTAAAATTATGGCTCAGGTAAGGGTTAACCCAGAACTGGGTCTGGTACCTTGTCAGGGCTTTATAAGTACTGATTCTCTGGTTTTTCCAGGAAGGAAAAACAAGGGAGAGAAAGCAGAGAGCCCAAGATTCACCAATTAGTGAAGCACAAAGAGGAAACCCCCAATTATTCCATCAAAGACTGGAGTCTTTCTAAGGTGAATTGTGGGCTGGTAACTCCTCCTTTAAATAAGTGTACCTGATAATGAGACTCTCTAGAAGCTTGTAGGACAAGAGAAACAGCACTGCATGGGACAGAAAATACCTTATGTCAAAGAGCGAAGCTGCAACTCAGTCTTGACCTGCTGTTTCCATGCTGGGCAAGGGATCCGGTGCTAACACACTGGATTTTTCCAGAGAGACTGGAAGTCCATATTCTGGGCAAAATTCACTTCTTTCCCCTCCTTTCCCTTCCCTCTTTACCTATCTTTCTTTCTCTTGTGAATTTAAACTGTTCTCTCAAATGGTGCGTAGCACAATGGTTCAGGTGACAGATTCTAGACTTTGGCTCTCTGAGTTCAAATCCCAGCTCTGCCACTTCTGAGCTTTCTGTGGAAATCACTTCACTTTTATGTGTCTCTGTTTTATCACCTGTGAACTATTAATAATCACAATGTTTTTGTGAGGAGATAATAGAAATTTCTAAGAATTGAGTCTGGTACCTAGTCAGGGCTCTGTTAAGGACTTACACCTAGTAGCAGAGTGCTTCTGTTTGGGGAAGCTACTCATTTCTTGAGGCAGCCTCTGTTCATTCTGAGTGGGGGTCTGGGAGGACATATGGGCACTCAAATTATGGGCTTTCATAGAAATCCCAGACATATACATTATCCCGAGGTTAACAAATGCCTCTACAAGCCGAGAAAGGAGTGCCACTCTCATGACAGAATGCTAAATAGCTGCAAAATCTTGGGCCTGCTGCTAGACCCTGCATGGGTATACCGAACCTCAGCCACTGGTTACTTATTTGTCTGCCTAGCTAGTTTTCCTGACAGTTCAGTATCCGAGAACTGATCACCGGCATTTAGAAGTGATTCAATTTTGTGCACTTGTGCCTGGGACTGGTTATAGAGACAGTCTTTAAAAAAAATGTTACAACAGCAAATAATAGCTGCAGGTGCAAATGGACACATTGTAACACACCCATTTATAGAGCTGAGCACTTGTGGCAGTCAGGGAAACACTTTGCTCTGGCTATGGCCTGGGCGGTGCAGGTGGATGTCACTTCTGATACAACCAGGCTGCTCTGAAATACTGGCTCTGTAAAATACCTGCACGCACCCGGGCATTGTCAGGGCCCAGAACGTGGGCTCTGAGCACAGCTCACGCCCTGTACAAACAGCTTCTTTATTCACCCGACAAATATTTTCTGATCCCTGGGTGAGCAAGCTTTGTGCACCCCGGCCTTGGAAACTCTCCTTCCAGTCATTTCCTTCAGAGGCAGAGCAGTTTAGCCAGGGCTAAAGCAGGAAGAGGGGGTGAGTAGGAACACTGGAGCAGAATCCTGAACCAATCCCCAGGAGGCTGAAGCCCTCAGCCTGTTCCAGAAGATCACCTCTCAGGTAACATCTGACTTTGCCCTGCTCCTTTCCACCAAGGGTGGAGCGAGCCCAGCCCAGCCCAGTCCCTCAACCTGCTACAAGTCCAGCTTGGCTTCCTGTTTGGCATTATCCCGATACTCTGTTCTGCAGCCCCTGCCTGCTGCCGGCTTTGTGATGCTGCCGTTGAGTTTATCTCACTGACCAGGCCTAGCTCCTCTCTGTTCCTGCCTCCTGGAAGACAGTCTCAAAGAATCATCAAACTTTACCATCTGAACAGACCGGGAAGATTATCTATCTAGTCTAGTGATTTTCAAGCCTTTTATTTTTTTCCTCACTAAGCTCTTTGTCGCACAAAATCTCATGTTGAACGCTAATGTCTAAAGAGATGATTTAAATTTGTATCATTATTGAAAAGTGACTTCTTATTTGTAGATTCTTGAAATGGCAGAGTTTCTCAGAGTGCAATTTGAAATCTGCTGATCATATGCCAATGATTTATTTTAATAGATGAGGAAACTGAGACCCAGAGGTTAAGTAACAGCTGAGGCGGCACTAGTATTGGTTTCCTACGGTGCTATAACCAATTACCAGAAACGTAGTGGCTTAAAGCAACATGAATTTATTTTCTTAGAGACCTGGAGGATGGACGTCCTGGATGGGTTTCCGTGGGCTAATGTCAAGGTGTGGGCTAGATCTTGTTCCTTCTGGAAGCCCCAGGGAAGAATCTGTCTCTTTGCAGATTAGGGGCCATCCAGGTTGGGCTGTTATGCCCTGTATCACATGATCTTCTCTCTGCTTGCAGAACATGGTTTTTTTTTTTTTTTTTTTCCTTATAAAGACCCTTCTTATTACACTGTGTTCATCTGAATAGCCCAGGATGATCTAGCCATTTCAAGATCCTTAATCTAATTATATCTGCAAAGTCCCTTTTGCTGCAGAGGATACAGAATCAAAGATCCCAGGGATTAGGATGTGGACATCCTAGGATGTGGGGGTGATTATTCAGCCTACCACAGGAAGGTAGCAGTTAATGGCAGAGCTGTCTCTGAACAGCACTCCTGGGCTTTTTATTAGTACATTCTATGTCTTGGAGGGGACAGGGCGAGGGGACCGAGTGGGTGGAAGATATACCTCCACTTTTCCTCTGATTTACTGTATGCTTGGTTCCTTATAACCCATAAGCCAGAACGGGCTGTCCTCACTGAAGGACGTAAGAGAAGGATAGATGACACCCCCACACACACATTTTAAAATTAGGGTTATCTTAGAGCAGGACCCTGTTAACATAAGCTTTTCTTTGTATCTGTCAAGGAAGCGAAAATTTAGTCTGTTAGATGGGACAACCTGAGCTGATTTAATGCTCTGATGGAATAAAAGTTGCGATGATAAAGAGTATTCTTAATGGCATCAGGAGAAGGGTAATAGTATTTCTACTTAACATATGGGGAAACAGAGGCCAGGAGAGCTGCGACTCTGCTTAAGGTCACATAGCGGGAGGGGCAGGATTTGACTCTGGAGGCTGGTGCTCAGTCCTGATCCAGCTGCCTCCCCACCGCACGGAGAGCAGGACCAGGCCTGGGCAGGCCCTCTGGACTACAAGTCTGCAAGACAGAGGCTAATGCTCGCACCTCACACAGGGCTGGGCACCTGGGGCTGGTCCTGCTGACTCGCTCGCTCTACGGCCCTTACACTTGGGGTGTTGTTTATCATCTCCCAAAGAAGTAAAAAGAAAACTTTGTTTTGTTGGAACCCAGGGTCTACACAAGTTGGGGGTCATACCCCCAACCCCTAAGACTAGGTGCTTAACCGCTGGGCTACCCTTATTATTAATTTTTATTTTGAGCCAGGGTCTCACTAACCAGGTTTTTTTTTTTTTTTTTTTTTTTTTTTTTTTTGGTACTGGGGATTTGGGAATTGAACTCAGGGCTCTCAACCGCTGAGCCACATTGCCAGCCCTATTTTGTATTTTATTTAGAAACAGGGTCTCACTGAGTTGCTGGCTTTGAACGTGTGATCCTCCTGCCTCAGCCTCCTGAGCTGCTGGAATTACAAGCATGTGCCACCATGCCTGGCCCTCACTAGTTTTTATTTTTTAATATGTTTTTGTTGTAGGTGGACACAATATCTTCACATTTTTTATTTATTTTTATGTGGTGCTGAGAATCGGACCCAGGGCCTGACGTGTTAGGCAAGTGCTCTAGCCCTGAGCCACAACCCCAGCCCCCTCACTAGTTTTTAATATTCTGAAAAACTGAATAAATGTGAGCTCTTGTGGAAAGATGAAGAGCTTTTTCTGTACATTTGAAAGCTCATAGTTTTGGGCTCAAAAATGGAGGAAGCATAAATAGGAGGGCAGGGGAGTTTCCGGGCAGTAAGACTGCTCTGTAACGTGTCATTGTACCTTTACCAAAGCCCACAGAACATGCGACACGAAGAGTAAGCCTTAATGGGCGCCAGTTAATGACCCCATCGTGACACCACACTCACACGAGGGGCTCCTAGTGGGAGAGGATGTGTGGGCCCCGTGCTGTGGGGGGTGCGGGCTCTGGGGACGCCCTGTTCTCTCCTCTGTTCTTGTGTGAAGCTGAAGAAGCTCTAGAGAAGAGTCTGCTAATTAGAAGCTGAACAAGGAGGCTCACTTTTGGACAATCTCTATGGTCTCAGAAATCCTCTTGGGTTGTGACCGCCACAGCCCGCCTGCTCTTGCCTGGGGTCTTAGCTGGAGCTGGAAGGCAAGACAGCTTTCCAACGTTCCCCACTGAGCTGGGTCTGCTGCTTCCTTCAAACTGTGCTCCGGCTTCCCGAATCTCAGGGACTTCCTGGCTAATCACTAAGAAAAGCACCAACTGAGAGTCAGGACGGAGGGATCCTGAGAGTGTCCCACTCCCTCTTTTTGAGACAGTTCCTGAATTTCCTTGGACCTCAATTTCCCCCTTTACGTCTAGAAGAAAATAAGCTTCTCCCTAATGATCTGGCAAAGCTGCTGTGGTAATTAAATATGTATGAAGGCTTTTTGAAAATCATAGAGCATTGTTCAAATGTAGATAGAGCTCATGGTTTCTCTGAGTCCTTCCAAGTATTTCCCCATCTTATTGATTAAGAGGCTCAGAGTAGTTAGGAAACTTGCCCAAAGTCACACAGGTAGTCAGAAGCAAAGCTTGAATTAAAAAACAAAAACCCAGGCCTGATATAAAACTCCTACTTTAAATCTTTATCCTCAGTTGACCCCAATAAGATAAAGAATGAGGACATCGGCAGTTACTGGAGTCTCCCGGTGTGAGCTGCACAGTAACACTCATTTCCTTTCTTCTAAAGCCACTTTCATTTCTCTTTGGAGCTGAAAATCTCAGATAAAATCCCAGACAATTGCAAATATCCCATAATCTCCCTGTGTCCTAATCTAAGGGTCCCAGAGCCACTGTGCCTTCCGCCTGAGATACTTGCCTTAACAACATTACTTGCAATGGATTTTGTGCTCAGAGGGGTTAAATACCTGTGATGAGTTTTTAAAAAATTGGTCCACAAATAAAATTGTCCCAGATAATAAATTTTAATGCTGGATCAAGAATAACAGCCTCCATTATCCTGGAAAACACAAAGCCTTCCCTGGGCTTATTCTTGCTGCCTTGATTTCATTCTTGGTTCCTGTGATATAATCATCCTCCTCATTCAGGGCTTTGGTGTCCTCTAAATGTGGGTGCCTCTTTCTTGGGAAAGGTGTTTGTTCATCCATTTGTCACTTGTTATTCTTGAGTACCTACCATCCGCCAGGCACAGGCCTGCCTCCCCCTATGCAGGTAACTGAAGAGACAGCTCTGACATAGGATGGGGTGTTGGAGGAAGTACGCGAAGCCCAACGGAGGACCATCAGTACCGTCTATGAAACCGTGTAATCGTGACCTGGAAGGAATTCTTGTCACCCAGGCAATTTCCAAACCCAGGCACAGTTTCTGGGATGCGGCAGGTACCACAGCCTCTCCTGGCCTTTGGACAATGCTGTGCCTCATCTCTGACAGACTGATGGAGTCTAATTTACCTGTTGATTCTCTTTTTCTCATTTCAGGGGACATCAACAGTTACTAGAGTCTCCGAGTGTGATCTCCACAGTGAGACTCATCTCCTCTCATCTTAAGCCCTTTTCATTTCTCTTTGGAGCTAAAAATCTCAGACAAAAACCCAGTCAATGGCAAATATCTCATAAGCCTCCTGTGTCCAGATCTTTACAAATCAACTGGTATTTATTGAGCACTTAGACCACTGGCCACAGGGCAGACAGAGAAGAGCCCTCTAGGGGCGTGCAGATCGAGTGCTCCTCTGCATCTATCTGTTCCTTTCCCTCTTAGACACGCGCGTGCGTGCACACACACACACACACACACACACACACAATCTCAAGAGCATGGGCTGTATCTTAATCATTTATTTTATTTCCAGGACTAGCTTTGGGCCTGGCCGGGGTAAGAGTTCAAGAGTTTTGTGGAAGAAAGAAGGAAAAAAAGGAAGAATGGAAGGAAGGAAGGTGGGAGGGAGGGAGAGAGGAAGAAAGGCATCTGGATCTCGTCCTTTAGATGGCTTCTCAGCCAACTGGAGTCCAGTCCAGCTTCCTCTAGCAACAGTTCTGAACTGAAGGCTCAGCCAGGATTGCAGAGCAGAAAGGCCGGAGCAACCCGCAGCGCTGGGAAGGTGGGAGGTCAGCGTTCGCCCTGTCCTCCAGACGGAGGCCCATCCCCCTTTAAGCTGCAGCCTCCTTTCGTGAGGAGAGCCAGGCACTGATCCCGTGCCACTCAGTCCACAGAGGTGACTTGCACAGCAGTCCCCCTCTGCCTCTGCCTGATGAGCCTGGCCACAGGCATGCAGTTCACCCACCGGTTAGCCTCGTGCCTCTGCATTTGGACGCTGCCTCTTAGGTCTGCTTTCTCTGCCTGATCCAGGCCCCCAGGATTCCTGAGCTGCTGAGCAGTCCCCTCACCCCGGCCCTGACTTCACTCCCTCCCCGGGCAATACCCCTCCCCGCTGTTGCTGGAGCCCTCTGTCTTAGATGGTGATCCAATCGTGTCCCAGATCCTCCGCGCTCTCTAGATCGCGGTCTTCAAGGTCCTCTCCTGAGCTCCCGCCCCAAGCCTTGTCTCTCTTTCCTGTCTCTTGCTGGGTGTGCTTCCGCACCAAGCTCTGAGAAACATCAACTCTTCTACACACCTCTGTCCCTTTGCAAATACTGGTGAATTTTCGCAAGCTTTTCTTCTGCTGGGAATGCCCTTTGCCTACATGAACTCCTACTCATCCTGAAAAACCCATTTTCATTTTCTACGTGAAGCCAGAATCAAATGTGTCTCCCTGGGCTTCTCCACGTCCTTGTCCTAACCTCCAGTGGAGCCCTGGTGCATGTCCTGCAACTGCTGGTTTATCAGTCTGCCTTCTCGCCAGACTATAGGGGCTTACCCTTCCCAGAATATCACTGTCATATGAGACGTGTTAACAACTACACTTGCAGTTGTGTAACAGGCTACACTTGTACACTTGTGTAACAGGCCTTCAGCAAGCGCTGCTGGAGTGCAGGAACAGATGCACTTCCTTGATGTGGCTTCAGTCAACCTTCCTCTCGGCCATGAACAGTTTGGGCATTGCAGACATCACCCAGGGCCCAGACAGGCAAAATCTCGGTAAGTACATGTTTGTTATGTGTGGCATACGGAGATGAGTTGATAAATAAAGGAACAAGGAAATTTCAGAGAATGATGAGTGCTCTGAAGAAGTATAACTAGGTAAGGGGGTAGGGAAGGGCAGTGGAGGTGGAGCTGCTTTAGATGTGGCAGGGAAGGCGACTCTGAGCTGAGGCCCAAAGGATCAGAAAGAGCCAGCTGTGCGGAGGACTGAAATTGTGTAGCATCCTGGGCAAAGTGACCCACAAGTGCAAAGGTCCTGAGGCAGGAGGAGTTTGGGGCATTCAGGGAATGAAAGTGTACCTAGGAAGCCTGAGATGAGCCAGGCAGGACGCAGATCATGTAGCACTGGTGGGGCCCCAGGAGGTGTGGACACCATGCCAGACTGAGGACTGCTGAGATTAGCAGACGGAGATGCGACCAGTGAATGGGTGCTTGGGTTCCTCCCCTCACACAAGATGACCGCCTGCTCACTGGGGCGGAGACAGCCCTCATTAATCTCAGGAAGCGGGAGGGCAGACGCGGGCAGTGCGCAGCCCAGGCTAACCAGAGAACACAAAGGCCGCCCGCCTGGCTTTGTTTGCAACCGTCAATTCCAAATTCTGCTAGCTGGCAGAGACAGGGGTTATTGATTTTCCCTTCTGGAATGCATGTCCTACAGAGTCCTCGCAAATAGAAACTGAAAAACAGAGGGAAACATAACTGCTCAGGAAGACAGGACAAGGGGACTTTTTTTTTTTTTTTAAAAACAATTTATACTGGTTTTTGTCTTTTTCTTATTATGCTCTGTTGGATGGTGGCTTGTCCTCTCTCCACCCACCCCCAATTCCTTTCTTTCTGTCCTATCTCTGTGTCTTTCTGGTTGTGGTTTCTCTTTTTCCTGTGTCTCTCAGTACTAGCAAGGCATTTGCATATAGTAGGCACTTAATACCGGCATTGTGCATGCGGGTCCGCAGGTCAGTCCCTCTGTGGGTCTTCCTCCAGATCAATTTGTTCATATAACTGCCTGTCTCTTTTTAAATATAGCACCTCTTGTCCTTCCAGACAGGCAGCAGAGAATGGGACCAGCCCATAAATCCAGCTCTCAGTAAATGCGTGGAGTGGTATCCCCAGCTAATTACTCTTTCTTCTCTCTGGAGAAGCAGGAAGCAATTAGGGGCTTCCTTCCACCGCCTGGGAGGGGGGCAGGGCGCCAAGTCCCTTGAGCAGCAGCAGCAGCAACTGATGGTTCCCACATCTGTGGGGTTCAGGCACCCTGGTAAGTCGCAGGCCTGGCCGCTTGCTCGGGTGAGTGGCCCCCACTCTCCAGCAGCATTCCTGGTGTGCCTGCGTGGGGAGCAGTCTGAGTAGACAGAAGTACCTGGCTAGAGTCCAAAAGATGCCAGATGTGTTACCAATGGCTGGCTGGGTGGGAAGCTGAGGAACCTCGATTTTATCATCTGGAAAATGGGGGTATTACAGTCCCTTTCTTCTTAAAGGGAAATGTCAGGGTAAGCAAAGACAATTCATGTCAACATTACATTTTGAAGTATTTTTCAAAAATAGACAATCCTTAATTTTCTCCTTATCATAAAGCATATGGTGTCGTGAATAGGCCTAATCAGCTGTCATTTCACATATCATTTAGTTTGACGCCTGATAATGTACTCCAGTGATTTATCTTCCGCTCCAACTTTACTTAAGGTAATAGAAGAGCAGTGTTTTAGTCCCTGAGCTCACACAATGTGGTGGAGAAGGCTGGGGCTGGGTTTCCAGATAAGGACAAGGATGTGCACCCCTGAGAGTTAAAGCTTGCTGTTCACTACTCGCAAGGTAGACACCCTCCACGTGGGTGACTGACACCTGTTTCTTTAACAGGTTTTATGCTAACTTAATTTCTACAAAGCACCTCCTATTTTGCATAAGCGAGGTGCTGGGAGTGGAACCCAGGACCTTGGGCATGCTGATCACAACTCTCTACCACTGAGCTTTGCCCCCAGCCCCCAGGTACATTTAAATGTAGAATTCATCATCACTTCTGCTGGGTGCTAATCCTCCACGGATTTACTTTCGGCTCCCATCCTACATCTCCAATCACCCTCATGACATTTTCTCTTAGGGCAATAGGGTCACTTAGTCTAACTCCCTCATGTTTAATAAAACCAGGAAAACTGAGGCACAGAGTCATAGGGTGGCTAGCATGTTCCTTCAACTAGCAAGAACAACAGAGGACAGGCAGATTCACCAATGTCCTAAGGCACAGAAGGTGCTCTGTCCACACGGCCCTGAAGATTGGACATCACTCACACCCAGCACCATTACCACCTGACTCCTGATCCTCCACACCTGGCCCTCCCCCAGGCTTTCAGCCTCCATGAAGTGGCGGCTCCAAGAAGACAGGGCTCAGACATCTACATGGTCACCCTCTGCCATTTTCCCGACAAATGGCACTCGGCAGGTGCCCCAACAATCTTTTGATGGGTGTGTGGTCGAATATCTCTGAGACTTGCCATCATGCCCTGATTCTCGGAGCTTGGAACTCTTGTATGACACTTCTTTTGCCCCTGCTACTAAAAACCCTTTTGTCACCAAGGGTTCTTGGTGGCTTGGTCCCCACAGGCAGCTTACTGTGGACGCCTCCTTTCTTGACTTCTGGCTGCTCCCTCCTAGCTCTCCACAGCCGGTCCTCCTGCCCCTGCTCTTCTTTCCCCAGCTCCTCCTGTCCATGGTTCCTCTTTCAGGTTGGTCTCCATCATGACCTGTCCTGGGTTGGAAGCCAGCCATTTTTGGTAACTGCACTCCTTGCAGGCAAAGTGCCACTGTCTGGCCACCACCCCTCATCACCTACTCTTCTGCCTCACAATCCCCCAAAGCCATGAGGTGCCCCCGTGTGTGCCCCGTGACACACACACCTCTTGAGACCTACATGCACCATCTGCCTCACTTGCTCAGCATTCTAATATTGTTCAGGCCCAGCTAAAATCTTTACTGTTAGGACAGCAACAAAGGAAGACAGCAGCAATAATAGCTAGAACTTTCTAAATACCTTCATGATTTGTTCTTATTTCATTAACCTTCACAAAAATCTCGGGAGGTGGGTCCAATTCTTGTCCTTCTGTTATAGTGGTTGAAACATATGCTCAGAATGTCGAGTCATGTGCACCCAAAATAGGCATAATTCATACAGAAGCCAAAACCACGTTCCCCACCTCGAGGCCACGGTGCTGAAAGCTAGTTTTCCTCTCTGGCCGCCCCTGGCTGTGGCAGGTATTCATTGGCAGCTTTCACGTTGACTGGTATTTGACTGAACATTCTCTTGGATGGACGTGTTTCTTGTCCCCAGTGACCCTTTTTGCCCTTGAAGAACAGGAATTATGCTTCGGGGGCCTGGTAGGTTCTGCCCCACAAGCGCATTGCTGGCTGACTGATTAGGACAGTGCTCAGCAGCCCTTAGTAGGTGCAGTGGATTCTTCCTCCGGGGCCTCAGGTTTACTATGCTCCTTCTTCCCCAGGACCACATGCTGGTTCTGGGTATGAACAAAACAGAAGCCAACTCCTGCTGAGCTTGGGCTCCTCAGAAACAAATGCAGGTTGAGCAGTCCTAAGTCAAAAACGCAACTTTTTGAGCACCAAGTAGGCACCACAAAGGAAAAGTCCCCACCAGGAAACTGTTTCATGCTCAGAATTATTAAAAACATGGTATAAAAACACCTTCAGGCTATGTGTATGAAACAAAAAAGAATTTTGTGTTAGAACTTGGGTCCCATCCCCCCAATATCTCATTATGTATATGCAAATACTCTACATTTCTGGTCCAGGCATTTCAGATAAGGGGTACTCAAACTGCATTTGCATGCACTTTTTCTAGAAGGTGGGCCTGACAGCTACTTGCTAGAGTAACTTAGGCATTTTGAACCTTTCACTTCTAAGGCCTTTGCCTATCTCTTTGTTAGAGATACTACAAGTTAAAGCAACTTGTAATCTACCCGTGAGCAAACAACAATAACAAGAACACAAAGCCCAAGAAACATGAACAACTATTAATAACCACTGTGGGATTTAATCATTTTCTTGAGAATAAAAAATGCAATTGGTAATTACACATCCACATTTCTACATCATTACATCATGTCTGTTTGTTAACCGATCCATTTAAAACTAGTGCCGCAGACTGGCGATGTAGCTCGGGGGCAGAATACTGGCCTGGTGGGTACCAGGCCCTGGGCTCCATCTCCAGCCTGGGAGCTTAGCCTTACGAGAGCTGACAGACTCATCTCTTTATATACATAATACACTCATTTGGGGCCCAATCATGAGGAAGCTGGGTGACGGTTGACCTTGATTTAGTCACTGGCCCTCCTTGGGCTCTCTGTTTTCTCTTGCCCTGTCGTTCTGGGATGCTAATTAACACAATCTTTATTGATTTTGATTCATGTGTACAGTCTTAAATTCCTAAAATCCAGAGACTGAAATGCTGGAAAAGTGCTTTGAAATGTGCTTTCTTGCCTCTGGCTGAGAAAGTGTCCATCATTATTTATCTAATAGGTTTGGTTTGTACTTCTTTCCATGAGGAGGTGTGAGGAAGTTAAGAAGTTCCTTCCTCCCTTCCCTTCTTTCTCCCCTTGTTTTGCAGTGCCCAGGATTGAGTCCAGGGCCTCAAGCATGGCAGGCAAGCCCTCTACACGGAGCCACACCTGTAGCCCAGAAGTTATTTCTGAATGAGGTCTACACCTGTCCTGCAGAGGGGCTCATAGCAGAGTGGCTATGCCTACTCCACCCTCTCCTGCTCTTGAGCAAACACTTCCAGTGGACACAGTAGGCAGCCTTCTGTCCCAGAGTCCCCTGCAAAGTCCTCGCTGCCTCCCTGCCCCTCCGCTCCCACACATGCCTCTGCCCTATATGTGCTTTGCACGGTAAACACCAAAAGCTTTCCGCTAAAGCCCCAGTCACGGGGGAGGCAGATAACATGCGTCTGGAAGCCATCGTCAACTTCCCTGGGGTGTGCCAGGAAGCCTGAGTCCTCCATTTGTTATAGGGAAAAGTGACAGTTAAAGTAGGTTCTTTCTTTCCTTCCTTCCTTCCTTCCTTCCTTCCTTCCTTCCCTCCATCCCTCCCTCCCTCCTTCCAAATCTCCTTCAAGCCTTCTCAAATTGAATTTGAGGCTGTGGAGGAGGTTGGTGGCCAGACATACTTGCTCAGCCAAAGCAGACTGTCTTCTGTGGCCCATTCCAAAAACATGTCCCCATCCCGTGGGCAGAACTGTGTGCAGAGTTCAGAAAGCACAAACCATATGAAGGTAAGGGCCTGGGAGTTGCTGATTAGGAGCAAAGCCTGGGGTCAGGTAGAAAGGATCAGGATTATGTGGTGAATTCAGAGATGAACAGTCCCGCCTCTTGACCTTGGTGACGGCAGCACGACTCCACCTGCGGTCAAAAACGGCACAGAGCGAACCACACTCACGCTCACACATGTGCACATAGATAAGCACGCGTGTGAGCTTCAGTGTGGGTGCCTGGGAAGTCTGACGGTGAGTCTGTGGATGGCACCAATGCCAATTTCTGGTGTTGCTGTTGGTCCCTGGTTATACAAGGTGTCACCACTGGGGAACTAGCACATGGACCTGGGTCCTATTTTTTTTTTTTAAAGTCCTGTCAATCAATGATGATTTTAAAATAAAAAGTCTAAAGCAAGCAAAAATCTAGTGTGATGAAAATGGATTTGGCTACATCTCCCCAAGGTCCTGGATGAAAGTCCCAGGGCTCTCTTGAGGCTGATGATGAGACTATTAATAAGAGAGCTTCATCGTCATCATCATCACCATCAAAGCTCCAGTTTACTCAATACTTACTGGGAATGAGGCATTCACTTTTTTTTTTTTTAATTTTAACATTTACTTAGTGCGTACAACATCCCCACCACGCTATGGTCCCCATTTATAGAAGATGATGATGACATTCGGAAAGAGCTGACTTGCATCTAACTTGGGTGACATGAGGCTCTGACCCAGGTGTGGGATTCCAATGCTTGTGGAATGGCCAGGAAGAGCAGGGCTTTGCGGAGCTGTCCTGGCAAACACTTACACAGGGCCCTCAGTCTCTGAAGGTGTCCAGATCACCCTCCTGTCCCTTCCCTCTCACCCATCCTGACCAGGGAGCCCGCGTGAGCCACATCTACAGCAAAGCAACAAAAATAGCACTTACAGATTCTTCACGTCGGCGATGCCGCGGAACGCCTTCCTCGGGACCCCCTGGATCTGGTTTTCACTCAGATCTCTAAACAAGAAGAGAAGAGGCAAACCCGTTAGAGCGCCAGGCTGGCTTTCTCTGCATCTCATTACGATAACAAAAACTCTCAGAGGCTGCCTCTGGGGTCACCAGAAGTGTTTGGGGGACTGTGTAGTCTCAGGCCCAGGGCTGCTACAAGCATTCGCATTGTGTGCGAGCGATGGCCTTTGCTGAAATGGTTACCAGGCGGAGACGCTCGCCTCCAGGGCGGGCGCTGTGGGTGGTCTCGCACCTCCAGGCCACGAGCCAAGATTCTGGGCTATTTGTTGCCTGCTCCACACCCAATGCTCTGTTTTGCCACCTCCCAGAGAAGACCCCTTTGCCCCCCTTCCCCCAAAGCATCCCACCCCCTCTGCGGGGTCAGCACTACTCAATCTCCCGTCTCTCAGGCTGTCCTTTGATGCCCAGGCTCTGCTTTTGTCATCTGGGATGGGAACAGAGTCCGGCCATCTGATTTTCTGATGGGAATGACCACTTCAGCTTATTCTAGAGTCCCAGAGATCCCCAGAGTCCTCTTGGCTCCTCTTAGTGATAAGTGTGATGAACTAAAATTCATTTCTACAAACCCATCCAAAATAGGGGTCCCACCAGCCCCTCGATGAGCATTAAGCAGCACCAACATACTGCTTTGAGGAAGGCAAGGGATAGGGTGAGGGTCCTGCAGCTGGCTCAAAGCCAAGTCTTGTCTGGGGGTTTACGCAACCCCAAAGTCTGAGGTTCCTTTCCAAACAACAGATGCTGTGGGCTGTTTGGTTTTGCTTTCCGGTTTTATTATTTTGCTCGACCAAACACGTGCACTTGCTTTCATTCAGATCTCAAGCCCACTTGGATCTCAGCAAGTAATCAATCTGTAAAGACCCATCGGGCCTCCAGGGTGCACGAGCGACTGCAGAACACTTGAGCTGTGCGTCAAGCCAGGCTCTTCTGCACCACCATGGCTGCAGAAGCATCTCCAAAGAGACGGTGTGGAAGGGGGCATGCGTGGAGACCGTGCTGAGGACGCGATCAGCTCTGTGTGTGCTCTCCAGACAAAAAGGTGTGTGTGTGTGTGTGTGTGTGTGTGTGTGCGCGCGCGCGAGCACACATCTGAATACGTATACATAGCTTTAGTTTGAAAAGAACACACAGAAAACCCCTCGAATATTATTAAGGCCAAAAAATTAACCACTCAGACATAACCACTGCTACCAATTAGGAGTAATATGGATGAATTTCACCTCATAGTATACAGCCTATTACAAACTATTTTTTACTTACTATATTGAGACCATCTGTCTCAATACATCAATGCCAACATTTTTAAAGTTTATATAACATCCGATTGTATGGATGGCTATATGATCCCAAATTGTTGGGCTGGCATTGATTGATTTACTTGCCATTTAGAGGAACACTGGGATAAATTTCTCTGCCCATACACTTGGGGACACTGTGTCCAGCCATCCCTTGGCGCACAGGGTACAGACATCCTTGTCTGAATTGCCCAGTAGACAGATTGTACAGACAGATGCTCACACACTGATTTTTTAAGGGTGCCCAGTCAAAAGCTGTGAACTGCTCCCTATATATTTGGAAGGAGAGGTCAGACAACCAACCTCCACTAAAACATGGGCTGTCTGTCTGAACAGTGTGCAAGAGGGAGGAGGGAAAACAGAAAGGAGAAGACAGGCTTCCACTTACTGCTCTCGCCTGCTGAGAAAGCTGACCAACAGCTACAACTCAGGATGCTAGGGACTGGGACTGTCTGGCACTCCCCTCAAAGCAAGGCTCAGAGCTGGGGCAGCTGCAGGTGTCAGGTTGCAGCGTGAGTCCTACAGGCTTCCAGGGCTGCATAACAGGCTTCCAGGGCTGCATAAGGTGCCCCACATCCCAAATCCAGTTTCCTCTGTCTGTCACTGATGTAAGTAAATTTAGATGCACAAGGAGCCCCCTCGCTGGCTCCCCCAGCCAGGCCTGATTCAATGAGCAGGGCTCCAGCCTGGAGTCAGGGCACTGAACAAAGCCCATGATGACAGTGGAGGTCAGGCAGTGTCACCCAGGCCACTCGGCTGCTCTCCATCAGCTTCTGGAGAAGGGGCCCAGGTCCCGTCATCGGGCTAATGCAATTTCTACCAGGCATCTGGGCTGCATGGGAGGCTCCAGCAGCCACAAAGGGCCCAGTCTTTCCTGCCAAGGAAAGGCTGGTTTACAGGCCACTAAGCCCCTGCCTGCCACCCTCCCATGCTTGGCTGCTGTCTTTGGTGTTTCTGGGAGATGAGCTCTGCCTACACATCTGATAAATGGCTGATGAGGGACATCAGGGGCAAGGGAAGCCAACGGGAGGAAGGTTTAGAACTGTCAGCCTTGACCGAGGCTGGCAGCTGCAATAAGGGGCATGTATCCCAGGAAGGCATTAAACCGTTTTGAGTAGACTGCATCCCATCTTGAAACACACTGGAAGGAGGGGCAGCTGTACAAAGTTCTGGTTTGCAATATGGCAGGATGAAGACAGGAGAGTCATATTTAATCAGAAAAATGTGGCGCATTCATGGGAGAGATCCTACACAGTCATTCAGGCAAAATCCTGTGCTTGGGTGGGGCAGCTGCTTTCGTTTTTGGTCGCTGTGTTCTTTCTGCAAATGTCCCCAGCCTTGCTCTGACTTAAGGAGCCTGGTGTAAGGCATGGTTTGCTTTCTTTCTCTTTACTGTTGCTTTTCTCCTGCCCTGACTGAGTAAAACAGTATATTGTAGGGAATTTATCTGTTCCTCATGACAATCTGCTTGTAAATTTCATTAAGTTTATTTTCCATTGAGTTTCTCTTCTCCAGCTAACAATCCTGCTGCCATGCATCTGCAGGGTTGTATATTGATTTCATAAATACCTCCAGTGGGCTGACAAACTGACAACTTTAATGGTGTTACTGATGGGGCGTGGAGGAGGGTTCAGGGCTGGGTGCTTCATTTTCGGGTAACTATCCCTTCACAATTATCGCAGGGCCTTTGTGAGGGTTCCTAATAGCGTGTTTATCTCAGCATGATGCCACAGCTTAGAGCTTTTGTTAAGTACGATCCTTGAGAGACACGAGAACCACCATTCTCGGCTGACACTTAAATAAAAACAACTAAATCTATCCATAATGCCTAAGAGCCTACTTCCGGCTTGATTGTTTGGAAGCACCCTTCACCTCAGAAGCAACTCGCAGAGATGCTTGGAAGTGACGGGGGGGGGGGATTTTTTTTTAATCTTTATTTTTTTTTACATTGGAAGAAAGGTACAAGGTTGGAATAGGGCAGGGGGAGGGAGGCAAAGTGTGCTGGGTTTTTCTGGGGACATAAAGAAAGATGGCAGTTGGGGAAAGCTTTCTTGGTTGGTAAGTGGCACCACGAACCCAGATGCCTTTTTAAATAATTAGGGCTGTGAAAGGAAAGGACTGCATTAGCTAAAGTGCATTTCCCAGCTTCCGGAAAATGATTAACCGACTGATTATTCCATCCAAAAACACAAGACCAAAGAGGACTTATTAAGGAGACAGGAAGTCAAACCGGAGTTGGCAAGGACTGATACATCCCGCTTCCAGGCAGCCCTCCCTCCCCCCACCTTTTTAATTTACTAAAATGCTTTGGACACAGATTAACTTTCTTCACAAATTTATTATTGCTTCATCTACCTTGAAATGGGAAGTGCAGACACTTTGATAAATGGATTGAAAGGTCGTAGAGTTCCAGTGGCGCTTTTGCAAGGCTTCTTGGGCCTCCCTGCAATGTCAGGGCAGAACCCCTAGCCCTGCAGGATGAGAAGCAGGAAATGCTCTCTTCTTTGCTCCAATCCCCATAAAGTACCAGCTCTGGTCACACTCATACCACCAGGAAGGCTCATGTGCATTAAATGGCAGTTTACGTGGGGGTTTTGCTCTTCAGCGTTGATCCCAAATTGTTTACCAAGCTACAAAATAGGACTGGAAGCTCCCAGAAATTTGGGGGGATTCTTGTTGCTGAAGTGTACGGAGTTACTTATGAGTTGCATGCTCACACAACTTGCTCGAATACTGCATGACTCAGTTTCCCCATATTTACAAGGGGATATTAATTTTACCAGCTTCATCAATTAATTGTCAGAACCAAATGCATCCACAGGTGTAAAGCACATAGCACGGCACCTGGAACACAGAAAGCATTCCAGGAAATGGCTGTGTGCACTTCTCAGAATTTCCCCCGTGAGCCCTGGGTTTACATTGCTGGAAATGTCCTTTTTCAACCACCCCGGGGCATACGTTACTAAACAGTAAGGCACATAAATGTTGTCAGTACTATTTCCATAAAATCTCAGGGAGGGAGTAAAGCTTCCCTCATGTACCATCCAGAAAGCAGTAACCACATTCGATTCTAGATTCTTTACAATGAAATAAGAGAGATGGATTCAGTAAAAAGGTGGTCTTATGCTGGGCTCTCTCAGAAGCACACTGAGCCTAAGACTCATTAAATGACTGATTAATGAAGGCCTCTCAGGAGAGACCAGGCTAAAGAAAGGGAGTAAAACACAACAGGTGAGTTCTCAGACTTAGTCTGAGGTTTAGAGTTCTGTCTATGAGCAAGGAAGCTGGGCCACTGAGCCCTGCTCAGTCAGTGTGTGACTGGGGACTCCCCAAAAGAAATGCATGCCACTATAATGCTGAGCGAGGTAATGTCAACAACCCAGGAACAGATTGAAGGGGTCCCCAGCTATGAGACTTTAGCAGTGAAACCCACAGATGCAGGAGATAGAAGCCAGTACCAGCAGAGGACCAAAGCATCCTATCCAGAACATTCAGAAGATGGCTCCAAGGAAGTTCTCCTGAAGTAGGAAGCTGTCAGCAGATTAAAGCACTACTCTCAAAAGATGGTCCATCCAAAGACAAGGGACAGAGGCCACACAGGAGCTAACCTTCCAAAGAAATTGGAACAACTCTATGGGGTTTTGATGAGTTCTATACCCCCTCCTTCTCTCCCTGAACCCTTTGCACTGAGACAAATCAATGGTGCCTTTTTTGTAACATTAGAAAAATCCACCAACTCTTGATTAGCCAAACAAAAATAGGGGATGATAAACAAAGCTTTGATATTTGGAAGCATTTTGGATTGGGGATGAGGGTGGTGAATTACCATTGTGATTCTCTTAGGCCTGAGTATACTTTCAAATTTTCTGTCTAGTCAGAGGAAATCTGCCCACCGTGCACTCATAATAACCAAAACTCACTTAGAAATTTTAAAATCTCTGACAGTAATCCCCACATCTAAAATTTCTTGTGATCTCAACACTATCCCCTACATAAAGCTGAATCCTTTGCACCTCAACTCCTGAACCCCAACTCCTAATGTATCATCCCCTGTGACACATCACTCCGCTTTAAGAATTAAAGGCAAAAATACTGTTTTACCTACATGATTTTATACAGCAGAAGGGACAGACACAGAAGCAAGATTATTCCCTAGGGATTTTACAATACGGACTTCAGGGAGGATTTATCTTACTAGGTAAACCTTGTCTACAGGCAATTTATCTTAATAAGCAAGATGATATGTTTGCAGTTGGGTTACTGTCAAAATCAAATGAGCTGCAAGTATATGTCCCAGCAATGAAGCCCTGGTCCTTCCAGCTGGGTGTCTAGTCAATGGCATCCTTTTGTCCAAGGGAGATGACAATGGCGTAAATGGGATCATTTCTGAAAGAACTGCAACCTATGTCAGGGAGTCAGAGAATTGAAGTATCAATGGGGACACAAACAAAAAGCAAAACCCAATGATTTCGCACCGTTCCGGTTGCTTCTGAATCTTTCATTGCAGCAGCTTCCACTGAAGTTACTGAACGGAAGCCATCAACAAGAGCTCTTCTATTCTGTCTCCTCTGGAAAGCTCATTAGAAATGTCCTTGCTGTAGATTGGCATGTTTGGTGGATCAGCTCTTAGTTCACATTCTTACTTTTCTCAACAGAGATGATCTGAGTACCTACTATGTGTCGTGCTGCATTATGCATTAAGATAGAGAAGTGAGTAGAACCAAGTATCCGTCCTCCTGTGGCTCACCCTTGGTGACTCCAGTTGCAGAGAAACAGTCTACCCCACACTGACAGAAACAAAATAACACCAGGCACCTCTGGAAGCAGCAGCAACATTTTCACTGCTTTTTGTCTTTTCAACAAGAAGAAAGCCTGTAGCTGAATACACATGGCTTCTTCAGTTTTGTTCTACAGGACCCCAAGTCTTTCTTGTTTTTCTAGAGAGAAAGGGAAAGATGTCCATCTGAATCACTAGGACTGGAGGGTACATGTTTATTTTGTTGAGTACTTTGTATTTGTCTTTCCAGGAGGACAGTTTGAGAAAATCAGGGTGGCATGAAGATATATTAAGAACTGGGTCAGAAGCAGTGGTACACACTTGTAATCCCAGTAACTTGGGAGGCTGAGGCAGGAGGATTGCAAGTTCAAGGCCAGCCTCAGCAACTTAGTGAGACCCTGTCTCAAAATAAAACAACAAAAAGGGTAGCTAAGTGGTTCAATTCCCAGTACCAAATTAAAAAAAAAGAACTGGTATGGTTCAGGGAGGTCCTTCCCACAATAAGTTCACGGCCCATCTGACCCACCTGATTGGAATTTATAGATGGTGCTTCAAAAACATATAGGTTCCTGTTACTTTTTTAACTTAGGTATGAGAACGGCATTGTGGTTATGCTTCCACTCTCTTCTATCTATCTTTGAGAAAGAAATACTGAGATAATTAAGGGTAAAATGATGATGTCTAGGTTTTGCTTCAAAATAGAGTAGAAGAGGGGAAGTGGGTAAAGGTCTAGAGAAAATGAAACGGTCATGGGTTGATACTTTTTGGAGCTGAGTGTTGGTTAAATGAAGGTTCCTTTATCATCTGTGCCTTACTTTAAATATATGTGAAATTTTATATTAAAGCACTGTCACAGATTCCTGGGACCCATCCCAGACCCATGGACTCTGATCCCTGAGGATGTGCTCTGGAGTATAAAATCTGAACAAGTTTGAGAACTGTGGGTAGAATGGTTAGTGTCTTGGGTAGTGCTAAGTTAACACCCCGACACTGCTATTTAACAGGTTGGGTGCCTTTGAGACTATCAGTTCAGTTCTCTGAACTGCAACTTATATTTCTTAGACAGGCATCACAGAGAAGGCACAAGCAAGTGCTTTCTAGAACCTAATGCATGTGCAGGCCATATGGCGTACCTCGTAGAACCTAATGCAATCTATAAATGCAAATCACTAACTACATGTGAGTAGCATGAAGTTAACAAATGCATACCTTATTGCCTTAAATGTTTAGGTTGGATTTTCCGGAAAACCTTAGGTTCAAGGTGCAAAGGCCTCCCATGTCTGGGTGAGGCTGCTGGTGCTGGATAAGAGGACTACAAGATGGGTAGAGTCTCAGTGGAGGTCTGAAGTGAAGAGCCACATTGAACCTGTATTTTACAAAGTCACTCAGGGACCCAGTCTGAAGACTGAGCTAGAAGGGGTGAGATGTCATGGATGGCTGCAGCCTCCCCTGGGGTCCCAGAGGCATAGCTGAAGAAAGCCAAGTCCCGCAGGGAGTGATTCCAGTTTTCCTGGAGGGGCTATTCTGGGGAACAGGTGAGAGCAGGACTGAGCAGCCAGACTGAGAGACAGATCAGGAGCTGGGATATGAGATGCACACCAGAGCTAAGGGGCTTGCGCCCAGGAAGCTTTCTGGTCAAAGGGAAGAAGGCAAGAGCCAGACAGGCAGCAAGCAGGGGCAGAAAGCTGTGCATGGAATTAGGGTAATTGGTTTGCTCTCATTATTACCAGCATGAGTGCCCTTTGTATCTTGATGGGAAGATATTCTAAAGTTCTCAAATCCTTCAGAGGCACACAGAAAAAGTAAATGAGTAAACTGGGCTGCGTGTGGGCAATCAGGAGTAGTCAGGGCAGAGCTGGCCCTAACCACTGGCCAGCTATCTATATGGTAATATTTTGGATATAATGATTATATCTACATCTATATTTATTTATAACCATATCATATTCATATCTATATTTATTTCCAAAATACTGAAATCAAATAATTCCTTATCTGGTTAACAGGACATGTCAGCCCTAGGTTGAAATTAATCTGTAAACTCAGATTTGTGCCCAGTAAGGGGATGGAGGCTGTTACCCCTCTGGGGGAGATCTGCTCATTCTAAGACTGTACAGTCCCATAGAGAGATGACATGGGCCACAAATGCAATATACAATTTTCCACTAGCCATCTTACAAACAGCAAAAAGAAACAGTTGAAATTAATTTTAATGTTTTTAAATCATTATATCCCAAATATTACCATTTTGATATATAATCAATATACATTTATTGAGACATATTACATTTTTTTGTCATATTGAGACTCTGAAATCTGATGTGCATTTTACATACATCTCAGTTAGGACTGGGCTGTAGGCTGCTCAATTTGGTCTACAGCCACATGTGGCCAGTGCATGCTAGAGCCATAGTTCAGTACTAGAATACAGGCCAGCTCTGTGGCCTCTCAATGGCAAGGGAAGGGAAGGTCTCTGGGTGTTGCGGCTAATCTATGGGAGCCAAAGTAGCTTGGGGTTCTAGATGTACCAAGAGGTAGAGGAGATCCAGACAGGGTTGAAGGCTTCGACTTCAGGGAAACAAGCCATAGCTTGGACTAGTCCAGTCAGTTAGCCATCCTTCCTCCCTTGAGCAGAGAATCTCCCTCCAACCACAGGATTTAATCTTTCCAAACCACCACTGTGCCAGGGCTGGCAGGGTTAACCAATGCTTCCAGGCCAAACGGAAACTTTCTTCATTTAATTATCCCACATAACTCCAACTAATGCTCTTTGTGTTCATGAGATAGCATTATAATTGACTGATCATCTCCAGCAAAGGGTACAGAGGCTGAGCTTCTCCACAGCTCACTAATCCCTGGGATTATCACAATTTAGCGACAAGGCAGCTGCATTAGATGGGATTGGGGAGCTGTCATTAGCAGCCCAATTATGCCTTCTGTTCTGGTCCAGGCTTCCCTGTGTCACCCAGTGGTTCAGGAAACATGAGAAAGATTCCAACGACAGCATCTGCTTCCAGAGTTCACTCTGTGCCTGTGACTGCATACCTATCTATCAAGGACGCAACCATGATTTTGGTGTCTTTATACTGCGTGGAGAAATCTGATGCTGAAAAATCTGATCATGAGGCTACAATTATGTGTCTGAGATAGTGCCATGCTAAATTTTAGGCCCGATGGGATCTTTTGGTTTACTGTATCAACCTTGGAGGTAGAGAGGCAGTTAAACTGGTTCCAAAGAATGCAGACCCATGTTTTGTTTTTGTTCTTTGTTCCAAGTGATGTGTCTGCCCAATGGCACTGGGGAGAGGGAGCTCCAGCCCACTCTCCCCTCCTCCTTTTCTCTTGCAGCCATCTGAGGCTTTCATCCTAATTTGATTGTCGTAGCTGACACTGTCAATCTGAAATCCAGTAGCATATCTAATGCTGGCTGGACAAGGGGAAGGCAGGGGAGGAGGGGGAGGAGAGGGGGCTGCAAATTCATCTGGAGAAGTAGCTTTATGTAAATCGATCCTTTGGCCTGAAAGCTGGAGCCGGGCATTTGCTGATTAATTGGAGAAGCGTCCTTGTTCCCGTGTCTTCTTTGGAGAGATGGCCCAAATTGAGTCCTCTCTTCTTCCCAGAGACATTCCCATGCCAAAAAGCTTTTGCAATTAGGAGATGAAACCTTGTGAGCGAGGGGGAGGTAGCGGGGGTGAGGGAGCATTTATGGAATTGCTCTCAAGTGAAGTGTGTGCCTTTGGCCTGCTTTCTGACTAATGGCTCCCTGGGCCCCCTGGTCTGCCTCTATCTGTGGACCCACAGCCTAGGTTCAGAGGCACAGTATCCCAGAGGGGAAGGTCTACTCTGGCAATAATTAGCAAAAAATGAGAAGATGGGGACTGTGTTTCTAATTTTTTTTTTTTTTTTTTGGTAAATTTATAGTTCCAGTTACCATGTGGGCCCATTTCTGTAAGCAGCACGGAGCGGAGTTGAGAAAGAACCTTTAAGTAAAATGAGATAAAATGTGGTCCTTTTAATTCAATAATAGGGCCAAGTTTGTTGAATTTGACGTCACCTAAGAGCTAAAGGCCAGCTCAACACCGAGCACTGGACACGTGAGTCTGGAGCTGGGGAGGTTGCTCTGGTTGAGCTGTGTGCTCGCTGGAGGTCAGCCTTGGAGTTGGGTGGTCTTTTCTGCTGGCTTTCTCATTAAACAGTGACTTCATGTGGGTAAGGGGTTCTGCTGAGCGTGAGTCTTGACATATGGCTTAAAATATATATCCCGAATAGATAAAAAAATAAGTGAACATGATTTCATGCCCTTGCCTAGTTCGCAGATGATCGAGAGTGACTCTCAAGCTCTGGAATCATTTCTCTTCCTCATGTCCAGTTTGTCCCTTGGGATCATAGGACTCTTCCTGTCCTCCTTTACCTTCCATCTCTGCCTGGGGTGCCATACTTGAGAAGTGATGCCACTAGAACAGGCTTGCATTCTAAGGAGACACAGAAAACACTTCCACTGAGAGGGGTAGTTATCCAAGCCGAAGTGGTAATGAGCAGGCGCACTGGGAAGGTAGGTTAGGAGACAGGTGGTCAGGACTTCCTGAAGGCGGTGGAGGCCTGGTGGAAACCTGGTCTGAAGGGTGCAGCAGATTTGGAAAATGAATTCAATGCAGAAAAGGGACATGAGCCTGGCAATGTTTCACTTGCAAGAATGAGTCCCCCTCGCCCCTTTCTGAGTCCTGGCGCCTGTGAGATCAAGGGGCTATGGATAAGGAAACTCCAGGCACGGAAGAGATGCTTCCACCGTGGACCCTGGGGGAGGCTAGAGGGGATGATAGGTGCGTAGAACATTCTGATCATCTTTGGGATAATCGACACCAATCTGACTTCTTCCTGCCAAGTTGTCTAAAAGACCTGGAGCCTTCCCAAGGATGGGCAGAAATAAAACTGGAGAGAAGTGGGAGGCGGAGAGCAGGTCAGGAGGGAGAAGCTGGAGACACTTCCTCTGTTCCAGCAGCCTCACAGGTTCCCGTCTGATCAAGAGGAAAGGTTTCCTTGAACACTCTTTGGGTCCCCTGCGTGCCTTGCCCTAAACCCAGTCATGCTGAGGGCTTGGTGACCCCTCCCTCCCCCTCAGGGAGAGAGCACTAGGCCACTGAACTGTGGTCTCTTCTGTTTTACTGGAGACAAGCACACCCGCTGGGACTGGGTGGGGAGGGCTACACCTCCAGCTGTCGCTGCCCAGAGGCCAGGATTTGGAATGCAGGGCCGTAGCTCCAGAAGGGTGGCCTGTACATGCCTGTTCTTTCTTGTAACTTTTCAGAACCCCATTAAACAAGCGAAACCTCAGTGGTGAAGGTGAGATGCTATCCTGGGGCCATCTGCCGATAAAATCAATGCAGCTTTAGAAAGGCTCAAAATTATCTTCTACCTAAACAGGAAAGCAATTCAGCAAGAGCTCAGCACCCTGAGTGACAAGGCTGCTTCCCAAAGCCCAGCGTGGGATGAAGTATCTGGTGGCTTAACCCATGAAGCTACGCTAACACTATGGAAGGACATTTCTCATCATGACCTCTTGTTCTATTTATTGTTCCATTCAAAGCAATTACAGTTATTGCTAATAACTCACCCCTGTGGAGGTCCTGTATCGACGGAAGGAGAATAGATGCTGTTCTCTGGTTTATTTATGTAAAAGCAGATGCAGTTCAATAGATTTACACCAAGTTTGAAGTTAACACTAATATTTAATCTCAGACCCACTGCTGGTCACTTAGCTGGAAAGGCACTAGAGAAGGGACGGGAGAGTTAGGAGAACCCAGCGAACTGCAAAGATGAAATTAATTAGTAAAGGACGGGAGACGGCTGCCACTGGTCTCGTGCCAAATACAGCATACTCCCTTGTCCCCGGCAAAGAGAAAATGACCTCCCTCATGGGAGGCAGAGGAACAGAGAGAGGGATGAAAGGGGCACTTTCTCAGAAATGCCTCCCTGAGACTGTTCGCTGACCACGCCTGACCCACATTCCCTGATAACTCCCTCCCTGGCTCCAGAAGTCCTACACCTGGCCAAGACCTTGGGAAGCAGGGAGGCACCAGCTCAGTAGCTGGAAGATCCTGGGGAGAACCCCAGCTCTGTCATTTGCCACCTGTGTGACTTTTTATAAGTAGATGACAGTGTTCATACCTTAGCGTCCTCATCTATAAAATGGGGACTGTGAAGTTACTTACATCAGGGAATGACTATGAAATTGCTAAGGTACCTGGCTCATAACAAGCACTTAATAAACACTAGTTATGAGTACTTGTACATGTCTGAGTTAGCACTTAAACACTAAGTGGAAGACAAGAAAATTCCTGTCTCCTTCCTCAGAGAATATTCCACAGTGCTATGACGTGGATCATAACCCAAGGCCATGGGTTAAAGGCTTGGTCTCCAGGGTGGTGCTCTTGGGAGGTGGTGGAACCTTTGAGAGATACCGTCAAATGAGAAGTCTTTAGGTCACTCGGGATGTGCCATTGAAGGATATAGTAGGACCCAGCCCCTTCCTCTTCCTCTTTTTTCTTCCTGGCCAGGAGTTGAATGTCTTGGCTCCACCATGTCTTCCTGCCATGATGTGCTCCCTCACCCCAGGCCCAAACACATCGGGCCAACAGCTCATACACTGGGACTTCCCAAACGGTGATCAAAAAGAAATCCTTTCTCTTTATGAGCGGACCCTCTCATGAATTTTGCTGTAGTGAGGGACAGATAACTAATGTACATGGGAACTCTAAAACTGGAAAGCAGCCAGCCCAGGCCAATTTCAGTTTGGAAGAAAGCAACGATTGGGTTCCACTCAGTATGTTGTACCTCAAAGCTTCTCTGGGTCCGGCGGGGAGACTCTTCCTTATGGAGCTGACCAATGTCCCTGGGATAGAAGGGGACACAGGTTAAAGCTGCTCTGTTCCTAGTCATCCCTGGGAAACGAGTGACTCTGCAGAGATTGCTCTGCAGAGAAGCTGGTGGGAGACTCCACAAGGAGAAGGGAAAGGACAGGGAGCCTGGGGCAGCTGGAAGGACAGCGCTGAGACCACAGTTGGGCAGGGAAGACCAGGAAGTAGCCTTGATCCAAACACATATACTAGGCTGAAAGCAAAATATGAGTTCAGCCACCTCTGTGTGACTCAGGGCGAGTCAAGGCATCCGTCAAGGGGCCCAGAGTCACGCAGGAAACAACCCAGAGCGGAAGGGCGAGACCATGGAGGCAGGAAGGCACGGGGAGTCCGTCGCTACTAACAGACTCCTTGACTGCCATTCCTCTCTCTGGAGAAGGGAATCCTCACAACCCCATTAAAACTGTCTGTGCTTATATTTCAATGAACGACCATCATTTCTGGGGAGACCGCAGTGGACCTAGGGAATTAGGCACTGTGGGTCAAAGCTACACAGGTGAGGAGACACAGTGCAAGAGGGGACAAAGGACAGCAGGTATGATGTCACCTCTGCAAACAGGTCGTGTGTTAGAGGCAGACACAGTGCTCTCTGTCCTCTTTCCTTCTCCAAACCCAGAGGGGGAAGCAGCTCCAGGAGTGAGGGGAGGGGCCTCTCAGTTCTGGCGTAGAGGCCAAGTCTGGGGACAAGTGGTCCCTTTAAGCCTCGATAGACAAAGATGCATCTAACGTGACAGAACTTAGGATGCAGCCACATCATAATAATACTACATTTTTTCATTGGATTAAACTAGAATTAAAAAAAAAAAGATGAGAGAAGAAGAGAGGGACAGGGAGAGACGGAAAGGCAGAGACAAAGACAGATGAAGAAGGAGAGAGACTGACATTGAGACCGAGACAATAAAACCAGAGGAAACCAAGGGTGGGGAGTCAAGGACCGAAACACAGACACAGAGGAAGTCATTTCAGAGAAGAGACCCTGAAAGGCAGCGATAGGAGAGAAAGGATGGGGACAGGTACAGTCACCTGGAAGACACACACGGGCACCCAGAGTTTCTTCCCAAAGAGCCCAGTGTCCGGGCTTTCTCAGGAGGAGGGGTCCCAAAACTGGAGGGGAGTCCACAGATCTTTATGCTCTGGGGACAAGGGAATGCTGTCCTCCTGTATGAACCCTGCACTGGGCGCAGGCCTCTGTCCCCCAGCCAGGCCTTGTCCTCCAAGATGAAGCCCTGCCCTAGGAGGGGAGCTTCCCAGGGCAGAGAAGCCTTGCTGGGGCTTCCCACACGCCTGTCTCCCGCAACTCCATCCTTTCTGTCTCCTTCAGCTCCCGAAGCCAGAGACAAGGTTTTGGCTGAGGTAACTTGTGCAGGCTTCAAACTTTTCACATTACAAAGCGAGTTTTTAAAAGCTCCATAAAATTTCAAGGCACATACTTAATGTTCAAATGGTTGACTCTATCGATTCCTGCCCATCGTCTAGTATCTTAAGTTTACCCAGAGGACCGTTTTATTTAATTAACTCAGTGCTTTATTAATATAAATATTCTCCTATTGATCATAAGAGCGCCTGACAGGCACTCAGGCTGGGTGTACATCACCTTCCCTCTGTGCAGCGCCACTTAGAGGAGTAGCTGGCTGGGAGTCAGGAGAGTGGCAGGAAGTGGTCCCTTGGGATGGCAGGCGCAGATGAATCTATAGCATTTTTATGGAGGGAGAGTTTTTTCTTTTTAAGATCCAGCTTCTTGTGTCTCTTAAAGCCGAAAGCATATGGAAATGAGACCCGAAAATGGTCTTGGCTTACACGTATCAATTAAGCATGTCAATACCTTAATTAAATTGCTCGACTAATGAGATTTATCTCAATGAATATGTTTTATAGTTATAATAGCTTTTTTGGCCACTGTTCAAAATGTCAAATAAATTGTGAAAAGGGAATTAAAACGAGACAAATTGACGTTCTGAACTGCAGCCAGTGTCCCCCTTCCTTTCTTTCCCTGCATTCATGTGATTTTGGAGAATGTATATGAAGTAATGGGCCCTATAATGCCTTGGCTTCTCAAGAGTCTTTTAATCCTTCAATTCTAATCCTTCTTATCACTTTTCTAAGACTCACACCATTGAACCTGCAAATGCCCTCACTTTCTTCTGGTCCCTGGAGCTTGCTCTTTGATAATCTGAACCCGAAATCCCAGTTGCACCCACAGAAGGAAAAGCAGACCCTTTGCCCTGGTCAACGCAACCCCAAACAAAACAAGGCCTGAGGCTAAAAGGCAGCTTGCGAGAGAACTATTAGCACGACTTGGAAGTACCTGGGTAGGTCTGTGGCACGGTGCGTGGCAGAGCACCTGCCTGGCACTCAAAGGCCCTGGGTTTGATCCTCAGCACCACAGGTAAAAGAAAAATCTTCTGGGTAGAAGTATTCTTAATCTCTTAGTAAATGCCTGGCTAAGAGCTACTTTTTTCTAACTAAATGATGTGCAATAAAGTAAAGATCCTTGCTTCTCTTTCTACTCTTTTTCTGAGCCTGTTTCTTAGTTTATTTCTGTAGGCAATCATAGTCTATCTCTCTAAGGACAAAACAAAACAGGGAGAACCTTAGACAGGTCTGAACTTAAAAATGCGAAAAGTGAAGATGAAGTCGTTAAGTGACGCTGGGCGTTTGCACCACATGAGTTAGAGACAGGATGAGCGAAGCGAGGGCAGCTCCACGGGTCCAGGGCTGTGATCGGAAACAGATGCAAAAGAGAAAAGAGGGAGAAGAGTACACACTCCCCCAGGGCGCTCATGCAAAACAGCTGCATTTCAAGACGTGGGCCCTCTCCAGGTGGCAGCTCAGCCAGGCCACTGGGTGGAATGCTGCCCCACAGCAGGTGACCAGAGCAAGAAGGAGGGCACACCTCTTGGACGTCTGTGCTCCGTGACGCTCTCTGAGAATCTGAGTCCAGCCCATGCTGTGGCCTCTCACCCTCCCCAGTCAGCCCCATCCTGGTTCCTGAGGAAGCCTGGCTACCAACAGAGGCCCCAGAGAGGAGCAGCACCTCCAGCCCCAGCCCCGGAGCTCTGCTACTCCTCCCTTGCTCACAGGATCTGGCCAAGATCAGGGGACAGGATGAAGCACCCAGTCAGTACTGGACCTATTTAAAATCACACATCTTCACTCAGAACCCTTGATGCTCAACAAACTTGAGAATTAAAAGATGGGAAAACAGACCCCAAAAGAGAAAGAACATGCTGGGTCTCACAGCTTGGGGTAAGAGCACAGGTCCCTGACTCTGTGAAGTCTCCCATCTCCCGGTGTGTGAAGGAATGTGAGGTGGCCAGGGTGCACCTGGCTGATCTGGTTAACTGGACAGGTGCCCTCCCTCCTTGGCTCTTTTTGTAATATGCCCTGCGCCAGGTGAATGGACAGTCCTTCTGAATCTCCACCCACATTTAAAATGGATCATTATTTCTTCTCCTCTTCTCCACCTTAATTATCTCTTAAGTTGACACATAATAATTGTTCCTATTTATGGAATATAATGTAATATTTTGATACATGTATATGCTGTGTAATGATCAAATCCAGGCAATTGGAAAATTCACCACCTCAAACATTTATCATTTCTTTGTGTTAGGAACATTTAGAATCCATTCTTCTAGCTATTTTGAAACACCCAAGAAATTACTGTCAAACTTAGTCACCTAAATGTTTTCAGGATGAATGAATGGATCTAACACAAATTTCTTAAACACCTAGTCTACGCCAGACATGTGGTAGGCACAGAGGACAGGAGGGGAACGTTATAGCTCTTTGTTCACAGAGTTCATACACTTGTGGGGAAGTTGGACACAAGCAAATAGTTGTGCAAATGAGCATTTATATTTTTGTTAGGTGCTATAAAGAAGCTCAAGATGAGAAATGATAGGAACATATATCAATGGAAAAGCTCAATCCCTGCTCTGCAGCCAAAGTGGAAGTCTAATGGAGACAAAGGAGGAGCAGGAATGTGCCAGGGAATTTCATGCAAGTGGGGGAACATTGTCCCAGTGGTTCTCCAAGTATGGTCTCTGCGGCAGCAGCATGAGGGTCATATGAGAACTTGAAAAACCAGGAAAGCTCAGATCTAATCCCAGACCTTCTGCATTAGAAGCTCTAGGGTTCACTGTTGGTTGGTCACCCCACCTCCCCAGGTGCTGGGAATTGAACCCAGGACCTCGCACATGCTAGGCAAGTACTCTGCCACTGAGCTACAGCCCCAGCACCCAGATTAGGAGCTCTGGGGGTGGGGGAACAGCCACCTGAGTTTTAAATACAACCTTCCAGTGCTGTTTACGCACATTGAAGTTTGAGATGGTGTAGCACAGGTGGCGCAGAGGAGACGGAGTGAGGAGGACTCTGCATGACTGACAAGGTGGCACGTGTCCATCTGAGAAGCAGACGAAGGCCAGTGTGGTTAGCTTGGGGCAAGGGGAGGCTGAGGGCAGAGCCAGGGTGGGGCTGAGCTGCCACAGGCCGGGAAGAAGGGGTGCTGGGAGGACGCCGTTAGTCTGGGTACGATCCAAGGACAACGAGGAGCCATGGGAGGGTTCGGGCAGGAGAGAGTGCATCCTTCATTGGATGTTGATGACAATCACTTCACTAAACCAGCAGACCAACAGGCACAGGTCTTCCTCATGCTGATTTGGAAAGCCAATTAAAGACTAACTGATGCTTTAATGCACATTTGCATGTAAATTTTCATTTAAAAAGCCACAGACCATCACCCTCTCGCCATATGCCTCTTCCTCATTCCGCTCTCGGCAGTGAGGCATAAGCCCCGGGTCTCCGCACACATGTAGGGCAGGAGCCGCACAGACATGCATTCAGAAGCAGCTGGGGTTCCTGGCAGGTGCAAAGCTGGTGCCCCTGGAACTCTGAAGTTCCTGCTTCAGCACATCTCCCTGTCTGGGTCCCCCCAATTCGGGCTTCTGATGGCTTACACACCTGTCAGTGCCTCAGTGCTTCATAGGAGGAGGCAGCTGGGTCCCATTCTCCAGATCAGAAGGTAAAGCTTTGCCCTAATCCCAAGACCCCAGAAAGCCAGGGCAGGATCCTAGAATTCTGTGCTCTTTGTTCCAGCTGCCGAGGCAAAAAGAGGGCACTGTGGGTGTGTGGAGTGAATGATGGGGGCAGCAGGCTATTTGGGAAGGGTCCCTCTGCCCGCGTGGATGGCAGGAGCCTGCTGCTTCCCTCAGTCCCCACCCATCTTGGTCTTCTCTTCTGCTGTCACTGCACCGATCCAGCTGTCCTTAACTCCCCTTATTCTCCACAATCATCAGAGAATCCTGGCGGGTCCTTCCTGCATGTGGCTCAGAGGTCCTTGTACTAGTAGATGCAGCGTTGTTTGGTTGCGTTCCGTTTTCAGGGACCCCTGATGTACAGGGCAGATTGAAGTGGGCATACCAGTGGGGCGGTAGTGGAGCCTAGTTTGACGAAACCCCCAATAACCTGGGCAACGGACACATTTGAACATACCAATCCCTTCCACTTACTAAGCAGGCTGCACATGTCCTGTCTGCAGCCCTAGCCCAGCAGCACCTGGAACCATAGGGAGGCCCACTCTCGTGCTCCCTCCATGCCCTGGAGTTTAGCAAGGCTCGGAGCAGGGGAGACCCTACTCCATGAAGACCCCAGTTCTGCGTCATTGGTACTTGCTCACAGCAGTCACTTGGGGACAAGAAGAAACACATTCTGTTTCCCTCCTGGTCTTTCTGACTAAGATATTTGGAGTAGAAGATGACTGAGAAAGAGAATAGTATGGAAAAAGACCCCAAAAGACCACTTCTCCACTCCTGATAATCAGTCTTTGGCTATTTACAGGAGAGATCAGGGTCCCTCCAAGAGGAAGTTATGAGATTCCAAAGGTTTGTCTCTGAGGTCCTCTGTGGGGCTAATCGGGTAAACCTCACTTCAGGAGTAATGATAATGACCCTGGTACATCCTTAACCAGCCCTGCTCACGTGCTCACGTGCTTCTAAGCATCTGGCCTTGGCTTCAATCGCTCTTTCCTGAAACAAAAAGAACGTACCACAAACTGTCAATTCCAGCTCTGGGAGCAGGAAGAGTGGCCCACAACGGAAGGGACCAGACCACGGGTATCTGAGACGGGGCAGTTACTCAGTGCACAGCTCTGGCTGCACAAGGGTGCCCTCGGGTGGCACTCAGGTTCTGAACTGTCCTGGGCCCCTCAAGGTTGCAGTCTCACTGCTTACTTAAAAGTGGGGATTTCCAAACACTGCTCACCCGCAGGGGCCTATCCACGAAACACCTGGCCGTACCAAGAGCTCGAGTGTGGCCTGCACTTGGAGATGAACCCTGGGTGGGCACCTGTGCTATGCTGGGTGTTGTGTGTCCCCTGACAGGCTGTGTTAAAGGCTTGTCCCCAGGGTGGTGCTCCCAGAGGTAGAACCTTTGGTGGGTGGGACGTACTGGGAAGTCCTTAGGCCAGTGGAGTGCTCTGGAAGGTGATGGCGGGATCCCAGCCCCTTCCTTTCTCTCTCTTGCTTCCTGGCTCACGATGTAATTGGTGTTGCTCCGTATTCCCTGCCTATGCCATCTGGCTTCCCCACCAGAGGCCCAAAGCATGGGGGGTGGGCGGGGACTCCAGCATGGACTGCAACCTCTAAAATTGTGAACCAAAAATAAACCTTTTCTCTTTATAAGTTAATTATCTCAGGTATGTCATTATAGTGATGGAAGGCTGACACACCTACTACCTACCCATTTCAACTTCAGAACATTATAAGGTGGCACAAATTCTGATTTCACATATGAAGATGCTACAGTTTAAATGCTAGGGAGCATGCCCACAAGATGGCACAGAAGCTTGGACTGAACATGCCTTTCTGCCTCCAGGACCTTGTCCTCCCCTTGCTACACCATGTTCACAGAGGAGCCTGCTTTTCCATGCCCATCCTGCATCCCAATCCTCTCCACCATGACCCAGTTAGAAAGAAGGAAGATTCCTGAGGATGCAGAAAGTAGAGGATGGAAAGAAAAGATGGTGTCTGCCTGGTTTAATCAAATACCATTTTATTAAATGGTATTTTATAATAAATGAAATTTTATTTCATTTATTGGGGTCATATTAAAGCTTTAGCAGTAGTGAGATTCGAGGGGTTCCAAAGAAGGGGAAGAGGTGGTACCTTTGGAGAGATTTTACCTGCTGTCTCATGGTAACAGCACAAGCGTGGGCAGGGAAGTTCGTTTCTTACACCTCATATTCTTTACACGCTGCAGAAAAGGGTTGCCGGTAGTTTTCTCATAAGGAAAATATGATACCTGCCCCTACCATCCCCCCGTGTCTTAATGTTCAAGAAAGGAAAGGAAATGGAAAAAAATACATAATGTGGCATGCCAGGCTATTACACTTAAACATGAAGGAAAAATGAAAGCCAATGACGTGTTTAGTATGACCCTCCATTGCTTTGGCATTGCCCATTGTCTCCAGCAATAAGGAAACATCAGAGGCAATTTATTGGGAGTTATTCTCAAATGAATTGCATTTGCTGAGAAGAGCACATTTAGCATTTGGTGATTCATATACAGTAAACATCATTGCTCTGGAAAAGAGTTTAGAATAAGTGAGATTTAGAGCCCAGGGGATGAAAAACATGAGAGTTTAAGTTTAATTAAAAAAAAAAGGATCCATTCATTATATGTTTGTACAAAGTTATGGATTTGGATGCAAGTGCTTCAGAAAAGTTCTGTCTCGATCCCGGATGGCTACGGTATTACGTCTCCATGGAGGAGGGGGCTTGAGAGAAGAGGGTTTGGGGGAATCTTCTACATTATTATTTTTAAATAGAGGGAAATACATAACCCTCAAACATATACTTTATAACTCTAGATAGTCTGTATTTTAAATCATTTTATGATAAAATATTCATAGGTTATTTGTGCATACTTGATGCTAAAATCGCAGGGGTCACTGTTGGATCCCTTCATCCCTGGGAACAGAGGCTGATGGCAGGCTTCCTGCTGGACCACGCCCTGTGCCTGTGGAGAACTGCAGCTGAGTCCCCTGGGAGCGGTGGCCCCTGGGATCCTGAGACCCTGAGAGCACCATTCCCCTTTACTCTTCCCTCTGCTGTGTTATTGGTTGGTCAGGAGCAGAGCAGATGCACCTACCATCCGTTTCCGACTTCCTTTAACTCTTGCCTGCTTGCTAATGCAAGTTTCTGCCTTTGAAAGTTCTTTTTCCATGATAAAGCTGTCCTTCAGTTTTTGTTAATCGGAAGGCCCGTGTTCAAGGGTTGTGAGAGTCTGGTCATGCACAAAGCAGGCACAAATCTTAAGTCCCACTAGGGCTGAACTCTGGGTTTGGGAGAAAATGAGGGACTTTTCTTGTCTTCCTTTTGCCTTAGTGACTTCAATTATGGTGTTTTATTTGTACAATAAATTTATTATTATTTCCTGAAAGCAGTACAAGTATTATAAAGACATTTCACAAAACATAGAAAGGTAAAAGAATCACTCATAAATTTTCAATTTAAAATAACCTCTGTAAACATTGTACTTATTTCTTTCAGTCTTAACTCCATGGATAAGTTGTGGGCCCAGATATGTGTTAACACGTGAGGAGGAGGGTTGTTTTACATTCTTTGTTTTTCACCTAACATCACATCACAAACTGGGTGGCTGCACAGGAGTCGCAAGGAGGATTTTCACTGTATGACCTCTTGTACCTTTTGAATCTTGAATCATTTCAATATATTGCCTATTTTAAAAATAGACTAAAACATAAAACCCCATTAGAGTAAGCATTTCCCATGCTACTGCATTTTGATGGCACTCGTCTTTTTAAACGGCTGTATTATATTCCCTGTAAACATTCCGCAAGTGACATTGACCTCGTCAGAGTCATGCCAGAGGTAAACAGGTCACCCAGGGCATCCTGACCTTCTCACTCCCTTGCCCAATCATTCCTAATCTGTCCAGATTGCATGCCGTCCACGGTGCAGTCTGCAGAGGACTGAGGGCAAGTTTCCAGCCGAGATGATGTCACCCTATGGGACGAATCTTGATGTCAAGAAGGATGAGCAGAGGAGGAGGACACAGGGCTCTAAAGAGACTAAATTAATAGTGTCTCCAATTCCCAGACCTTTCACAGACTGCACTGCTGAAGTGAGAAGGGACACTCTTCTGGATTGATTGCTGCTAAGGTGGCTCCAGGGACTTTTCCTTGCTCTTATAACAAGGGACTTTGAAACACCTATAATCAAGGTAACTGTGCAAGGAAACACAGCGAGAAAGGAATTCTAAGGAGCAGTAAACATAGCCTTTTACAGATCTTTCTCGTCTTAAAATAAAAAAGCAAACGAGATAATAAAGTACACTGCAATTTCTCCAGCCTTGATTACTTGCATCACGGGTTAAGAAGGATAAAGATGTTCTACCTCTATTTCCACTGGAAATGCTCCCCACGTGAGACCTGCAGAGAAATGGCAGACATTTCTCTTCAAAGATGCTGGAAACACTATCCATCTTACTCTGACCTGTGACCTCCCTTCGGTTGTGATGGTGACATGTAAGTTACATCGGGGGTGCACCCAGGCCACTTGCATCTTCTCCCCAAACAGCAAGGGTTTTTCTATGCAAGTCCACGTCAGACACATGAGCATGTGTCCTGTGGTCAGAAGTCTACTCATCATGCCTGTGTGGACCTGTGAATCCACAGCAGGTAAGACGGCCGGGGCTCTGCCCTGAGCCTCTTCAATAGACCATCAAGATTTTGGATGGAGCCTTGCTTCTTGTGGATTCTCCCTTCATCTACAGCACGGTAGCAGACGGGCATTTAATTTGCCTTCCTCAATCTTTAAAAAAAAATCTGAGCTAATATTTTAGAGTCAGGACCTTGGGCCTCTCTTGAAGATTCAGAATATGCATCAACGTAGGCTCTCTCTTCCAAGCCATGTGGCTCAGTGGCAGCCCTCTGCAGAAGACGCAGGCAATTTTGTTTTGAGCTCGGCATCATCCCCGGAAGTCCCTGTTGCCTCCTAACACTAAGGCTGTGTCCACTGCCATCTGTCATTCAGCTCGCATTGCCATTTTTTGTCTTATAGAAAAGTAATTTTATTATGCCTGCCCACTTCACCCAATTACTTTACTTGAAGGCATTTGAGTTGTAATCCCCAGCCTAGAGTTTCGAGAAGCTAGCCTGAAGATTTATTTAGGTGCTGTAAGAAGTAAAAGACACAAAGAACAAAACGCTGCCTCCTACTTTCCGCTATGCAGATTCCCCACACTCAGCTCCTTCTCCCAGCAGAGCTGGGTTTCTGGTCTGGGTTTGAGCAGGGCGAAGGGTCCAGAGAGCTGAGATCTCTCGCCCTGTCTACTTACACTGAGCTATGCTTCCAGCCGTCTCCCCAGAGAAACTCCCCTTCCTTTTTGCATGATCTGCTTTAAGCCCATTAAACAAATCTGTTACAAATGTGCATTGTTCCGCTTCTTGTTAAACATGGACAGATAGGTACATGATTTCAAAACCAAAAGAAGTGCATAATCATGTTTGTGTGCAGAACCAAACCATCTGGGCTCAAGGAATCCTCGTCTCCCCTTGGTGATGACTGTGAGAGAGTATACAGCTCTAGCTGTGCAGGCAAGGACTGCTTATTGCCATGATAAGGCAGCTGAAAGCTCACTGCCACTTACCTGCTTGTCACAGGGCAATCATCCTCAAGGCTCAAGTATCTGAATGAGCACAGTTTCCACTACACAAGCTAGCTCCCGGTGTGGAGAGAAATATTTTTAGCTATAAACATACATTCATTTGTATAATTGTGCACAACTGTATGTTTACACAGTCACACACACACGTACATCTATTATAGACACCTACACTCATCTGTATACACTCACACATTGGCACACACTTGGCCAGGCATCAGTGATGGACTCAACAACCACACAACACTTGCCGAGTTGGAGGGTCAAGACAAGCATGACCTCTGCACACTGACCACTTTTCAAACATGGTTTATACCTAAGGAGCATACCTGGAGCCGTCCCTACAGACTGGGAAGGAAGTCGCAGTCCCTGCCCTTCCTTATTAATGAAAACACCAACGAAACTCCTAGACCCTGGAAACGGGGAGTGGAGCCCGATGCATGATGCCAGGCACAGAAACAGAAGCAGAGAAATCTGTGTTTAAAATGACACAGCCTCGTTTCACTAGCCCAGACTCATCTCAGTCAGTGTACTCTCGACTTCAGGGACAAATGGTAGTTAAATACCAAGTAATGACCCAAAACTCTTGCGAACCCATCATTACTGGGTAGGTAACGGATATATGTATGGTAGGCCATAGTGAGCACGTTTTGCATAATTTGTGGGTCCTGGGTGCTGTAGTACCTGTACTATTAGTGTTCCCCTTTTTTGTGCAGTCTCCGAGGCCTTCTTGGGACACATGGGAGAGCAGCAGTATTGTAGATTTAAACTGATTTCCTCTGACTTATCATTAGCTGCTAGTGAGTATGTTTTAATGAGGAATCTCTGATTAAAACCAGGGTTTTGCAGAATCTAAATGAAATGCATAGCTCAGGACAGATTTTCTTGAAGCCGTCTCACTGCTGGTGAGTCCCGTTGCCTGTTGAAAGTGTGCTCTTACTCTACTGCATTAAGAAGTGGGCACCATTTAACCAGCCTCCAGGTATTGTTCTGGATTTCAGCCTCTGATTTCAGAGGAAAGGAGGAAAAGATGGCATATTAGGTGTCAGGGTTAGAGCAAGGAAAGCCAGCAGTTCAGAGCAGGCGGATGAGGTTTGAGTCGGAGTTACAGCACTCTCTAGGGGAGCCTTTCCTCACCGTGTCTTCTCTGGCCTGTCTGACTTAGTCTTGGATTTGATAGATGCGTGTTTTAAAACTGCCTGACACCTTCACTGCAGAGATATGTTGGCTGTGCTGGATCATCTTCAACTTCTTAATTTTAATTTTTTTACTGATATATAGTATTTGTACTTATTTCTGAGGCAGCATATTGTAATTTGGTACATGTATACAACGTGTAATGAACAAATCAGGGCAATCAGCATTTCCAGCCCCTTAAATATTGTCATTTCTGTGTGTTGGAAACCTTCAAACTCCTCTCTACTTATTTCGAGATGCATGATTATTGGATGCAGATGGTAGCTGCCGATGACAGCTGTCCTACTTTTTGAATTGACTTTCCCTTGTACAAGAACTCAGGCCATGTATGAAATACTTAGTCTGTGCCAATTTTTTTTTCACCTTCTCCCCACTTAAAATAAAACCAAGGATTTAAGGGGTCAGGAAAGCCTTGTGTCACACGGCTGGGAAGCGGAGGATCAAGAGTTAGACTAACTTGGAAGACAGGGCTGTTGGCCACAGATGCGGACACAGGTCCTCTCTCCTCTTCCTTGGAGCCAGCAGGGTGGGGTGTGTGTTACAAACACCCCCTTTTCATCCTCATAATGTCTGTATGATGTTTTAACCATTTTACAGAAGAGGAAACTAGACTTTGCCCCGTGTCTGCAGCCAGTGGCCAACCTGTGCGATAGCCCCATCTCCTCCCTGGAACTTTCCGCACGTTCCTCTTACACCAGGCTCTTCTTCAGGCTCACTCTGGTCCTGCCGGTCCCTTGTGCCCCAGCTGTTCTCCCTTCCCTTTATGTCTACCCAGCCTGGATTCTTCACTTCAGTTCATTTGGCTTAGGTATCCCACTCCTACCTGACCAGTCTCTTGATAGGGACTCTCTTTTGTATTCCAAAGCATGCAGTGTCCAGAAGCCAGGATCGGCATGCAATTCCAGACTGCCTGCTGTTGTTCTGAGTCATTTCAGGTGTATTGCTTTTTTCTCCATAACTTGACTGCAAGTTCCTTATTGCCTGCCTGCATCTTGCACTGCACTCGGCTAAGAGTTTGGGAGATATCCAGAGTAACACACTGGCAATACTAGTTTGAGAAGCACTGTTAATGCTGTGTTGTCCGGTAAACAGAAGAGATTTTTTAAAATGCATAATTCATTCTCCTAATCCAACGGCTTTATTTGAACACTCAAATTTTTTACAAATTTATTAACAAAATTAACAGATATCCATGATTTTATTTTTTTAAGGAACGCTTAAAGATAGATACAAAATGAAGAGTAAAACCAGGAGCCAGTAACTTTCTCTTCACTCTGATCTCTGCTCTCTTCCTCTAAAGATCTCAATATTTCCTTAAAAATGTTTATATATATGTGTCTATATATGTGTATGTGTGTGTGTGTGTGTATAACATATAATTTAAAATAGGCAGATAAAATAATATACACAGTGCTCTGGATTATCTTTTGTAACTTAACTGTACATCTTCTAAATCAGATCTTCCATGTCTGCACATATAGCGCTACCCAACTCTTTTGAAGCTCTTTTTGTACCCTATTGAAGATTGCATCCAGCTTTCTGTGAGAGCAATGAATTTCAAGATACACAGATCTTGGAATGTTCTGTGCATATATATATATATTAGAAAAACTCCCAAGAGTGGAGTTGCTACTCAAAAGGGTAAATGTACTTAATTTTTTGATAAATGTTTCCCTAGGGGTCTCAAAGTGGTTGCACTAATCCTATTAATCTGGAGTAGTTGACATTACTCTGTTGACCATAGTCCCAAAGGAGGGCCTGGGAGTAGAGCTAATGTTGTGGGCAGCATCTGCTCAGGGTTTGGGAAAGCCTAACAGTGGCCAGAGACAGTGACAGTGACCGCGGCATTAAACTTTCATCTGCACATGGAAAGTGCAGCTCATAAGCAAGATGGCGCCTTCCGGGAGCTGCTGCTGCCACCTGGGCTTTCTGGGAACAACCCTTGTGACTCAGGATGAGAACACTGGTCTCCCTGAGAGGAGGAAACCTGGATTCCAGTCCCTACTCTGCCACTCATTTTGCTATTCCACCCTCAGTTCCTTTTCTGTCTGCACTTTCAATCCCTGTTTATGACACAAGTGGCTAGACTTGGGGTCACAAACCTCAATACTCACAGGCACTCAGTGACTGGGTGGGGACAGCCACAAGAGGAGGGCACCTGCCTTAAGGATGGAGCCAAAGCTCCACTCCACAGAGTTCTGGGGTTAAAAACGTGGGCCCACTTCTGTGAGAGCTCCAGTTTTCTGTGGGAATCCAGAAATATGGGTTTTAAGCAAAAGTCTTAGCTTCTTTTTTTTTCTGGATTTTTAAATACTATATTAAAAATGTTTATTTGATATTTAATATATACAAATTTCTGAGTTCCTAATACTCAAAAAGAAAGAAAAACTTCATTTGTTAAAGAGAGCTGTTATTACAACCTGTTATTCTAAAATTTGACAACTGAAGGGAATACATCAAGGAATTATCTAATCTTTCCTGTAGAAACAATATTCAGGGTAACTAAATAGTCCAATGTTCTGAGTTTTTCTTTACATATGAAATCTAACTAATACATCTAAGTAGAATAATACAAAAAAGTCATTTTACAAACTCCAGTTAAATAACTGATTCAGATGACGACAACAGTCAAAACCACTGAAGTTAAGGGCTGGTTCTTGGATTGTCAAATTATTAGTCACAGATTATGGCTGATTTTGAGGGTAGAAAGTCAGTTGCACAACAGAGGAAGTGGTCAGGCTTAGCGCAAGGACACAGAACCAACTGTGTTAGGTGCATTCTGAGACAGTTCCCTCTAAATACGGAGCATTTGAGCATTCTCGTTAAAACATTAGAACCTGAATCTAAGCAAGCCTTTATCTAAATGACCAGCTGATGAAAATAAGGGGGACCAAGGAACACAGCACTAAACTATGTCATGGAGATGTCATCTGAAAAATCCAGAATGGGGTAATACTTCAGGCAGCTGATCTGGCATGGGAAAAAAAAGAGAGGAAGAAGCTGTTTGAGATCAAAAAGAGGAGAGCAAAGTTTCAGACCAGCACTATTCAACAGAAATATAGCATGAGCCCCCTATAGAAATTTAAGTTTTCTGGAACCCACATTAAAAAAGTAATAATGCATTTTATTATACCTAACGTGTTCAAAATATTGGAATTTCAACCTAAAATCGATGTAAAATAATCAACAAGCTATCATACCTTTCTTTTTTAATGTTGTTATTCAAGTCCAGCATCATGCATTTTACAGTTACAGTGTGTTTTAATTTGGAAATGCCACCTGCAATGCTGCTGCATTGCTCTAGACTAACAGAGGCATGACCAGTAAAATGCAAAGCGTGAGCCATGCTTAAATTGCAATCTGAACAAGTCAATTGTCGAAACAGAATTTTAGGACAATTGGGGGGTTTGTAATAGGGACTGGATATTGCATGATACTCAGGAATTATTATTCATTGTGTTAGGTGTGACGATCATGTCATAGTTCTGTAGAACAGAACTATGTTCTACTATGTTCTGTACAACAGGTTTTTACTTTTAAGCAAGGCATATTGAAATATTTAGGGGTGAATGACACAGTGTGTGTCATTTAAAATACTCATACAACACAACTACCACCCCCCACACAGCAAAATATTCATAATTGCTAAATCTAAGTAAGTGATGGGTCTATGGGGAATGCCGATTTAAGTGATTTTTAAGGTCCCTTCCAGATGATATTTTGCTTGTGAACTTCATTGCTCTGGGAAGGGAAATGCACACTTAGCTGGCGATGACTCTCACTCCTTCAGGCTCATCTCCTCGGGAGAGCCCATGGCTATGGTAGCTCTTTGCCTTGCAAGATTGAGCTGGGCCGGCCAAAGCATCAGGACCCAGGGAAGGCAGGTCCCAGCTTAGTGGGGGACAGAGGGATGGCGCCCTCACTACGCCAAGTGCATCACTTACAGGACTTCAGGCTGGGCCCATCCTGCACTGTCCTTCGTTAGCACTAATGGAATTTCAAGGTCAATGACCAGTCTTCAACATTAGCCTTAAATTAAGTGTATCTGAGGCTCCTTGCCTAGAGGATTGTTTTCTTTTTTCTTAAAAGCCAAGTTGCTTGGGAGATAGGAGAGTGTCAAAAATACAGTTAACCTTTCAAGATGGAAACGCTATCAATTCTATTGATTTAGATCATAACTTGCTTCCATTTAACTCAACAAAAAGGATTGCCAATTTTAACCATAATGGGCTTCTCAATCTCATAGCGTCTTTTCATTTATTTATTTCCTCCCTCCTGCTTTCTTTCCCTCCCTTCCTTTCTCCTTTTCTCCCCTTCTCTTTCCCCAGGAAGCTCCGCTCAGCTCCACTGGGGACACCTCCCACGGGACACGGCTGGGGTCTGGCTAGATTGCTGACAACAACCAAACTGCTGTGCGCGCCTCACCCGTGGCGCTTTGTATTATTGATAGCGGCTTCTCTGCCTGTCATTTCACCCCTCTCCTGCTGAACAGCTGGGAATATCCCTGCAATCCTTGTCATACAACATGACTAATATGTTCAGCTTCAGAGGTACAAAGCAGACGGAAATAAATGAAGGGATCGCTAAATAGGAATTTTTCTATTCCTTCGCTGGGATGATGAATAACTAGGAACAGATAGCCATGAGCATCATTGCATAATAATCATCCAGTTTAGGGTCTGAGAGACTCAAAAAGGATCTGAAACTAACACCATACTGAAGGTCAAGGAGACAGAGAGATTAGATTCCAGGGCCAAGGTCAACAGCAATTCTCAGCTCAGCCCCAGTCTGATCATACCTTGAGGAACTTGGAGAACGGATCATAAGCTCTCTGTCCCTCCTGCTGTGCTTGCCTTGGGCTCCATGCTCTGACCCCACTGTTCTCCTTGCCTGCTACCAGATCTGGGTGGCACTGCAGGAAAGAGCTAATGCCCTGACATAAACCCCAGTCAAAGTCCCATATTTGTTTTTTATTGATACTTTGTACTAAAGAATCCAAACCAGAACTCCAAACAAGGCACATCTTCTTGGTGCAGACAGTTAATGACAATTTTTTACGAGACTGTCTGTATTGAAGGTGACCACAGCCCTCCCTCCACTCCTGGGGCTCGCCTGGGATCTGTCGTAACGTTTTCTGTTTCCCATCAGAAAAGAAAAAAAATCAGTATTGCTTTTATGTTTGTATTATCTCTGGAAGCATAGCCTACAATCTGGAAGGTTTTGGCATGTTCAAGCCGAATTCCTCTTTGGAGAAGCCAAGGAAACCTTGTGTAATTCTTTTTCCCTCCAGGCTGAAAGGGTTAGCTTTATCAAGCTAATACAATCTTCTCTCCCAGGACAGACCAATACTGACTTTAAACAATCTGTGAATAAATAGCTCAGCCTTCCCCCAAGTCTTTTTCCCTTCATCTCCACCAAAGAATGAGGGAATATGGATTATCATTTTGATTACAAATATATTTCTATCTAGAGAAAGATCTACAAAGGGCTAAAGTCACCTCTATAAATTTAAACAGTCTCCAGTCGCCCTGGAGAGTTAAATCCCCTCTCTTTCTGTTTTTTTAAAACATCCTGGTGCTTCAAAGATGTTATATTAGACAGATGTCAAGTTGATATAATAAACAGCAATGCCAAATCTAATGAATTAAGGGAAAAGAGAAGCACATGCTGAGATTTTCAGATGAAATCAGGTAATGACAGGGAAGAAAAATGAAGCTGCACTTAAAAATGGCTCAAGAGTCCCAAATTCAAGGTGTGGAGAGATTCGTAGCAGGAGAAATTTCAACTGAGTTCTGCATTCATGCATATGTATTCTGCCTGATGTTCTGAAAAATTAAGAGAAATTTAAAGGGTCCCTGGGGCTGGTAATGCTTTGGTTGGGAAAGTTGGCATAAGGGTCGTCACTGAGGACCCCAGTCCCACGGTCAGTGACCTCACAGGGGAGGGTGTAGGTATGTCAGGAGAGGCCTAGAATCCATCTGTGTTTCCAAACCTCCCTTGTCCTTACTGTGACTGAGCTCAGGAGGAAGAAAACAGCTCTCAGAGCTGTGGATCCCTGGACAGACATGGGCTGCAGCCACCCTAAGCAGCAGTGTGACAGATGGCACTCAGAGCCTGGACAGGGATGGCTCTTCTTTAGAAAAGGAGTTGTGACAACTTTAGGTCACACAATGATAAAGTTCTACTTTTTGTCTAGCTCAAGAAACTCTAGCTTGAATTTGTGCCTGTTTCATTTTTTCTTAACAAAATCTTCTGCAGACATATCAACATCTTACTTAAGACAAAAGTGACCCTCACTAGGACCACTTAGCAACACCAAACCAAACATAAGACCTTCATACTCTTTGCCCCAGGTACACTTCTTCTGGGGATTTTCAACCATGGAAATACTCACGGTAATGTGCAAAGGCATATACTTAAAGATATTTATTGCAGTCTTGTTTTTGGAATATGAGAAATGATTTTAATCTTTATTAATGATTACCTGGTTAATATTAAGCTAAATTCTAGTATATTTAGATACTATGCAGTGTAGTACAAAAGAATCATATGCTGACATGGAAATGAAGCTGTGTTAAGTAAAACAGGAAACTTTAAAATGGGTGCACTTGATTATGCCTGGGAAGTTCCCGGAAAAGAGACTGAATTACCTCTATATGGAGCTATGGGGAAGAGATAAGGACTTCTAATATGGCAAAATTAGGTAAAGTGTGAGTTTTAAAAAATATGATAAATTTTACAGCTAAAAACTAAAAACAATTCCCCTTGCTTACAGAGAGGAAATTGCACTTTTAGACTTTTCTTTCCAGATCAAACACCACCGAGGTTGTTACCTTTTCTCCCTTATTCTAGTAGTAGTAGTAGTAGTAGTAGTAAAGAATGCTTTCAGGTTAACACATCCATCATTTAAAATCACTGCATAGATTAAAAAGAAGGAACATACAAGAAGAGATCGTTCTTCCATGCCAAATTTGGTGTTTTTCACTCAATTTGATGTTATTCAATGTCTCCTTGCACTCAAGAACTTTGCAGTGAGAAGAGTGAATGCCCGTATTTCGGTACATATGAGATATTTAGAGAGGTTCAAATGGGAATCTTGGTTCCTACTCCATAGAAGGGCTATTTATTTGTTTACTTATTATTCTTATTTTATTTTTATTTTTAAGCAGGGCTCTCTGGGACCTGAGCTGCCTGGATTCCGACTCTCTGCAGCAATGACCTTGATTCTGGAGACACAGGTTTTGTGGCTGGCTATCTGGTTTCCACGTGGGCAGAATCCTAGCACAGGACAGTGAAAGACTGCGAGGTAAGGCCACCAGTCCTGCCTCTGGGTAGAGCTGCAAGTGGCCCAAGCCACGTGGTTTTTCCTCTTCTGTGCGGCCCTTTAGGCTCTCTGCACAGCCCCCCATCTGGATTCTCAAGTCTCTGGCTTCACCAGGCGGCTACCCCCCAACCAGGATGCCTCACACAAGCAATCGCCACAGCCTCGCCAACGCAGGCGGATTTTGCAGGGAGGGCAGGAACAACGACTTAACTAGAGGCAGGGAGGAGAATCTCAGGATGTTAGTCACCAGCCAGACAAGGCAGGGGGCTGGGGGAACACAGTTTCCAGGCATCCTCCAGCTCCCCAATCTAGGGGCTCCCGCTGTCATTCCCAAACTGCCTCCTTGGCTCCATCTTCTAGTTGAAGTTACCTTCTCTGAGTCTGGGAGAATGTCTCATTCCACCTCTCTTTTCATTTTCTTTTTAAACTGGCTTAAACTAAGAATTCCCTTCCCAATGTTTTTAAAAAGAAGAAACAGAAATTCCATCCACTAACCCTTCTGTGCTGTACACACTGGTGTATGAGATATAAACCACTGAGTAGACACCCACAATGCATTGCTCATTCATTCATTCACATCTTACCAAATAACTATATGCAACTGCACCATCAAGACAGGTTGCTTGTGGGGTGCGGTGGTGCAGCCTGCAATCCCAGCTACTTGGAAGGCTAAAGCAGAAGGAAAGAGGATTGCATTTGAGGACAGTTTGTGGACAATTTAGCACGACACTGTGTCATAAGATAATAAAATCAAAAGGGCTAGGGATGAAGTCCGATGCCTGCCTATCATGGTCAAAGCCCTGGGTTCAATCCCCAGTATTGGGGAGAAAAGAAAAATCTTCTTTAGTGGGGTAGTAGCTCAGCATCATGGCTAAAAGCAGAGGCTCTGGAGTTAGATTGCTTGAGTTTAAATCCCATGTTCCTGATTTAAAACTCTGATATTTTTCCTTTAAAAAATCAGTATATTTAGACATCATTTGTCCCCTGACATGTGATGGAAGGAAAAGTGAGAGAGGATGTGTATCCAGGATGCTGTTTCTCTGCACGTAATCACAGACAGAACACAGCGCTCCTTTTCTTTGCTCCACTCTCCCCAACCTTCTCGAAGACGCTCACAGTCTCATACTCTTGACATTCCCAAAAATCCTGCTTCCTCCAGGGCTTCCTTCAGAGACGTGTACCGGGACTCATCCATTCACCTCACGTGCAAGATGAAGAGGGCAATTTTATGTAGTAAAGATATATGGGACAAGTCAACCTCAAGTTCACATCCGTTAAAGCATTTCTCTGTTGGCAACATTTTTACAAGCCTCTCACAGCTATATGCTTAATTAAAATAAAAGGGTGATATACATCATTGCGCCAAGTCCTTGCTGATGTAGAGGAAGGAAGGGGGGAGAATGAGCGCATTTGTTCTCCTTTATTAAAAGAGTTATTTCAGTTATGACATCTCAAATAAAGACTAGCCATTAGCAAAATTAAAAATGAGATGAAGTTGATTTTGGGAAATGCAGTTAGTGTCCTCTGCCTCTGGCTGTGTCTCCCCCTGTCCCAGGTCCAAGAGGCCTACCTCCCTGGTAGCGTTCTTGATCTTCAAGCTCCCAAACCCAATGATCACAATGAAGGAGAAGCAGAGGGAGAACAGTTTGTTCATAAGTTCTTTCTGATAGCTCTTCAAATTGATAAGAAAAGACGGTAACCTTAACTGAGCATGTACTATCTATCACATGTCAGGCCCGGCTCTAAGCACCTTACACATAAGAGGTAGTTTAATATTTAAATCCCCTTTAGGGAGAGTGGGTAAGGGAAGCAATAGTTATAGAACATCTGCACATTCTAGATGCATTATGGGAGTTTCTCTGCTAATCCTCATACCAACCCTGTAAGGTTGTGTTTTACACAATGAGCAGACGGGTGTTCCAGAAAGTTAAGAAATCGGCCCCGTGCTGCAGGGTTAGGAAGGTAAGAAGCAAGGTTTCAAACTGAGGTCTCTCTCTTTGCAAACAAGGTCAATTCTGTACAGAACACAATTAATGGAGAGTGGAAACTGATGTGAATAAATACCTGCAGAGGTGGGTGAATGGACCAATTGAAGGAAAGAGACTGGTGGAGATCAACGGGTCCTGAAAGGGGATCTAGAGGGGTTGGGCAGGAGAGAAGAGAGAGAAGGGTCATGGGGAGAGGGTGGGTGCAACCGCAGATGCTGGGGTGGTGGCACAGACCATGAGCTTCAGTTTGGGGCAGTGGCCATCACCAGAGGTTTGTCGGCAGGCCCACAAGAACAGCGTTTGTGAAGTCTGGTCAGGAAGTGATGCATAAGCCAATTACATAAGGGAGGTCAGAACACTGGCCAGGGGCCTGAGCCTGAGATGAAGAGGCCTGGCTAGGCAGGGGACGGGATGGAACCGTGGGACCTGTTCGCTAAGGGGACTCTCTGTCATGCTCAGGATCTTCACCTGAACACACGCAGCCAAAGTCTCTGGGAGCTGCATCGACGTGGACGCAAGGACACTGGTATCGAGGGATGCCGAGTCGCACAGTCACCTGGTCTGGTGCTCAGCCAGGTGGGAGTGTGGACTCACAGGTGAAGAGGGATTCGGGATGACTCCAGCTGGAGCCTTTATGGCTGGGACAATGACTGTGAACCCAGACAGGAAAGAGAGATGCCTCCGTGGGAAGGCCCTGGGTGATGGTTCACTTTAAAGTCATTGAATGGAACAAAACCAAGGCGACCCAGCCGGCCCCAGAGCCCTCACAAGCCAGGTCCTGGGTCAGTCTTGAGGCTCCCTTTTCTTCAACCTTACGCAAGACCAATCACCACGTTCTAGGTTTTTGACTCCCAAATATCCGCCAAATCCACTTCTCTCCAGCTCCCTGGGCTACAGCCTCACCCCAGACACCCCTGCCTCTTCTGGGTTGCTCAGATCCCTCTGTCCCCTTTCATCAACCTCCACCTGAAGTCAGAGGGCTCTTTTGCAAACATAAATATGATTAGGTGGCCTTCCTAAATGTTTTTTGAAGGCTTCTCAGTCTCCTTAGACCAGGCCAGGCTTTGGCCAGCGAGGGCCTGTGGGCCCATCCAGCCCGCTGGCCGCCTGAAAGGAAGTTTACTGGAACGCAGCCATCCTTGCTCATTTATGTGCTGTCTCTGGCTACTTTTGCACTGCAATAGCAAAATAGGGCAATTGCAAGATGCTGTCTGGCCTGTAAAGCCTAAAATATTTATCTGGCTCTTTATAAAGCTTTCCAGTCACCAGACCAGACAAAAGTCCTTGCCATGGTACATAAGGCCCTGCAAGATCTGATCCCTGCCTACTTCTCCCATCTCTCTCCAAGCCACTGACCTCCTTACCCTCGTCACCTCAGTCATATTAACCAACTGCTGGCTGCCCTCCGGGGCCATGGAAATGGGGCCAAGTATCACGGGTTGGCAGAGACCAAACATCCCAATTCCATGTGCTTCTGTGGTACAGACTTAGCTCCAGGGCACTCTGGCCTCCAGTCACTGCCTGCCTTCCCTTCCAGTGTCTATTGCTCTCTCTCCTGTAAGCTGGGGTTCAGCATCCTCCTTCTGTCTTACTCACGTCCCCCTCAAATCCTCCTTTCAGGAAAGTGACCCATGCCAACCTCTTGCCCCTCAGTCCAACTCAAGTTGGCATAATGAATAAGGATCATTTGAGCCTTAAGCCTTATTTGTAATTAAGAAAGTTTTCAACACTTTTGAAACCTTCCAGAGATCAAGGAGCATGGGGGAAGGCCTTGCAGGATGGAAGAAGAAAGCCATGAGGTCCCAGCATGGAGGTAAGCAGTAGCCTCCTTCAGCAAGGTGAAGTTCAGACTCACAATCAACCAGTACTTATGCAGCACCTTCTCGCACCAGGAACTGTGCTAAAAAATGTTGGCTGGGTGTGTTGTATTGGCTTCCTAAACCCTATAAACCAGGCTGGATTGGGTTTCTGGTAACAGGAGCCATTTTAGATAGTTCAAACAGAAAGTCCAACAGTTTGGTAAGCATCCATCAGTTTTGCAGCAAAAGGAACTAAAAGTTTACCAACTTGTTGGAGGAGCTGCAGGGGTATTTTCCAGAGCATGCCTCTGGAGTAACTGGCAGGAGCCATACTGCAGAACTGACCCACCAAGGGGCGCCGACGGCACACAAGCTGGGGAAACAGGAAGCCGGGGGAACCGTTGCTGCCTCCAGAATCAGACCATCCGAGCTGCCACGTGCAGATTCAAACGCCACACGCGGAACTGCTGGTTGCAGAACCACACCACGTCTACGTGTTCTGCAGCAGCAAGTCGGTCCCTGGCACCTCACCCTGTTCTGGATTCCAGTGTTGAACAAGAGCACCCGAGGGCAGGACTAAATCCCACTCTGAGCCCTGGTGGCAGGGGGCCTGGGGTTGGTCAGTTTTTAGCTTTTCTGTCTCTGCAGGGCAGGAAGGTAGATGAGGAAGATGCTAGAGCAGATGTCGAATGGGGCAATCTATAGCTTTGTTAAAAACAAACAACCAACCAAACAAACTTAGGAGCCATTTCCTTGATTTTACAGAAGTGGAAGCACACGTCTCAGGGTAAAGTGCTCAATCCCAAAGTCAAGTCCAGGTTTGCTCACGCTAAGCTCCATTGCCTTTTCAAATAGAAGGACAGGGAGACTGTCATTCGTTACATCCAGAGGCAGTAACAAGTTAGGTGTTGGTCTCTTTACTGCTAAAATGATACATTTCCCAGGCCAGCCTGCGGCTAGGAACTGGTTAAGAATCAGTTGGCTTGGGTCAGCCCGTGAGCTCTGCTGGGCAGAACCCTGGGATCTCCACTAGGCTTTCCAGAATCTCAGCATTCAGAAGGTCATCCACAGAGGACAGGTTTTCATCCAACACGGTCCTCAGTGACATCAGTGTTTTTCGCTGGGGAGCCGGGACTCAGAAATCAGGACACCCATAAAACTTCAAGCAGAAGTTCCCCTGAAGCAGGAAGTCTGAGTCTATTCACCCAGCTGTGGGGGAGGTTTGGATATGAGATCCTTTCAAGGAGGCCCTTCCTCTGGGGAGAACATGCATCTCTGATTACAGGGACTGCAGATTGCAGGAGTGAACAGAGAGTAGTCATTAACCCCTCAATCCTCGCCCCTGTCTTGGCCCCAGCCTTTGACATTTTTCAGCTGGACCACTGCAAGGCCAGCTCCTAGGGACTCTGCTGGGTGTTTCCTTCACTGGCTTCATCTTTCCTACTGCCAGATCTCTATTTCTATAGTCTGGATCTAACTTGTTAAGGTCCCCCTTAAAAATCATTCAGCTTGTCATTAGTTAAAAGATAATGCCCAGCTGATGTGGTGGCACACATCTGTGAGCCCAGCTACACAGGAGGCTGAGGCAGGAGGATCATAAGTTCAAACTCAGCCTCAGCAACTTCAGCAAAACCCTGTCTTAAAATAAAAAAGATTGGGGACCTAAGGATGTCTTTCAGTGGTAAAGTATCCCTGGGTTCAGTTCCCAGTACCCCCAATTTTTTTTTTAATTAAGAAAAAGACAAAGTCCACCCAACAATCACAGTAACAACAAAACCTACTAAGAGCTGGGCAAAGGATTTGAACAAATTTTTCTCCAAAGATGATATACGAAGGTAAAAAAGCATATGAGAGATGCTCAATCACTAATCACGAGAGAAATAACAAGTCAAAACCACAATGAGATATCATTTCATACCCCACAAGATGGCTATTACGGGAAAAAAATGGGAAATATGTATGGCAAGGATTGGAGAAATCAGAACATTTGTATAACACTGGAGGAAGGAAAGATGGTGAGCTGCTACTGAAGATGGTGGAGAGGTTCCTCCAAAACTAAAAATAGAATTAACATATGATCCAGTCATTCCACTGCTGGGTACACACCTCAAAGAATTTAAAGCTGGGTATTGAAGAGATATTTATACACCCATAGCAGTATTATTTAACAGCAGCCAAAAGGTGAAAGCAACCTAAACGCTCATTGATGGGTAAATACATAAACAAAATGTGGGACACACCCAGTGGAATATTATTCAACCTTGAAAAGGAAGGAAATTGTGATACATGCTGCAACACACATAGCACCTTAAGGACATGATGGTAGAGAAATAAGACATCACAAAAGGAAAAATCCTGCACACTTCCACTTATCTAAGCTCCCTAGAATAGTCAAATTCACAGAATCAGAACAAAGAATGATGTCCACCAGGGTATGAGGGTGAGAGGGATAGGGAGCTGTTTAATGGTCACAGTGTTTCAGTTTTGCGAGATGAAAAGAATTCTGGCGACTGCCTGTGCGACAGTGGGAGGATTTGTGCTACTACTCAACTGTGCACTTGAAGACGATTCAAATGCTAAATTTTAGGTTATGTATTTTTTGCCAGAGTTTAAAAAAATAAAATCCATGGTACCTGGTGTGGCATTCAATGCCGTGGGCACTTTACTGCCTCCTTTCTCTGTGATGATCTATGCCAGCCATTCCTGAAGCTCATGGGCCCTTTTGAGCCTCAGGGCCTATCCCTTAGGCTACCCTGCCAAGGCAGGTCCCATCCTTACTCCATGGCTCGTTCCATCCATGATGCTTTCCACCACTTGCAGCTGCATCACGTATTTCTGTGACCAGTAAGGCTTTGCCGACCTTGCCTGCAAGAATGCAAGCTTCATGATGCAGAGACCCAGAAAGTCATTGAATCCTGCAGGACCGAGGGCCCACTCTTAACTAGATGGCTGAGGCTGTCCAGGACTCTGTGCAAACGTCATCTCTCTCCCAAGCCTGTCTCCGCTGCCCTAGCAGAAATGATCCCTCCTCGCACAGCCTTTTGAAGGGCCAGCATGTCGCCTACCCTGCTGCATCACGTTTAGTGTGGACATGGCTGTTTCTCACGCCCCCATGGAGACCTCCATACCAGGAACTGCACATTCTCAGTTGCAATCTCCCTGCCTCCAGCAGAGTGCTTGGCAAATGGCAGGTGCTCAGTAGAAGTTCGTTTATTGTGGCATTTACCAAACTTTTGGCATTTCCCCACCTTTAAGATTTTTGTCCTAGTTACTTAATAGATTTCCCTTTAAAAGGGCTCACATTCAGAAAATGATTTAAAGAACAAAGATAATATCAGTAAAATCAAGTTTAATGTGTCAATCATATTTTCTCTATTACATACTAAAATTAATGAATGATAATTAAATGTTAAAGGTTCTTCCATATACCCCTGAAATTATGACAATCATTCTTCAGAAAGCATTGGTTTAAAAAATGACCACCTTGATCCCAGGCTTCTTGGAGTCCCCCAAGAATCTCAGGCAAGGACTAGACTTGGGACCAAGCTCCCAATCAGGCAATGAAGGCTGCTGTGTCCACAGGTTGAAATGTGTCCCTTATCTGAAATGCTTTCTAAGTATTTCAGGGTTTGGATATTTTTCTGATTATGAATATTTGCAAAAGCATAATGATCTTGGGGATGGGATCCAAGTCTAAACCAAAATTCATTAATGTTTCATATGTACCTTATGCACATAGCCTGAAGGTAGTTTTATACAATATTTTAAATACTTTTGTGTATAAAACAAAGCTGCACAATTTGTAATTTTCCACCTGTGGTCTTATGTTGCCACTCAGGAAGTTTGGGATTTTGAAGCATTTTGGGTTAGGGATACTCAGCCCATCTTTCCTCCTTCTGCTTGGAAAACTGCTTCAGTGGCCACTGCTTGCACGCTTAAGGAAGCTCAAGTCTTTCTAGAAGGAAGAAATGCCAAACACATTTTTAATGTTTCCAGTGCTTGATATTCTATATTCTTCTCCTTTGGAGGATTTTTAAAATATTTTTTCAAGGCATTTAAAAAGCCAGGAAAGTCTCTAATTAATGTTGTAGGTTGCTATTTTACTTAACATTGTGCTTTTAGAGCCAAAGCATTTTGCACCTGTCCTCCCGTTTCCTCTTTATGGTGTCTCTGGAAGGAAGCTGGGAACTGGGCAGAATTCTATAGACGAGAAAGCAGCCCAAGGAGAGAGATCACGTAAGCACCGCTGCCCAGGCCCTGGGCTCGTAGTGGGCACACGCTGCCACCTGAACACAGGTCTCTTTCTGTTGGGTTGTACATGATGGGTCCAGGTCTAATCATCAATAACAGGTTATGCATTAAAGTATTAAGTAATAATGATGTGACCCAGTAGCCAATACTTGGGAGCACTTACTCCTAGGCTGATCTAAGATCTTATTTAACCTTCCTGGGTTAGGTACTCAGCCTATTTCGTGGATGAGGAATCCGGTAAAGGTGGGATCGCCTGGTCAAGGTCACACCAGCAAGCGCTCTCCAACCCACCCGACGTTCTGCAGTAAGAATATTAAAGACTGTACTCTCGCTGCTCTTACAATGGCAACTGTGAATATTTACCGAGGGCATAGTACATGCCAACGTGGAGTTAAATGTTTTATTTTATGTGATTGAAATCCTCTAATTATCAAGGCAATTCCATGAGTGAGCACTTCCATGGCCGTCATTTTACATATGAGGAAACTGAGAAGCAGAGGGTTTCACCAAACTGTTCAAAGCTCTGTTGTCAAGTACACACAGGCAGAGGCAGGAATGCTCTGGAATCTGGGTCAGCATGGGCCAGAGGAGAGCAGGAGAGGGTAAATTTGGCACAACTGTAAATGAGACTTCATGGGATTAAATCTTTCCCCAGTTAATCTGGAGGGATGGCTGTCTATCTTGACTGGCAGGTTATTTATCTGAAGCCTACCTGAGAAGTCCATTTGTACTGAACAGACAAATAAAACCTAGCATCCGTGGGGAAACTGGACAGGAAGTTCATCCAAAAAGTTCATCCTGGCTCTTGGGCAGTAGCTGAGACAAGTTGCTGTAGCACATACAGACACACGCAGACACCCCCCCCCCCCCCACACACTCACACACACACACACACTCACACACACACTCACACACGCACACACGCACACGCTCACACTCACACACGCACACACTCACACTCACACACACACGCACACACACTCACATGCACACACACCCCCACTCGCACACACTCACACGCGCACACATGCACACACACACTCACACACACACACACTCTCACACACACACTCTCACACACATACACACTCACAAACTGGGAGGTGGCCTGGTTTGACCTCACTGCAGGGGAGGCAGATGCTTTTCAAAGTCAGGTTTTGGCCTGGCTTATTTAACGAGGTGTCCTTCCTCCAGGGCCACATTCCCCTTTGGCCTTGCCAACACTGAAGGCAAGAAGGCTCGGAGCAGCCTCGGTGAGCCAGGGTCCTGCGGTACTCGTCTCTCCTTGAGACAGAAACGAAGCCCCAGGCAGCGTGCTATACAAGCAGGGAGGGACACTGCCTGCTATGTTAGGGAGAAGGGAAAGTCAGACTCTTGGGCCTCGTCCCAGGCCAACAGCGCTCTGGGAAGGAGAACTGGGAATTTCATGCCCTCAGATGATTCTGATCGCTTCAAGTAGTTTGAGAATACATGACCTAAAGAAAAGATGGCTGGAAAGTGGGGCGACCCTGCCAATGGAGGTCCCAGCATGGAGGGCCACCAGTGTGGAGGAGATCAAACCCTTATGCTCTCTGCACAGGCATGCCAGGGGAAATGTGCACATTTAAGCACACAGTAAAACAGTCCTGGAGGCCAGATGGTCTATTGTTTGAAGCTCTGAGGTCACACACCCTGGTTTCCAGTCTAGACTCTGCCACTCCCAGTTGTGTGACTTTGAACACTTATCCAAAGTTCTCCGAGCCTGTTCCCACTGTGCCAGAGGTGAGGAGTCTCGGGAGATGCAGCACCGTGAGGACCGAGCCTCACATCTGACACATAGCAGGTCCCAATAAGCATAAACCCTGAGTACTGTAGTGCTGCTACTACGATCAGTGAGGAAGTTGGGCACTGTGCTCTTCCCCTGATACCTAGACTCAGAAACTTGGAGACTGATCCCTGCAGCTCAGTCCTCAGAAGAACCTAAGCTCCAGTTCTGGGAGTTCTCCGCCAGGTGTCCCCAGAGGCCTTACCCACCCAGGATACAGCCTCTGAAGTCTTGTTTCATGGGGTCACATGCCAAGAGTTGTATGCCTCCTGGACAATAACTGTGGGTTCTTGGGCACTTCCAAGATGAGGCATCCTATTTCAGAGAATAAATGCTGTAAATCCAGAGAGCTTGCCAGTTCCCTGGAATCTCACGGGTCTGACCATGCCCCTGCATCCCTTGCCAAATATTTTCCCCTGCCCTGACTGCTGACAACCTGCCAGGCCTGAGGCCCTCCATGCTTCTGTCAGGGAAACCCTCTCTGATTGCCTTACAGGTATTGCCTATGATCTGGTAGGAAGGATATAAAGGTCTAGATGGGACTCCTCAGGAAAAGGCAGGGTTGCCACCACTAAGGCACCCCCAACACCTAAGGAGAGAGATACTTTTAATTCCATTTTCCCCTTTCTCTTATGTTAGAATCCTCTGATGGCCTCTATCCTGGCAATGATTTAGGAAAAAAATCTACAGGATGGAGTAGAAATAAAAGATGATTAATTGGTTGGTTGATCATCCGTTCATCCACTTATTTACGTATCCATCCATCCATCCACTCATTTATCCATCCATCCATCCATCCATTCACTCATCCATCCATTTATCCATCCATCCACCTATTCATCCATCCATCCTCCACCCATCCATCCATCCATCCATCCATCCACTTATTCATCCATCCATCCATCCACTTATCCATCCATCCATCCATTCATCCAATGTTATTGTACACCTTTCTGTGACATAGACATTGTATCAGGATCTGGGGACACGAGGTAAACAAAATGAAGGCGCAGGCCCTGGCATCACTGAGCCTAAATGGGAGAGAGATCTTTGTTCCACTTGCCCCTCCACAAAATCCCAAGTCATGAGTTGAGAGTCCTGATAAAAGTTCTCTCAGAGAAGAAAAAGCACGTCTCAAAAGCACACCAGGGCAGGTGACCTGGCTGGGAGCGATGGGTGCCACTGGGTGTCAGCCACCTCATGGCGGCAGTCCCAGCCTGCTGTAGCTCTGTCCCCATGCTGCACAAAGCAGTGATTTATGGCAGGTGGGTTTAAAACAAGGGTGTTGGTCAGCTTTCACAGGGGAGTGTGGAGGCCTCCCTAGCCTGAGATGACCCCTGGAGTCCCTGCGTCACCTGCTTTCGTAGGTCTCAAGATGCTTTCGCCACGTACCCCAGAGCTGAGTGGGACTTTAGAGATGTGCCTGGACACGTCCACTCCGAGCTATGGAAGTGCCGGGAGGGAACACAGTCCTCGCCATGGCGTCTCCTGCACCACCGCCGTGTTCCGGAGGGATGGTAGCTCACACGTGGTAGGATCAGGACCATGCACCCCACTAACTGCAGGCTCTTGAGGGAGGGGGCTGCCTGCTGCAGGCAGCATGGCTGCCGTTGCCCGGAGCTCTCTGAGAGTGGCAGGGCTGATCTGGACCGTTTCTCCCATTGCAGCCCCAACGCCCTACTCCAGGGCTGACACTGTTCTTTCTGGTAAAGGGCACTGTATATTTCCAAGTCATTCTTTTAGACAAGGAGGACTAAAGCAGGGAGAGGAAAAGAGAGCAAACGAGCGAGAGAAAACACTTACCCATGAGTTTCTTCTCTAAGTTCTCTCTTCCTGGCCCCTACCTTGTAAGGAGGCAGGAGGAGCAGGGGAACAGTGGTCCCTGGTTCCTTGGTTGGTAAAACTTCTCACACATAGTCAGGCCCCAGTGAACGCATCCCTGTTGAGTTGATGCATCAACTCAACGTGTGCCAGGTAGATAAGAATCTGTGCAGGGACACCCCTGGGGGTAGCTTAGTGAGTGGCCTATGAATCTGGAGGGAGCACATGAAGTGAGAAGCCAGCACCTCCACATCCCAGCTGTGTGACAAGGGGTTCATTCATTCATCGGTACCAGGGATTGAACCCAGGGGTGCTTAACCACTGAGCCACATCCCCAATCCTTTTTATTTTGAGACTGGGTCTGGGACCTCACTACATTTCTGAGACTGGCTTTGAACTTGCAATCCTCCTGCCTCAGTCTCCCGAGTCACTGGGATTACAGGTGTGCCACCACACCCAACTACTGTGGGTCAGTTCTTACCCTCTCGCATTTTATAGGTTCCCTCAGCTACAAAATGGGATGCACACCCCGAAGGGCCGTTCTGAGAACTCAGTGCGGGCGTGCTGATCTAAATTGCCCCTGCATGCCGAGACTCAGCAACAAGGCTATCTTGCAGTGGAGCCCCGGAGAGCTGAGCGCTGCGCGTCATGCGTCATGCAGTGTACTGAGTTCGTGCAGTCACGCCATTGTTGTAAGATGCAGTCCTTGTCTCTGGAAGCGCACACTGAAATGCAGCCTCCCACCTGAACACTACCAACAGGAAAGCTGGCAAAGAGAGGGAACTGCCAGCTGATGGAGGTGAACACTATTCACTACAAATGGATAACAAGAACCTGGAGGGACAGGAGAGAACCCAGTGTAAACAAAAGTGCAAGGTACAGATGTGTGAGGAGCGCTTGGGGAGGAGCCCAGGCTCAGGCATCCGATGATCACAAGCATATCAGAGAGGACTGGCCAGCCTGCGAGGGGTCCTCACCAGCGTCTCTGCTAAGTCTTGACATCTAGAGGAGGTTAAGTATCATGATCATCTTTTTAGGGAAGACGAAATTGAGGATCCCAAGAGCTGAGTACCTTTCCTGAAAGGCATCGGAAGTGCTGGCACTGGAGCTGACGTCCAGGGTCTCCTGTTTCAGAGCATCACAGAGAGGAAACAACAATGATAATCTGGGGCCGGACCTTGACATCATCATAGGCCAAACTGTAGAGTTAGAATTTTCTTGAAGGAGCTATAGTGGGAAGGAAGACCTTTCAGCAGAAGAGTGACATGCAAACAGGTGAATTCAGAGGAGCCTGGTGAGGGTGGCTGAATGGCACGTGGCATGGGGTTGGGCTACAGGGCTGCTCCTTCACTGCTCATTCTCCAGTATCGTGGGGCAGGGCTCCAGGCTGGGGCTGCTGGCACAGCCCTTCTCTGCCTAGGAGCACACGAGCGCTCTGGAGCCCCAACAGGTACGCAGACTGCAACGCTCCTCGGGGGATGGCTTGATTTGACTTCTGGACTTCAGCCCACCAGGACTTCAGCTTCATTGCCCTCTGAAGAGATGCATTGGTCAAAGTGGCCAAGCTCTCCTGGCAGATGGGACAGCTACATCCACACAGCCAACCTACTGGAAACTTCTACTCGAGTGAAGAGCCTGGAAAGCTGAATAGACTGATGATTTTGAGCCACCCAACCCTGTGGCCCCTTCCTATGGGTTGGGAGTCCAGCCAGTTGTTAAGTGACCCTCCCCATGATTCACATTCTCCCTGCAGGGAGTGTAAGTAGAGGAGAGAAATGGCTCATTCATTCATTCATTCATTCATTCATTCAGTGGATAATGATTGGCCTTATTGTGGGAAGCAAGGAGGTCAACCCTCCAGCATCTGCCTCCCAGAGATGACAGGCTGCAGGACAGGCGGATCCCCGTGGAGATGACAGGGAGGCGGCGTGAGTCCTGGGAGCAGGGGCAGCTTCCTCCTGGGAGTGATATTCAAGTTCAGTCCTGGAAGAAGAACGGGCCAGTCTTTGAGAGGGGGAAGTGCTTAGGCGGGCAGAGAGCCTGTGCGGAGGTCCTCAGACGGGCTGGGAGGGAGCTAAAACAGTCACAGTGACAAATAATCACTGACTGCTGTGAGCATATTCCATGGGCAGGCTCTGTCTCCAGGGCTGTGTGTCCTCTCTCTCTCTCTCTCTCTCTCTCATATCTTTAAGAGCAAAGCCACCAAAAGGCATAGGCTGAGTAAGTAGGCTTTACCCTTGTTTTGCAAACGAGAGGTTGAGATTCAGAGAGGGTAACTAACTCTTCCCAGGTCACACGCACAGCTGGGATTCATCCTTTAGGCCATCACCCTGCTGGTCCTGGAATCTCCACACTGGGTGTGGACAGCCTCTCTGGACACACTGCCTCTAGGATCCTCACTGAGTCCACCAAGTGGTCAGGAAGATCAGCTTCCTCCCTGGTTCGCTCCGGGTTTCGCGTTATCTCTACAACTTGAGGTCTCCTTCTTCCAGGTCGGGGGACTGCACGCACACACCGTGGTTTCAACGTGCTTGCTGGTTCCCTCGTTTGAATTCTCCTGCGGCACCTCAACTAGTGTTTGTTGGTTGACTCTTCTTATGTCACAGTGTCATGCTGATGAAAAGATCATTTTAAGTGGAAAAGACTGTTGGGTCTGCCCTTGCCTTCAACGCCTGGCCAAGGAGGAAGTGGGGCTGACTTCCAGCCTCCATGTGTCTTCACAGGGAGGGACACAGGACTGCAAAGAGCAGGAGAGGCGCTTCCATCTGGGCTCCCAGGCCCCCGGAGGAACACACAGTCCACCCCAGCACACGGAGAACCGGAGAACCGTGGCGCAGCTTCTTGGAGGAGCATCCTTTGTGTTTGTGTCTGATTTTTGTTTAAAGAATGTTCTTTCCAAGATGGCAAACTCTAAAGCAGCAAATCTGTTTGTGTTTATCTGGCAACTAAAAAGTGCATCCCCCTGGAAGCAAACTCCAGACGATGAAATGATCCTGGCCCACAAATAAAGGCTCCGGAATCCCACAGCTCTTGTTAGTGTTCTCTACACAATTAGGGATGCTTGCCTGGGGGAGCGCAGGGAGGCAAAGTCAGCAAAACGGAGCAAAAGGATTCTTACCAAAGCTGTCTCCTGGGTCTAAGTAACCCTGGGTGAGAAATCAGCAACCATTAGGCCAGCACCAAACACCAACACAGGCCTACCTGGGCCACTCCAAGCAAGGGATCACTGAAAGACCTCCCAAGCCACCAGGTCCCCTTAGAAAGAATGTCCCCAGAAGGGATGAAATTAACTCTAGGAGTAGCTAACCCAGTAGCTTTCCATATCCTGTGACTTCCTGGAATGCTGGGTGACATGCTGACATGATCCTCAATGGACACAGGGAAGTGTTCAGCGAAGAGAGGTGGCATTGGAATTCCTGTGTCATTTGATCAATCAGTGTCTATTGAGTAGTTATGAGGTGCTAGTCCTGTGCTAGGAACTGGGGCTACAATGGTAAAAGCTGAAATTTAATCCTGCTCTCCTGCAGCTCCCAGTACCTGGAGATTAACTACCTACATAGGTGTTGAAACTACTGGCCTTAGTGGGAGGGAAGCAAGTTTATCACACCTGTGGGTGCATGTGGGGTTACGAGTGCAATCAGGAAGGCTTCTTGGAAGAAGTGATGCCCAAGATGGGGTTTGAAGAATGAACAGAACTCAACCAGAGAGAGGGGCTCAGATGAGGCCGTGGGGCGCAAGGGGATCTGGCATCCTGGTGCAGAGGTTGTCAGTGTGTCCAGAGTGCAGGCCAAGGGGCAAGTGAGTGAGGACACGGGGTCAGGTGATAGAGGCTCTGTGGGTGGATTTTCATTTCTACCCGAAGAGAAAGGAAACCCCATCAGGGTGCTTCAGGCAGGAGAGAGACAACCACCCGGTGGAGGGGAAGTTGGACCAGGTGAAGCTGCTTGAACAGGGGCCGATGAGCAGCCCAGCAGAAGGTGTTGCAGCCAGGCCTCGGAGGACGGCAGAGGGAAGACCAAGTGCGCCCCGCATGCATTAGGAGGAAAGTCGATGGATAGCTCAGATATGCGTCGGGAAGGGGGAGCTGGGCTCCAGACGGCCTGGGCCTCCTAAAGCTGAAGGGCAGGTGTGGTGTTCCCTGAGCCTGGGACCCTGTGGGCCACTGGCACTGGGGAAGAAGAGCCCAGACCTGGGTGAGGGTCCTACACCAGCCGCACGCGGCTGCCCGACCCTGGAGGAAAGAGGTAGCACAGCGCTTGAGTGTGACTGGAATGTAGCAGCAGCGGCAGCAGCAGCATTAATTTGCAAACCAAACCCTCAGATTCACACTAAAGCTTCTGAGCAGAAATTCCACCCTAAGAATTTCTGTATATTCAAGTGTACAATGAAGTTATAAATCTAGAGGCCTCCATCCACGTGGCCCATACTCTGTATATGTATTATATTCTCCCCCACAATATAGCAATAAATTCTTATTCTAACATATTAATAATTCAGAACAATTTTCTGACAGGTGGGAGTAGATTCCTTAGAGGAAAGGTGAACTTCTAGTACATAAAATTTACAGTCATCTGTCCATGATGAGCAAACAAAAGGTGAGGAATGCTTTCTGCCTAAACACAGGCTGAGCATTCTTAATCTGAAAATACAAAATTTGAAATACTCCCAAATCTGAAGCCTTTTGAGAAACCACATGACATCACAAGTGCAAAGTTCCATGCCTGACCTCGTGTGACAGGTCTTAGTCCTAACGCAGGTGCACTAAGAATACTGTATAAAAGTGCCTTCAGGCTACGTGAGTAAGGTAAATACGAAACATACATGAATTTGTGTTCCGGCTTGGGTCCTATCCCCAAGATACCTAATTATATATGCATGCGAATACTCCAAAATCTGAACTCCAAAATCCAAAACACTCCTGGCCCCAAGCATTTCAGACAGGAAACGCTCAGCCTGTCCTACGCAAGAAGTACTCACTCCTCCCCTAAAAAACATCCCGTCAGTATTTAACTGCTAGTAGGAATAGATCTTAACAGTATGGATAGATCTCTAACTTTCATAGTAAGTGTTTGATGCTAGTACTGAATGTTAGTGTTTGAGAGAAAGGCACATTTAATAGGAACTAGTTGAGAAATGATATGAACTGCTTAGCACAGGGCCTGGTAAGTGACAAACACATGGTTGAATGATTGCTGCTGTTGACAATGATATTGCTGTGTTCTAGAATACACCCCGCAGCATGGCTACTGCATTTTGTCAGAACACTCAGGGCCTTTAGCCACTGTGATTTGACTATGAATCCCCCTTCTGCTTTATTCCTTTCACTTTACAATAATTGTAGCAGAAATCAACCTGACTCAATTTGGAGGATGGGGCACCTGTTCAAAATAGAAGACATCACATGCACAACAGATCCATGGAAAGACAATGACATGGATGACATATTAAGTCCTGTGGTTTACACAGGAATGGGCGGGAGGGAGGAAGTGTGCCAGGAACCTGGAGTACAAAACCAAGGAGGACCCCAGGCAGACCAAGCGAGAGCAGGCCAGGTCTAGCCACCAGGACGGCAAACCCAGCAGGTGAGGGCTGTGATTGACAGAGAGGCTTCAGGTACTGCTACTGTGCTTGGGCACATTTCACCATGAGAAGCCAGCATCAGCTGGCTCCTAACTTACAAGATTAAAACAGGTAACAACTTTAAAGAAGAATGAAATTATGGCATTTGCAGGTAAATGGATGGAGCTGAGAATATCATGCTTAGCAAAATAAGCCAAACCCAAAAAACCAAAGCCAAATGTTTTCTCTGATAAGCAGATGCTGATCCATAGTGGTGGTGGGGGCGGGGGGGTTGAAAGGACTTTGGATTGTGCAGAGAGGGGTGAGGGCAGGGGTTGGGACGTGGGGATGGGAAGGACGATGGAATGAGACGAACATCATCACCCTATATACATGTATGAATATACTACTGTGTGACTCTGCACCATGTTCAGCCAGAGGAAGGAGAAATTGTGCTCCCTTTGTGTACAATGTGTCAAAATGCATTCTACTCTCAGGTATAACTAATTAGAACAGATTTTAAGAATTTAAAGAAATAGGTAACAGGGTGGAGTACAAAAGTGGACCTGGAACACAAATTCCAGCTAGATTCACTGCGGTGAGTAAACTACAGCCCAAGAACACGGTAAGACATGAGGATTCTCACACTGGGGAAATTCAGAACCTTCACTAATCCAGAAATGTTTAAACTGCTGTCCACCCCTTCCAGGAAGGAAGTCTCTCAGTTTAACAACTGACTCATTCAGACGAGATGGAGGAGACGGGTTGCTAGAAAAACCACGCCTAGAAGCACACCCGACTTTCAGGGTTCTTTTATCAAATAGGCTTCCTTAAGTATCTCATTGCTTTCAGACATATATAATTTAAAAATGCAATTAAATGGACCTTTTTCCATAAATGCTCTATAATCAAGACTTCTCACAGATGCATGTCATCTACTTTTATGGAAGGCACTTTGGTATACAAAATGGAAAATAACATTAATGACCATGGTTTACACCACCTGTATCATTATCCTTGTCTTAATCACAGAAAACAGCTACCATTTATTGACCACTTTCCCTGTGCTTGGCACTGCGTTAAAGATTTTTCATACATTACTTAATTTAAACCTTTTATTCCTATTTTTATCCCTGTCTTCGAAATGAGCTGAGAGGTTAATTTATACAGCTGTGGTCACCAAGGCAGGAAGTGGCAGGGATGGGATTTGAACTAGACTGGGACAACCGTAGGGTTGGCTCTCAGCAGATGGTGATCCAATGGGGAGGATAAAATAGAAGATAAATAAAACTGTCAGGCAATAAATGATAAGTGTCAAATGAGATGCGGGTGATAAAATGCTAACAGAGTAATAGCCCTCGGTAAGTGCCATAGGCTGGTTGGGTAATAACAGGTTTTCTCTGTTCAAGTCTTCATATTGAAGAAGTATGATAGCAGCTTAGGGCTTAGGAACAAGATGGCTTAAATGATGGACTGCTCCTGGCTGGTGCCTCTACAGGTTTGTCATAGTGAGTGCCAGATGTCACCAGTTCTTGGTGCAGAGTAGTGATTCCAGAGAAAGCAGGTGATTTCTCACTGCTACAAATCAACAGTTAAGAAGGGTCACACTTTAAATATATTTCTATGCGAACAACATCACTGAGACTGATGAAAGAAAAAAGAAGGAAAAACCTAGAATCTCCTAGACACATAAAGTTATAAAGTATTTTTTATCATCTCTGTTTAAAAAAAAAAAAAAAATTGGAAGCGACTAGAGTCTTCAGATTCTTTTATAGCCTGGCCTATTTTGCAAACACCAACCATCGTATTAAGAGTATCAACTAGACGCGGGTGATTTAGTCCCAACTTGGAGATGTGAAATAAACTACCAGGCAGGTTGCATTAAATCAATCCTGAAATGAATCTTCCAGATATCAAATCTGGGCTCTTCAGGACAGTTTTATTTGCTAATAAGCCTAATAAATTGAAAGCTGCCAGTGTTGTCATGAGATGTGTACCTTGCAAAGCATAAACGATGTGAAAATGCCAATCTGCAGCAACCGGACGTGGCAGAGGATGGGGCTGCGAGAGGGAGGGTGTGTGGAGAGGAAGTGATCTCAGGCCGGCCACCATCCCACCTGGAACCACTCAGGATCCCCCAGGGCTGTTGTCATTCCTGAGTGAGTTACAGGAGCCAGTGAGAGGCAAGGTCCTCATATGAAGGCAAGCTAGTCCACAGGGCTTGGACAATTAAATCCTAGTCAATTTTAACATTTGGGGATTCTGGAAAGGTGATATTCTGCTTTACCCTTAGTTGGCTTGCTCACTTGTTTCTTATTACTTTGGTGTCAGTTCCCTTGAATCACCAGGAATTTGTCTAAAATCTAATTTTCTTCCACTTCTGGGTTTCCCCAGAGTTCGGGATTGATGCCTTTCTTGTCTCCCCTCTCTACCCAGTTTGCTGATGAAATGTCATGTCAGTGGCTGGCATGAGGCTCATGCATCTCTCGGTAGGCAGAATAGCTGAGTGGCAATCAGAGCTGGCATCAAACTCTGACTCCACATGCTCTCTGGAGTAGATCATTTCATCCTCCCTAGACATTTTTGCTCAGTGATCTAATAGGGATGAGCTATTTCATAGGCTGCTTTTAGTATTCAATGGGACATTCTTTGTTTAGTGCTTACCAAAGTACCTGGCACATAATAAGTGTTCAACAAACTATAGCTGGTATTATTTCTAAGCTGTACTGAGGAACAGTACAGCAAATGGTTTGATGACTTGTTTCTAAAGGAGAAACTGGCTTATTTCTGATAATTAAGTAAGGAACTTAAATTTTCATGTTAACATCCACACCAATCCTAAAAAATGCTCATGGAAGGATTCAAAATTTAGTCAGACAAATCAAAGGTCAAGAGGCAGGTCTATTTCAGTGAATTACAGAGGCCCCCCCCGAACATAAAGTTTGTATGTTGAGAGTAAAAATACCTACCTTTGGCATTTGTCAGGGTCAAATAAGATTAGTAACACAAAAGGAGTCTGCAAATTATTAAGATCTGAGCCCAGTTGTAAAGTCTCCTTTTGGCGTCTAGTGCTGGGTTGGGGACATAGCAAGCAGGCAACTGAGAGGCCGTCACCTTCCCTTCAGGCCACATTACCCGTATCATTTGTAGTGTAAGTGGTTTGGGGGTAGGAAGGGGATGGTGGGGTGGGGTCAGGATTGTCCCAGGGAAATCATATGACCCAGGCCTGGCCAATCTCAATAGCGCATGCCCAGTAGCAGTTATTGGTTCATGCGTGGGCACACGGTCAAGGTGAACCCAATGAGAATAAATTCCTTATCTTTTATAGAAATTATTAGGAAAATAAACTCTTTTTTCCTGCCATACATACCCTATGCTGAAGAGATAAGTTTGGAAATACTGGGACCAGAATGCAGAAAAAGTCCCAATGATATTATTGAGCCACTAGATCCAGCCCAATCTAAAGACCTTAACATTTTAGCTTCATGAGCCAATAAATTTCCTTTCTTTTTGTTTAAAAAGGTCATTTTGAGAAGGGATATCTCATTTGCAAATGAGCATCCTGACTGTACTTCAGGAGTCTGATTTGGTTTTAAACTTGGTCTATAAACTAGGTGTGCTTTAGGGAGTAACCGTGTGTATAAAGGGGTGTATCCATATGTGGTTCATTTTAGGGAGTTGCAGGTAGATAGGATCACTGGTCCCCAGAGATCTAGATTCTTGCTAACTACAAGCCTCCTTTCTTTTCGGGCTGTTTGACTTCTGCCCTAATCTTTCCTTTAATTGTACTTCGAATATTTTCGTACTCAACCAAATGCCGTTTTTGTCATTCCACATTCCCCTTGACCGTCACTAAATGGGAACCGTAAAATGGCTTTCGACAAAATGCCACAAGCTGGTTGGCTTCTGCAGGCCTCTAGAGTTCGTCGGGTCACCAGGGTCTGGGATCAGGATAGAGGTACATAGGTGGCAGCTTACTAGCCAATGCCTGACTCCCGGGAGAGGGCTTGGAGGTCAGTCTTGAGGTTTTGGGAAGTTGAAGTCCAGACTGCGTAGAATAGGGTGTGCTGATCCTGCAGCAAGGCAGCAGCAGTTTTGGAGGAGGAAGCAGTTTCGTTGCTGGTTCTAACTGACACCGAGGGCTCAGATTTATCTACTTTGAGTTTTA